>NC_088799.1:32980204-33612127 GCF_011386835.1 Chrysemys picta bellii
TAGACAGCGTGCAGCTGCACCGCTATAAGCTGTCTAGTATAGCTTCTCTAAGCCGACGGGAAAGAGCTCTCCCATCGACTTAATTAATCCACCTCCAACGAGTGGCAGTAGCTGTCCACATCAGCATTTAGGTCAGTGTAACTTATGTCACTGAGGGGAATGGCTTATTCACATCCCTAAGGGTACATCTACACTACAGGGGGGAGTCGATTTAAGATACGCAAATTCAGCTACGTGAATAGCGTAGCTGAATTCGACGTATCGCAGCCGACTTACCCCGCTGTGAGGACGGCGGCAAAATCGACTTCTGCAGCTTTCTGTCGACGGCGCTTACTCCCACCTCCGCTGGTGGAGTAAGAGCATCGATTCGGGGATCGATTGTCGCGTCCCGACGGGACGCGATAAATCGATCCCCGAGAGGTCGATTTCTACCCGCCGATTCAGGCGGGTAGTGTAGACCTAGCCTAAGAGACATAAGTTATACTGACATAAATGGTAGTACAGACATGGCCAGAGGGATTGAGGAGGAGCAGTCTGAACATGTTGCATTCTGGCTCCCTGCAACTGGAATGTGTTCTCCAGGTAAACTGCCAACTTGATGGAAGTTAGAGCAATCTCAAGGCTCTATCTTGGGCTCAGGCAGAGAATCAGGGAGCCGTAACTAATTCTCTCTTTAGCACTTTCCTGAACTATCCCGAGCAGCTGGCTGAAGATGAGGTGTCATCTTTTATTAGGTATTCCCTAACCTCAGATAAAGCCAGTTGAACTATCCTGCTCTTCCTGAAGAGCCCACAGACCAGCAGAAAGAGTAACAAGAAAGGGACAGTCGCTGCTTAAACGGCTCCCAAGGGAGTTGGTAAGCAACAGCCTCCCACCTCTTTCCCATAGTGCTGACAGAGCTGTTTAAAAGTTGCAAGGCAAACTATTTCAATTTGTAATCAAATACAAAATTTTCTTCTTAGTAGTTACCCTCAAAAGTCATACATGAATGCATGAAGATAAATATTTCTGAAATGTTGAGTCTTCAGTTTAAATAGCCAGACATAATAGGTTCAATATATTAAGCATGAAATGTCTAAACTAACACCCCCATAGCATACAAAATGATTTGTGTGAATGCAGAATTAAGCACTGACATTAAGGAATAATTACTTATGAATATTTAATCTCTTTACCACACACCTATACCTGAACAAATTAAGTAAACAACATTATATAAAGGTTCATTTAGTACATTATGTAAACATATTTACTGAATTTATTCTTCAAATGGGAAAGTATCTTCACTGAGTGATTTGGCTATAAAATAGAACAAATCACAACTCCAGATTAAGATAGATTTGCTATTAAAAACAATTTTATAGACAGTATGCCATGGCACAGGAAGAGACCAGGATGGCAGTATTATAAAGGTGCTTTCTAGTAAAGTAAGTTACAAGCTTGAAAGGATTAGATTTTTATCAGTAATTGTCAGAAAACACTGATTTCACCATACATATACACGCTGCCAAAAATATCTCCACTGATGCTAGAAATTTACAGATAAGCAGCATTTTTCTTATGTTGCCTAAGAACTTAAATATTGATTTAAAGATATTTGTTTTGTATATTTTGACCTGTGAAGTTGATAATTTATGTCTTAATGGTTATAAAGCTAACTTTTTGAATCTCTACTGTCATTAAATAATCATCGGACCCCCACCCCACTGTCTGACAACATGATTTCCTGCAACTGTGAAAATTTAAATAGATAAAAATGCTTAAAAATAAACATCCATATCATCTGTCAAAATTATTTTTAAAAAAATCAAATTCTGGACTAGATGACCTCCTGAGGTCCCTTCCAACATTCTATTATTGATAAACATCTTTGTTTTTCCTTCAGATATGCTAAGCATTTCTAAAGCACTTACAGTTGCTAATGCTATCTGTTTCAGTACACAAATATGCTTCTATGATCACTTAACCACACACCCATTCATTCAACCCACACACTTTAAGAGAACCTGCTGATGTGGTGCCTGAACAGAGAAGTCACAAGACAACAACAGAGTGGAAATTTCCTCTCTTCCTCCTCCTCTATTTGAGTAGCAAGCAGGATCTTATTTCCGTCTGAATAGAGGAGAGCTCATGTCAGAATCAGCGCCCTCTCCTGACAGGCAACCTGAGAGCACACCCCCTGCATGTACTGTGTGTTCCTACTCATGGAGTTTGTACCAGGCATATGTCCAGCACTGCTCAATACCATGCTGAAATTTTTGTGGATTTTATAAGCACAGCTATTTAAATATCTCAACTATATCAAAATTTTAGGAGCAGGTAGGGTGCTATCTGAAGCCAAGAAATATACATTTCCCTTCAAGAGTTGAGTAGTTTAATACTTATAATATTAAAGTGGTGTATAAATAATGTTTTTTCCCCACTATTGTAGTTTAAGAACTTGGGAGAATAACGTCATTTCATCTCCCTCCCGTTCCAGCTCCCAGTGGAGACAGTGGGAAAATTAAGGAGGGAATGAAAACACAGTCTTCCAAACGGTCATGTGGAGAAACTACTGATATCAGCCACATCTGTAAATCAAGATCCCAGAAAATTCAATCTAGGGCCAACCTTAAGCAACAGTAATGCAAGTTACAGATCCATCACTGCTACTTTCGAAAGCTGTGCAAACTGACAACTCAAAGACCTGACCTCTCCACCACCTCCAGCAGCAGCACCCCAGAGGCCACCTCATTCACCACTGACAGGTTAGAGCTCCCCACATTGTCATGCCAATAAGGAATATGTGGGCGCATGACACGCGTGTGGCTGCAGTAATACCACAGAAGAGATCAGCGAGGAGGGAGATGGCCCCAGTCTTGGCATCGGGAGTTTGCAGCCGTAACCTGCTACAGTTGCGCCACCAGACTCCTCCTTCCTCCCCATCCCTCCGCAGCTGACACGGAGAAGGAGCCTGCTGAGCCTCACTGCAGCATTTACGCGGAGAGCGAATCAGCTGGGGACGTACTGAGAGATGCTTCCCTCAGCCCGCTGCCGTAGCGGCCCGACCACCAACCCGATCACCAGCCCGCCCCGAGCAAGACGAACAGGAAAGGCGGGGCGGGTGCCGCGGAACCAGCACGCGGGCTCCGAGATCCCCCCCGGCGCACTGTCATATTCAGGCTATTTTTAGATCAGAACGCGGCGAAAGTAACGGCTTCCAGAGAACCGCCTCGTGGCTCCCCCCCGCCCCCGCCGGCGGCCCCACCCCGGCAGAACTACCCCCTCCCCCCCAACGGCTCCTTCACCTCTTCACCCAACCGCCCCCGGCTCCTGGCCGGGCCCCCCGCCAGTCCCTTACCCCAGCTCTTGGCCGTGCGCCCCAGAAACTCGCCGCTGCGCGGGTTGTACACGAACTGCCGCCACTCGGCCATGGTCTGGCTGAAAGGCTTCTTCTCCTCCTTGGACATGGCGGCGGGGCGAGGGCTGTGTGTGTCCGGACAGCAGAGACTCCCAGCTGAACTGCGGTAGCGCCTGCTCCGAGCCGCCAAGTAACAGTCCTCTTCCCCTCGCGCCAGGCGCCCGAGAGGCCGGGCTGGTCGCACGCAGCCGAGCTCCTCACTCCGCCTCCCGCTGCCGGGGCGGGGCCCGCATACGTCAGCGCACCCTTTCTCCGCCCGCGCTGTCTCAAAACCGCGCCTGCTGCCCCCTGGCGGCCAGGCAGAGAATAGCAGCTGGGGCGAGCTGGTCTGTAGAGCCCCGGCGTTCGAAGTGCACCCCAAAGAGCGACACGCTGGCTGGCTCGTGAGTCGCCTACATCTCCCGTGGTTCAGTGGTGCTGCTCTGACGGCACATAGCGTGGAGACCTTAGGCGCTGCCTTGCTTTACCCCGCCCAAACGCGTGCACACAGCCCATGGATCCGGACATAGGGAAGAGCTGTGAGACCCAAGCAAATGCTTGGCAGGGGAAGGGAAACTGATTAGACATCAAATTTTTAAACTGTGGCATTGAATCCGTGTTCAGGCACGTAAGTGGCCTGGTTTTCACAGGCGGTGAGTCCAGGCAGATCCCCTAAGTCACCAAGGGAGCTGTCGGTTGTCAGCATCCCTGAAGATAAGAAGATTCACCAGGTCTAATTGTTCCCTTAACTAGGACTGGGCTACCTCAGTGACACCTGTGCTGTGCACACCCACTAAGGCTAATGGAGTTGGCACAGCTGTCATATAGAGCACAGTTTGGTCTGCAAAACCTCTTACTGTATAAATGGGGCAAATGGGAAAAACACAGCCTGACTCTGAGCCCCGGGGTAGTGAGGTTCAGCAGCTGGGGGGAGGGAGGGAGTATTTTACTTACAAACTGTCAGAGTTTACGCTAGGCATAAGTAGCAGACTAAGTAATTGCTTAGGGGTCCAAGCAACTCAAGAGGACCACCTATTTGCTTTTGTAGTATGTGTTGGGGGGCAAAAATATTCCTGCGTAGGGCCCCCAATGGGCTAGCACTGCCTCTGAAATTGTACTAATTTGATATGGAACTCTGTGACAGACTGACCATGGGAACCACTATGCTATTTTAACAAAATCACTTTTCTGGATAGATCTGCACTTTAAGTGTCTGCACAGTACTGTATTCACTAATGTTGATTTATAATTAGTGATAAAGGAATAGAGCATGGTTTGATAGTGACACCTATCTCTGATATACTCCTTATCAGTAGATCTCAAAGTATCCCCTAATCTTTAATGTATTAAGGTTAGAGCTGGGGACCAGCACACTCGCCTCTCTGTTTGACCTGACCGTCATGGTGACTAATATTTTCAAAATGGCTGCATGAAGTTGGGCCCTGTAAATCCATATTTAGGGACGTAGATGGCCTGACTACTGCCAGTGATGTTCAACACTAAGACTTTCTCACCACGTGTTTCAGTTATTGAAAATATTAAAGACTTACTCCTTTTCCTTCCTAGTTCTGCAATCAGTGAATGACATATCACTGACTTCAGCTCAACAGATCAACTACCCAAACCTTCCATGGTGCTAGAGTTGAGGGGGCACAGTGGTGGCTGAGGTGATTACAACTCAAGGGAGCCTCTCCCCAGTTCCCCTAGCCGCTTCCCTTCACACATGCAAATAGTGGACCACACATATACCCAGCCTGTGTATGTAGATTGTATAGTTTCCAGGATTTGGTGCAGGAGTGGTTAAATATTTGGAAAAACAAAGATACATTATACAATAAACCATCTTCCTAAAAAAAGATTAACACAATCAGTTTAAAAGAAGAGATTTCCATAAACTGTTTCTGCATAGCATGTCCCATTAGAAGTTTATTATATGTATAGGTTAATTTTTTTCATCCTATTTAATTTCTACCTATGTAATTTCTATATCTATGCAAACTCAGTCTATACAATGATGATACCATTTGCACAGGAGTGAGAAATAAAATCATGTTTCCTTCCAGTTTAC
Organism: Chrysemys picta bellii; assembly: GCF_011386835.1. NCBI lineage: Eukaryota > Metazoa > Chordata > Testudines > Emydidae > Chrysemys > Chrysemys picta. The sequence goes on from NC_088799.1 coordinate 32,985,652, forward strand.
TGAGGATAGTGTAGCATTGCAAGCAATAGAGAAAGAAGTCAGTGCTGAAACAAGGGTGAGGTGAGTGAGGCACTTGCCTCGGGCGTACAAAGGGGAGGGGCGCAATCACCTCCTCTCCGCCTCCTCCCCTGAATGCTCTGCCCCTGCTTCTCCAAGCCCCTGCTTCCTGCGAATCAGCTGTTCGTGCAGGAAGCCTGGGAGCACGGAGAAACAACCGGTGGCGCGCTCAGGCCCGCGGAGGTGGAGCAGAGGTGAGCTGGGGCGGGGCGAGCAGGGCCGGGTCTAACTTTTTTTTTTTTTTTTTGCTTAGGGCGGCGGCAAAAGAGTGAAGGGGGAGGCACAGCACAGCTAGAGGAGCAAGGTGGGGGCAGTGTGGCTGGAGGAGCGGGGGCATGGTGCGGCCGGAGGAGAGAGGTGCGAGGGTGGGTGGTGCGGCCGGAGGGGGGGGCGCACCACGGCACGGCCGGAGGAGCCAAGGGGGGAGCGCAGCATGGCCGCAATGTGGCTGGAGGAGCCAAGGGAGGGGTGTGCGGCCGGAGGAGCCAAAGGGGGGGGGTGTGTGTGCGCAGTTTTATATTCTTGCCTCGGGCGCAAAAATAGCTAGTTATGGCTCTGAAAGAAGCATTCAGGTTTCTCATCCTAGCGGAGCCACTGATTCACTGTGTGATCTTGGATAAGTCAGTTGACTTCATTGTACCCATGTCAAGCCAGTTGGAAAACTGAGAAAGAATAACAGTCCAGTGAAAACCAAATGCTGCATCAGAGCTCTACTTTCCTGGATAAACAAACTGGGTGAGGTGGTGTCCCTCTGCCCTTGGGACTATCCCCAGGGGATCTGGCATTGTAAGTGCTTTTCAAAACCCAGGAGATATCATCAGGCTAGGTCTTAGAATATGTTTTCTTTATTATAGTAATTGGCATACTGTATTTGAATACAATAAATTAGATCTTATATTTAACAGCAAACGTTTCAATGTCAACACAATTTTCACATTTTTTCAAGCATATGTTAATAGACATGTTTGCTTCAACCATCCTACCGCTCAGATTTTATGTTTTTTACATCATCTAATGGCATCCTTAATGAATGCTTGAGAGTCATAAGTTCCTATTAATAGCTCTTGTGAGCTTGCAAAAAAAAATTTTTAAATGATGTTGGTAGAAGATAACTTTATGTACTGTTCAGCAGAAAATTCACTGTACTGTATAAGCCATGCGAATAAATTATTCCATATCAAGATTTATTAATTTAACTGTTAAAGTATGGATTGTAATCTGCCTGGTGTTGGGGTATATTTTACTTCTTAATCTAAACAATATATTCTTTAATTAAAATATAGAATGCACCCAGATACCTTGTTGATAAGTTTTATTAATAATTCTATTATGAGGCACCTAAGTGCATCTCATATACCAACTCACTAAACAGCTCTTGAGTACTGTTACTATTTAAAAGCATCTTAATAATAATTTGTATTTGTGGATAATATTGCCATTCAGCAAGAGACAGATCCTGTGAAATGTTAAACACCTTGAATTCCCATTGACTTCAAATGGAATTGAATTGGGGGAGGGATAGCTCAGTGGTTTGAGTATTGGCCTGCTAAATCCAAGGTTGAGCTCAATCCTTGAGGGGGCCATTTAGGGAACTGGAGTAAAAATCTGTCTGGGGATTGGTCCTGCTTTGAGCAGGGGGTTGGACTAGATAACCTCCTGAGGTCCCTGAGAGTGCTCAGCATCTTTCAGGAATAGGCCTTAATGTAGCTGTTAGTAGGTTTATTCTTACTCAAATGGGATACCCCTACATTCAGAAAAGTACTGAAATATTCATAAAGAAGCTCACTTCTCTAATAATTTGAGGTAACATGAAACTGACTGAATCATTGTGTTTAGAAATCAGTCTCCCTTCCCCAAATGATTGTGCCAGAGGAAGAATATGAGAACTTCTGAAAATAGAAAATGTCAGGCTTTCCCCAAAGCCTGAAAGCACCACCATACTTTCATTGTCTGTTTCACCTTTAATTCGGTATAAAATATTGCACTACTTTTATGGAAAACTTATAGAATTTAGTAGAAAATTATAAAATTATATAGCCAGGGTAATCATCCTACCGCATTTGAGAGAGAATTGTACCTCTTCCTGGATAACTATAGAATGGTTAAAAAAAAAGAAAAAACACACATAGAAAGGATTTGATCCTCTATTCAATTTTATAATATTTTTCTATAAGGACACAAAACTAAATAAACAATCTACATGATTTTAAAATTACATTTACTAACTTTGTCTGCTTCAGTGTCGATACTTATGAAAGACTGAAAAAGGGGGATCTTTCATTCCATCTTGGAAGGAGGCTTGCTACCAATGCCTCTTAAACATCTTTGTATCATTACAAAAAGAATATGATCTCAACATGTGGACATTGAGATACTTTATATTTTTCCAAATCAGTTCACCACAGCTCCCAGGGCCTGATTAACTTTTTGTGGGCCCGGCTCCAAACATATTTGTGGGCCCCCCTGGGGAATGATTGTAAAAGGAGCCAGGGGCAAAAGTACAATGGGGCAGGAGCTAGGTCCTGGAGCAAGGGAGGGACCAGAGGTAAACTGCAAGCACAGCAGGGCTGGGGAGGGGGTAAACAGGATCCCCCTCCCAGCCCTGCCCACAGAAAGCGGGTACCTACCTTCCCCCTGGTTCTAGCCCATTCTCTTAGTCTCTCTGTGCACTGAGCTGCCCCTCCTCCAGTGTGACAAAGTGGGAATGTTCTTAATGTTTTTTTTCTAAATACTGTGTGGGTGCCTCAGTTTCCCCCATGCATTTCTTAAGTATCTAGGTGGTGGGATAAGGGTGTGTGATTGTTGCAGAGCCCTAGGCAGGTGTGATGCTGTCTGCACAGAGAATGGCTGACACTCTGTCTCCTGGCAACTGATGGCCTGAGCCCCTCCCCTGCAAGGTGCCAACTGAAGGTGTTGGAGAACAAAGAGATCAGGTGGCCTCCTGGCCCAGAAAAGAGAGAAAGGACAGAGGATTCATAGATTCTAGGACTGGAAGGGACCTCGAGAGGTCATCGAGTCCAGTCCCCTGCCCGCATGGCAGGACCAAATACCATCTAGACCATCCCTGATAGACATTTATCTAACCTACTCTTAAATATCTCCAGAGATGGAGATTCCACAACCTCCCTAGGCAATTTATTCCAGTGTTTAACCACCCTGACAGTTAGGAACTTTTTCCTAATGTCCAACCTAGACCTCCCTTGCTGCAGTTTAAACCCATTGCTTCTGGTTCTATCCTTAGAGGCTAAGGTGAACAAGTTTTCTCCCTCCTCCTTATGACACCCTTTTAAATACCTGAAAACTGCCCTGGATGGGCTGGAGGGGGTTGCAGTTTGGAGCTGGCTGGGAAAATGGAGGGAGGCCCAGCACTGGTGTCTGGGGTACCTATCCCACAAGACAGACCTGACTGAGGGGTCCTGTTTTCCATACCTACAAGCAGGAGTGCCGCCAGCTTTTCTGCTGCCCTAGGCAGCGGAAGGTCCCGACCCAAAATGCCGCCCCCCCACAGAGACAGTGGAAGGTCCCGCCGCCAAAATACCACCGCGGTTGCTGCCCAACAATTTGTAGCGCCCTAGGCGACCGCCTAAGTCACCTAATGGGTTGTGCCGGCCCTGCCTACAAGCTCTGCTTTGACTGTGTTCCTGTCGTCTAATAAACCTGTTTTACTGGCTGGCTGAGAGTCACGGTGAATCGCAGAAAGTGGGGGGTACAGGACCCTGACTCCCCCACACTCTGTGACACCCAGCAGCAGCAGGACAGGTTCTCTTCCAGCCCTCTGGGGTGGGTGTTCGGAGTGGGAAGAGCTGAGGGTAATATGGTTACTCCTATAACTGGACTTTTAGTTTCCAGTCAGCACTGCTAACTGGACACCCAGGTCCCATTTTCTACTGGAGTTTCCAGTCTAAAACTGGATACCTGGCAACTGGGGTGCCAGAAAAGCCTGAGTGGGGGGGAGGAGGGGCAAACAAACAATTCTTAAAAGTGAGAGGGAAGTGGGAAGCACTTAAGCAGTGGGAAGCAAGTGGTGGGTGGGCTAGGGAGTGGAGAGGTGCTAGTAGGCAGGGCCATGTCTGCTGTACTGCCCAGGTACGTTAGAGAGTGGGATCAGCTGACACAGTATCCCCAGCCCAGGTGACGTGACAGCCAGTGATGGATTTAGAGTAAGTGGGGATCCCCGGTCCTGTGCTCAGCTTCATTTTTGGGGGCCCTCCTTGGGACCCAGCCAAGAAAAAGAACATTCTCTCTTATCTCCCCCGGCCCCTGTTTTTCATTCTTTTTTTCTTCATCCTCCTCCTATAAGTAATAGCAAGTAAATGAAAATAAAGTGAGGTACCTTGATTGTTCTTGTAGTCCAACATATTTCCACAGACTACTTGAAAATTGCAGAGAGTCTCAACAGACCACTTAATGATCTTTCCAAATATTGTAAAAAAAAGTTGGGGTGTGGGGTCTGGCCAGGAGCTAGGGTGAGGGAGGGGGCTCAGGGTTGGGGCAGGAGGTTGGGGTGTGGAGCGCTTACCTGGGGCAGCTCTTGTTTGGTGCTAAGGGTGCAGGTGGGAAGGGGGGGTGCCGGAGCTCCCGTTTGGTGCTCAGGATGGGGGTGGAGATGTGGGGGGGGGGTTCAGGAGTCAGGTCATAGGGTGGGGGGCCTGGGGGCCAGGGGTTTGTGAGGGGATGCAGGGGTCAGTGTGTGTGTGTGAGGGGTGTAGGGGTCAGGGTGGGCAGAGGGCTGGGGTCGTGGGGGGTGCTCAAAGCAGGGGGCTGGGGTCGTGGGGGGTGCTCAAAGCAGGGGGCTGGAGCGGGGTATGCCCCGATTCCTGCTTTGAGCAGGGGGTTGGACTAGATGACCTCCTGAGGTCCCTTCCAACCCAGATATTCTATGAGTCTGTGATTCCAGCCCCTTCCCAAGGCCACGCCCCCACCTCTTCTCCTCCTCAGAGTGGCAAGCGTGCTGAGGCTCTGCTCTTCCCCCTCCCTCCTGCCGGCAAGCAGCTGATTGGTGGGGAGGGGGGGAGGGAACCTAGCACACTGTGGAAAGAGGCGGGGGAGGAGCTTGGTTATAGGGTGACCAGATGAGAGGAAGAAAATATCGGGACACATGGGTGGGTCGCTGGTGGAGCAAAAAAAGAAAAAAAAAAAACCCCAGAGTGCAAATTATTGGGACAAAATGCCTCCTGCCCGAACATCGGTCGGGACGTGGGACAAACGCCTAAATATTGGGACAGTCCCAATTTTATCAGGACGTCTGGTCACCCTACTTGGCTGCAGCAGGAGTTGGCAGCACTAAGCTTCTGCCCCCACGGGGGGGGGGGGAGAAAAGAGTGGGCTGGGCCCCCTTTGGACCGTGGGCCCGGTGCCATGGTAAATCCGGTACTAGCTCCATGGACAAGATGCTATCCTTTGGCGGGGGGGGAGGGAGGAGGAGGGAGTGCGTGCGTAAGCTGAAAATTTTAGCTGACCTCTACATGCATTAAGGACAGCAGCAGTTCTACCAGATGATGTCTTTTCACAATCACTAACGTAACCCTACCATAGGGGCCACAGGGAGATTCTGGTGCTGCCCTTAATCTAGAGGGAGGAGTCCTTCTTTTCACGGTCCCCAGAGAAGCCCCCCATGCCAAGGTAGACTGTTCAAGCTTGGGACAGAGGAAGGTTCACAGTAATAATATCAGAGAAGAGTAACTCTTACTGGCTGTGCAACCATGGCAGAAGACTAGAGGCAGGCAGATCTAAAACAGGGTAGTATGATCCAAAAATAGGGAATGGCCAAGCACAGTAGGCAGAGAGCTCATGTCCTTACTGCTGTATATGCTATGAAGAAGTGTTCCTAAGTCCATTATAAGCTCCAAAAACCTGTACAAGGAAATATCTGTCTTAAATTTGATAACAAAATGCAACTATCCCGATTTGCCCCTCAAGCAATTATTAATTGGTTGAGATGGATCTTGAGGAGAGTGGAATATTTTTTTTTATTGTTAATAATTAAGCAGCACTCATTGCCATTATAGAGTTAAATCAGTTCCCTAGGTGAATTCCAGGTAAGGCAACTATGGTGTACTCCAATTAAGCAGAGTATACTGTATTTTAAAACACGCTTTGTTATGGTTTTCAGTTTCAAACCTTCATATCACAAGAAGGTACCCGATTCATTACCCTTAAAATTCAAATGACAGAATAACACTGTATAGTTATGGGTCCAACTCACCTTTTCACCGTACACTTTCTAGATATATAAATAAGCCCTTGAAATGGACTTAAGGAGATTCATGGGTAATTCTGTAAATTAAAAGTAAGTGATGAATTGCTGCTGATGTATAATGAACAATCAGTAATTCTGAGTAGCAATTACTGGCCAGACCTTGGATCTGAAAACCTCTGTACTTTAAGAAAGTTCAGACCTGAATCTAAACTTCGCCATTGGCCTCATTTCTATAATAGAAAGGATAACAAAACTCCAAATTAAAAACCTTGCCTCTGAACTTTAGGAAACATTATCTTGATCCATTCATCTCAATTTAAGTTCATCTCGGTTTCCTGCATGGCATTTAACTAGAACTGCAGATACTTCCAAATAGATCATATCTATCAGGTTTCCTGGGACAATCTCTTAATAAAATTTTAGTGGGCAGATTTATTACATTACAAGTAAAATATGTAGAAAAATATACAGTTCCATTTCTATTGTTTTTTTTTTAAAAAGAAATGCAATATATATTTATACTGCATTCCTGACAAGAAAAATTTTAATTCTTGAAATCAGTTTACCATTTTTCTTCAGCTACATGAATACCTGTCTTTTTCTGTATTACATACACTTTTAATACTAGTTATATTATAGAAATAAGAGGATTTTTAGGTACTACAGGGATAAGTGCCTGTGACGGGGCAGCACCGCCCCGCACCAGCTCAAGTAGAGTCAGGCCGGAAGCACCGACGGCAGAAGTCCTGCCCCGGCCCTACTGGGCATGCTCCAAGTGCTCTGGGAGTATGAAAGGAGGAAGCCCAGTTCAGTCTGAGCTGGCGGCCGCAGGGGAAGAACCTGACTGACAAGCTCCTGTGGAGGACCAGCCACCGCCTGCAGAGGCGCTGGGGACTGAAGCCTCTCCAGGCCGGCTCGAAGCCCTACTACAGGAGGAATCCAGCGAGGCGACTGACCCGGAGGCCCTCAGGGAACCTAGGGACTCGTGGGAAACCTCCACGCTAAAGCCGGTAGGAAGCGACCTGGGGGTGGGGGGCGGTGACGGACTGGTACCTTGCCCCGGCAAGCCTCAGCGTCTTTTGGTAGGACCCCCACGCTGAGCCAGGGGTAAGGTCCTACGCTGCGGTTAAGGCCGGAGGCTGGGACCCGGTGGAGTGAGAGAGTCTCTGGCCACTAGGCCACATTGCCCCACAACCAGGGGTGGTTCTATGGACTCTGGCCACTAGGCTGTATTGCCTGGCAACCAGGGGTGGTTCTATGGACTCTGGCCACTAGACCACATTGCCTGGCAGCCAGGGGTGGTTCTATGGACTCTGGCCACTAGGCTGTATTGCCTGGTAACCGGAGGCACAAACGCTCACATGTGGTGGAGAATGCAGGCAAGGATTTGGGCCTGTTGAAAGGTTCAGGGGAAGGGAGTTAAACCATGGGAACCCCATCAATACTCAAGATGGAGACGGAGAAGCTCCTAAAATGGATGCTGGAAAGGCAGCAAGAGCAGGCAGCCCAATAACAGCAGGTGCAGATGATGCAGCAGATGGCCAGCCAGCAGCAGCTACTGATAACCCAGCATCAAGAGCACCAGCAACAGCTCCTCCGGGAATTAGCAGTCCAGCAGCAGGTGCAACAAGAATGCCTGGTTCAGCAGATGGCCACACTATTAAGTCTGGCAGGAGCCGCAGCCGCCATACCTGCTGGGACCGGACCTAGGGAGCCTTTAGGGGAACTGCCAGTACGCCTCACTAAGATGGGGACAGAAGACGAACCAGAAGCGTTCTTAGTGACGTTCGAATGGCTGGCGACTGCCGCCAGGTGGCCCCCAGAGCATTGGACAACCCTACTAGCCCCTATCTGATGGGACAGGCCCAGGCCGCCTACCGTAGCCTCGATCCCCAGGAGGCCCTAGAATACCCCCGGGTGAAGGTGGCCATATTGGACCATACCGGCATTAGCCCGGAGACCTATCACCAGCGCCTCTGCAAAGAACAGTATCCCTTGGGGGCCTGGCCTCGGGCAGTGACCCAACAGATATGAGACCACTGTTCGAAGTGGTTGAACCCGGAGGGCTTGACCGGACCCTAGGTAGCAGAGATGGTGGCACTGGAGCAGTTCACCCAAATCCTACCCCCGGGAGGAAGGGCCTGGGTACGCCAACATCGACTGGCAACCTTGTCAGCGGCAGTGGCCTTGATGGAGGACTACTTGTCCGCTGAGGGGGCCGAGGCACCACCCCTGATAGCAGGGAATTCTGGTCGAAGGGGTAGGCTAGGCAAAGTAAGTCCCGAGGGGAAGAGGGCCCAGGAGCAGTCATCTGGCACCCGCCCCACACCTCCAAAACTCCCCAGCCCCGAGCCCAGACACCAGGCCGCCCAGGTACTGACCTGAAATGACCAACAACCCCGAGAGCGAGGGAGCCCACCGAGTGGAGGCCCTGGACCCGCCAAGGCCTGAGAGGGGTGCTGGGAGTGCAGACAAGAAGGGCATTTTTGGTGGGATTGCCCATTTAGGGACTGCAATTATGGACAAGCCTGGGTCGCTAGACGAAGGGCCCGGAAGAGCTCGTGGTCTCTGTCTGGGTTGAGGGGATCCCCATGAAAGCCCTCGTGGACTCTGGGTGCAGTCAGACCCTCATACAGGAGGGGCTGGTCCCAGGCCTCAAACTCTCTGGCACCCAGATCCACTTACAATGTGTACATGGGGCCATCCGCCCCTACCCCACAGCCTGGGTGAAGATAGAAGTCTCCCGCCGGGAGGGGAACCTCCGTGTGGGCGTGGCCTCCCAGGTTAGCCTACCCGGTAGTATTGGGATGAGACTGGCCAGGCTTCGGGGAGATTCTCCGGAAGTATCAACCGTCTGACCCATGGATGGATGGGACTAGGCCACCCCGAGTGGGGCTGCTCGGACGCACGCCACGGGTCGACCCCGGAGGAGGGACATCGGCGACGGGGATTCCCCCGCAACCCCCCCCCCCCCCCCACATGTAAGGCCCCTGTCAGTGGAGGATGCACAAACAGAACTGGAGCGGGACGTGGACTTCGTGCAGGAACAGAGAGAGGACCCGACCCTAAGTAGGGCCTGGGAACAGGCCACCAGTCCTGGTCCCAATGAAGGCCCAACCCCGAGGTCCTCACAGGGCCCCTGCTTTGAGATATAGCAGGATCGCCTATATCGGGTAGTGCAGCAACCACAGACCCAGGACACTTTCCGACAGCTCTTGGTTCCCAGGAGGATGCGACGAACCCTCCTCCAACTATCCCATGCTAACCCCTGGGCTGGGCGCCTGGGGGCAGAAAAAGACCCTCCAGAGAATAGCTTGCCGGTTCTTCTGGCCTGGCATACACTGGGAGGTTCAGGACTACTGTGCGTCCTGCCCAGAATGCCAGCTGGCAAGACCAAAAGGTGTATCCTGGGCACCCCTGATACCTATGCCAGTCGTCGGTGTGCCCTTTGAACAAATTGGGATGGATCTAGTCGGCCCCCTTGAAAGGAGCAAGACGCGGAACCACTTCATCCTAATGGCTGTGGATTACACAACACTGTTACCCTAAAGCCGTGCCCCTGCGGGCGGTGACTGCGCAAGCAATCGCTACTGAACTAGTGAAGATTTTTGCCAGGGTTGGGATACCTGCGGAAATCTTGATGGACCAGGGCACGAACGTGTCCTCTAAACTGATAGATGAACTGTGTCGCCTCCTCCACATACGAACGCTCTGGATGTCAGTTTATCATCCCCAGACAGACGGCCTAGTGGAACGCTTCAATAGCACCCTAAAGTCCATGCTACGGAAGTTCATGGAGGAGGACCCTACGCATTGGGATACTCTGCCAGCCCTGCTGTTCACCATAAGGGAAGTCCCCCAGGCCTCGACAGGGTTCGCACTCTTTGAACTCTTGTATGGCCCGCAGCCCAGGGGGATCCTGGGCCTCCTGAAGGAGGAGTGGGAAGCCCAGGAGTTCTCAGGACCACCCAGTATGTGTTACAACTCCGAGAACAGTTCCAAACACTAGGGGCCTTTGCCCAGGAAAACCTGATGCAGGCCCAAGAACATCTCTCTAAATGAGGAACTAGGGCGTGGAGTTTTGCCCCAGGGGTTCGGGTGTTGCTTTTGTCGAAACTTCTGGCCAAATGGCAGGGACCCTACGAGGTAGTCCGGCGAGTTGGGTCACTAGACTATGAGGTCCGACTACCGGGGCGATGGAGGAAGACGCGCATCTACCATGTGAATCTTCTGAAGGCCTGGAAGACCCAGGAAGCCCTGCTCATCGGCCTGTCCACCCCGGAATCGGAACTCAGGCCCCTGGTAGAGGACCCCCCAGATCCAAGACTGGTGACGTTAGGGGCGGGCCTCACCCCAGTACAGCGAGAGAAACTACAACAACTGATAGAGGAGTTCCCCGACGTCTTATCCGCCCGCCCAGGACGAACTGCCCTGATGAGTCATTATATCGCAACCACCCCCAGTCAGAAGGTAAGAGACCACCACCGACGGTTGCCCCGGAAAATGTGGGACACGGTCAGACCGGAGCTGGAGGCAATGCTGGAGATGGGGGTCATGGAGGAATCGACGAGTGAGTGGCACAGCCCCATCGTCTTAGTCCCAAAGCCCGAAGGGACAACCCGTTTTTGTATCTACTTCTGAAAGGTCAATGCCATCTCCCACTTCGACACATACCCGATGCCACGGGTGTGTGAACTGCTGGAACGGCTCAGGGGAGCGAGGTACTGGTCAACCGTAGACCTAACCCAGGGATACTGGCAGATTTCCCCCCCCCCCCCCACACACACACCAAACTCCTGGGAGAAGACGGCTTTCCCAGCGCCTTTTGGCCTCTTCCAGTTTATAACCATGCCGTTCAGGCTACACGGAGCCACGGCTACGTTCCAGCGGCTGATGAATAAAGTCTTACAATCCCACGACCGGTATGTGGCAGCGTATATAGAGGACATCATAGTTTATAGCAATAACTGGGAGGACCACCTACGCCATCTGGCTGGGGTGCTGCAGGCCCTCAGAAAAGCTGGCCTCACATCTAACCCAGCAAAGTGCCACCTTGGGCAAGAAGAGGTAACCTATCTTGGCCTATATGGGGGAGGGGGAGGGAAACTCACTCCCCTAATCAGCAAGGTGCAAGCCCTCAGACCTACCTGTCCCCAAGATGAAGAAGCAGGTGCACCAGTTTTTGGGCCTAGCCAGATATTATCGCTGCTTCGTGCCAGATTTTGCATCCATAGCCACCCCCCTAATTGGGCCTGACAAAGAACTCACAGCCTCGACAAGTGCAGTGGTCGGACCAGTGCAAGGGAGCCTTCGAAACCCTGCAAGAACCAGTCCTGCAACACCCAGACTTCTCAAAGGACTTCAAACAGGTGCCTGGGAGGTAGGCTTGGGGGCCGTACTCTCCCAGGAATCAGACGGGGAAGAACACCTGATACTGTATCTGAGTCATAAACTGTTCCCTCGGGAACAATATTATTCCACAATAGAGAAAGAGGCCCTGGCGGTGAGATGGGCCATCGATGCCATACGTTACTATCTGCTGGGGAATAACTTCAGGTTGATCACAGACCATGCCCCCCGTACGGTGGATGCATAGTATGAAGGAAACAAACCCCCGATTATGCGATGGTACCTCTCCCTTCAACCCCATGACTTCTGCGTGTTTCATCGCCCGAGTAAGTCCCACACTAACGCAGATTTCTTCTCTAGACAGAGTGAGGGGGAAGAGGAGGCGGACCAATCCGAAGGATCCTTCTTAAGGGGGAGGTTGTGTGAGGGGGCAGCACCACCCCGCACCAGCTCCAGTAGTGTCACGCCAGAAGCACGGACGGTGGAAGTCCCGCCCCGTCCCTACTGGGCATGCTCCAAGTACTCTGGGAGTATAAAAGGAGGGAGCCCAGTTCAGTCAGGGCTGGTGGCTGCGGGGGAAGGACCTGACCGGGAAGCTCCTGCGGAGGACCAGCCACTGCCTGTGGAGGTGCCAGGGACTGAAGCCTCTCCAGGCCAGCTCAAATCCCTACTACAGGAGGAATCCGGTGAGGCGATTGACCCAGAGCCCAGCAGGGAACCTAGGGACTCATGGGAGATCTCTACGCTAAAGCCGGTAGGAAGCGACCCGGGGGGAGGGGAGGTGTGACGGACTGGTACCTTGCCCCTGGCAAGCCTCAGCGTGTTTCGGTAGGACCCCCCCGCTGAGCCAGGGGTAAGGTCCTATGCTGCAGTTAAGGCCGGAGGCTGGGACCCGGTGGAGTGGGAGAGTCTCTGGCCACTAGGCCATGCTGCCCTGCAGCCAGGGGTGAATCTATGGACTCTGGCCACTAGGCCATATTGCCCAGTAACTGGAAGTGCAAATGCTCACAGTGCCTAAGAGAAAAATAAATTTAATTAGATTTTAAATTATCCTAAACCCTGGAAATAAAACAAAGGTCTTTTGATTATTCAAGTATTGTCCACCCTGTAGAACAGAAATTTTTGTTAAGATTAGAAGACAATCTATAATGTGTAAACACTGAAGTCAGCCTTACATTGTAGCTTTGTTTCAAGAACTGGAAAAAAAACAAAATCCCATTGTGACATAAGTGGTTTGCAACTTCTGGACTATTTGCTTTCCATTTCCTGAATTATACATAATAGTCTGTCCTGAATACTTACCAGGTTAGTTTACAATTATCTTAATACAAAATATTCTTCTCATGTTACTCACCTCACGATCCCCATGTTTCTATGCAATTTGAACCAAATTATGTTTTAATTCATATACCTCTCCTCTAATTTTTGTATTATATATTCTAGAAAGTCTTGCTGAAATCTAGGAAATACAAAGAATTTCCTTATCTGAAGTCATGGCTGACATTCGTGCAGAACATACGTGACCCTTTTTTATAGTGTGTATACAATTCTAAATAAGTTTTCAAAAGACAATGATATACCTAACACATGGTTTTCTATATTTATTTCATAAATTTCTCTCATTTCCAAGAGCGGTTTCTACTGAGCACAAATAAATACCTCTACCCCGATAGAACGCGATCCAATAACACGAATTTGGGGTTTTACCTATAACACGTTAAGATTTTTGGCTCCTGAGGACCGCATTATCAGCGTAGAGGACTGACTCTGAGGCAGCAGAAATGCCTTTGAAAAAAGTCCTCAATAGATCATTCAGAACAGTACATGTAAAGGATGAACCCATAATCGTACAGGCTTTTGTGATTAAAGAAGATACCAAATTCAAGATAAAGTATTTGCAATACGTGTAGTTATAGCATCTCAAAGCTGCTCACGGGAGTCAAATAGAAATAAAGTGGCCTAGAACACCTCCAGAAAAATCTGGAGATTGTTGCAGTCATGGAAAATAGTGATGAGAGATTAAATAGTTCAGGAGCATCATCATGCTACTTTCTAAATTAGAATGGGCTAAATCCTGCAGTCTTTACTCAGGTAAAATTCCCATTAATTTCAGTGGAAGTTGAGGACCTAACACTGTTTCTTCCTGAGCACGTGGAAGGTTTTAAATGCATCCTCATAAATGATAGGGAGAAGCAGGTCACAAGAGTAGCAAGAAGAGACTGTATAGATGAGAATATTACAGAGTGAGGGACTTGCCTTCCTTTCGAAGGCTTGGTCTACACTATGCAGCTTTTAGCGACACGGCTGTGCCACTAGAGCTGTGCCGCTAAAAGGCACACCGTGCTGCAGTTGTTTGTCAGCAGGAGAGCTCTACCACCAACAAAAAACTTCCACCCCCAACCAGCGGCAGTATCTTTGTCTGCAGGAGAGCAATCCTGCCTACAAAGCGTTGTTCACACTGGCCCTTTTCCTCGACAAAACTTTGGTCTTTCAGGGTGTGTGGGTGTTTTTTTTTTTTTTTTTTTTTTTTTTAAATCACCTCTGAATGACAACAGTTGTCGTTCACTTGTCAGTGTAGGCAAAACCTAAGAAACCTTATTTGCTCTGTTTGGTCCCAACCAACCACATGTTTAGTTTAAACTTGCAGTCACTGGGACCACTCATGCATTTAAAATTAAGCAGGTGTTTAGTGCTTTGCTGGATCAAGGCCGTGACGGGTTCGGTCACAGCGACCCCCTTGGGACGGTCACCTGATATGCTGAGACTATCTGAGCTGGTTTTCTCTGCCAGTTTGGGCCTTCAGAACCCTGTCTTGTTGAGCCAGGTATGCTAATCTGCTGCAATACAGACCCAGGGTCTGAACCACACCCCCAAAGCTGCAGATTTAACTGAAAATAGTTTAGCAAGTGTTCCTGTCTCTAGCACAAGCTCCCAATTGGATCCAAATTCCAAATGAATCCGTTTTACTCTGTATAAAGCTTATACAGGGTAAACTCAAATTGTCTGCCCTCTATAACACTGATATGCACAGCCGTTTGCTCCCCCAGGTATTATTACTTACTCTGGGTTAATTAATAAGCAAAAGTGATTTTATTAAGTATAAAAAGTAGGATTTAAGTGGTTCCAAGTAATAGACAGAACAAAGTAAGTTACCAAAATCAAACAAAACATGCAACTCTAAGACTAATACATGAAGAAACTGATTACAGATAAAATCTCACCCTCCGTGATGTTCCAATAAGCTTCTTTCACAGACTGGACTCCTTCCTAGTTAGGGCCCAATCCTTTCCCCTGGTACAGTCCTTGTTAGCTCCAGCTCAGGTGGTAACTAGGGGATTTCTCATGACTGGAACCTCCTTTGTTCTGTTTCACCCTCTTATATAGCTTTGGCATAAGGCAGGAATCTTGTGTTTCTCTGGGTCCCCACCCCTCCTTCTAAATGGAAAAGCACCAGGTTTAGAATGGATTCCAGTACCAGGTGACATGGTCACGTCTTGTGAGACCCCGAGCCTTCATTCTTCCTGGCCTGACTCACAGGAAGGCTTGCAAGTAAACAGAGCCATTTACAACCAGTTGTCCTAGTTGATGGGAGCCATCAAGATTCCAAACGATCATTAATGGCCCATATTTTGCATAATTACAATAGGACCTCAGTTAAATTTCAGACTTCTAGTTTCAGATAGAAGAATGATACATTTATACAAATAGGATGACCACACGCAGTAGATTAGCTTTGTAATGTCTCTTATAAGAGGTATTTTGAATGCAGCATATTCCAGTTACATTATATTCCCACTTATTAGCATATTTTCATAAAATCATATGGAGTGCAACGTCACAAGGGCCTTTCTCTTGCTGCTTTAATTTGAAATAAACATTCTGGACTGAAAAATACATGATTTTGCCTTTGGAAAGCAAAAGATTTACACAGAAGTGCTATGGAGTGCGTCTTTAATGTACACAATAAGAAAACAAGTCCACGGTATTTAAAGTCTCATCAGAAAGACAAATACATAAAGTTAGTTGTACTAAATTTATTTTCCTTACCAGGATGAAGGGCTGTATTAGCCCCTCTAAGTTTTGATTTGATGGTTTCAGGGAATTTGAATGTTATTAAAAGGCCATGTCTACACTACAATGTATGCTGGCAAGTTTGTCACTCAAGGGTGTGGAAAAAAACCCACTTATGTTAAATAAGGCAATGCAGAACTAACTGAGGACTAGTAGCAACATGCATTATAATCTGATAGATAGAAAAACATAAGAGAAAAGCCTCTAAATGGCTTTCCTGGTTTGCTTTAGATTAGGAATTATTTGCAAGCTTCTATTTTCTTCCTTAAAGAAGTTCAATAACATTTCCTCTCTACTATTGTTAGCTTTTTCATTGTTCATTTAAAACAATAGCCTTTATAGGATTGCTATTTTTTCCCTTACAGGAAGATCATGGGAACAGAAGACAATTAATGGCCATTCATACAACACAATTAATGCATTTGTTGCCTTTCCCAACTGTAACTGATATTTAAAGCCTCATAAATCCTATTTTAAAATTATTTAAGAGTCATAGAATTAGGACTATGACTTATCAGCTTGTTCCAGGATAGGAGTCATTTCAGAATAATGGTTTCTAACATGGACAGGTTGCCACTTCATGTATCCCACAAAAAACTAGTTGCCATCTTACTTATCTTGGGAAGCAAGGGCCAGACTGGGGTTATTTGACAGTCTCTGGTGCAACATCCAGGCTCTCTCAGGCAGAAGCATCTTCATCCCTCTCCCCACCCACCTGCCAGGAAGAGTGGCCAAATGTGCCAGGGGGTGGGGGCACAGGGAGAGAAGGACAGAACCCCTCTCCCTTTCTTGGTAGGCCAATCTGCGGGGGAAGGGGCATTTGACACCCTCCCACCCCCCGTTACTCTCTATGCATTGCTTATGAGGGGATGGTATTATGAGATTGCCTCCTATGGCACATGGTCCATCTGTGACTGCTAGTAGAACATATCTCCAAGGGATGGAGATATGGGACACTAGAAGGAAGGGCTCTGAATTACTACAGAGAATTCTTTCCCAGGTGTGTGTCTGGTGGGTCTTGGCCATAGGCTCAGGCTCTAACTGGTTGCCCTACTTAAGGTCAAGAAGGAATTTTCCCCCAGGTCAGATTGGTAGAGATCCTGGTGGTGGTTGTTTTTTCTGCCTTCCTGTGCCATATGGGGCAGGGGTCAATTGTTGTTTGAACTAGAGTAAAGGATGGATTCTCTGTAACTTGAAGTCTTTGGGCTTGTCTACACTGGCACTTTATAGCACTGCAACTTTCTCGCTCAGGGGTGGAAAATATACCTGCCTGAGCAGTTCAAGTTTCAGTGCTGTAAAGTACCAGTGTAGGCAGTGCACCAGCACTGGGAGCTATTCCCCTCATGGAGGTTTGTGTAGTTGTGTGTTTTTAAAAAAAAAACAAAAAAAAAACCCACTAGTGCTGGGAGAACTCACTCCCAGCGCTATGCCGTGACAACACGTGCCACGTTAAAGCGCTGCTGTGGCAACGCTTTAACGTTGCTAGTGAAGATGTACCCTTTAAATCAAGACTTGAACTTCAGTCATTTAGCCAAAGATGATGGGTCTATTACAGGAGGGGAATGGTAAGGTTCTGTGGCCTGCAATGTGTAGGATGTCAGACTAGAATGATCACAATGGTTCCTGATGGCCTTAAAGTCCAGGCATAATTTATAGAATAATTGAATCCTCACCAATCTGTGGATGCAATGTTTCAGAAGTGATACATTGAACAAAGCTGATTTTCCCACGCTCCCCCCATTCACAGTAACTCCTTGCTTAATGTTGTTGTTGTTTGGACTCTTACAGGGAACTGTACCAGATGCAAAGCAGAGATTCCCAGAGACAATCTGGGGACCCTGAGAGACTTTTGGGAAACTGGCAATTTATTACATCACTGCCACCATTTGGGATTACAAACTGATTCACCTGTTAACTAAGAAAAGGAAATGAGAATTATTAATAAACCCATAGTTAATACTATAGAATTGGCTGTCAGGCTTGTCTTTGGAGTAAAATCTGGAGTACTAATTGATCTGGAATAAATGACCAGTCTCTTGCAACTGGATCCAACCTAATGTGGTGTGATTTTTGGTTTAAGTTACCATTATCACAAAATTCAGTTTGTCTGGGGGGCAAGATTGCCTTAGAGACTCTAGCCTGAGGTGCGCAAACTACGGTCCACAGGCCACATCCGGCCCGTGGTACCCTCCTGCCCGGCCCCTGAGCTCCTGACCCAGGAGGCTAGCCCCCAGCCCCTCCCCTGCTGTTCCTCCTCCCCCGCAGCCTCAGCTCACCCATCCGCCGGCGCAATGCTCTGGGTGGCAGTGCTGCGAGCTCCTGGGGCAGCGCAGCTGCAGAGCCGGGGCCTGACCCGGTGCTCTGTGCTGCGTGGTGGTGTGGTTAGCTCCAGCCGGGCGGTGCGGCTGTAGCACCGCCAGCCACCAGTGCTCCAGGCAGCACGGTAAGGGAGCGGGGGGGTTGGATAGTGGGCAAGGGAGTTCGGGGTGGTGGGCAGGGGTGTGGATAGGGATTGGGGCGGTCAGAGGGCAGGGGGGTAAATGGGGGCAGGAGTCCTGGGTGGGGTGGGGGGGGGAAGTCAGGAAGGAGAGGGGATTGGATGGGGCATCAGGGGGCACTCAGTGGCAGGGGTTCTGGGGGCAGTGAGGGGACAGGGAAGAAGATATGGTTGGCTGGGGCACGGGTCCCAGGGGGGCAGTCAGGAAGGATAGGGGGGTTGGATGGGGCGGTGGGGGGCAGTCAGGGGACAGGAAACATGGGGCACACCTGGGGGGGATTGGATGGGGCACAGGGACAGGGGCTGGGTCACACCTGGCTGTTTGGGGAGACATAGCTTCTCCTAACCAGCCCTCCATACAATTTTGGAAACCTGATATGGCCCTCAGGACAAAAAGTTTGCCTGCCCCTGGTCTAAGGGGACTGTCTTGGACTTCATGGTAAGACTGGCATAGTGATCCAGGAGTTCACATTTGTTATTGGCTTGGTGAAATTTAATTATAGAACATAACTCCAGTTTGGGGTGTCTGCCCTTATTTTTTGACAGTCTGCCCTGAGGTAGAGACTCATAGTTGTGAGCTACTCCAGACAGTGTAACACTCACCAGTGTTGGCGTGATGTTTACCACATGAGAAGGAGCTGTTTTGTAACAAAAAAGCTCTTTGTTGACAGTAAGATGAATCCTGAAGGGAGTCAAGACGTTTAGTCTTCATTGTGACCATTGGGATATTGAAGTTTCCTTCTTTCCATGGTTTTAAAATTTGATTCACAGTTCTCTCATACAAAGTTCTGGACCTATTTCTTTATTCCACACCCTGTCCCACAGCTGGTGTAGCGTAAGAGTCTTGAGTAGGGTAAAGGATAAAGTTACACACTGAATGGTGGGTCCTTCAGTCAGAGGGCCCCCTAGATAAGCTTGAATCTTCCCAGACAGTGTTCTTTTATCCAGCATCTTTCAATAACCATGTTCTTAATCACATCAAACAAAGTAACCATTCTGATGTAGTTCTGTTAAGGAAGGATGAGGAGAGGGAAAAAAAAGTGTTGAGGTTCACATAGGACACAGCAAAAGCAAGTTTTATTGGTTGGAGAAGTTCCCATCACTTGATTTGACAGAGAAAGATTCTAGATTAGGCATGTCTCTGCCTCAGACAACATGATGTTTGTGGCTTGAAGTACAACTGAGAATCAATAGCACTTTACAGATAACTCTGAGCAGCATGTATCTTCTTGCCCTGCCAGTTGCTCCACCACATGGTCAATGTGTGGAAAAACAAAGATTGGGATAGCAGTCCACTGCTTGTGCTGCCTGAATATTTGGATAGATTCATAGGCGCCAACTCCGTGGGTGCTCCGGGGCTGGAGCACCCATGGGGGAAAAAAAATGGTGGGTGCTGTGCACCCACCGGCAGCCCCCCTATCAAGGCCTCTTCCTCCATCCCAGTGCCTACCGCCTGCTGCGGATCAGCTGTTTTGGGCATCAGGAGGCGTGGGGGGGGGGGAAGGGGAGGAGCAAGGGCGCAGCATGCTTGGGGGAGGGGGCATAACTGGGTGGGTAGAGGTGGAGCAGTGGAGGGAAGAGGTGGGGCAGGGGCAGCGCAGGGGTGTGAAAAAGCAGAGTGGGGATGAGCCATTGCGGGAAGGCGTGGAATGAGGGCAGGGCCTAGGTGGAGCCGGGGGGGGGGGGGAGGGGAGGGGAGAAGAGCACCCTCTGGCAGATTAGAATCTCGGCACCTATGGATGGATTCAGTGATCTGTTTCTTCCCATAGAAAAATACCTTCAAAAGACAAGTTTGAAAGCTTAATTTCATAACTTTGCTAGACACTAAAAATCTTGGTTTTAATAAGAACACTGGATTTATGGCTTATTACAAAAATCAGTAACCTACTAACCCCCATTTTTAGTCCTATGGCTGAAAAGGTATCAACAGGCCACTTCACTTTGAATGGTCTCTTACAAGATGTGTTAAATATTTATGTTAAAAGAATGTGTTCCACCTTGTGACACTCGAAGTCCCTTTCACAGACCTGAAGAAGAGCCCTGTGTAGCTTGAAAGCTTGTCTCTCTTGCCAGGAGAAGCTGGCCAATAAAAGATATTCCCTCACCCATCTTGTCTTTCTGATA
Organism: Chrysemys picta bellii; assembly: GCF_011386835.1. Lineage (NCBI taxonomy): Eukaryota > Metazoa > Chordata > Testudines > Emydidae > Chrysemys > Chrysemys picta. The sequence continues at coordinate 33,005,949 of NC_088799.1, forward strand.
TCCTGGGACAAAGATAGCAACAACTCTTCCTATAGTGATTCATTGCATGTTTTCACACTTGTCTCATACACATTTCTTGAATTATTAGGATGGAACTGTAGACCTGATGTTCTGGTCATACACAAATAACATCTTTGAGCTCACTGACTTGCCAAGTGACCCATTTCCATATAACTTCAATGGAGAATTTCCCCCTCTTGTTTATTGATGTTATTCTGTGAGAAATACAGCAAACTTCTCTTTGGCTTACAGATTTAAGTTTGTACAGCAGGCATCTCTCTCCAGAGTATTACAAAGAAACAGATTTATACTGTCTGGACATTATGCCTCTTCATGGTGATCCTAGTGTTATTGCTGCTGCTATTATTGATAATAATGAGTCTGCTCATGCTTGTCAACCTCAATTGCTTTCCTCAGCTGATGCTGACTATAACACTAAATATGATTTTAAGTTTAAGAGCATTATTTTTTGCTTCATACAGCATGAAATAAAGTACTGTTCCTTATCCTGCCTCCCCAACTCCCTCTCCTAAAGCACAGCTCTCCATGCAACTAAGGGCTTGGCTACACTGGCGCTTTACAGCACTGCAACTTTCTCGCTCAGAAAACACACCCCTGAGCACAGCAAGTTACAGCGCTGTAAAGCGCCAGTGTAAACAGTGCCCCAGCGCTGGGAGCCGCGCTCCCAGTGCTGTAAGCTAATCCCTTCGTGGAGGTGGAGTACCTGCAGTGTTGGGAGAGAGGTCTCCCAGCGCTGGCGCGCGACCACACTCGCACGTCAAAGCGCTGCTGTGGGAGTGCTCCCGCGGCAGCGCTTTGAAGTTTTGAGTGTAGCCACGGCCAAAAGTCATGTTTACGCTTAAAGCGCTGCAGTGGTACAGCTGTGTCACTCAGGGCCAGCTCTAGTTTTTTGCCACCCCAAGCAAACTGCTGAAGCAAAAAAAAAATAAAATAAAGGTGTCTGGAATGCCGCCCATGACATTGTGCCGCCCCAAGCACGTGCTTGGTTTGCTGATGCCTAGAGTCGGCCCTGGTGCCACTGCAGCATGTATGGTGAAGACCTCTCTGCAGATGGGAGACAGCTCTCCCATCAGCATAAAACCCCCCACTCCCGTGAGTGGCATAAGCTATGTCGGTGGGAGAAGCCGTCCCGCCAACATAGTGCCGGACACTAGACTTATGTTGGTGTAACTTTGTCACTCGGGGGTGGAATACGCACACCGTTGGGTGACACAAGTTTTGCCGACATAGATGGTAATGCAGACAGAGCCTAACTCAGCATTTCCTGGAGTGGGCATTAGACAGCCCTCAGGAATCTCTAGTCTCCTGCCAGCTTCCAGTGAGGAAAAGGGAACAGGAGGAGAGAGCTAGCATCTGCTGTTCGCTATCTTCAACCCTCATTGGACAGCACAGTCCCTCCCCATTGTTAGGAGCCAGCACAGTACTTCTTATTGTGGGTGTAAGCAAGTGGACTCACCCCTGCAGCGCCTCCTGCTGGTCATCTCAGGAATTAGCTCATTTCCAACCTTGGAGCACCTTTTGCAGGCCGGTGTCCCACTGCTGCTTGGCCCCCCGTGTCCCTCCCGGACCCAGTGCCCTGTTGTCTGGGATGCTGCCCCCTGGCAGTAACTCTTCACAGCTCTCGGTCTCCTCCTCCCAGGGGAACCCCCACTCACTATCCCCACTACACCTCAGTCTTGGCTACTGCCCAGTCTCCATCTAGCCCCCATTCACTGGGGCAGACTGCAGTATAAGCCACTCATCACAGGCAAAGGGGTTTGGACCGGCTGCCTCTGCCTACCCATGGGCTGCCTCCTGCAACCCAAGTGCCCCTTTGGCCTTACCCTAGACCTGCAGCCTGGGGCTTTCCTAGGCCAGAGCTCCCTGGCTCCCTTGACCTTTCCTGAGCCCTGCTACACTCTAGGCACTCTGTTAAACTCCCTGCAGCCAGGCCCTTCTCTCTCTGAAAACAGAGAGAGACTGTTGAGCTCCTGGCTCCCAGCCTTTTTATATAGGCCACCTGTTGCCTGATGGGGGTTTGGCCCAGGTGCGGCCGCTTCCCCAGTCAGCCTAGCTTTTAGAGCTGCAGCCCTCTCCAGGGCTGCTTTCAAGCCCTTCCAGGCAGGAGCGGGTGTCCACCCCGGTACAGTGGGCTATAGACAGCTTCCAAGAAGTTCCAGTCCTCAGTCAGCTCCACATCAGGAAAGTGCACTATCAGCACTGCCTTAGTGATTGCACCAGCTGATATTGTTTGTGCTACTTTCTCATTTGTTCTGCTTTGCTCTCTCCCCCCTTGGAATCAAGAAATGTCTCCATTACCATTAATGACTAACATTCCTGCCAATTTTTTTTTAATGGTCTGAGCTCACCACGACAGCTATATTTGTTCACCTGCTTTTTGTCTCCATCATTTCCATCCTCTTCTCTCCTAACTCTCCTCTCCCCTTCCACTCCTTCTATCATCTTATGCTTTAAAAATACCCACCCTTCACTTCTTTTGCCCCAATTTCATCAGTTTTGCACTGGTGTAATTCCATTGATTTCACAGAGTTACTCCTAATTAGCATAATTGTGAAATCAGAATCAGGCCCAAAGTCTTCAAAAGTAATCTTTGCAGTGATGGGCTCTGCACTGCCCCCTACTGAGGAGTCCGGCATACTGGAACAATTTACCCCATATAGTTAAGTAAATGTTATGTCTTCATAGTATAACGTGAAATAAAGAATTAAGACTATTACTGTATTTAAAGCAAAACTTTAATTCTGGTTTAAAGGGCTTTTCAGTTGTCTTTAAAATATCTAGGCTTGCCAGAAGCATAGTATGCTCGCATGTGAGCGTGTCTGCTGGTAGGAGAGTGGGCAGGAGGGAAGGCATAAAGTAAATCTACTGTTACATATGGTGAATCTTTCACCTTAGTGACTCAGTCAGGTGACATGTCTAGCATAATTTATGTCAAGTTTGCATGCAGTCTTGCAAAGCAAATACAGGTTTCAGAGAGGTAGCCATGTTAGTCTGTATCAGCAAAAACAACGAGGAGTCCTGATGGAGGTGGGTTTTAGCCCACGAAAGCTTATGGCCAAATAAATTTGTTAGTCTCTAAAGCAAATACAGTTCAACTGAACAGCTCCTTTCAATAGCTGTTTTTTTAAACTGTTACACTACTATTGTTAGCTGGGTGACAAGTTATGACAAGTGACAAAGCCAGAATCATCCATTTGGCATTCATTGTAACAACATTCCATCATAAAGAATTCTCATGCTACAGGATGTGAATGTAATAAAATATGTGACTCAGAATTGGGATATCTTTTCACTCTGTAAAGTGCAACTGTTGTAGTAGTGACTTGGGCAGGCCATACAAGCCAAAATATAGGTTTGATAAGGAAAAATGTCTGTTAAAATTAATATGAATGAATGCATTTTAAAATAATAATGTAGGACTATGCCGTTGTACGTGAAACACACTAACAGAGATTGGTAGTTGAAAAGATTTAAGAGAACACAGGACAACAGCTGTCTAAATGTGGCAAAATAAATGATGAACTAGATTATCCTCACAATCATGCAATAGGGAAAAGATGAAATAATCACTGCCTAGTTTAAGGAAGGTAGGGGAACCCCCCTCCTCTCCCAATTTCCATAGTGCACAGGGACCCAAAATTTTTTATCTGGGCCTGACGCCTGATTCACCAAATGGAAGACCTGATTTTGCACTGCCTTACATTTTGTACAAACTACACAAAGTGTAAAATGCTACTGAGAAAATACTAATATTTTCACACTCATTTTGCACAGCTTTAAACAATTAAACACAGTGCAAGGCAACTGAGAACCAAGCAAAATTTTCCTGAGCACCTTTCAACCTCTCTTTTTTTTTTTTTTTTTTTAAATGAGAGCTGATTAGGTCTAGATTTTGAAAGTTCTTTTCAATAATGCAAAACAATTAATAACCAAAGTCATGTTTAAAAGAAGTTACATTCACCTAATGTCTTTTTAATTTTTAACATGCCTATGAAGTGAGCCCCTTAAAACCATCAGAGTGCAGCATTTCAAATGATGCCCATTAATTGAAGTGATCATAGATAGTCTTTAGCCATAATATTTAAGTTATGGACCAGTTAACATTTCTAGTACAAAAATGGGCCAGGAATTTCCCCCATATCTAAAGTTTCCAAATTTGGTGAAAAAATACTAGTTTTGTCTTAAAAATGTGGGATACAAGTTGCCCATCTACCAACAAAGCTTTTTTTCCCCCAACATTGGGGGGAGGGGAGAGGTTTTTTTTTTTTTTTTTAAATACCTTTAAAAAAAAAAGTCTTTAGATATCTTAATTTACCACCTGTACATTAACAAATGACGACTGTGCACAATCACAAATTAGTTTTTACAACCTTTTATTGCATCAGTGGTCTCCAGCCATTGAAACATTTTGCTATGAAATTGTAATGATAGCAGATAAAGATACAATAGACTTTCCTAGCTTCAGAGAAGCAGTAGCAATCTTTAAAATAAATGACAAAAGTTCAGTTACTCACCTCACTTTTACCTCTGGATATGAAAATCCGATCTATTTGGATATTTAACAGTAAAAGTTACATTATTTTGAAGATCACTATTAAGAATTTTGTATTCTTCAAATAGTAGTGTTCAGATGAGAAATAGTTTATTATATCTGTACTACACAACATCCTCCTTCAGCCATAATTAGACATCCAAGAGAAATCTCATCCCACTCCCATTTTACTTACTGTTTCTTGCTCCTGTGCTGAAATTTATTTGTGACTGTAGGTGGGGGGAGATGATCCTAAGAAGAGTTAGATTCACTTTTGATTTTGTACAAAACTGACTGTTCTGACAAAAATATGTTCTTGATCTGGAGTAAGGCAATTCCATAAACATATAGAATAGCAAGTTGAATGCTTCCCCAAAGCCAGATTCTGATTGGTCCGTTGGACCTTTATACTAATACAACATTCCTTATGGTGCACAGCTGGGACTTCATCACCACCAATAAATAATCCCTATAAATATGATTTCATTATAGGCATCAGGTATAAAAGCAGCCTCTCCCTTTCCTCTCCCCCTAATTGTGGCTGCCTTTCTTAAATGTAAATTGGGGTAAGTTTAGAAGACTTAGACAATCTTATTTAAAAGGCTGGTTTGAGAGCTCTTACCAGCTCCCAACTCAGCTTAGTGCAGTTAAAGCTGCCCTGGCACCATCTAGCATCTCTGAGAGTGGCAATCAGGCTGGGAAAGGGAGCATTAGTTCTCTTTTCAGGAAACACATGGAAGAATCCTGGAAGAGAAAGCACTGCAGCGTGCCCAAGGCAGTTAGTAGCCCTTCACAGGTAGTGTTTATTGCATTTGGGCTCTTAATTCAGTCTTTTAAATGAGATTAACACTTTAATATAGTTCCTAGTTGCCCGCAAAAGAGGCAGGGAAGAGAGAGGGGAAAAACAGGGAGGAAGAGGTAGTTTCAAATTATACACTTTTCCTTTGCCCCATGAGCTTATAGATCACTTGGAGGGCAGGTCATTCTTCTCTGAGCACTTCAAATCCCACTTTCTATTACAAAAACTGAATTGGGGAATTTGTCAATGTGATTCCTAAATTATGCCCTGATTGGGCAGATTAGGCAGGTGATTAACTTTACCCATGTGAGTAGTGTCATTGGCTTCAACAGGTACTGTTAATCACATGCATAAGTCTTTGCAGTATTGGGGCCTGGCTTTTTATAATACAAAGCAAGATGTTAAAAGTGGCCTTGAAGCCACCACCAAAATGTTGTTGAAAGTACATCAAGGTTAATGGCAAGGGCAGGAGGTGGAAGAAGGGAGCCAACTATTTCACTAAATCATTTAAAAAAAAAGTTTAAATAAGTACTATTTTCAATATATACTTTGTAAAATGTAAAGAAAATGCATTTGCAAGCTTTTTTGTTTCTTTTTTCTCTTCATAATAGAAACACCTGCTGTCCAAATCCATGCACTAACAGATTTTAGAAATTGAATTGTAAAACTACAGTGCTATGCTCTCAGCAAAATGTCATGCCAGGATGTGCATCAGTAGATTATTGATGCACTCTTTTGAGTGGCTTACACAGCACACTTAAGGCATGCACTGATAGCCTACTAATGCACAGCCTTTAAGGATTTACTGGCATAATAGATCTTTTTAAAAACACAATCATATTGTGGGCCCGTGATGAGAGAAACTTTGTCCTGAACTCTCCCATTTAGGTATTGCAATAGATTTTGCTATACCAGGTGTTGAAGGGCTGTGTTTTGCAAAGTAATCTTAGGTGAAATGTGCTTTTTCTATAGGGTCAAATTCTGGTTCTATATATACATCAGTTCCCTCCTAAGGGGAACATGTTTATACTACAAAAGTAGCATTAATGTGAGCCCATATTCTGGCTGCTTTCCACCCCCATTCTCAGCCCTTGCTGCGTATTACCCTACCAGGAGCAGGATTAATCTACACCAAGAGTAATCTGCATGGAATGGGGTTATGAAGCTGAGTCAGACTGGGCATGTGCCAGAGCACTTACAACTGACTCTGCAGTGCCTCTCAGTCACTCTAGCTGCAGAGGACCTCTGAAGTGCAATTTCTGTGGATCTGTCCACAAGTTTCTGTCACTCATTTCCCCTCCTAACTACATAGGTTTTTGGTGTGCACATATAATATGCTTTGCAATTCTTTGAGATCCTCAGATGGAAGTTGCTAAAGTAGCTTAAAAAGATTATGATTTTAGCCTCTCAACACTCCTGTGAGGTAGGCTATATTTCAGAGATGGAAACTGAGGCAGGGAGAAATAAAAACACTGGAACACAGTGACAGAGCCAAGAATAGGACACAGATCCCTTTTCTCCTCATCTTGTGTTAGAACCACAAGATCATCCTTCATTTCCAAGTCCATCCATTTTCCACTACCTTTTCAAGACCATCCTTGCTGCTATATGAGCAGCCTAAGTCCAAATTTGGCCCATAGCAAAGTTACAGTCATGTGATAGGATGGCCAGCATACTCCTTCACCCCTACAGTGAGGTGGTGGTTGTTTACTGTTTTGTTTTGATTACCTTTAAGAGATGCCCTAATAGCATTCATGAACAGAATTATCCAACAGATATTGTATAACATCTTTCATATTAACTTGCAGAACAAGCAAGAAGAGAATTGGAGAAGTATTTTTAAAAGAAGAAAAAGAAACCACTCCTTTTATATTTAATCATCTCTGTACAAAAGTTAGGAATTTATTTATTTACCTGTAATGTTCGATCATTTTTTTAAATATCTGAAACCTATGGTTTGACAGCTACATTTGGAATGAGCAATGCTATTATGTTAATAGTTTATTAATGTTATTAAAACTCGCATAGTGTACATTATAGTTGGTTATAGATGCAGCGTATCTTTAGCAATTCCTTTGTGTATCAGATGTAGAGGTCTTATCCTGTAGTTTCTACAGAGGCAAACCTTTGAGTTCAGTAGAAGATCTGCCTCTGTAAGGAATGCAGGACTGGGTGCTAATGGCCCAGTGCTTTAAGGAGCTGAACACCATCAGTTTCCCTTGAAATCAGCAGAAGTTGGGGGGACAAAAGTACCTGATCCTGCCAGCAGTTACTACATAGTATAGTTCTTACTAACATATGAATAGTCATTAGGACTTCTCTTGGTAGTAAGCATTAAATCTGGTATAGAGTTTTTGCAGAACTGAGTCTCAAGTGAATTAATGTCAGGGTGTTCAAAACTAGAAATAAACAGAAATATATAAAGTTTTGTTCAAGAACTGGTGAAACTATATATTTAGACTATAATATCAACTTACATATATCATTTTTTCATATCACTTATAAAAATAGTGCAATATATTTTATTTTTGTGACTGATTGAATTAACATTGCTATTATATTTAGAAACTTCTCTTTTTAAAGGCCAGTTACAAACTGGTGTGATCTATTTGTAGTTTAATTTAAACTACAGTTTAAACCAAATATAGACACGTATATCAGGAAACCTGATAGAAAGTTGAACTTGGTAATAAAAAAAATGAATGTACATTCACAAACATCAATTTCTTCATATAAGCTATAATAGAACTACTCAAAAGCATAAGCTTACACAATATTAAGTAAATTTCTTTTCTCAATTTCACTAGTTCACCCTCAGTCTGATTAAGTTAAGATAGAGGAGAATTTGACCTATTCTTTCCGTCCTTATTCCTACTGAATTTTTTACATTAATGAGAACTTGGACATATTATTACTAAATCATTCAGTGACTAAGGTGAACTCAGAAATCAAGATAACCAAAAGATTCTTAAGTTTGCTCTGATTCATGAAGTCCAAATTCATTGTCTAATTACTGAGAGTATTACTTCATCATTTAAAAGCCTTTATTGAAAACTATAGAACAAAGGGAAACATTTGAATTAAGAAAAGGAGAGAGAGATCAAGAAAGGAAATGAGTGTATTATAATGGCAGACTCATTCATTTTCAGAACAAGTGCCTCCTCACCCTGTTATTGCTTTCATATTTCACATACACAGAGTGATGGAGTGCTATCCTTCTATGTTTCCTAAAATAAACCTGATTCTTCATCTTGATAGCTTCCAACACAATAAATAGATTATCTCTGTTGCTAGAACAAAGTAGTAGAATGTCTATTCAGCTTGTGCTCCTACTTGTCCTGTTGAGGTCATATTTTAGGTTGATCGGTTCTTGTTAAACAGCTTAGCTGAGTTTTTGAAACACTGTTAGAATTTGGAAAGTTGTGTGGTACATTTTCACCCTTTTTGTTAATGATGTGATATTTATAACAACAAACAAACTCCTGACTTGGCTTCACCTCCGTTTGCACATCCCCCAGTAGCTACTCTGTTAGGATCATTCAGTTCTTCGAACAGTCCTGTTTCAATAATTTCTTCCTGCCATGGTATAGGGACAGCACCTGTCGCAAATTTCTTGAAGAATTGTTTATCTTTGTCATCAAACTCAATCCCCCGGATTTCAGAGAAGTCAGCAATGTCTGCAACATCTTTGGCATAGACAACTGATGGATCTGGCACAAAAGGGGGGTCTATGAGGCCTGCCTCCAGCCTGTGGAAGTTAATTGTTTTGAAGAAAGCATGTTTTCTTGGATCATCGTCACTGCTCCTGCAATAAAGCAAGAGATTGTCAATCAAAACTGTGATGTGTTAGCTAGCCAATGAGGGTGAACTATATATATAAAACAGAGAGAGCCCCAAAGCTGAATTATAGCTCCAGATGTGGACACTCCTAGATTTTGGGAAAGTACAACTGCACAACTTGGGTCTATTTTAATTTTAAATGGGTTTCATTAAACCATCTCTTTGCATGTTCTTTCAAAAGCCAAGGGTTGTTAGCTGCATAATGGGATCAAGATATTTTGTACTTTTCAGCTAGAAAAGTCAGGTTTTCAGTGGAACTGAAGCTAAGGAGGGGGAAATATTGGGACTATTGTTAACAACAAAAGCCCAGATAACTTGCTTTATTTTAGGTAGAATAAGAATTCCAGGAAACTGTAGTAGGTGGTTCAATGGGTAATACACTCAGCTGTCAACTCTGGAAACAGTGATTTCAGTGTGAAACTGGTGACAAGTAAAACTGATATTTGTGGTCTCATCTGAAATGCGTATTGGTCCAAAGTGCGCGCGCACAAAAAAAATCACACAAAGCCCAATACAAAAGCCCTTATTCTCATGAGTATTTCTTATTCACATAAGTAGCCCCACTTAGCTCAATGGGGCTATTCATGTAAGGTCTACTCAAATGAGCAAGAGTTTGCAGGATCAGATCCAGAGATTGGTATGCTAGCAAAAGAATGCAAGCACATTTCCTAGCACCTTCACACCCAATGACCCTCTATAGCTAAAGCTATCCTAGTCCCTTACTACTAGGAACATAAACATTAATAAAACTCACCCAAGAATTAAAAATAAAATGAATCAAACATTTTTTAGACTTCAAAATAAGTATATCTTGGAAAGAATAACTGCAGTCCATGTAATGGGCTGAATTAAGGTTCTCTTCTCTTGAAGGAGAAACAGGAACACATGAACTATTGCAATGTGGGCCCACATTCAGATCCCAAGATGACCCCCAGGACACGAATAATCTGAGTCTCAAGGGTACAATCAAAACATACTATGATCTTTGATGTAGGCCCTGTCCTAGAATGTGCCACTTTTGCAACTTTAGCTGTGGGGAATGTGCAAAGAGTGACCTTTGAGGCCAGGTCTATATTAGGAAATTAGGTTGGTATAACTATGTCGCTCAGGGGTGTGAAAAATCCACACCCATTAGTGACACAGTTAAATCGACCTAATCCCTGCTGTAGAAAGTGTTAAAGAAGCCCTCCTGTTGCTGTAGGTAGCATCTTCATTGAAGCACTACAGCAGTGCAGCTGCACCGGTGCAGGGTTTAACATGTAGACCTGCCCTGAGTTTTGGAGAAGCTACGAACAGGGAGGAAAATTGCGTTCTTCTTTTCCTGTATATATGGATGATACAGCTTGGACTGGGTCCTACGTGAGGTAAAGGAGTATGAAGAACCAAGCTATCATTACAATGCCGGGGAAATAGATTTGTCTCTATTCCTTGGCCTCAGTAAATAGCAATGTTGTTAATGGGTTGCAGTTTTCTGATCACACTTTTATACAAAGTTGTATACTAAATAAAGACCACGCTTTCACACATTCACAGTGCACTATGGGATAATACTGAAGAACAGGATGTTCTATGGACATGACTCCCTACAACAAGGTTAAAAGAAAGAGATAATGCAAATTTCTGTTAAAGCCAATCATCTTCATTAATGTGCAAAAGCACCATTACTTAGTGACTAGATGCAGCCTTAGGCCTATGTGACCACAGAAAGTCCTGCTCTGCCAAGGGCCTGCACCATGCACATGTAACAGACCCTCCAGCTTGAACAGCATCTTTAATTCCCTTTGCACTGCTTCCCGTTCCCTAACTGCTCACTCCTGCTCAGAAAACTGCACTTTAGTTTCACTTCCTGGCACCCTAATTCATGTAAGCAGGTCTCCAGAGGCCACAGTCTTGTAAACAAATGTGATCAGGGAGCATTGCCATAGCCTGAGAAGCATCAGAGGCCAGATGGGCCTCAAAGGTACAGAGAGATGGTGTTACCCATCAAGAAGTGGCAAGGGAGATGTATACTACAGCAATGAGCACAGTAGGAAAACACAGATTAGATCAACAGGGCTTATGTTATTTTTGCATAGGGTCTTGCGAAACCCAGCCAGCTCAGTTAGTGACACACAAACACTGGTACAGCTGTGGAGCCTGAAGTCAATTGCTGACTGTCTTTATTAGCCTGAAGTGCATTAGAGCTGCAGATCAGATAATAGGAACTCACAGATTTGTGACTCTAGCAGCTCAGTCAGTCACCCTATGGAGTTACTGGGTGATTTCATACTCAGCATATTCATGCAGACTTTATTTTATTTTGCTTTTCTATAACATGCTATTAAAAGCATCAGAACTTGGTGTAGATTCCACAATGGATTACTGCAGTGTTTCCCCCTTCTGATGTCATATATTTTCTTTTGATACCATCAGGAATACATCTTTTTTTTTTTTAAATATGAAGCTACAGGAATGCCATCTAAAGGCACCTACTAATACGGTGCTTCTTCTACCTAGCCATGACCCCTTCCTATGTGAATCTGATGTTTGCATAACTGTGACAGAAAAAGTGAATGAGCTTGTCTAACTTCTCTCAAGTTAACATTCCTCAATGAACTATTTCACTGTTCCATGGGACAGCAGGGAGAGGGGTGAGCAAGTTCCAAAGGAGAGAGAGTGGAGTCAGAGAATGGAGAGAAAGGTGTTAATCTCTCCAGAATAAGCCAACAACACCGAGTCTTGAATACAAAATTTAGAACATTTTCAAAAGGTCAGGTATGCAAATTAAAGCTGCCCTTGAGCAGCTTTAACTTATGCAACAGGCACTTATGTAGATAACCCAAGGTCTGATTGACCTTAGCAGAATTACAAGGCTAATCTTTACATAAGGATGAGCTGTTCTTGAACAATATCTCCAGTGTAATAGGCAGAGACAGGTGTTTTTTTTTTTTAACATCATGTACAGAAAGGCTGGACTTCTCCTTGCCCATTTCTCATTAAACTGTGTATTGAAGGGAGGGTAAGAAAAAATGGGACATTATGTTAATGGATTCCATTGTGTCCCTCCCTCAATACTTCAAGGTACCACTACAGATTACAGTTGTAGGCTGTTCCATGCTTATGTATTTTAATAACTTGTCCCCTTTTCTCTCCCCCATGTGTCATAAAACACAGGCTATGTTGCTCCATCTGTAGTTCTACTTGTTGGGCTGGTAGAAATTTTGGTGGGGAAAAGTGCCCCCAAAAACGTGAAGCAGCACCAAACAGCAAAGAAAGTAGAGGCAGCATATTTTGAAAAATCAAAGTGGCAGAATGAAAAAGCTCAACACAAATAACTGTCTTGAGGTGCTTCTCCCACTCACCACTAAGGGCTAATGTAACATTAAGTAGGCAGATAGATGGTTTTGTGGTGAAAGCACGTGACCAGAATTGTGGTTCCATTAGGAGAGCGGTCTATTCCTAGCTCTTCCACAGACTTGCTGTATGACATTGAACAACTCACTCAGACTCTAAAGCCTCAGTTTCCCCAACTTTTAAGTTAGGGTAATAACGCTTACTTCACAGGGGTGTTGTGAGGCTAAATGTATGAAAAGCACACTGAGATTTCAGATGGAATGCTCTAAGTGAAGTGTATTACTATTATTGTGCTAAACCAGAGAATTTCTGTCATCTGTGTTGCAAGATAATTTGTTGCTGAATAGTATCTACAATTTTCATTCAGTGCTAGAATTGTCAGCTTCCTTATAACGACAAAAAAAGGGGAATCACAGCCTCTGTTCACATTTGAAATCCCCACAGAAATACAGTATGTGGCTGATCAAACCATGACCATATCATATTGGTATGCAAAGATGTGTATTTTGGACATTCTTCTGTCAAAAAGCTGTGTAGCTATTACACTTGCCCTGCTGGAGAGAAGATTCATGTGATAAAATGATACACACATCCCTACTAAATCCTTGGAAAAATCAAATGGTTTTCACTTGTACATTAGATATAAAACACTGTTATATGATCTTCTATGCCATTCTTCAATGTGTTTTCAAATATCTCTAGGTTCTTTGTAAACTCAGTATGACAAATTAATATTATTAATAAATAATATTATACATCTTCACATTAAGCCCCTCCATTGCAAATAGGAGTTTTATATTCATTGCAAGCATTATCAGTGTCACAACGTGGCATTCAGATTAACACTGAATACTGCATAGAGAGCAATCTGGACTATTGGCAAATAACAAGTTTTACAAAATAGAACCCACTAATTTATTCTAATTACCATATGTTTCACAAATTTAACTGTACTGGTTACTGAATACTACATTTTATTGCTAAAAAGTGATAGAGACCATATTTCCTAGCTTCCTAAACACCATACTGTAATAAAAGTTTTAAGGCAAAATGTGCAATCTTTACACAGAAAAGTCTCCCAGTAATTTCAACGGATTTCCCTGTATTTTTGTGTAGTATACACATAAAATGTGAAATGACTGTCTTAAATGAGTCTGTTCATCTACTTTTTGGTAGGTTCTCAATCACATTATATTGGAAAACTTAACTACTTGAATTGGTAGATACATTTACAATCATGTTTGATGAAAGTTACTATGTGTTCTAAATTTAGCTACCATCAATTTCCTTTATATCTTATTACAGTTTACTTATATGTCTTATAGATTGTCTTGTATTTATTCTGTCTTGACAGTAAGGCTATTGAATCTTTCACCATGTATCACTACAACGGTATTTGAAAAGTTAAATATTTTAATGTTTAGCTTTCCAATTACCTTATTATTCAAAGAATCTTTAGAATTGCTGACTCAGGGCCAAATCCAGCAGTCCTTTCAAAGGCAAAACTCTCATTAAGGCTGCAAACGGAATTTTTGTCTAATAAGGATGTAGGTCCAAGTGTACTCTCCCTTACAAATACCGTTGGGATGATGGCAGGAGGCCCAGGAAACTCTGTGGGTTTCCATGAAATTGGCCTGTCAATGAGAGGGGTTAGGATACCTGTTGTAGGAAACACATGGTTCAGCTTTCCAACCCTGATACCTGCAGGCTTATTGGGGGTTGTCCCTTCATGCTGCTGCTCTGGAACCCTGACAGCACAGTTCCTACAAGAGTCACACTGACATAGACCAAGCATTCTGCACTCAAGTAGCATTAACTTAGATGCAGATATACACTAGATATTCACTGTCTAGAGGGAAGAGAATGCTATGGAAGGGGCTCCTCCCATTCCTCAAAACCCTACAAAGCTCCAAAAGAGGAGCTTCTATGGATTTCTGGGGAGGTAATGGGGATTGACACCACAGAGGCAACATTCCTCTGTTTCCATGCTCTCCCACGAGAGATCTGCTACAGCAAGATCACTTTCATTCATGGAAGTGGAAAGGAAGATTGGGGTCTTTTAGAAACTTTAGGATTTGGCCTCCATTTGTATGAAATAATGATTGCATCACTGATCTAGGTTTAAACATGGGAAATAATCCATACCTGCTTCCTAAACGGTCCTCTGATTTCTTAGCCAAGAACAGCCTGCAAATATCTTTTGTTTCCGCTGTGAAGTTGGCATGTTCAAATTTCACCTCATCTTCCAAGGTTCTTTTTTTCACTTCATCCTTATTGACCTTTTCTTTGAAATCCTTGAATGGAGTTCGACCCGCAACCATCTCATAAATACTACATCCCATAGCAAACCAGTCCACGGGGTAGGAGTAATTCTCTTCCTTCAGGATTTCAGGAGCCATATAACCATTAGTCCCAGCCTATGGCAATCAAACATATATGTTTACTAGACAATGGCAATAATGAAATACATAGGAGTAAGTACATTTTAGTCTCCTACAGTTAATTACATCAAGCCGCAAAATGTACTTGAAGGTATCAGTAGCAAACATGACAGAATTGTGCTTATAGAAACTACAGATGACATTCTATAGATGTGCATCTATGTAATATCCATATAACAGCTTTGGCACATGATTGAATTATTTCTGTTGGTTAAATATCTTTCTATATGGAAACCTTTAAAATATGATCTGCAAAGGAAAAATATGGATTGGTCCCATTTTTGCATGATGTATAAAGAAAGCCTGCGAGGTTTTGTTTAAAAAAAAAAATTCTTTCTGCTTTATTTTTTTCTTTCACATTAGAAATTCAGGCCTTATCTACCTTGTTTTCCTGGAAGACTATGAAGAACTGAGGAACAAAAGGTACAGCACATCACAAGAAACCAGGGAAGTGAAAATTGATTAACTATTAACATCTATTTGACTTAACCATTTGGGAAAAATCTTTTCCTTAATAAGGATTTACCACCACCCAGAGGTGATGCATGGAGGAGGGCATGAGGGGATCCAGTGCCCCCCTTCGGTTTCTGCCAGGGATTATATTTATATAATATATATAATTATATATATATATAGTTTTTGCGGGGAGTGGGTTCAAAATACATCCCACCCACACTACCAACAGTAACACATTACCTCTGCCATTCCCATCCCTTCAATTAACAGCAGAGAACGCTCTCAACCCACATCTCTGAGTCATCTAAGTAGTTTCCTTGCAAAAACAGGAAAGAAAACATTAAATTTTCCTGATATTTTAAGGTTCAAAAAGCAACAACAAAATAATACCTTCAGGTCTTCTTTAAAATTCATTATGAAACACAAAAGGAAACAGATCCAGTTCCCCCTTCCAGGTCCCTTGTAAGCAATGCACCAACAAGTGAGCCTTGCTTGACTATTGTGTGGTATTCTGCATTCAGGTTGGGGAGAATTAAGGAGTCAGCATTAGCTAGTTGCAGCACATAACTCTGAACTAAGAAAACTCATAGATATAGGACAAACTGACCATGCCCTATGGCTATAACTACAATCCTCCTATTGCAACATCTGTATCACTCAGACTGTAGGGCAGGCAAAGTAGGATTCCAAATGAGTTCTACTGGATTTCTGGTAAGTTGATTTCCTTGAGAGGAGGAAATCACTCTTTATCTACACTGCCAAGGTATTACCATCATTAGTATAGATAAGGCTCCCACAATCAGACCCATTTTTACCCCTGTATTAGTTATATCTGTTATCTAGCAGGTTTAACTAGCAGAATGGTAAGTGCCAAAAGTCACTTGAACTTTTTCTATGCCTTTTTGAACTGATGGGAATCTTTCTTCTTTTTCTTTTTAGTATAGACATGGTCTTGGTGCAAAATCCAATTGACAGTTGTTCAAGATTATGGTTGCTATTAGTACCAGAGTTCTACTGTTGGCTGAGGGAGTCACTGTGAGCCAAAACAAAAGTGCCTCAGGAAAGGATAACTGAAATAATAGCTCATTTGGGGCACACAAAGGAATTTGTGAGTGGTACAATTAAACACATGCACAAGCAGTTTCAGTTTGAGCTGTGGGAAGACTATTACTCCTTCAGGTTTAGGCACGATGTTCTTTGTCAGCTTTGCAACCCCCTATAAACCTCAGCTCCTGCCAATGTATGTATATATATATCTCCCATAATATGGCTAGGCCAGGCCATTGTTTACAAAAGGTAGGAGTAGATGAAATACCCTTCCTTTTCCTTGCTAGTAACTATTCTCATTTAGAGACATGGGGCCAAATCATCCCCTTTGCTGACAGGCAGGAGGGAGATGAGAGCACAACTATCAGCCAGATGTGGCCAGTAAGCACAGAAAGGAAGAATGGAGCCAAAGTGGCACTGTCTCTCTTGTTGACTCACCAAGTCCACAGAAGTTACTCTGCTTTGTAGAGTTATAGGGGGTGGACGGAGCTCTCAGTCTGACATTTCCGTCTAGGCAATCTGCACTATTTGTGTTGGATTTTCCCACTGGAATTTGATTCTGCCCCAGGGAGAGTTAAAATCTTATTCATGGCTACTCCTCCATTCAGAAAGGGGGCATTGTCTAACTGTGGACCAGAAACCCAGAGTCATGCTATCTCGAGGAAAGATGAGGGACCAGGAAGAAGTACAGAGAGGCTGATTTCTACACAAATGCCCTAATGTGAGGGTAGAACTGGAGTCCCTGTGAATGGTGGGCAGCTCCATGATCAGAAAGCATAAATGGTGTGGCTATCTTCATGTCTACAGACCCACAAGAGGTAGTATGGTAGGAACTATTCATAGCCTCTGAGGTACTTTTTCCTTGTCTTGTTTTTTAGCATTCTCAGTTTGATTAGGCCAGAGGTGAAGTTGATTTAGTGAGTGATACCCTGAAGAGCTGGTGAGCCACTTCATCATCAAATGGAGTCACAGAGAGCAACACAATAATCACAGTGTTACATCCTGGCATTGTGTTTCTGTTAAGACATTGCTGTGCTGGAATTCAGCCTCATCACATGCTGAACAATATCAAGACACACATGACATAGCACTGTCAGAATGTCATTCCTTGATCATCAGTGTGGGTCACTGCAACTCCATTAAGCAATACTTTCTCTCTTTCACCCCTCTCTTTTCCCTTCCCCAGCACGGCTTGAAGGGGTGGTTGCCAGGTGCCTTTAGCCTATTTGATATGCATAAACGGCATAACTGTGTTAATCATGCAACATAGGAGGTGGCTTTGACTGATGTGGCACTCATGCTCCTCGAGCTCAGGCAAAGCAAGGGGAGCTCCAGTCGTACCCATAGATTAAAAAGAACCGTCACACTGGGTCCAATAGGTGCATCATTGTTTCAGTGAAAATTAGGGATGGATCAGCAAGGTGATGGTTGGGGTCAGATTAGGTTTAGGTGAGAGATCAGGATTTGGATTAAAGGCTGAATCAGGGGTAGAGTCTGAGGTTCTAATATAATGGAACTGTAATTCTGTGAGCTGTTATGAAAATTCAGCTCAAAGTGAGGGAAGTCTTGCAAGATCTGCTATTCTCATGAGGTTTCCACCATTGTATCCAAAATCTTGAGAGCCGGTTCTCACAAAATTTCAGCAGAATTTGAACTCAAATTGAAAAGAACCCAGGTTCTCGTTCTAGACCTGGCCCAGAATCCAAAATAAAGGAATAAGTTAAAATGTCAGAGTTCAAATCCAGTTTCCCACCCCCTGAAATTCAAAAGGGATTCAGATTTGACCATTCTCTGGTGGAATATATTTGTTACAAATGGCAATCCTATTGTTTGATATGTAGATACTGACCCATATGCCTAAAACACCGGGGGGGAGGAAGAAACAGAGTAAATCTCACTACAATTTCAATCAGCACAGGAACTGGCAAGCAGAGGGACAAATGGAATTTAGATTTCTCTGTCTTCTCCTATATAGCTAAAGGTCTGGGCAAAAAGTTTTTATTGAAGAGAAAGGGCTATAAAACCACAAGCACTTAGCTATGTAAACAACTGAGCAGTAAATAAGGAAAACAGGAAGGGATGTGCTGAAATAAGAAGATGCAGGGTGTTGTCAGGAAACACACTGACCAGAACAATTCAATGCCCTGAACTGGCAGAGCAAACATCTTTCAAGTGAAGATTTAGCTATATTTCTTGGGATAGGATTGGATTGGAGGAAACCTGGAATTTGCACAGTCTTTACTCTTATATGTACAAATCAGTACATGTCAAAAGGTGACATAATTAAAAAATGACATAACTAGTACAGTAAACCTCTTGCAGCAGCACAAAAGACTGAGACCAAAATGACTCAGGACTCTTTCCCCCAGCATAGCAAAGGTATATCGAAGCATATTCTCATCTTGATACACTGAGTTTTTAACTGCACAACTCTTTGTAATTGTAATGGGATTTGGGTGGCTAAAAGATAGTGATTTAAGTTGAGAATATATCCGCTGATCTCCAAAGCAGGAGTCAGAGAAAGCCATTTATCTTGCTCCCGTCTAGGTCAAAGAAAACAGGAAGGTATCTTACATTGACTTAATAATATAAAAGTGAGAACAGGATGGGAAGCAAGAAAATTAAAATGCACTGGAAGAAGGGAATGGAGGTGGCAAGTGCACATTACTGAAGGCGGTTCAATTTTCCAACATTGAGATTTTGATCCTGGTTCACTGTGGAATATTTGACTCCGTTAAACTAATGAGGATATCTCCCAATACAGATATTATTTGTGCTCTTAAGTTTATTACTGCTGTTTTTCAGAAGTTAAAAATTCCTCAGAAGTCATTGTTTCTATAATGACTTGCAGACTTTATTGTTTTCACTTGGTACAAATTGCAAACAGATTTAAAGAGATTTTTATTAATTGGAAAAGTATTTTGTAACTAAAGATTTATCAATATTAGGACAAATTCTATTGTGTGACTGGAAACAGGTGTAGTAAATGCAACCTCAAACAGTTACATTACTGTATTGCCAAAACACTGTTAATATGCTCCAGTCTTGCCTGAGACTTGTCCTCTCTTTTGTGCCACAGTATTCCTGCTAAGAGCATATGGGCCATTGTCTAGTCAGGAAGACCATGTATGTGGGCACATAAACATGCAGACCAACCCCTGCATCAGCTAGGCATGTCTCATTAGGCACTTTCAGAAAAAAATAATGGAGGACCCACAGCATATGGTGTCGCCACAATTTTTTTGGAAGAGGCAAAATCCAGGCAGTCCATGTGCCTCTTTCTCTGCCTGTGGTTCTTCTGGCATGCAGCTAGAGTCCAATGCCAACCATTCTGTGCTTCCATTCATCTCTGTCATGGAAACCTTTTATCTGAATTGTAGAGGGTGAGTAAGATGCTTTATTTTTTCTACTTTGTTCAAATGCTTGCATTACAGTGAATTTTAATGTTTTTAAATTTTAATTTTAACTTTTAAAGCAATTTCTGTCTTCTTTTTTTTATTTAAAGAGGAACAGCCAGAAATATAAAATCAAAGTCAATGACCAAATTCTGCTGTCAGACATATGAATCACATTGATGGGCACCCCATACATAAATACCAGGGTAAAATGTGGCTCTAGAATGGATACCAAAAGGGCAAATCCAGCCACCAGACACACAAGGAATTTCAGTTAAGGGCAATAGGTATTTTGAGAATGGATTGACAACAAGACATAGTTGAACTGATGTAAGGAGCACGCTGAAGAGAGAAAACTCCTTTTTAAAATTTTATTTTGTGTATTTTTAAAAAGCCACCTTATTTTTTAATGTGTTCTCATAACACAAGACTTAACTCTGGGAGTCATCACATGCACTCAAGTCACACTGGAGCCAAAGGAGCTTAGCACATTGTGAGGGCTTTCAGCAGGACTGGGCTTAAAATTTAAATGCTTATACACTGACCATACTGTCCTGAAAAAGGTAAAGTACTAGTAATGCCCTGGGTAAAACACTGTGGCATCTGGGCTCTTAGCAAATAGGGTAGGGGAAAAAACACAATATAACTCTGCAGTTTCCATCAGCACAGGAACTGGCAAACAGAGGTGAAAAAATTGGATTTCTTTCTCTCTACCTTTCCCCATAGATATGTACAAAACAAATTCAGTCAACATCATAAGCCAAACAGCAAAGCAAATCAGAACATCTCTCTTTTGTTTGCCATGGCACAAGAACTGTTGAACAGGGAAGGAAAACCAAGCTGAGTTTAGCTCTATCAGCTCTTTCCTGGGGCTCAGTTCTTCTTTCCTCCAAGGGGTGCCACTGACTGCTTTGTTCTCTTTCCCAGCTGTTCTTCTGCTCCTTCAGCAGTGACCTTACCAGACGTTGGAGGAATGTAGCAATAGACCACAGGAAGCAGTTGATAGCTCTAAATTTCAAGATATTTTTTCTGCATATGAGTTCCTGGGCCCCAGACAGGGGAAGAGAATAACTGATCTTTCTTTGCCATTAATTTAATAATGGTAATTTGAATGTTTTATTACACAGAGCAACTTGGCAAACATTCACATTACAGCAATAATCCACTTGATCGCTTAAATAAATGGGGTGATTATTTTTAAAGCCAAGATAAAATTAGGTTTCTGTAACAAATGAAAACATACCTTGTTTGTATCCTATAAAAAGACTTACAGAACCCAGAAGAATTTAACGCAGCTGCAATTACTGCTTAGCAAATACAAGGACTTCCTAGGGTTTGTCTACACTGCAGTAGAGAGATATGATTCCCAGAGTGGGGAGACAGACTTGTGCTAGCTCAGCTCAAGCTAGCTTACTAAAAATAGCAGTAGCTGTTTCCAATAGCAGTTTTTATCCAAGCTCTGGCATTGTCTTCCTTTGGAACTATGGGTAAGTCCTTCACCTTCTCTGCCTCAGCTCCTCCATTCATAACATAGGGATAATATTACTTCCTTACTAAAGAGGGGTGTTTTGAGAATTAATTACTTAATGGTTGTAGAATACCATATAAGTATTATTAGTGGAAGAGAAGAATTTCAGTTTACTCTACATATACTTAAGGAGATCCTCTGGAAATGAATGCAAAAATGGTATCAGAGCTTTTAATAGCACTATGAGTGGGTGACTTACTCAGCAGAAGTCAAACAAATATTACAATTGTGCAGGTGTTTTCCTTCTCTGTTTACTTCGCTCAGTAGCGTAGCAGGAAATATTAGCAGGTGATGATGAGTCAAATCTATGGTGCTCAGCACCCTTAACTGCCACTAAAATCTGTGGGATTTGAGGGTGCTTGCATCTTATTGGTACCTCTTAGCATCAGGACTCACGTTAGAGATACAATTAAGTTAAAGTCACTCTAAATAAAGAGCCAAATTCAGCCAACACATACATGGGTACAAGCCCAGACTTCACCTGCTCCTATGCCTGTAGAGCAGGGGTGGCCAACCTGAGCCCGAGAAGGAGCCAGAATTTACCAATGTACATTGCCAAAAAGCCACAGTAATATGTCAGCAGCCCCCTGTTAGCTCCCATCCCCCTGCTCCCAGTGCCTGCCTCCCGCCCACCGGCAGCCCTGCCGATCAGCGCCTCCCTGTCCCTCCTGATCAGCTGTTTCGTGGCATGCAGGAGGCTCTGGGGGGGAGGGGGAGGAGCGAGGGCACGGCAGGCTCAAGGGAGAGGGTGGGAAGGGGTGGAGTGGGGGCAGGACCTGTGGCAGAGCCAGGGGTTGAGCAGTGAGCACCTCCTGGCACATTGGAAAGTTGGTGCCTGTAGCTCCAGCCCCTATACAGGGTGCCTATACAAGGAGCCACATATTAACTTCTGAAGAGCCGCATGTTGCTCTGGAGCCACAGGTTGGCCATCCCTGCTGTGGAGTCTGTGCCTAGTTTTGCATTTTGACAACATATTATTAATGTGTTTGGGAGTGGGGAGGAGGATGACTTTTTTTCAGTCATTTTTGGCCAGATTTTGATATCCTTAATCACACTGAGTGGAACCTTATTCTGAAAACAAAGGGACTGTTCACAATGTGATCAAGGGTACTTGGATTTTGTGAGTAGCCTACATCTACAGTACCACAGCTTATGGATTGCTCACAAAAGTATCATGTAAACCTCATTCAGCCAAAGGCAGCCAAATCAACATTTCAAAGAAAAATACGATTGGCCAAGTATTTTAGGCCATATAACCCTTTCCCTGCCACATGCATGTTTCTGACAATATTCAGTAAATACACACAAAATGTATGCTGTGCATTCATACCATATTGATCAACAAAACTGTCAGATAGGTTCCTATATTTCACAGATAATCATATTTATTTCAAACCATTATATAAACTGCTATATGGTACTTGAAGACATCACTCCAATATACTTATGCCTCATGGTTTCCATAATAACTAATGTGCTTCAAACGACAAAGAGACTAAAATTAATAATAGTATTTATATGGTGTTTTTCATCTTCCAAAAGCTTCATAAATGTTCACTAATTAATCCTCATAACAGTCCTATGCTCTAGGTAAGGAATATTATCTCTCTCTCTTTTTTTTTTTTTTTTTTTACTGTTTAGCAATTATGAGTGACTGTTAGGTTGGGCTGTGCAAGATCGAGCCTTTAATGCCAAACGAAGTCCCTTTGTGCTACTCCAGTCGTGGAAGGGGGACTTAAAACCGGCCTAAAGGGGCCGAGGGGTTCTCTTGACATTAAAGAAACCTCCTGGTGATCACCTGCTCTCCTCCACTGTGTAGGATGTGGGTCAGAAATGAGAAAGTAGGAGGCTAAAGAACTCAGCATGCTGGGGATCTTTGGCCAGTAAAAGAGCCCTTCAGCCAGACCCAGAATTGAAGGAGACAGAAGGCTGGACAGATTCACCCTTGCTTCTCCCACTCTGCTCAGCATGACATTGACACCTCTAAGGATCAAGTCCTGATCAAGTGCTGTGAGATTCATGGATAAAGAGACAAAGTATTACACTATTATACTATCACTAACAGATGCTTTATAAGAGTGGTTCTTAACCTTTTTTCATTTGCGGAACCCTAACAAATTTGTAATGGACGTGCGGACCCTTTTGGAAATCTCAGACTTAGTCTGCAGACCCCCAGAGGTCCATGGATCACAGGTTAAAAACTACTGTTCTATGGTAATGACAACCTTTTGTGGACCCCTTAGACATAGGTTGCAGACCCCCAGGGGTCCGCAAACAGGTTGAGAACTACTGCTTTATACCATCTAGCAGGATCCATTTTTTTAAAAAAATAGCAAAATCCCACTAGTGAAAAAGAGTAAACTCAATGTATCAGAGAGCTATGATGAAATTAGTGCTGGTTTTGAAAGTATTAAATAGTAGTAATATATAAAATAATCACTTTGTTGCTAATTCTGAACAAATGCTTAGCTGTCACTTTGAAAGCACAAAGGAAGAGTAACTTCTACAGAATCTTAACCAACAGGATTGGTGTGTACTAATGAACAAAGATCAGCAGTATCAGAACTGGCTAAGTTATTTTTCATTTCAGAATTGTGACCCCCTACCCACCAATTCTTAGCTGTCTTGAAATGAAACCGCAAGTTTCAGGAACGTCTAAATAGCTTTTCTTTTGTTTTCCTAAGAAACCTAATCTTACAAAAAACAAACATACAGGAGGGCAAAGGGACATTTTGAATATGATTTTAACCAAAACATGTTTTTCCTATTCAAATATTATGATGTCCTTCAAATATATAAAACAGCACAGGAAAACTGTTAAGAAGCCTATATACACATCTTAAGGGGCTTTGCTTTTATGATTACTATAATGTCAATAGAATCCCTTGAAGTGTTTGCATAAATTTGTTGCTCACAGTTAGTGTAGCATTTAACCTCTCCCTCTCTGGCTTGCATGTGTTGTTGCCTGCAGACTGTATGGTCCCTGCTTGTTTGGGCCTGATCCTGCTTTCTTCACAGAACCATCCCTCCCCAGAAGCGTGGGCCTTGTCCCATTACCCATTTAGCAAGGAGGGTGGGCTCTGCAATTAGCCCCAACCATCCTGGTCCCCTTTCTTCATTTCCTTTCTCTCTTGTTGCTCTGAGGTGGTCATTCTGCCAAGTAGGTCGGGGTCCTTTCTGACTGAAGGCACAAGTACAGAATGTTATCTTGCAAAATTTTCTTTACACGTCTTAAGATTTGTCTGTTTTTTTGGTCACTGTTGGTGCTATTAGGGAAGAAATGCTTCTTAACAGCAGAAAGACCTTGGCCTACAAACCCGCAGAAGGCTATTCCCCGAGCCTAGGACAGGTAAGGGTGGGTACTTAAATTGACCAGGGTTTGTCCTGAGCCAAAGATGGGTCAGGGTGGGTGCCTTACGCCCCCAAGCCCAGGACGGGAAAGGATGGGGTGCCTAAATTAACCAGGTTATGCCTTGAGCCTTTTGTAGAGTAAAGGTGGGGTGTCCTAGATTGTGCACACACTGTTACCCGCACTAAAAGCTACATTAAATGTTAACTTGTAAAATACTTGACTTACCACAACAACCACACTCAGTATGGCCCAAGCCTGCTCCCACTGAAATCAATGGCAAAATTCCACTGACTTCAATGGAACATGATTTGGCCCCTAAGATTAGGCATACTGCATATCTTAAGGCACTGAAGTTAACACCACAAGCAAAATCCTGCTCACCTTTCTTACACCAATGAATTCAGCATTATTACACATATAAATAAGATCAGCAAGACTGGGCTCCATATGCAACAATATAAGAAGTACATATGTGCAACATGGCCGAGTTACACCTGCTGTGGAAACCCTAGCCCAGCTCATCCGCTCCAGGAGGAGGAAGACGAGGGAAAGAAAGTTATGTAAGGATTGCTTTGTGAAGATGCTCCCATAGTGTTCTGTCAAGAAGATGCAAAAGTCTATGCTAGAGGTAATTATAAACAGTTATGAGTTTTTAAAAATTATTTATTTAATAAGTTTTAACAAGCTTATAAATCTTTGCCATATGTAAATATCAGAAACAAAACAATCATTACAACAGTTAGATTTTGTTTAAAGAGACATTATACAGGAATATAGGCAGAGACCTTTCAATTTAACAAAGTGTTACTGTATTATTGAGTGAGCATCATTATAAAACTATGTTGTTTCCAATGAAGCATGTTTTTAATCATGACTCTTCTTGTTCACATGTAGAGCAAAATTGTGTTTAACACTGTCTTTGTTAAAAGACTAACCTATTATCTAACACAATGCATTTTTCCTAGTACAGATAAAGCCTAGAGATTTGCAGGAGTGCCGCTAGACTGGTAGCTAGTGAGTGACAGCTGTAACTGGGGCAAATTCACAGTGTAGAAAAGGATTAATATTTAGCCTGCAAAGATGTTGATTTAGAGGTGTCTTCATTAAGATCTTGACTGCTTTATAATTATGAAGGGTTATGGGTGCCAGGGGCTCCCTTGACCCTCCAGGAATTACTATCATTCACACTCTTTCCCTCCATGTTTCATAGCACATGAGGGGTTCTAGGAGTCAAACACACAGGAAAGGGAGCATAGGAATGGTCATACTGGGTCAGAGGAATTGTCCATCTAGTCTAGTATCCTGTCTTCCAACAGTGGCCAATGCCAAGTGCTACAGAAGGAATGAACAGAACAGGCAATCATTGAATGATCCATCCCCTGTCATCCCAGCTTCTGGCAATCAGAGGCTAGAGACACCAGAGGATGGGGTTGCATCTCTGACCATCTTGACTAATAGCCATTGATGGACTAGCCTCCATGAACTTATCTAGTTTTTTGAATCCCAGAGAAGAATCTTGGTGAAAACTAATAAAGGCAAAGGTGGCCTGTCTCTGAGGCAGTCTTTTGGGATTCAACTCTATGAGCTTGGTCTATCAGTCTATTGCCTCTTACTGGGGCCTACCTTCTGCCCCTACACTTGGGGCATACTGCTTTGCTGCCTGTCAGTGCAACTTCAGGAAAGGTGCAGCCTGTGACTGATCTTCTCAGCTGACCTGTCTCTGTTGCCAGCAATCTGAGGTAGAACAGCCTTCTTCCTGTTCACCAACCCTTCCTGTGACAGGTTTCCCTTTTTAAGTGCTCCCACTCCAGGGTGATCTAGCCTTGCAGGTGTGCCTCATTAGGACTGAACAGGCCCAGAAGAGTTTGTTGGTCTCCTCAAAGCCAGAGTGAGGGCATGTCCCTTCACAAGAGCATAAAGAAAACCAGTCAGTTACTCCTTGTTGCCCTTCCTATTATATGAGATAAAGAGGACACTAGAAATGAAAGGGCAGTAATTTTAAAATAAATATAACACAACCCTGCTTTACACACCATATATTCAACCTGAGTAAGCTCACATGTATGCACTTCTAGATAAAAGAATGCCTAGGCAATAGGCATAGGTATATCCTGAAGACCAGCTTCAGTGCATGCTTGTTTCAATAAGGAAATTTAATATAGTGCTTATGTACTATATACTATTTTAAATCACTCTTTACTTTATTTCTAAAATGGGCGTTCTTCAAACCTGGTCATTTTTATGGATTCTACCATCCTAATCATAAGGATGTGAATCCAGGAACCACGAAGCATCTCAGAAAAAACAAGAGTATTTCCTTCATAGGGGGAGAGATAGCTCAGTAGTTTGAGCATTGGCCTGCTAAACCCAGGATTGTGAGCCCAATCCTTGTGGGGGGCCATTTAGGGATCGGGGGCAAAAAATCTGTCTGGGGATCAGTCCTGCTTTGAGCAGGGGGTTGGACTAGATGATCTCCTGAGGTCCCTTCCAACCCTGATATTCTATGATTCTATGACTGAAGTTATCTAACCGTTAAAACTAATATTAGCTATTTTAATTATTTACAACTGTCTTTAAGTAGGGGCAAGAAAATATGAATGACAAGCTAGCAAGGAGAGCCAGAGGAAATGGAGGAAACTAAGGACACGTGGGTAATGTAACTCTTTATATATCCTGGCATGAAGGATTACTTAATTCACTGATCATACAAAAATGACTAAATCAGATTCAACAAACCTTTCCATACATACAAACAAAATCACCTTTTGGTTGGAAAAAGTACATGAGCAATTATAGGGTAATTTCACTGAAGAGTTGCAAGTGCCTAAAACAGGGACGTACGATGGAAGTGCTTCCTTAAGTAGAATGCCACTACTTTCATGTGAATAACCTAACACAGTGGTTCCCGAACTTGTTCCGCCGCTTGTGCAGGGAAAGCCCCTGGTGGGCCGGGCCGGTTTGTTTACCTGCCACATCCGCAGGTTCGGCCGATCGCGGCTCCCAGTGGCCGCAGTTCGCTGCTCCAGGCCAATGGGAGCTGCTGGAAGCGGCAGCCAGTACGTCCGTCGGGCCGCGCCGCTTCCAGCAGCTCCCATTGGCCTGGAGCAGCAAACCGCAGCCAGTGGGAGCCGCGATCGGCCAAACCTGCGGACGCGGCAGGTAAACAAACCGGCCCGGCTGGCCAGGCACTTTCCCTGTACAAGCAGCGGAACAAGTTTGGGAAACACTGACCTAACATGTTTTATAAAAGGGGTATTTGGGCTACTCCTGTTGATGTGTGGGTGGGAGTCTATTTATATATGAGATGCTATGAAGTTTTTATTGCCTTGAGTTTGGGATGAATATATTATTCATGACTCATGAAACTGTGAGGGAGTTATGCAGAACTTCCAAAACAAGTAGTAATAAAAAATGGATAGGTCCCGTGTCTTTTGAAATGGGTTGCGAAGTTAAGTTTAGGGGAGTCTTTTATCACCCCATATATAGTGTACACTGTAGTAACTAAGGCTCCAAAGTTATGAGTTATTACAATTTAAGAATTCTTCAGACATTAAGGATATTTTACAAAAGAGAGAAGAGTTCTGAGAAAAGAAAACTCAAGGTCTAATGGCTAGATTTCTTCAATATTCTGAGGAAACTCAGAAAGGCTGCAGCTAGAAAGACTTTCCCTTTTTCCCAGTGATTGAGTGAACGAATTTAAAAAAATTATATCAAACATTAGAGATTATATAATGTGCCATATACAGTAGTGAAAAATAGGGAACTTGATGGAATTTAATATTATGAAATAGATATATAGATATAGATATAGATATAAAGGGAGGTTGATTATGAATGATACAGCTTTAGGCAAAATACTGTAAACTTTAAGGACAGGGCTTATTTTATGGGCAATCCTGGTAGGGAAAAAAAGGGGTTGTGTTCATATTGATTTCTTTTCATTTACTGACAAAGTGAAGAAGTAAGGCTTTCAGGGACATTGTAAATAAGAAGAGGCAGCATTATCTCTTGTAAATGTAAACAAACTTGTTTCTCTTAGCGATTGGCTGAACAAGAAGTAGGACTGAGTGGACTTGTAGGATCTGAAGTTTTACATAGTTTTGTTTTTGAATGCAGCTGTGTAACAAAAATAATCTACATTTGTAAGTTGCACTTTCATAACAAAGTGCTTGTATGAGGTGAACTGAAATATACTATTTTTTAATCATTTTTACAGTGCATATATTTGTAATAAAAATAATATACACTTTGATTTCAATTACAATACAGAATACAATATATATGAAAATGTAGAAAAACATCCAAAATATTTAATAAATTTCAATTGGTATTCTATAATTTAATTGTGTGATTGAAACTGCGATTAATCGCGATTAATTTTTTTGAGTTAATCACATGAGTTAACTGCAATTAATTGACAGCCCTAATTATAGTCTATCATTTAAAATGACTTTCCTCAACTTTTTCTTAAATAATCCAGTATGTTTTAATCCAGGGACAAACAGATTTTTCTGGCCACTATCAAATGCAATGTGACGACTAAAATAAAGCTCATATGCATGTTTTGTTTTCATAGTAAAATATAATTTATGGATCAAATTAGACCATCACAAATATACACTCATATATAACATGCAAAAATGGAAAGTTTTAGACAACCTCAACTACTGGAGTTGCTGCCAGTCACCTATAATAAAAAGTATATAGATAAATATAAGCTACTTTTCCACACATCAATCTCTTTAAACATAGATTTTAGAGAAACTGAAAGCAAAGCAAGCATATATTATATAATATAAATTGTCCCTCTCTATTCTGCAGTTGCTTTAACAAGAACTCCTGACCATTGGGAACCAGGGTTTTGTATGTTTTTGCTACTGTGATAGCCAAAACATGACTAGACCTAAAAGTGCTCTAAAGCACAATCTAATAAAAGTATCTTATGGGGGAACCCCCCCCCCCCCAAAAAAAAACCCCACATCCATACCAGTCAGGAAAACAATGCTAACAACAAAAACTAATGTTAAGTGCCTAGTCTTCAGAAGAACTGATAGTCAGCAACATTCCCATTTAAAAATAAAATCTGTCTTAACCATCACTGAAATAATACCTTCATGATACATATTTAACATTCTAACACAACTAATTATTATCGACCACCTGACCAGGACAGTGATAGTGACGATGAAATGCTAAGGGAAATTAGAGAGGCTATCAAAATTAAGAACTCAATAATAGTGGGGGATTTCAATTATCTCCATATTGACTGGGAACATGTCACCTCAGGATGAAATGCAGAGACAAAATTTCTCGATACTTTAAATGACTGCTTCTTGGAGCAGCTGGTATGGGAACCCACAAGGAGGGAGGCAACTCATGATTTAGTCCTGAGTGGAGCGCAGGAGCTGGTCCAAGAGGTAACTATAACAGGACCGCTTGGAAATAGTGACCATAATATAACAACATTTAACATCCCTGTGGTGGGAAGAACATCTCAACAGCCCAACACTGTGGCATTTAATTTCAGAAAGGGGAATTATGTAAAAATGAGGGGGTTAGTTAAACAGAAATTAAAAGGTACAGTGACTAAAGTGAAATCCCTGCAAGCTGCATGGCCGCTTTTCAAAGACACCATAACAGAGGCCCAACTTAAATGTATACCCCAAATTAAAAAACACAGTAAAAGAACTAAAAAAGAGCCACCGTGGCTTAACAACCATATAAAAGAAGCAATGAGAGATAAAAAGGCATCTTTTAAAAAGTGGAAGTCAAATCCTAGTGAGGTAAATAGAAAGGAACATAAACGCTGCCTAATTAAGTGTAAAAATGTAATAAGAAAAGCCAAAGAGGAGTTTGAAGAACAGCTAGCCAAAAACTCAAAAGGTAATAACAAAATGCTTTTTAAGTACATCAGAAGCAGGAAGCCTGCTAAACAACCAGTGGGGCCCCTGGACGATCGAGATACAAAAGGAGCACTTAAAGATGATAAAGTCATTGCAGAGAAACTAAATGGATTCTTTGATTCAGTCTTCATCCTTCACTTTGAGGATGTTAGGGAGATTCCCAAACCTGAGCCAGCTTTTGTAGGTGACAAATCTGAGGAATTGTCACAGATTGAGGTGTCATTAGAGGAGATTTTGGAATTAATTGATAAACTTAACAGTAACAAGTCATCAGAATCAGATGGCATTCACCCAAGAGTTCTGAAAGAACTCAAATGTGAAGTTGCATAACTATTAACTATGGTTTGTAACCTGTCCTTTAAATTGGCTTCTGTACCCAGTGACTGGAAGATAGCTAATGTAACGCCAATATTAAAAAGGGTTCTAGAGGTGATCCCAGCCATTACAGACCAGTAAGTCTAACGTCAGGACATAGTGTACTTAGATTTCCAGAAAGCCTTTGACAAGGTCCATCATCAAAGGCTCTTATGTAAATTAAGTTGTCATGGGATAAGAGGGAAAGTCCTTTCATGGATTGAGAACTGGTTAAAAGACAGGGAACAAAGGGTAGGAATAAATGGTAAATTCTCAGAATGGAGAGGGGTAACTAGTGGTGTTCCCCAAGGGTCAGTCCTAGGACCAATCCTATTCAACTTATTCATAAATGATCCGGAGAAAGGGGTAAAAAGTGAGGTGGCAAAGTTTGCAGATGATACTAAACTGCTCAAGATAGTTAAGACCAAAGCAGACTGTGAAGAACTTCAAAAAGATCTCACAAAACTAAGTGATTGGGCAACAAAATGGCACATGAAATTTAATGTGGATAAATGTAAAGTAATGCACATTGGAAGAAATAACCCCAACTATACATACAATATGATGGGGGCTAATTTAGCTACAATGAATCAGGAAAAAGATCTTGGAGTCATCGTGGATAGTTCTCTGAAGACGTCCATGCAGTGTGCAGAGGCGGTCAAAAAAGCAAACAGGATGTTAGGAATCATTAAAAAGGAGATAGAAAATAAGATGGAGAGTATCTTATTGCCCTTATATAAATCCATGGTACGCACACATCTTGAATACTGCATACAGATGTGGTCTCCTCATCTCAAAAAATATATACTGGCATTAGAAAAGGTTCAGAGAAGGGCAACTAAAATGATTAGGGGTTTGGAACAGGTCTCATATGAAGAGAGATTAAAGAGGCTAGGACTTTTCAGCTTGGAAAAGAGGAGACTAAGGGGGGATATGATATAGGTATATAAAATCATGAGTGATGTAGAGAAAGTAAATAAGGAAAAGTTATTTACTTGTTCCCATAATACAAGAAGTAAGGCCACCAAATGAAATTAATGGACAGCAGGTTTAAAACAAATAAAAGGAAGTTCTTCTTCACACGGTGTATAGTCAACTTGTGGAACTCCTTGCCTGAGGAAGTTGTGAAGGCTAGGACTATAACAGCGTTTAAAAGAGAACTGGATAAATTCATGGAGGTTAAGTCCGTTAATGGATATTAGCCAGGATGGGTAAGGAAGGGTGTCCCTAGCCTCTGTTTGTCAGAGGGTGGAGATGGATGGCAGAAGAGAGATCACTTGATCATTGCCTGTTGGGTTCACGCCCTCTGGGGCACCTGGCATTGGCCACTGTCAGTAGACAGGATACTGGGCTAGATGGACCTTTGGTCTGACCCAGTATGGCCATTCTTATGTTCTTATGTTAATTATGTTTGATTTCCTCTATCTACAAAACAGATTTGTATTTTTTTTTCTTGGGTTGAAAACTCAACAATGGACAGTTAAAAATATTAATTACAGGAAAAAGAAAGTTGGTCTTCAAAATAAAAATTTCATCTAATCTGTTCACAGCAAAACATTAAAAATGTGTTTATTTCAAGGTTGGGGGGCGGAAGAATGATAAAGGGCCCTTTCCCCTTGACTGAGATTATGCGTATCAACATTCAATTCACTGGGAGTTTGATGTGGAAATTTTAAATCCTCCAAGTACCATGTAAGTACAATGCAAACAATTATAGGCTCCAGATGTAGCATCTCTAGAAGTAACTTCATAACTGCCCTTTTGTCAAATATATAATATATATGGAACATTCATTCACTCATTATATATGTCTATGTGTTCTGGCCAGCAGGAGACAAATGTGCTACATTATACAGTACACCTTTCTTGTGAACCACCATGACATTATCACTTTAAACCTGGATCAATTTGTAATCACCACAGGTAGTGCTTAATGTGCTGCACATTCTAATTGAAGCAGCAAAAAATAGCCAACCATTACCCTTCCCTTACAGATATACACACTTTTATTTAAACTCTCACCTAGCTTTCACAGATCTTTAGATTGCAAACTCTATGGGGCAAAAACTTGTGTGTTTGACACAGTTCACTTATTGTGCAGCACCATGCATACTTAGCACAATGACCCATCAATAATACTATTAAATACACACAAAAATCCCCAAACAAATAGACAAGAAATGGGATAAATGCCATTCCTCTGAAATAATGGTTGGTGATTGGGGGAGGAATCACACCTTTGATTGTCTCTGATTATACTTATGATTCACTCCTGGTTAGACCCTTGATGAGGCAACGTAGCCCACGAAAAGTATAGTGCCTCTCAAATGGCTAGTTTGAGTTAAGTGCATATCCCAATTAAAAAAAAAACAGATCAGTTTGGTTCTTTTATTTCTGTTAGGAGACAAGTTGTGTTAACTGCACATAGCACCAAAGAGTTAATTAACCAAATCCTCTTACCACCTGTCACTTAGAATGAAATGACCACATAAGATCTTTAGTGAAGAACAAATCCTGAGGAATTAAGGCTTGTTCTCATAATACATTAGAAATAGAATGGCTTCCCTTCCTCCCTTCCCTGCACCATGAACACACACTCACCCTCTGGGTGATGGTTTTCCCCTCTTTGACTTGCACTGCCAAGCCCAAATCAGACAATCTGCAGTTGCCATTATCATCCAGGAGAACATTTTCTGGCTTCATGTCCCTGTACAGGATTCTGATGGAGTGGAGATGCAGAATCCCACAGGTGATCTGAGCCGAATAAAAGATGATCCTGTTCATTTCCAAGCCCCTCTCTCCCACATTGTAGATGTGGTATTTAAGATCCCCTCCATTCATGAGGCTCATAACAAGACACAGATGGCTCTTGCTCTCATAGGCATATGCCAGGGTGACTATGAAAGGACAGTTAACTTTCTCCAGGATCTGCTTCTCCAGCAGAGCCATCTTCTCCCCACCTTTCTTCTTCAGCCTCTTCTTATCCAGTTTCTTGCAGGCATACATCTTGCCAGTATTTTTCACCTGGATGGCACAAACCTAGAGGATCAAGATGGAAAGAGAAAGGAAGGGGCTTTACAAATACAGACTGGAGGTGAATTAAGAGCAGAGGTGGATTGGGTTTAAGGAAGCAAGATATACCTTGCCATCCTTTCAGAGGGCACTGCTAGTGATCAGCCTGACAGAGCACTGGATGGGGATATAATGGGAGTAGGGAGTTGGTCTATTCTGCTCGGAGGGGAGCCTGTCTTATCCTAGTCCAAAGCTCTTGAGGATCCTATGGAGTTGTCAGAAGTTCCCTTTACTGACCAGCATGTGGATGCTTTGGGGCAATAAAGTGGAGAAGGGGTTACATCACACTGGTTTGCCCAAGGAGGAAGTTAGTTTTTCAAGGTCTTTAACATCTGCCTAGTCTATTGTAGGCTCTTCTCTGCATTGCCCATACCCACCCATTAGACCAGGGAAGGGATTGATGGCAGTTGCCCTACCTCTCCGAAGCCACCTTTGCCCAGCACCCGAAACTCATAGAAGTACTTCTCATTCACTGGCTGCCTCTCAAAGACTTTCCACTGCAGGAACTTGTCATAGAAGGGGGTTCTCTGGAAGTCCTGGAAGGGTTTCTCCCGGAGGAAGGCCTTGGTCTCCTCCTTGGCCAGCTGCATGATACTCTCATAGTCCTTCTCAGTGGCAGCCTGGCACTTGCTGGCCAGGTCTGAGCTCATGAAGGCTAGGTAGCCCTTGGAGCCGGACTTCAGGAAGTTGGTGACCAAGCTCTGCATGATGCTACTCTTGGCATTGTCCTCTGCCAGCTCCCAGTTGGACACCTCATCCAGGAAGTCCTTGGCCACCAGGTATTCAGGCATGGTCTCTAAGAAATCCCTAAAGAACCTTTTGCCAATGGGCTGCTGCTCGCAGATGCTCTCATACTCAGCCGGGAGGGCCTGCCTGACCTCTGTGCACTGCTCAGGCTTGGGCAGTGAGAGGCTCTTGCGCCTCCTCTGCATCTCCTTGGTGTCCCCTTCTGTGCTCTTCCTGGCCTGCAGGTATGCTGTGTTGGCAATCAGGTTGTCCAGGCCCCCCATGTCACACATCTTGGCGAGCTCTTGGGGCGGCAAAGCCACTCACTGGTCCTGGGGCTGTCTTGCACCTCTCCCTGCCTGTGTGTGTTTGTGTGGGCTTCAGAGAGACACTGAGGAGACTAGCTGCTTTAGCATTAAATACCTCTCAAGGATTTTCGCTAAGTACCTTTAGGTGTATGTACCATTTGTGGAAAGTGACTGGTAAGAGGTTTCTCTCTAAGGAGCTTTGGGGTTGCTATCTATAGCCAGCAGGATGACATCCCAGGAAAACTTCCCACTGCCGTCACTGAATAGGCACAGCTTGGCTGGTGACCCTCAGCACAGACCCTTTCCTGCCCCTTATATGTGCCAGGATTCCCACCCCACCCACTGTCCATGGCCACTGGTGTGTGCCAGAATTCCACACCCACCCACTGTCTACTGGCTTCTTACCCTCTGCAAGTGTGCCTTGGACAGACAGATACACACACACACATACTCCATGGCACTTTGCCCTTTGGGGTGGGGTCAAAATCCCACACACATCCACTGCTCATGGCACCCTGGCCCTGGGGGGTACACAAAATCTCCTTGACTTCTTCCCATTGCACCCTGAGCTTTGGGGTACTGGAAATTACATTAAAACATATATAAAATAAAAGCTGTTACAAGTTGTAAAAGCCACTCAAAAGTCAAAGCCATCCCTGAAATATAAGTCAGAAGAGAGTGACAGCAGAAAAAGCGCAGGGGATGTTTGGAGTTGTTTAATAATCACTCAGTTCTGATCATTGAGCACCATCACATCCTTCAACACACACAACAAAATGCTTGTAAGCTGCACATATAAAGTGCACAAACTTCACTGCTGTCATATGCTGCTCCCTCTAAAGGAACAGAAATTGGATTAGATGAAGAACAGGCTAAGAACTGCTGCTGTTCTAAAAATAATGATACGTGTGTACAACCAGAACACCACAGAATCCTGGTCTCCCTCACACATAGCGAAGTGGAAACAATCTGAACTTGTTTAAGAGACAAGTGATTCTCCATTACACTCCTAAAAATATCCTCCTCGCCCCAGCCCCCAAACAAACAAACCAACCCCTACCCTACACTGCAAACTACTGTCCAAACTTTTTGAATCCTGAAAATGTCACTTAGGACAAGAGAGCATCTACTTACTTTAGCTCTTGGTAATTCAAGGGACTGGAAATATACTATGAATTTAGCTGATTGGGAATATCACTTGGGGAAAAATATTCTGTTGCCCATTGACTATTTAAAAACAATGGAATATAAAAAAATGTTATTGTCTGTACATTCTTTGATCATTTTGATCGCTATTCTATTAGCTATTATGCATTGTTATTTAAGGTAAAGATTAAAGTATTAAAAACTAAGTTTCTAGCAATAGCGAAACTATTCCTTTTCAATAAAAGAGAGATATCGGTAGTCCTTGTTGCCTTCATTGTTCTATACATACTATTTAATTATCTGAAAACAGCAATTTTAATGAAAATGGACAGAAATTGACAATAGAAGAAATTTTTGTAACTATCATCTCTAAAGGCATTGTATTTTCTTATTGTGAATTGGTTTGCCATTTTCAGATGTTTTATATATTATGTTCTTTAATGGCACATGATTTTAAAAACAGTAAGTGCACATTAATCTTACCAGCACTTTGCTGAAAGGCAATACAGAGCAAATTGCTTCCTGTATCTTACGTCTCTTAAAGGAAACTGCTTAAATGTTCACTTGCTATTTATAAATCAACTGTAAAGATAAAGTTAATTCTCATTTGCTACCAATGTAATTTATAAAGTAGTTGAACAATGAAAAATAGTCCAGGAAGAGTTCAAGAGAATAACAAACATCCTCCTAAGCCAAAAGAAGCTTTCACCTGAAAATCTTCTTTTTACTCATATTGTTAAAAACAGGTTTAAACCTTGAAATTACAGGTGTTTGTCTGATATTTTCTTCAGAAATAAGGACTGTTTGGAAGAATGTTTCAGAATGGTTAATGGGATGTTATGCCACTTACCGATTCTTCTCAGAATCTTGCCAAAACCAAGTTTGATTTTTCTCAAATTTGCAGGAAAATCAGAGATTTTCTCGAAGTTTTTTATCCTGTGTTTCTCCTCTTCCTTTAATTGCTCAGCAAAGCAACAAAATAACCCCAACAATATAAAACCCCACAAGCAGTACATTATAATTCCTCCATCATAGTCCTGTGGCCCATAGTTATCATCATGTGCCCACCCGATAAAAGTGTATAATGTGGAAACTCACTCCAGCCTTCTAATACACCTCTACCCCGATATAACGCTGTCCTCGGGAGCCAAAAAATCTTACTGCGTTATAGGTGAAAACGCGTTATATCAAACTTGCTTTGATCTGCCGGAGTGCGCAGCCCCGCCCCGCCCCAGAGCGCTGCTTTACCACGTTATATGCAAATTCATGTTATATCGGGCCGCGTTATATCGGGGTAGAGGTATACAAGTACAAACTTACTGACTACATAACTTTAGAACATAAAGTGACTGGAAAATACTCCATCTAGAATATTAAGCATAAAAATCATCCATCTCCCATATGGCAGGAGCTAGACAACAATAATTACATATAAAGGCATATATTTGGGTTTGTATACATTATCTTTCTTGTCTTTAATTTCAAAACAGAACCAATAAATCCCCTATTTTTCCTAACAAGATTGACTGTGTGTAAAGCACACACACTATTTTAAGTCAAGATATGGAAGTTCTGTATCCAGTGACAACTTAAAAGCTGCTTTAATGATTATGGAAATGACTTAAGTCATAGAAAGTACATAAAAAGCAGAAATGCAAGATCAATAAGCCATCCTCATGGATTGTATTTTCTAAATGAACAACCTACCCTAAATTCTCAATTACTGAGGGACAATCTTCACTCACTGATATATGTGCTTTCCACAACCAACTCTCTGTATAACTTTTCATGAGTGATGTACCCGAATACTTTGATGCTAGTATCTAAACTGTATTCTTAAATTTACTCACCTAAATTTGGGTTACTGCTGATTATGCATTATATGTATCTGATGACTTTAAAAACAAACTTTGTATTTGTGGATAATCTAAGCACTATACCCAGATGTACAGACACTCTTTTCTCAACCTGTGTATTATATAATTTTAACATTAGCTTTAATAAAATTTTTATTTGGAGATTGAGCAGGAGTGGGCACAGCTTGGTGGCATCAGCATATTTCATACTGGCAAGTAGGCTTTAATTTTGGACATGGGAAATCAATGTGGCTCCACATAGGCACAGGTGTTTTGAGTAGAACTCAGGACAGCCTCCAAGTCAATTTATATTTTGATGCTAATTTGAATGATACATAGAAATAATTTTATTATTGGACTCAAACTAGTAAGTTCAAAGTAAAAAAAAAAAAGATGACATTGAATGTGTGTATTTATGAACACTGTCTTCCCCGCCCCCCCCCTCAAATGTTGAAGTTTATATGTCATAAAATCAGTTCAAAGGATTGGGGGGAAAAAAAGCACACAAGTAATAGTATGCATGAGCAACTTTAAAATTCTAATAGAAAGGTGTTTCCTCATAACTAATTTAGCATACATTGTAATCTTCAAAGAGTTGCCACAAATACTATATAATATAGTATAGATAGATAGACACTACCCACATGTACCACATATTAACATTGTAGGGTTATTTGCATTTTACTGAAGGGGTCTGTTTGTTTGTGGAGGAAACTCTAGCTTTCATAGCTCTACAGAAACTAAGGACAATTCTCTTTCTTCTTCCTAAATTATCAGTAGTATAACTCAATGTGTTTAAATATTCATAAATATCTTCTATAAATTATATAGAAAAATCTTGAGCAGTTTGAATAAGTTAACTTACGCAGCTGAAAGTGAAAATTTTAATACCTTTTTCATATCTACTATATTCTCCACAGAATCTTTAAACACTAAATATATGCATAGTAATTGAATGACAACTTTTGCTGTACAAAAATTATGAACCTTCTGTCTAGCGTCAGAATGCCTGGATTTAGCATTGACCTACATTTATAGTCTATCTATAACAGACAAAAAGTGAATTTGCAATAGATTCCACTAAATGGAAAGGCAATACACCTCAAAATTATGAAATGCCCTCTAGACATTTAATTTATTCAGGCAACATTTTACAGTTGCATATATGTGAAAGGTGGCATTATATAAGGACAACTGAATGACTGCTCAGTACATTACTACATGTAGGGCTGACAGCATTACTCTTCTTAAGGTTGCCTGCCACATCCTACCTTGTTTTCAGTTGCCAAACTTCAACCAGTTGGACTGAAGTTTTCAGTGCCAGGTGTTTGCCTCAGGCTGAATTTATTTTTGGAAAATTTCAGCCAAAAGGATTCAGGGGATAATGGGGAGGAAAATCAGATGAGCCCAGGGAGATGGGGAATGGGAGGTAGTGGTGATCATGCCGGGGGGGGGGGGGGGGGGGAGGGTGAGAAGGAAGAAGGAGGAGGGGAAATATGCAGAAGAATTTGTGCCCACTATATCGCACTCTTCCAGGGAATGGTATGGAACCCAAGATCGCGGAGTTTCATCATCCCTCTGCTGTCAGTAAATATGTATGAAAGCCATTGATAAAATGCCCATCTCCCTTTCTAGTGCTGGTCCAGAGGATGACATTCTACTACTGATACTAGTTATACTGGTATCAAGTATCAGGGGGTAGCCGTGTTAGTCTATATCCACAAAAACAACAAGGAGTCCGGTGGCACCTTAAAAACTAACAGATTTATTTGGGCATAAGTTTTTGTGGGTAAAAAAACCACTTCTTCAGATGCATGGAGTGAAAATTACAGATGCAGGCATTATTCTACTGACACACGAAGAGAAGGGAGTTACCTCACAAGTGGAGAACCAGATTTGGCAGAAATCTGTGTCATGGATCTAAAGGTTCCAACCCTGTTAATGAAATATGTGTGTCAATATAATGTCACATAATGGCATTTCTGTTTTTTCAGGTTGCTTTTTTTAAAAACCTAGGACATTCCAGACACTAAAATTACATTTTTTCAGCGTGGTAGCTGTTTTAGTCTGTATCAGCAAAAACAACGAGGAGTCCTTGTGGCACCTTAGAGACTAACAAATTTATTTGGGCATAAGCTTTCGTTGGCCAAAACCCACAAATTACATTGAAAACTTTATTAAGGTTGCGAAGTCAAGCAGTGAAAATGTTTGAAATACCAGCATTAAAGTTGCCTTAATTCAACAGTCTGCATATGCATTATGACAGTCTTTAATTACATGATCACATACTAATTTTTCCACAAGACCCTTGCCTGATTCAGTAGAGAGAATGGACTGCTCTGAAGGTGAACCAAGAATCTGTAGAGAAGGAGGCTGTTACGTGTAGGAACCCCACCTAATTTGTTGCAGAAGTTGGATGGTGTATAATGAATGAGGCAGGAGATTGAAGGGAAAGAAAGGATGGTTTCATGGTGAAGGTATTTGAATGTTGCCGTCTCGAATTGGATCCCTATTTCTGCCTCTGCCACAGAATTGCTATGTGAGGCTACTCAAGTTGCTTAAACCAAAAACTTTTCATAGGTGATTACTAATACTGAGTTCTTCATTTTCTGAGTATCCAACGGAAGCACATGAGGATTGATTTGTAGAAGTGCTGAACAGTCAAAGCCGCAACTGATTGTATAGGAGCACACTAAAGACTCTGAAAAAATCAGGTCACTGGTGTCTCCATTTGGGTACTCAAAATTACAGATACTTTTGACCTGAATCTTCATGCATGTAAAATATGAATAGGGAATTGGGAAAATAAACACTCAGATACTATAGTGATGAGCACCACAGAATTATTAATTTCCTCATGGGCTTTTCTGTCTTCAGGAGCAGGGTTTGAATAGTGTATAATAAATAAGACCTAGGGGCATACATTGAACAATGAGCAGAAAACCAAATTTTGAACAGTTGCTCATTAAGTCCTAATATCCATCTTGTGACCTGAATGAGGCAAGGATCCTGTGGGAAAAAATAGTATGCGATCACGTAATTAAAGAATGTATCATAATACATATGCTCAAGGGGGCCAAATTAATGTTACATAAACACCATTAATTCTGGTATTTTCTAACTTTTGACTTCTTGACTAACAGAACATTATTAAGATTGCAATGTAGTTTTTTGGTGAGTAATTATATAAAGTGATCAAATCTTCAAGGTTATTTGTGCTTAAATTTGTAATTTTGCCTTCTCAATACAAGCAGTCTTTTCTATGAGATGAGACTAATGAAATAAAAGACTGATGAAGTTATTTCATCAAGAAAAACACTTAAACTGTCAGTCTTCAAAGATACTATTCATAAACTGGAAATATTAAATCCATTAAAAATCTGAAAAAAAAAATTGTTGGGTCTTCCCTAACAAAGAGTGTTTATTTTACTGAGTTATTATCCTGTAATACAAATGCCTTTTCCCCTTAGTATATAAAATTTTCCACTCAAGTAAAGAGATACAGTAACTCCTCACTTAAAGTCATCCTGGTTAATGTTGTTTCCTTGTTACGCTGAAGATCAGATAGGGAACATGCTCGTTTAAAGTTGTGCAATCCTCCCTTATAACATTGTTTGGCAGCCGCCTGCTTTGTCCACTGCTTGCAGAAAGAGCAGCCCATTGGAGCTAGCTGGTGGGGGCCTGGAACCAGGGTGGACCGGTAGCCCCTGTTCAGCTCCCCGTTCCCCTAAGTTCCCTGTGCGGCAGCCATCCAGCAGGCTATCAATTGCCGGCAGTTCAGCTGTCCCTCCCCCCATTGCCATGTGCTGCTCCTGCCCTCTGCCTTGGAGCTGCTCCTGGGAGCCTCCCGCTTGCTGTGCGGGGGGGGGGGGGGGGGGGGGGGGGGGGGGAAGAAGGGGGCTAATGTCAGGGTGTCCAACTCCCCCCTGCTCCTGCCCCCTGCTTATCCCATCTCCATAGAGCAGGGGGGGACACAACAGGACTCAGGACGGATGGAGCTTGCTTGCAGCAGCTGCTGTCTCAACTTGAGGATCTATTTAAAAAGGCAATGTACTTAGCGTAGGGTCAGAGTACTTAAAGGGGTAATGCGCATCTCTCTCTCTCCCCAGACTCACAGGGTGTGTGTGTCTGTCTGCCATGCTGTCTCCCCTCCCTCCATTTGTGCTGCCTTGTAGAGTGTGAGGCTGCATTAACAACAATGTGTTAACCCTTGAGGGCTCAGCTATTTCATCATTTAGCAGTAAGGCATTCCCTGGGAAATATCCCACCCTCTGACTTCACCACCTCAAACCAAGCTTCACAATCATCATTGCTGTGTACAGTATTAAATTGTTTAAAACTTATACTGCACATTATATATATATATAGTCTTTTGTACGGTGAAAAAATTTTCCCAGGAGCATAACCCCCCCCCCCTTTTATATTAATTCTTATTGGAAAATTGGATTCGCTTAACATCGTTTCGCTTAAAGTCGCATTTTTCAGGAACATAACTACAACGTTAAGCGAGGAGTTACTGTACATTAACAAGCCCTCTCAGCCATAACATTAATGAGAACCCACTGGAAATTCCCTTACCTACACAGAGATGCCATTGTGTGGTATTATTTGCTCTGTCCATTTTCCTCTCCTCCCTCCTGTTGGCCAC
Organism: Chrysemys picta bellii; assembly: GCF_011386835.1. Classification (NCBI taxonomy): domain Eukaryota; kingdom Metazoa; phylum Chordata; order Testudines; family Emydidae; genus Chrysemys; species Chrysemys picta. The sequence goes on from NC_088799.1 coordinate 33,048,705, forward strand.
TGTCATTCTTTTTCTGCATGTTGCACAACTGCTGCTAGCTGAGGACCAGTTTTAATTAATGGGTAATCCTATTTCCTTTTACTCTTTTCTACAGACGCTCACTAGAGTGGGAAAAAGACCAATTTTCCAGTGACGAAATGTACAGAAAACTGTGTTCTAAAAGCTTTCCCAAACACAGGCATACAGCTAAGACAGCAGCAAAGTTACACCCTGACTTCAGGACAACAGGATTTGCCTTTCCACCAAGCCCCCCAGTCACAAAAGCAAGACCTTTGCCACTTGTTCTAGTTAAGTTCACAAGTGCCTGAGGTGCTTAGCTATAAAGAAGAGACAAGGCCAGGAGAAATGTTGCATTGACCCACTTCAGCATGAGGCTCTAAAAGTGAAGCCATCTAGTTCTGGGTGGCAGTTGGTGGATTTTGTGTTTAATAATTCAGTTTTTTCCCCTTTTTAGAGAAAGCAAGTTTGGAAAAGAGGTTTGATTGAAGTGTGCGCTGCACAGCAAATCACTGCACAGCTCCATAAATCTCTGACATGAAAGTTAGAACTTATCTTTGCAGTTTCTTTTAAAAAGATTAAAGCAATAATGAGGCACCTTACAGGGTGGGCCATAACTAATGCAGGAGATTAAGACCACGTCTATGCTACAGGGACTCTAGCAGTAGAGTTACAGTGCCGTAGTTATGCTAGCACCACCGAATACTGTAGATGCAGCCTGCAGTGAGGGAAGGGGTTTTTCCCATTGCTGTAGGAACACCCTGTCCCCACCTTATGGCAGCTAGGGTGACGGAAGCATGCTTCTATCCACCTAGCTGGGTCTGCCTTGGCGAGTTAGGTCAGCATAGGTAGGATGCCCGGGGTGTGGATTTTTCATACTCATGACCACTGTAGTTACATTGATCTAAATTTTAAGAGTAGGCCAGGTCTAAAGTTCTTCACTTTGGAAAGCCTCCTCTAAAGAAAGCGAACTCTTTAACTAGGAACTAATCACATGAGATACTGAGCACTCTCATTTTCCCCGGCCCTGCACTTTGCTGAATCTTGTCCTTAGCTGTTTGTAAATGGCTTTGAAAATGAAAAAGCACTACAAGTGCTAAGAATTTATCATCAAGGATTGACTGGGAATTTGTGTGCGTATGTGGGGGGCGGTTATGAAGGGGATTTTTGTTGAGTGGGGAAGAGTGGGCGTCTACATAAGCATTTAAAGTGGGTTATTTTCTTTGTTGAGGGTGGGAGAGGTATTAGAATGGGGTTTAATAGCTGTGATACTTTTATTCAGTAAGGAAGAGGTTGTGCACCTTCTCTCTTTGTGTTGGGGGAGGAGATACAATGATCATGAACCCTGCTCTCCTGCCTGAGTTAATTTCTGTATGTTTGTTTAGTCCGGGGTCAGCAACCTTTCAGAAGTGGTGTGCCGAGTCTTCATTTATTCACTCTAATTTAAGGTTTTGCGTGCCAGTAATACATTTTAATGTTTTTAGAAGGTCTCTTTCTATAAGTCTATAATATATAACTAAACTATTGTCGTATGTAAAGTAACTAAGGTTTTAAAAATGTTTAAGAAGCTTCTTTTAAAATTAAATTAAAATGCAGAGCCCCCCGGACCGGTGGCCAGGACAGGGGCAGTGTGAGTGCCACTGAAAATCAGCTCACGTGCCGCCTTTGGCACACGTGCCATAGGTTGCCTACCCCTGGTCTAATCGGTATAGATTGTAAACTCTTCCAGGCAAGGACTGCTTCTTAACTTTTGTAATGTGCTTTGTAAATTGCCATGTACATTTATGGCCTGGTATACAAAGATATACGTTTGTTCTAGTAGATTCCAGCCAATCAAGATGTTCAACTTTCAGTGAGTTCACCTTTTTCCCCAGCAGGTGGCATTAGCACACAGTGAAGTGAGTGATCAAGACATATAGGTATGCTTGCTAACAGACAGCAGCATGATGCAATCAAAAAGGTAGGCCACCACCTATATGAGGGCATTCAACTAGGCCAGGGTCAATTGATGTTATTTGATTGGTCAACTGATCAGCTTATCAAATCTAGTTTAGAACGATCTTAACAGAACACAGACTTTTCAAACATGTCATATATTTAAAACTCACTCAAATCTTGTTCATAGGCCATGTGTTTCCTGTAGGCATTATAGGGCAAAGACAACCAAAAGAATTAAGGACAAGCAGTTAAATATAAGTAAGAAAAACAGAAATTAAAACAGCGTTGTCCGTACAGAAAAATAACCAAATGAAGCCTTCCCATTACAAAAGGCAAAACAACAATTGTTATTACATGAAAATATAAGTCTACCAATCTGATGAAATAGACAAAGGGATACAAAACATATTCCCAAATAGACCTACCTATACTGACAAGATGAAACAATGTGCTGCATTAGATTCTTGCTACGTTATTTAGCATATATTAGCATATACTTTCTTTATAACATCTATTTTGTCAATTATATTTTTGAAACAATTTATAGATATGGTTCTCAATTGATCTAAAATACAACCAAGATCAGCTAGTTCCTAACCAATATTTTCACATCGCCAGCTAATTAATTTCAAATATGGTTATTAAAATGGCCCAATGCTGGATTAAATACATCTCCCATTGCTTTTACTAGAAATTACAATAAAAATCCTAACATAGTAAAAGTTTAAAATTGTATGTTGGAGAAACCATGTATATATCATTATAAAGGAAAAGGCTATTAATATCCAATGAACTATAGGGTCAGATTTCTTAAGCCATCACAAAAACAAGCCTGTACTAAAACCTAAATAAGAGGTTTCTACCATAATGGGGACCCGGGGAGGGGGGGGGGGGAGGGGGAGGATGGAAGGGACGGGAAAAAACAACAATAAAAATGTTTCACACACTATTTATTTTAGTCAAAAAATCACTATCAGGCAAAATTATTTATGGTGGTTTGGTGTGAATGCATATTATTTGAATGGCAAGAATTTCTTTTTTTCAATCAATTATACAGCATATCAGACATAAACAAGGCCTTCTTTTTGAATGGATTGGTTTCTTACATTTCCTTACCAAAAACATAAGGTAGATTGTAATTGTGTATTTTCGGCACCACAGCATTTCTAAGCAGTTGATACAATTTACACCAGAACACTGACAGAGAGACAGACTAAGGTAGTGTGCCTATGGTCCTTAGCTGTGGAAGGATGTTGAAATAAGATCAGAGAAAATGGCAGCACACGAACACATCAGAGCATGTTCAAGCACAACAAAACCATAGTATTCTTTTAACATAGATATAAATTGAATGAATCACGAGTGTTCCTCCCTTTCATATGGATATATGGCAGCAGACAATATTGCTTCAAACAAGCTCAACAGAAAAACTGTCAATGTTTTCATTTGCCTATTCTCTGGACCACCCAGTCCTGTTGACAGAGGGGACAGCGATTGTTCTGTTTCACCCATAGGGACATGCAGCAATTGTGGAAGGAATGATTACATTCTCCCCAGACAACTGAAAGAAAAGAAAAATACTTGATATGTTCTAATTACACTGTTTAATATAGACGTACAAACTACATTCACAATAAAGAGTACTAACAATATAACTCAGATTTTTACAGCAAATAGAGGGTTATATGATATTTGGGGCAATAATACATTATAATGATTTATTGATTTAGACTAGATAAGTGTTAATGGTTTGATAGTATTTTCCATAAATAGAATATTGTGTTCTACAGGTTTATGTCTCACACATTAGCCACTAAAAACATGTCTACCCATTTATTTCTAATTCAAGAGACATATACACATACTTTCATATTCTTACACATCTGTAGAATGCTTAGCATGGTGCTGTGCACTATATAAATAATACATAATACTATGAACATTACTGAGGGACGAGGGAAGCCTGTGAGTGGTCTGGAAACTTCCACAGCCTGGCTAAAGTCTATCTTACTTTTTACTGGTTCATTAATTAAGTATAGTTAGTGTATTGTTTCAGTGTTGATTTTCCATCATGTGCAAAAGGTTTAAGGGCATATGAACAAATTCTAATTAACATTTTATTTGAATTTTTAAAGTTCAAAGTTACGATATAGGCTAAATAAAATAATATAGGATACTAGTACATAAGCATTTAAAATGCGCTCTCAGCTACATCAGAGGTTGTTCAAAGGCCATAATCATTTAAATATACCAAACTGGACTAATTCTGCATTGTACTAGTTGCTTTTTTTTTCTAGCTTTCATTTAGCAGTGATTGTAGACAAGGGCACTATTCACAGGACTGTTGTAAGTTTTGTATTTTTTCTCTTTCATATCTGTCTTTAAATGGGAGACCTAACAGGACAACCATGGAATGTGGAAGTGGTAATTTCTTTTATAGACAATAAGATGATCAACTAAAATAATACTATTGAATTAACTGAGATTATATGTTTTATAAAGGAAATAGCAAAGAGGTGGAAATGTCCATAATTGATTTTACAAGTTCAATTAACAGAGTAGTATAACTATACTACTTATAATACTTCCAAGTTAAAAAAATGTTTGAATGTCTACATATCACATAAAAAATCTGATATAATGCTTAGGGCTACACTTTTCCAACTGAAAAGCAGATTAACAAAACAATAACAAATAACATCTTTGAAACCTCAAAAATCTTAGATGAGGAAAAGACGATCAAATATATTCCATGTCTTCATAACCTAGACAAAATTTTATTCCACACTTGCATGTTTCAGTGAAGTTCTTCTGTTATATCTTCTAGCATCTATCTTAAAGGAAGAGATAGTAGGTATTTCCTATCTAACTCAAAAGTCTACAGTAGTCTGTCCTGAATTATATAACTAGTTCTTCCCAGTCACAAACACATATATAAATGACTAGTTGCAGATTTGCTCAGTCAAGTACTTTTCTATGACAGGTTTCAGAGTAGCAGCCGTGTTAGTCTGTATCCGCAAAAAGAAGAACAGGAGTACTTGTGGCACCTTAGAGACTAACAAATTTATTAGAGCATAAGCTTTCGTGGACTACAGCCCACTTCTTCGGATGCATATAGAATGGAACATATATTGAGGAGATATATATATACACACATACAGAGAGCATATATATACACACATACAGAGAGCATGCTCTCTGTATGTGTGTATATATATATCTCCTCAATATATGTTCCATTCTATATGCATCCGAAGAAGTGGGCTGTAGTCCACGAAAGCTTATGCTCTAATAAATTTGTTAGTCTCTAAGGTGCCATAAGTACTCCTGTTCTTCTTTTTTCTATGACAGTGTGTCTTTTTACATTAGTATTGCTGTACAGTTTATTTTTGCGCATTAATAAAATTAGTATTATCTTCAAACTTAAAAAAGCACCCCACTGAGAAAAAGCCTTTGCTGAAAAACATGAGAATGAAATCACTACATACCAACACAATCTTCTTGTTTGTTTTCAGCTTGACATCTAAGACAGGCATCTAAAAGTAAACATGAACAAAACTCAATTTGATGCTCAGAATACAATTCTTAAAACTGGCTTTTCTAATGGAAATATAAACCGTGGAACATATTTATAAAGGTAAAATTCTGTCTCTCGAATTCTGCCATCTAGTTCAACTGTATTTATTAGATAAAAAGGAAATTAAAATACAAGCACTATGCATACCAAAAGAATAACATTTCTTTTCAGGAGGTAAAAAGAACTGGAAACTGTAAGACAAGCTCTTCACACCCTCCATTTTGTTTGGACATTTTCACGAGCTCTGCTGCAAAAAAAAATCTCCTTTTTGTATATGTGACCACTGGGAGACTACTGCCAAATCCACTCAAGCAGATTAAAAATTAAATAAGAGCACTCACACGCAACCCCCAACTTCAGGAATTTGTTTTTCAGATGTCAGCATCTCCTTTTAAGGAAATCATTCACAATTTTATTGTTTTTCAGCCTCCCATCAAACCGTGTCCCACACCACCTTTTTACACAGCAATTTTACTTGATGAGTACCTTAAACTTCACCAGAATATAAAACACACACCCACACCCTATATTTTTAGATCATTTATTAGTTGTGCAATGTAAGTAAAGAGACCAATGGGGACATATAATACATATTTTTTAAATGGTGTCTAATCTTGTAGGGGACAGAAAGGAATAAGGATATGTGACTCCTAGTTGGAGTAGTACATCAGCTGCTGCTCCGCACTATGTAAGCGCTTACTGCTGCTCCCACTTCAGATTCCTCCCCTCATCAAACAGCAAAGAGAATGGGAATGCTGAGGCAGCAATGTTTCCCCAAATGAGACTGAGGAGAGTAGCTCTTCCTTTAGTAGACAATCAGGAGTTTCACTCATTTATTTATTCTTTTATTATTTCCTGCCTAAGACGGGAAATACAACAAACAGGCAGGGGAAGGACACAATAACACAGGGCGATATCTGGGTATGGAAATTGTATGGCGGGCCATGAATGCTCACAAAATTAGGGGTCGGGGTGCGGGAGGGGGTGAAGGCTTCAGCTGGGGGTGCAGGTTCTGGGGTGGGGCTGAGGGTTTGGGGGTGCAAGAGGGCTGGGACTGAGGGGTTTGGAGGGCGAGAGAGGGATCAGGGCTGGGGCTACTACTTCATTCTGCTCTAAAGTCTTTCTTCCTCTAGTATGCTCATAAATTCTCCCAGCTCAAAAGACTGTTCTAGACACAAACAAAAATATATGAGAAATGGCTGGGCTAGTTATGTCCGATATTGCCAGGGTAGGCACCAGTGATGAGCTCCCAAAATCCTAATAACCGGTTCCCTAACGGAACTTCAGTGGCACTTCAGTGCCGGGGGGAGGGGGGGGTCTTCACTTGCTTCGGGTTTTCGGCGGCACTTCAGCGGCGGGTCCTTCAGTGCCGCCGAAGACCCGGAGTGAGTGAAGGACCCGCCAGGGAACCGCCCGGTAAGTACAAGCCCCATGTGCCTCCCAAACAGCCTGTTGTCCCCCTCCCATCCGACCCCCACCCACGTCCTACCCCCAACTGTCCCCCTCAGAACCCGCAACCCATCAACTCCCCCCAGCTCCGTGTCCCCTGACCACCCCCTCTCGAGACCCCCCCACCCCTAACTGCCCCCCAGGACCCCACTCCTTACCCAACTCCCCCCGCTCCCTGTCCCCTGACTGCCCCGACCCCATCCACCACCACCCCGACAGACCCCTGGAACTCCCACACCTACCCAACCCCCCCCATTCCCCATCCCCCTGACCGCCCCCCCCCCCCCCCGAACCTCCGCCCCCTAACCCCTCCTCCCAGCCCCGGCCCGGCCCCCTTACCATGCTGCTCAGGGCAGCATGTATCGATGCTGCGTGGCCCGCTGGATCTCACAGCCCCACCCCCTTACCATGCCGCTCAAAGAGGCAGGAGCTGCAGAGCTGCCCAGGAGCGGTCCAGAGTGTTGGTGCTGGCGGCGCGGCACGCTGAGGCTCTGCGAGAGGGGGGAAGGCAGGGGAGGGGCTGGGGGAGCCTCCCCAGCTGGGAGTTCAGGTGGGCCAGACAGGAAAGTCCTGCAGGCCACATAGTTTGCCCACCCCTTTAACAACCGGTTCTAAACCAGCTTCTAAATTTAACAACCGGTTCGCATGAACCGGTGTGAACCGGCTCCAGCTCACCACTGGTGGGCACTCAGATTGGATTCTCAATCTTTCGCACCCCAGAACAACAGTGGAAGAATGATTTTGGGCAAGTCACTTAACCTCAGTTTCCCATAAAAGGGGTTTCTTATCCATTTTTGTAAAACACTTTGAAATTCATAGATGAAAAGCACTATATAAAAGTGTTAAGTATCTTTATTTTCTGGAGATTCTGTCTCTACAACACAAAAGACAGTTCAGTTTCCCTATTCATTCTGTCCTTGGCCATTCTACTGAAACTGCCAATGTGTGCCAACTGCAGTGGTTTTTGTAATTTGAATACCCACCTACTGGGAATTGGACAGAAACCATATTTGTATCATGCAGAACACTGACTAGACATAAAATGGTAACTTGAATTACTCCTTACCCAAGCTGCATTTGTATGGTGACCTAGAGATGAAAAGGCTCTGTGTGTCTCCAATTATTAACTCCCTGAGCTATCCAATCTCAAACAGCAATAAAAATTCACACTTTTTAATGTATTTAGGTCATCATAATTATATGTAATTGCTATGCTGTCAATGTCTTAATCGGTACAATTTAAGCTACTTTTAAACATTGTTTTCAGCCAAAGTACAGCTGCAGCAATATTACTGGGAAGCAGATATTCAGGTAACATCTGACAAGTGGGTATAAGAACCTTTTTTTGGATAAGTGTTAATATTTGTAATCAGTTGGGGAGATTTGTACAAATATAGTGATAATGATTTTTAGCTAATGCAATAATGCGACCTTTCATTTATGCACGACATAATTAACAGATAACACAAAGAATACACTAGACATCACCCTTGAAGAACAACCATTTCCTGGTGAAATGTAGCAAGAGAAGAGCAGAGCACAGACAAAGTTTCAGCATGGTGAAGTAGATGCACAGAGATGAAGGACTCCAGTAAGTGATCCAATTTAAGCAATGAAGCTTCTGTTTGGCTAGTTAAGGAGGATCACCTATTAGGACCCACCACCACATCTATGGCACCATAGGCTATGGTCAGTCACCACATGGTAGCCTACAGAGGCTGGTTTATTCCATGTCCCCTCATTACATGAGAGCTGCTGGGCTAAGTCAACCAACTAGAGCAGGGGTAGGCAACCTATGGCACGCGTGCCGAAGACGGCACGCGAGCTTATTTTCAGTGGCACTCACACTGCCCGAGTCCTGGCCACTGGTCCAGGGGGCTCTGCATTTTAATCTAATTTTAAATGAAGCTTCTTAAACATTTTTAAAACCTTATTTACTTTACATACAATAGTTTAGTTATATATTATAGACTTAGAGAAATAGACCTTCTAAAAATGTTAAAATGTATTACTGGCATGCGAAACCTGAAATTAGAGTGAACAAATGAAGTCTCGGCACACCACTTCTGAAAGGTTGCCAACCTCTGAACTAGAGTTTATTTCAAGGAAATAAAGAATATTACAGGATAAAGCTGATTGCTTAAGTGAAGCCTCTGATTATTTATTTCTGGTACAAACACACATAGAGCTATGTCACTCATTGCTACCAGCACAGGATCCTTTCTGCAATTACTGCTAGGGCGTGGGACAAACACAGAGGTAGGGCATTAGGCACTACATAAATGGCCTTAGTATCATCCCAGCAAACAGGTCCGTGTGGGAAAGAAGGAACCCAGTATGTACAAGCTCCAACAGAAACCCCGGTTTTGCCTGTGGAGGGAGGCAGGCAGTGAGGAGATTCAGACCCCAGGATGTGGGGCTCTGGCCGCGGGGGACAGCAGTGAGGAGCTATAGGGTCCCCCGGGGCCCCGGGCTCTCCCCGCGGGGGGGAGTGAGGAGATACAGGCCCCTCTCCCCAGGATATGGGGCTCTGGCCGCGGTATGGGGCGGGACAGCGAGGGGGTGCGGGGCTCCGCCCAGGACGGGGGGAAGGCCGTGGCCCGCCGGCGCTTACCCATGACCTGTACCCGGCAGATGGCGCAGGTGTCGCACTCCACGTCCCAGCTCCACATGGCCACCGCGTTCCACTTCTTCAGCGAGAACATCTTGTCGGCAGCGCCCGCCTTGGCGCCCGAGGAGCCCGGGTGAGAGTGGGGGGCGCCCGGCTCGTCTCCGTCCTCCACGTCGGCCATGGCGGGGGGCGGAGACGCTGCGGAGGAATCGCTCTGGCTCCTCGGAGCCGAGAGAGCGGGGCTGCAGCGCCACCCAGTGTCGGGAGCGACGCCACCCGCCCGGCCCAGCCAGCAGGGCGGGGGCAAATGGGAGGCCCGGCGGGGGACCCGACCCCTAGCCCCACTCTCCGGGAGCAGAGGTGGGGGACCAGCCGCGGACTCTGCGGAACGCTCAGGGCCCCTCTCGGCCGCCCCCGCCACGGAAACAGGGCTCCTGCCTGTAGCTTGTGCTGATGCTGTGGGAAGGGCGAGGGGCAGTGGCAGATTTAGAGTTAGTGGTGCCCTGTGCTCAGCTTCATTTTTGGGACCCCTCATTGGGACCCAGACAAGAAAAAGGACATTCTGTCTTATCCCCCCCCCCTTTTCAATCTTTTTTCCCTTCATCCTCCTCCTATATTATATAGGGTTACCATATTTAAACATCAAAAAAAGAGGACACTCCAGGGGGTCCTGGCCCCGCCCCTTCCCCATCCCAGTACCCGCCCCAACTCCGCCCCCTCCCCTGAGCACCCCACATTCCCCCTCCTCCCTCCCAGCCACGTGAAACAGCTGCCTGAGCGCTACCGGTTTCACGGTTTGCCGGGCAGCCCCTAGACCTCCAGACCCTGCGCCCCCAGCCGGGCGCTTCCCCTCCTGGGCTCCGGCTGCGCTGGGGAAGCTCCCGGCTGGGGGCGCAGGGTCTGGAGGTCTGGGGGCTGCCCGGCAAACCGTGAAGCCGGTAGCGCTCAGGCAGCTCTGCTCTTCAGCTGGACAGAGCTGAGGGGTCTGGGGGGAGCAGCAGCAGCCGCCACGGGGGAATCCAACTGCAGCTCGCAGAATGCCGGAGCCGCTCTAACGTAAGCAGGGGACTGGGGTAGGGATGCCGGCAAAACAAAGCTGGGAGTATTTGCCCGGACATGTTCGGCTTTTTGGCAATTCCCCCCCGACGGGGATTTGAGGACCAAAAAGCCAGACATGTCCGGGAAAATCCAGACTTATGGTAACCCTATATTATAAGTAATAAGAAGTAAATGAAAATAAACTGATGTACCTTGCTTGTTTTTGTAGTCTAACTTATTTTTCCAGCGACCATGTGAACATTGCTGAGGGTCTCGGCAGACCACTTAATAATCTTTCCAAATATTGTTTGTATCGTTAGCTAATTATTGTAAAGTGCTTTGGATAAGAGCACTTTATAAAACATAACGTACAAAAATGTTGGGGTGCGGAATCTGGCCAGGATTTAGGGGGCGTGAGGGGGCTCAGGGCTGGGGGTGCAGGGTCTGGGAGGAAGTCAGGGTGCAGGAGCAGGCTGGGGGTTGGGGTGTAGGGTCTAGCCAGGAGTTAGGGTGTGGGAGGGGGCTCAGGGCTGGGGCAGGGGATTGGGGTGTGGAGCGCTTACATGGGGCAGTTCCTGTTTGGTATGAGGGGTGCATGTGGGGTGTGTGTGCAGGAGTCAGGGTGGGCTGGGGGTGTGGGGGGTTGCAGGAGTCAGGGAGGGCAGGTGGCTGGAGGTGTGTGAGGGGGTGCAGGAGTCGGGGCTGGGGATGCATGGTCTGGGAAGGAGTTAGGGCGCAGAAGTGGGTTGGGGTTGGCTAGTTAAGGAGGATCACCTATTAGGACCCACCACCACATCTATGGCACCATAGGCCATGGTCAGTCACCACATGGTAGCCTACAGAGGCAGGCTCTGGCCAGGAGTTAGGATGCAGGATGGGGCTCAGGGTTAGGGTGTGGAGTGCTTACCTGGTGCAAGTCCAATTTGGTGCAAGGGGTGCAGATAGGAATGTGGGGTGTGTGTGCAGGAACTCCCATTTGGTGCTTGGTGAGGTGGGGGTGCAGGATTCAGGGAAGGCAGGGTGTGTGTGAGGGGGGTGCAGGAGTCAGGACGGGGCTGGAGGGCGTGGGCTGAGGGGGTTATGTGTAGGAGGAGTGCGGAGCCCCTGCCTTTGCTCCGCCCTGCCCCAATTCCACCCCCTTTCCCAAAGCCCCACCCCCACCTCTTCTCCACCTCCTCCCCAGAGTGCGCTGCGGCCCCACTCCTCCCCCTCCCTCCTGGAGCGACCTGAGTGCCAGCAAACAGCTGTTTGGTGGCGGGGGAAGCGCTGGGAGGGGGAAGGAGAGGGAGGGGCGGGAACGCAGCACGCTCGGGGGAGGAGACGGGGGAGGGGGGAGCTGGTTGCTGGTGGGGGCGGAGCTTGCAGCGGGAGCCCCAGGATCCAGCAGAACCAAGCTTCTGCCCCCGTAGTTGCCTGTGCCAGGGCAGTCTGGTGGGGGTTAGGTATTATTTCCACATAAAGAGGATACGGTCACCCTCAAGCACAGATATTTCCACTGGTTCTAGCAATGGAGTTTCTGCCCAACACAGTGAATGGGTTAACACTCCCCTCACTCCTGCTCATTTAATAATAACCCCAATCCCTTGACCATTTTTTCCTCTCCCTCCAATAAATAAGATGTTAGATTCTCCTTGTCACCAGATGTTTATTGGAGCTCTGACTGACCTTGGGCCAGCCCTGATATCCATATGAGGATATGTCTGAGCCAGCCCCCGACACTTGTAAACTCCACTGTTGTTGCAGTTGTCAAAATATTCACAGTTCTCAACAGTCCAACAATGAAAAAAGGGATTCAGTGGGTATAGTGGGAAGGGTTTGGGTTTTTTTTTTTTTTTAAGGTTTGTTACAAACTTGTTGGGGTGTCAGTATCCCAATTCCATTCTTCAGGGGGCCTGTTACAGGAATTTTTCTGTCTGTAGAAGAAGTATTTATTAAGGACTCCTTCCCTTACAGGTTTGTCACTTAAATTAGCACATCTATCCACTATGGCAATCCCCTAAGAACAACCACTACTCACAGTTAAATGTTTAAAACAAACAACTAGGATTTATTAAAAAGCATTCCGAGGTTTAACACCCAATAGGCCTTAAGCCTGGACCCAAAACCAGAACAATGTGGGTTATGAATAACATAAAGTAAAGTAATCTACTTTACTCAGTCTTGTGCAGGAACTCAACGATGTCAGACTGGACCACACAGGAACAGGAACCCCCGACCAGGAACCACAGATCATGTTATTTCTCACCTCTATATACTATTTATTTATTTTAAAACATTTTTGCTGTTAACAGGCATGTTACCTCTGGAGACACAAATCCACAGTTTGAGAACTGCAAAACTAAGCATCTCTGATGGTATCTTCTAGACTGAGCACTGAGCCCCATCGGGTAGATAGAAAGATGAACCTAAAAAAATCTATATAGAAGCCCCTGGATTGGGTCTCTAATCCATGAACTATTGGAACTCATTTACAAAACTTTTCTTAAACATTACATGAATATATTGTCTCATACTATACCTTTAGAATTTATAATCCCTATTCTATGATGAGATATCTTTGAGCTATAATGTATCTTAATTAAAACTAGCTTTAGGTTTTTCCTCAAAAAGCATTTTATCAAAAATATCTGATTGATTGATTGATTTTTTTTAAAAAACATTGATTTTTATCCAGCCTGGAACCATGTTAAAAATAGTCTGCTGGAATACAAAACTTCTGTGTACATAGTCCTGGCTGCAGGAACCTGCAGGCTTACCAATCAGTTCCTTGTCTTAAACAACAACAACAAACTGGGCTGTCTCTCACAATGCCTTGCTAGTGACCAGTGCAAACCCCTCCTGGTGCTCAGATCACTCAGCACAACCACATGTGGAGCCCCACACCATAGGCGCCGACTCCGTAGGTGCTGCGGGGATGGAGCATCCGTGGGGAAAAATTAGCGGGTGCTCTGCACCCACCGGCACCAACCTCCCACTGCCCCCACCCACTCTTCCTCCTCCCCCGAGCATGCCACGTCCGTGCTCCTCCCCCTCCCAGCGCTTCCTGCCTGCCGCCTAAGAAGCTCTTTGGCGGTACTTAGGACTTTCCAGGAGGGATGGGGAGGAGTGGGGACGTGGCGCACTTGGGGGAGGAGGCGGTAAAGAGGCGGGGACTTGGGGGAAGGAGGTGGAATTGGGGCGAGGCGAGGGTGGTGCAGGGGCGGCCGCAGTGGGGGTGTGTCAAGCACCCATGGGGCGGAGGGGAAGTCAGTGCCTATGCCCCACACCCAGCTATACTGCATGAATACTCTCAGAGCCACTCAATCACACAAGGAAAGGCACCAGTCAGATCCCCCCAGCTCCCGGCACTGTACCTCAGGAATATACCGTCTTACACTGCTCAAGATGAGCAGTGCAAATTTATTAATTGGTTCACCACTTCATCAATGGAAAGTGGATATACACCAGCCTTTGCAAACCTGATCAGTTTTGCCACATACTTCATACAAACTCACTGGTAAAGATAAACAGTTAAACAAATTTATTGACTACAAAAATAGATTTTAAGTGATAGGCAAAAAGTCAGAGTTGGTTACCAAAATAAAATAAAATATAACCATGCAGTCTAAACTCTCAACCCTATTAGACTGGGCAACATCTAGATTAAGCAGTTTTTCTCACCCACCTGGATATTACAGTTCATAGTACACAGATTTCATCCTTGAAATCTGGGCCAGTCCCCTCAGTTGGAGTCTTCAGCGTGTCCTTGTTGCTTGCAGGTAGGTGAAGGAGAAAGGCCCAGCATGGGCCCCCTGTGTTCGGTTGTATATCTTCAGTCCTTGTGCTTGGAAAACACAAGTCCAGGCATGTCTGGGTGCATTGCTGAGTCTCCAGGCAAGGTTGAGCAATTCCCCTGGTGTGGCCTCATGCAGTTGAGTCATTGCATTGTAGGTCCCTTGATGGACAATGATTGTTGATGGATTGATTGACACCCTGCCCGGGTGTTGGCTACTTTCCTTGCTGTTGCCTCTGGGGAGTAATAATATCTGACTGATTCCCCAACTTACAGCATGTTTTAGTGACCACCATACAACATCTCATAACTTCAGATGCATTAATGATATACATATATAGATAGAGAAATGACTTTCAGCAGATCTTAACCTTTCCCCTGATACCTTACAAGGCATGCTTTATATGTAAGACCATGGGAATATGGGGGTTCCAGGACACCCGCCCCATCCCAAGGTATAGGATGTCACAATCTTACTCCAAATGAATACATAATTGGTGTATCTGAAATAAGTTATGCTGAGGTCTCGATCTTGAAAATGGTTATGCATATACACATAAGTAGCACACAAGTAGTCCTGTTGACTTCAATGGCACTACTTATGTGCCTGAAGTGTTTGAAGTAGGCCCTAAAAATGTTAATGAGAAAGGGACAACAGTTAGCAGTTTCTGTATTTTTATTTTCAAAGTATGATGCCTTTTTTCCTCAAATTGTTTTAAAACAAACTTTAATAAGACACTATCAGGTTCAAAATGATTTTTTAAAAATTAAGTTTCTTTAATAGCACTTTGACTTTTAAAATTATTTTAAATTTAATCATTTAGTTTTACTTGCTACCATTTAGACACTGGTCTTGTATTTAGATCCATGTGGACATGTTCCTGAGTCATGAAGATCTCCATTGATTTCAGTGGGTCCCTGCATCAGTGGAATGCAGGACCAGGGCCAAGAATCATAGAATCATAGAATATCAGGGTTGGAAGGGACCTCAGGAGGTCATCTAGTCCAACCCCCTGCTCAAAGCAGGACCAGTCCCCAACTAAATCATCCATCAGAGCTTGTCAAGAATTGGAAATTTACTGGAACAGCTATCCCAGAATAATTAAATTATTCTAAACCAAACTATTTCTAGAGTTAAATTAGAAAAAGGCATTCTTATTCTGGAATCAGAGCGTCCACCTGGGACATTATATTGAAATAATTATTCCTGAAGAATTATTCAGGATAGCTATTTCAGTAAATTTCCAAGTGTAGACAAGCCCTATTACAGTTGACTACTTGAATTTCACTCTGCTTAGACAATGCAAATAAAAATTATCTAGGCTCTTTCTGGTTCTCATGCACTGGCACAGTGCTGCAATATTTGGACTGCAAACAGTGGAGTATATTTAAATCCCAACAAAAACTGATTTTATTGAAAAAAAAAAAACCATTTCTATTACGGTTATGATATGTGAATTTTTTTTTAAATAAAACCTGAATTTGGAGCATGACATGTCTTTGTAATCTGGGCATTAAATTTTGGCTCTACATTTTTCATGTCAGAAACAGAACTAGTTCAACTATATAGTTGAGTGGATTTACTCTTTTCCTCCAGCATTGTTCCTTTTCCATGGCATTCCTTTTCATAGTGCTCCCACTATGTGGTCCAGTTTCTCAAGGCAAGGACCCTTACAGAGAGGAATTCAAACAAGAGAATAGCCTACACCAAGTATCAGCTGGACTACTGTAACATTTTCCCTCTCTTAGTTTAGGGCTCCATATCTAGCCCTCAATTTACACAGCTCTCTGGGTCAATTAAGACCCAGGATATAGGGCCGGCTCTGGCTTTTTTGCAGCCCCAGGCAAAAAAGCCTCCCCCCCGCCCCCCCCCAGCGGGGAGCGCGGCAGGGGAGGGTGCCGAGCCCGGCCGCGGACCCGCTCTCCCCGGCCGGCCGGAGCGCCGGGAGGAGGGCAGCGAGCCCGGCCGCGGCCCCGCTCTCCCCGTCCAGCCGGAGCACCGGGGGAGGGTGGCCCCACTCTCCCTGGGTGAGCGCCGCCCCCCTCCAGGTGCCGCCCCAAGCACATGCTTGGAGGGCTGGTGCCTGGAGCCGGCCCTGCCAGGGTAGGAAGATTTGTGCAGTGCATGTGGTTGTGGGTAGGAGGAAACCATCTCCACTGCGTGGGAGGGAACAGCAGGCATTGTGATAAAGGATTACTTACTAACAATAGCTCTTGTGCTCCAAATATGCAGCTTGCACAGGGCCCGTCCGTAGGAGTCATGTGGCTAGGCAAACAACTACTACAGTGGGACTTCGAGGCAAAATCATGAAGGAGAGCAATAGCTCTGAGGATGTGAACTGCACGTGTTTCTGACTGAGGTGTTGATTCTGAATCCTAACAACAACAATTTAAATATCAGCACCTAATTATTTCTCTGCTAATCATTTTAGCAGAAACATCCAGCTCTTGCGGAATTGTGAATAGAACATGGGGCTGTGGGCAGAAGTTAGGGCTTTTCTTCACTTAAAAGACTGCCGCAGCTCAACTGTACTGATACAGCTGCACCACTGTAGCGCTTCAGTGAAGATGCTACCTACGCTGACAGGAGGCCATTGCAGCCTTTTAAGTGTAGACAAGCCTTAAGTGAAGTAAAACCTCCAGATCTGAATCTATTTATGTGATTTTTTTCATTAAGAACAAGAATCATGGTGAAGCTTTTCTATTAATGTAAATGCTGGAAAAGCAGCAAGTACATACCTTTTTCATTCTCTTTTTAGTTGATTTGAGCTTCTTGCTGTTCTTGAAAATTGACTTGAAAGTATTTGAGGAAATCTGTGGTGTAACCTTAATATTTAAGCCTGGCATCTTGTCTGTTGAGACAATGAAGAACATATTTTCCTATTTTCGACTATCAAAAACTAAATATACTTTTTTTTCAACCCTCTCTACCTCACAGAAATATTCACTGATGTAATAATGAAGTGTTCCCCACAATGGAATTCCACTGTGATTTCTATTTTTCTTCACTGTTTTCTATTGACCTGCCAGCAGAACAGCATTTCTTGCTCCAAATATTTTCCTCTCACACAGAACATCACATCTGTCTGATTTGAAAAGGTCCTGAAGTTTTCAGTTCTCTTCTGATTGACAAATGACTGCCAGTAATTCTTGAGAGAAAAAATATTTGAACTATAGACAGAATAGCACTTTTTTGACTTTGCCAAGTACTAAATCACAATTTCATGGGATGTGGGAGAGCCAGCAAATGGGAAGGAGCAGATGGGAAAAACAGCCACCAGGGCCGGGGAGGGAGCTGGAGTGTGTGTGAAAGTTCACGATTGGTGAGGGAATGGGAAAAATGAGGTGCAACAGCAAGGAACTCTTAGGAGTTATGCAGCACTGGGGAGGGTTAGAAAGGAGGTAGATACAGCAGTTGAAAATGGCTGCTGACATTTCTATAAAAGATAATTAATACATATGATATGGTTATTACAGGATCACTAAAGTATAAATTAGAACAAGTCTCTCTCTATATCTATCTATCTATATATAGATATGAGAGAGAGAGAGAGAGAGAGAGAGAGAGAGAGACTGACTATCATCTATATATAGATAGAGATAGATATATATATAGAGAGAGAGAGACTTGTTCTAATTTATACTTTAGTGATCCTGTAATAACCATATCATGTGTGTGTGTGTGTGTGTGTGTGTGTGTGTGTGTGTGTATATATATATAGAGAGAGAGAGAGAGAGAGAGAGAGAGAAAATACATAGCCATTTTCAGGATTTGAATCCTTTTTCTGACTTTTACCTTGCATTCACCCAAATATAAGTACACAAAGCTCAATTTTTCATAACAGGGTCCTTTCCCCTGACATCTGTTACACTGAAAATTCTCTAAGATACTCAAGGTTGTATTGTATTTTAAATAGTAGTGAATTTGTATAGAAATTTAACTTACATATAACATTCCTCATATCCTTTGTATAAACACCCTGATGAACACCTAAATAAAAAGTAAAATAATTTTTAAAGCTTATGGACTGAAGTTGGAGACACACCACCTTTTTTTCTCTCCTTAAGAGCTTCCAGGATGTCTGTTGCACAAAGTTCTCCTATAGCGTTGCCATCTAGATCAAGTTCTATCAAGTGTTCAGAATGTTTGATTAGGCTGCATTTAAGAACAACAACAAAAAACCTGAAATCTGCTGTAAGTAAAAAACAATGTTATACATTGGTAAATAAAATACAAGTATTTTAATGTGGAATGTAATTTATGCCAAAGATCTAATGTTAAACAACTGAAACAAAAGCCATCATTCTTTGATCATTCTTCTGTCTAGTGACCTGATCCAAAACCATTACTCTCATTGATTTCAGCGGGCTTTGGATCAGCCCCCAAATGAGTACATGGCTCCTCTTATAGGTTTCCTTTTAGAAAATGTGTGCATTTATTCACTACGATTCTTTTTCAGCTAATAATTTGAATAGAAATCCTCAGTAATAAACACAATAACGCTGCCTGATTCCACGTATTGGATTCCCATTGAGTTCAAAGCATGTGAGATGTCAGTTCCCTAATACACCTCTACCCCGCTATAACGCGACCCGATATAATACGGGTTCGCATATAGCATGGTAGCAGTGGGGCTCTGGCGGCGCTTTAAAGGGTCCGGGGCTCTGGCTGCTGCAGGGAGTCCTGGGCCCTTTAAATCACCACTGGAGCCCTGCTGCTGCTACTTCGGGGCTGTGGCAGCGGGGCTCTGCCGGTGATTTAAAAGGCCCAGGCTCCCTGCAGCATCTGGAGCCCAGAGCTCTTTAAATCACCGCTGGAGTCCTGCCGCCACTACCCCGATATAACAGCGTTTCACCTATAACGCGGTAGGGATTTTTAGCTCCCCACAACTGCGTTATATCGGGGTACAGGTGTATTATTTATGGGGAGAAAATTAATGCATTATAATGGCCAGTGCTGTTCGTGTAGCTGTAAATAAAGACCTACCAGCGTTTTCACAATAAATTTCTATTTCAGAAAGTTATGACTTGGCTTTAAAAAATGGATTATAACAAAAATTTATAGTTTTTAAGACCAGAAGAGACCATTATGACCATCTTGACCTGCATAACACAGCCTATATAATTTCACCCAGTAAAATTTATCCTATCCTCTTCTTCTACTTGCTCAGAACCAAGAGGGTGCTGGAATAAAGTTAAAGCTGATATTCATTATTATTATTGTTCTTTAGCTGTCCCAGGAACATAAATATTGATACAATTCCATTAGTAAATTAAAATTTTTAATGGGACTTTGAAACTGCTTAATCAATTTGGTATTTGGGCAGCTGTACTGATATTAACAATTCTGGGCACAACAGTGGTAGAATTTCTTATATATTACAATAAAAATTAAAAGTGGATTCCACAGCCGATTAATCACTTTTTTTCATTTAAAGCTATTACAACCTTAGGGTCACATCTTGCTTGCCCGACTCACATGAGTATTACTGTTTGCATTAGTAAGGAGGGCAGCAGTTGGATCTTTGTTATTTATTGTAAAAGCATTATGAAGTCTTCCAAATTTTCTCCTGCTTCTTGTATAATCTCTCCCCCCCCCCCCCCAGATTTCTCTGATTCATGCACTTTGCTTTGGACTGTAGAAGAGCTGTTTCTAATATTTAATTAGGACAACAGATGTTGATAACATATATTTTATTATTTCCTGAATTTTGGTTGCTGTTTTCTTCTCACCTGGTCTATATTTAGCTAATAATATTAATACAGAGTGTTAGTTTATCATTTGTTTTTTAAATTAAAAGTTATCCTTGTGTAAAAAGCTGAATGGTCAATCTTGAGTTAAGGCTGACAATCAACATCAGATTCACGCCACTGAGCCAGATATGACCCTTAGATATGTATATGTGTCTCCCACTGCACTGGCAGTTGTATATCTGCATCAGAGTGTAGAACATGCATCTCTGTGGGAGAAAGTTAGATCTCTAATATTATTTAAATCTATGATCTTGGTCTTTAATTTCCTTGGGCCAAAACTTCTGGTCTAATAAAGGACCCCAGGAGGCTCTGAATTCAGAACAAGTACAGTTCTACTGTGCAACGGGAGCCACAATGCAGAGACTTCACAGATCTGTATTTCCTATGTACTGCAGAACACTGCTCCACAGGATCTCTATCTGCTGATAGGAGCAGATGGAGAGTTTGGGGGTGACATGGTGGATTGACAAAGATATAGGGTGGTAACCAGTGAATCTGTACTAGATAAATCCACCAACCTAACCTTCTCCTCCCTGACTCCCCCAAGTCTGGCGAGTGTTTTTTTGACTGCTCCAAAGCTGAGGGAGAAGGAACATGGGGAGGTGGCAAGCTGGATTGATTTAAATCAAAGCAATTTAAATCAGCAAGCAGGAAACCTTGATTTAAATAATCAAGTTTAATCATGTTTTGCATTTGTACGTTTTAGTTATTTTCCTAAAGAAAGGTTGATTTCAATTGGTTGGAAACCATTAAAACATGTTGATTTGCTACTGAAATAGCCTTTACACTAAGTTTGGTACTTTTTTTTGCTAACCAGCAGGATATGCTATATGTATAACCCATTCATTTCAGCAGTTATATGGTATAAGATACATTTATTCAGATTCTTAATTTTTATTACATTAGAAAATGGTGAATGATGCCTTTATTATTTACTAGATAATAATTAATTGTTTACTTGTGATTTGTGTCAAGGTTATCAAAATCTGTTCTACACTGAAAACTTACTGATTTATTAAGCAAAGGAAGTGGCTTTAGTTTATTTTTGGTCACTGTGTCCTTCAAGATTTTAGAACGAGATCTCATCCTCTCACACTTAGTTTGTATTCACAGACTGGAAAACAAGCTTTCCTGCTTTTTCAACTCCCAATAGGTTTCTTAACTTTGAATAAAATAGTCATTGAACTGAAGTAGCTGAATAAACTGAAATGAAGAAAATATCCTCTGTACCTGCAGAAGCGGCTACTGCTGTAAAAAGCTGATTGAGCATTTCAACAAACTGGTTCTAGTGCTTAGCCAGTGACTTCCACCAGTTCAGTGCTACTCTACCCCGCTGTTTACCCAGGGGGGGCCTCAGTGGATGATCTAGCCTATATGACAGTCAAGAAGGCCTTTTTCAAACTGGAAAGCAGTACCCTGTGGGAAGGTTTTCCATGTGGCATCTGGTTCCCCAGTCCAAGAATGCAATCATGTCTTTTGCATGTGAGGGTGGTAGAAAGGAGCTCTGTGTCTCCTCCCCCTGTTCTGCCCTTTATATCTATTTTTAGTTGATTTTAATGAGGTCCAACTTGAAACCTGTGTAATCATTTTCTTCAAGTTATTTTTTTAAATGCTGATAGCAGTCAGAAGGGGAAAGAAACAGAACATATTGGGGGGCACTAAGACACTGGCAGTTCGTCTTAGAGTGAAGTTGACATGCCTGTCTCTCAAATGGCCAAAAATCTTTGAGAGCTAGGGAGCAGAGACTGAAGAGTTAGTATCCAGTCAATATGGTATTTTACAGAATAAACATCTCTGTCCTTTGTCTTTTTTCACCTCTTAAGCAAAACTGGAAAAATCATCCCGTTGAGGTGAAATCACTGGATACTCTAGGAGCTTTGATAGCAAAACTGAATCTGGGGAGAGCTTAGATGTATGTATTTCTAAGATCCTTCCAAATAGAGTCAGAGCACTCACACTATACTCTACGGACACACTTCAGAGATGTGGCATGCAGAATATTTGAGGGCCAAAGCCAATAGTTACTAGTACTCATTTTGGATCAAAAAACAGACAGACATTCTCCAAACATACATTTCTGAATCTAGTAAAAGAAAAAAAGGCACCCCCACCTCTCTTACTTATAACTTACTAAGTTAAAAACTGAGTGAACTCCAAGACCAGCTTTTCTCCTCCCTTTCCTCTTCCATCTATGCCATTATCCGCCAAATGCAATTTAACTAACCACGGGCCAACTTCAGTTTTCTTTTCTTTTTTTTTAGTTCCTGCAAGAAAAAGACCCAGGATTATTTTGGAAAAACCCTGTATTAGGGGTGTGACTCTAATAGCAACAGGAGCTGTGTGCAAAATTCTGCATGTCCTATGCTAATAGTAGGGGACACATTTTTAAACTAAATAGCTCTAGCAAACATACATGCTTATCAATTGCACAGGCAAAACCCACGGGCAGAGGCGGGTCCTGGAGCTTTCAGCCACTGGCCCCGGAGTTCCAGCAGCCATGGGTTGTGGGGGCACACAGAGTTCCCAGCCGCCACAGGCCTCCCCCTCATTATTTTTAGTAAAAGTCACCAACAGGTCACAGGCAATAAGCAAAAATTCACAGAAGCCTGTTGGTTATTTATAGTAAAAAATAACTGACAAAATCTTAACCTTACTTCTTATTGATCACACATTATGGTGGTTCATGTTAAGCCGCAAAACAATTGGAGAAGCATGGTTTGGAGACTTACTTATATCAGCGAAGCAATTCACTGGATAATTTCCATATAGCTGATAAAGATATTAGACCAAATGTAGCCTACAGTATGTAGTTGCATGTTTTTGATTAAGAACAATGGTGACAAACAGCAGTGTGAGGTATAAGTCCAGTGTAAACTAGTTCTAAGCCATGTGTAATTGGCAGTGTAGTGTAACTTTCACCGGTTTAAATAAGAACAGCCATAATGGGTCAGACCAATGGTCCACCCTGTCTTCCAATAGTGGCCAATGCCAGATGTTTCAGAGGGAATGAACAGAACAGGTAATTATCAAATGATACATCCTCTGTCATCCACTCATAGTTTCTGCCAAAGAGCGGTGAGGGACACTCAGAGCATGGTGTTGTATCCTTGCCCATCTGGTTAGTAGCCATTGATGGACTTATCCTCCATGAATTTATCTACTTCTTTTTTTAACCCTGTTATAATTTTGGCCTTCACAACATCTCCTGGCAAAGATTTCCACGCAGTGCACAATGTGAAGTAGTATTTCCTTATATTTTTTTAAACCTCCCGCCCAGGGGTGGCCAAATGAGCCTTTTATCGTTAAAGTGCGGCTCCCCCATTCTCCGCCTACCAGACTGGGGGGGGGGAACCCCACCACCGCCTTTGTGTCATCTGCAAACTTGATGAATATGCTCTCTATACCAACATACAGGTCATTAATAAAGATGTTAAACAACACCGGACCCAGAACTGATTTCTGTGGAACCTCACTTGAGACCTCCCTCTAATCCGACATCATTCCATTAATAGTCACTCTTTATTTGTGGCTGTTTAACCAATTATGTATCCACTTAATGATAGTTCTGTTGAGCCCACATTTCTTCAGCTTACTTATCAGAATGTCATGTGGAACTGTCAAAAGCCTTGCTGAAGTCCAGGTATATTTCCATTACCCACCAAATCAGTTACCCCGTTAAAGAAGGAAATCAAGCTGGTTTGGCATGATTTGTTCTTGGTAAATCCATGCTGGCTGCTAGTGATTATCACTTCATCCCCCACGTATTCACAAATTGAATGTTTTATACACTGCGTTAGTAACTTCCCAGGTATTGAAGTTAGGCTGACTGGTCTGTAGTTTCTTGGCTCCTCCTTTATAAAGATGGGTACCCTTCTCAAGTCTTCCGGGATCTCTCCAGTCATCCATGAGTTTATTGCCAGTGGCTCTGAGATTTCTTTAGCTAATTCCTTCAGTATCCTCTGGTGAATAGTATCTGGCTGGCCCTGCTGATTTGAATCCATTCAAATTGATCAGAAGATCTGACATGTTCTTTACTTATCCTGATCTACACCCCTTCCCCTTTATTGTCTATGGTAACTTCACAGTCATCCAGTCACATGTTATTTTTTGTGAGAAGACTGAAGCAAAGTAGGCACTGAACAGCTCTGCCTCCCTATCATCTTCCATTACCAGCTCACCTTCTCCATTGAGCAGCAGACCCACACTGTCCTTGATCTTTTTTGTCTGACATATTTGAAGAATTCCTTCCTATTGGTCTTTAACCTTTTTTGCCAGCTGTAACTCATTCTTTGCCTTGGCTTTCCTGATTTTGTCCCTGTACGCTCATGCTATTCCCAGGTATACTTCCTTGGGTGACGTGACCCGCCTTCCATTTCCTGTATGTGTCCCTTTTGGTTTTTAGATAGCTAAAAGGTCCTTGTGCACCCATATTGGCCTCTTATGGCTCTTCTTATCTTTCCTCTGTATCAGAATAGCTTGGTGTTGAGCCTCCAGTATTACATCTCTTGCGAACTGCCAGCCCTTTTTGACTCCTTTTTTTCCTAATTGGTCTTTCCATGGGACCTTGCCTACTATTTCTGAGAGTTGGTTGAAATCAGCCTTTCAGAAGTTCAGTATCTTTGTTTTGTTGTTCTCATGTCCTCCTTTCCATAGGCTCTTGAAATCTATCAGATAATAATCACTTCTTCCCAAGTTCCCAACCACCTTTACGTTCACAACTAATTCATCCCTGTTGGTCAAAACCAGATCCAAAATGGATGAGTCCCTAGTCGTTTCCTCAATTTTCTGAATCAGAAAGCTGTCCCCTACACATGCTAAGAATTTGCAGGACTGTAGCCTGGTGGTCACCCTGCTCATGCCCTAAAGGGCTTAACACAGCCCTGGGAGAGGCTGGGGTGGGGGAAAAGCTAGGCTGATTGTGGGAAGCAGCCACAGGTGGGGCCATGCCCCAATCAGCCCACGGCTGGCCCTATGAGAGGGCTGAGGGCCGGAGACTGGGAGACAATCTCTCTCTAGCTTTTTGAGAGAGAAGGACCTGGCTGCCTGGGAGCTGAGAAGGGTACCTAGGGTGGAGCAGTGCTGGGGAAGGGCAGAGGGAGCTGGGGAGCTTCAGCCTAGCAAAACCCCAGGCTGCAGGCCTATTTAAAGGCCTACAAAAGGCTACTGGGGCTGCAGAGAGGCAGCCCAGAGTTAGGCAAAGGCACCAGGTCCTAACCCCCTTGCTGATGATTAGTGGTTTACAGACAGCAGTCCGCCCCAGCGAGCAGGGGCTAGATGATGACTGGCAGTAGCCACCGAGGCAAGATGAGGATAGAGGGTTGGGTGGGGAGATCCAGATTGGGGATTACCGCTGGGGCAGAACCCTGATGTAAAAGGCACCAGGGTCCGGGAGGGACACGGGGGCCAGCAGCAAGCGAGACACCGGCCTGTAGAGGGCACTCCAAGCTGGAAGAGCTAATTCCCGAGACGATCAGCAGGAGGTGCCGCGTCGGTGAGTTGTCGCCCCGCCACAAGGATGTATTATGTTTTTCTGCAATAGTCTTCCAGTGGATATCAGGGAAGTTAAAATCCCCCATTAACACTAGCTCGTGTGTTAACTAATCTTGTTAACTGCTTGTAGAATGACTTATCCACTTCCTCTTCCTGATGTGGTGGTCTATAATAGACTCCCACTATAACATCATTACAGTAACTCCCCACTTAATGTCCTCTCACTTAACGTTGTTTTGATCTTACATCCCTACTCAATTACAGAACATGATCTGTTTAAAGTTGTGCAATGCTCCGCTATAACATCGTTTGGCTGCCTGCTTTGTCCACAGCTGGCAGCCCTCCTATCAGCTCCCCTAAGACACCCCCCCCCAGCACCTCCCGCCTGCTGGCGGATCCCGCGGATTAGCGCCTTCCCCCTGCTCCCCCCACATCCTGCCCACGGCAATTAGCTGGCTTGTGGCGTTCAGGAGGCAAGGGAGGAAGGGGGAGCCTGCGTGCCGAGTCCTTGCTCTTCCCCCTTCCCTCCTGCCCCCTGAATGCCTCAAACCAGCTAATTGCCGTGGGCAGGGGAGGGACGGGGGAGGAGTGAGGATGCGGCATGCAGAGTAAAGGGAGAGGAGGAGGGAAGAAGGGGCGGGTTAAGGATGGGGAAAGGGTGGAGTGGGCGGGCCGAGGGTTGAGCCCCCCGCCCCTCGTGCTTGCGGAGTAGGGGAAGCTGCCGCTGCTGCTGCGCAACATGCTTCTCCTAGCCTACAGCACCTTCAGCTTCCTTGCTTGCTTCATTGTCTTTAGTGCCAGGGGGCTGTGCCTGTGTGGGGTAAGGCAGGGGCACCTCCCAACTATAGCACTGTATGTATGTACAGTATGTTTGTAAACACACAGCACGTGCACACTACACCCTTCCCCCTGCCCCCCCCACCCCCCCAGCAATTTACTGTTGCTTTATGGCCCAATGGCCCTGCTCAGGAACAGGGCTCTACACCAAGCGCTTGCGAGGCCACCAGTTGCCTGCAAAGCAGCTGTGGGTGGTGCACAGCAGAGGCCCGGCCTTGCTATAGAATAAATAATGTTTTATCTGCTCCCCACCCTTCGCTGGAGGGAGGTAAGAACACAGGGGGCAGCAGCCCACCCAAAGCAAGGTACAGGAATAGCGTTCCAGCGCCTGCTTCGCTATAGTAAGAGGGAGAAGCGGCGTAAAGATGCACAGAACCTGGCCCTGCTCCCATGAAAGTCTGTGAAATGCACAGGAGCTTTGCCATTCACTTTAATGTCAGGTGCATCTCTCTGCCCCTGTATGTACACAGCAGAGAGGGGCACAGCCCTGCATCAAACGCTATTTTCCTCCTCTTACTACACTGGCTGCAATGCTGCTCAGGTGCTGAGTGCCTGGTTACTGGGGAGATACAGCAGGGCCATTTTTCCAGGGCACCCTAGAAGAGAGGCCTTCGGTTCTCCAGCAGGGCTCCTGTGAAAGTAAGAACCTGCAAGAAAGTAAGAACCTTCATAACTAATCCTTGCCTAAACCCAGAGGGCTTCCAGTAGGGGAGCAGATTACCATGGAGAATGACATGGGTTTTCCAAATTCTTTCCCTTGCAATAGTTGATTGATGTTGCATGACCCCGGCCACTCCAGGTTGAAGGGAGTGAAGAGTAGCACACGCACGTGCGTCCGGAGGAGCATCACCCAGCATCATGAGTCAAAAGCGTCCAGCAAGTGATAGTGGAGTGCCTAGCAGTAGCAATACCACTAGCAGCAAGAAAACCAGGAAAACAATTAGTTTGGGTACTAAATTAGACATTTTAAAGTATTTTAATGCAGGCGAGCGTGCAGTAGACACTGGCATCGCTCTAGGTCTTACTCCAACCACTGTGAGAACAATTCGGAATAATGCCGACAAGATCAGGGCTAGTGCTCAGTGTGTAACACTGCTTAGTGCTACTACAATAAGTCGATCAAGAAGTAGTTTGCTGGAAAACATGGAGCGTCTTCTCTCACTGTGGATAGAGGACCAAAACTAGCAGAACATACCTCTAAGTTTGCTAGTGATACAAGCTAAGGCAAAAAGTTTGTATGACAATTTGAAGAGGGACCAAGGTGAAGGATCACAGACAGAGACTTTCACAGCAAGTCGGGGATGGTTTGATCGGTTCAAGAGGCACTTCCATCTGCATAACATCAAGATGTCCAGAGAGGCGGCTAGTGCTGATACTGCAGAAGCTAAAAAATTCCCCGACTATCTCAAGAAAATAATTGTGGAAGGTGGCTGTTCCCCTAAACAAGTCTTCAATGTTGATGAAACAGGCCTGTACTGGAAGAGGATGCCTGAGGAGACTTACATTTCCCAAGAGGAGAAGACAGCGCCCGGATTTAAAGCAGCTAAAGACCATCTAACCTTGCTTCTAGGTGATAATGCTGCCGGAGACATGAAGATGAAACCACTGACAGTGTACCAATCTGAAACACCACGTGCTCTCAAGGGATTTTCAAAGGAACACCTTACAGTCTTTTGGCGATCCAATAGGAAGGCATAGATAACTGGAGCTATTTTTTCAAAATGGCTGACTCTCTATGCTCTCCCTGCATGGAAGGAATACTGTGCCAAAGAAAATCTTGATTTCAGGATTGTATTGCTTATTGATAATACACCGGCTCATCCAATCAACCTGGACGACCTGTGCGAAAACGTCAAAGTTATCTTTCTGCCGCCTAACATCACATCACTCATCCAACCCATGGACCAAGGAGCCATCACTACATTTAAGGCGTATTAGTTATGCCGTACTTTCGACCAGCTCATCAGAGGCACCGATGGGGAAGGCAAACCTACGATTCAGCAATTTTGGCCTGACTACAACATTCTAAAGTGCATCAATAACATTGGTGAGTCCTGGGCTGAAGTTACTCAGGCATACATGAATGGTGTGTGGGGGAAGTTGTGGCCTGAATGTGTCAATGACTTAAAAGGATTTAAAGATGTTGTCCCCGCTATGAAGAAAGATATCCTCGACTTGGCCAAGGAAGCAGGTTTTGAGGACGTGGAAGAAGCCCATGTTACACAACTTCTGCAGTCACATGGAGAAGAGCTAACCAATGAAGATCTGATGCAACTAGAGGTGACGAGAGAAATGGAAGAAGAGGTCCAAAAAGTAGAAGAACCACCAACCCATCGAAATTTGACTGCCAAACGTCTTTCAGAAGCTTTCCAAATGATTGGAGCTGGCTTGCAAATCCTGAGTGATAACGAACCTGACAGGGAACACAGCTCCAAAGTGATTAGGGGAGTTGGTCATCTAATGACTTGCTATAAAGAAATTTACCAAGAAAAAAAAAAAGGAAAGCAAAACAACAATCTCTAGATGTATTTTTTCGAGTTCAGAAAGTTCAGCAAGAGGAGCAGCTGGACAATCCACCCTCTTCCACTCTCTGACTCCACCACCTCAACCAAGCTTCATACTCAGCAGTGATGATTGTAGTATTAAATTGTTTCTTTAAAATTGTTTAAAACTTATATCTGTATTAAATTGCTTGTTTAAAATTGTTTAAAATGTATATAATGCCTTTTGTCTGGCAAAAAAAAATTCCCTGGAACCTAACCCCCCCATTTACATTAATTCTTATCAGGAAATTGGATTTGCTTAACATCATTTCACTTAAAAGTTGCATTTTTCAGGAACATAACTACAACGTTAAGTGAGGAGTTACTGTACTGTTCTTTCTCCTTGTTATCCTCATCCAGAGACTCTCAGTAGGTCTGTTGCTCACTTCCCCTTGGACCTCTGGGCAACTGTATACATTCTTGACATATCGTGCAACACCTCCTCGTTTTTCTCCATTCCTATCCTTTTGGAACAAGCTATATCCCTCAATGCTGGTACTCCAATCATGGGAGTTGTCCCACCAAGTCTCTGTGATGCCAATTAAGTCATAATTTTCTTCATACAACATGAGTTCCAGTTCATCCTGCTTGTTTCCCATACTCCTGGCATTTGTATACAGGCATTGAAGATAATTTAAATATGAAATATGAGCTATCAGGTTTTCTATAGGGTTAAAGAAAAAAGGATGCTTCCAAATTATCAAACTTGATAATGTTTGATTGTTCCTGCTCAAGCCAAGAACATTCTTGAGTAGCAGAAAGCCATTTTCATACAAAGCAAATTCTTAATTTCTAAGCTTCATCCAGGTCCTCATTTTCTATACAGGAAACATTTTGCAGGTTGAAACACTTGAGAATATATTGTTATGGCCATTTTTCCTTGGTTTAAGATATCAAATGTCTGGAGCTTTGGTATTTTACTTCTGTAAAGTTTTCATGAAATTGAAAGGTGATGCTTAACATAAGGGCAAAAAGTGTGTGATTTTTTGTTAGCATGCTTGTCTTGCTAGTTCACATTCATTGCACCAGAATGCGATATATAGGAAATAGGAATTGTATACATGAATTAATAAAAATAAAAATGAATGATTTTTAGTTTTGGTCAATAGTACATAACTATTAAAAATACTGGATCAATCATTAGCCTGCATAGCTTAAAGTGATGTTCTTTGAAAAAATACTATACAAATGGCATAAATAGGTTCCATTTCTATTATTTCTCAGTGACTCCATATTAAATGTGTTCAGTTTCTGTGTAAAAATGTGGTTTTCCAACAACCAGCCCCACAAACACACCCTGGATTGTTGACAGTATAAACTTATACAATCAGCTGGGTCTGGATTCCTGTTGGTGATGTACAGCAATAAAAAAACTCAGCTTGACTTTCAAATCCCAAGGTGCTTTTACAGCACTGAGAGAAAAAAAATCTTTTTACTTGTAAACTGAACATGAGAGATCTGGAGTCAGAGAGAGACAATCAAAATGGAATTCCACAATGTCATTTTTACAGTTACTTTACAGAGTAAAAGTGCACATTAATGGTTCTTCTACAATAGCTAAGGTTAATCGTTCAAGATTGAAAACCTAATTTTGAAATGATCTGTACAAAAGAGGAATAATGAGAAATAGAGTTCTCCTTTGTCAGCACATCTCTGCCTGGAAGCACTAGACCACTCCAGCCCACTTGTGTGCTGTTTAATTGTGGTTTTAATAATCACAGTGCCACACTATGGGTCAGATCTTGCCCACCTTTTATGCAAGTGCAGAGCCTGGTCAAGAGCAGAGGGCTGTTAGGACCCTTTCCCACTCCTTTTGTTGCCTTCACAAGGACCAGTCTGGATTGCTGTCCTGGAGCTCAGGGCAGCATAGGGACTACTCCCCTCCCTACTCCCCTGAGGCACACAGTGCTCTATAGCAGTTGAGGATGAAGTGGGGCAACAACCTTGCTGCTCTCCACACCAGCCTGCATAGAACTGGTGCACAGAGGTAGTGAGCTATACCCCAGTAGTGTAGTAGCAAGTACACTCCCACGGTGCACCAGGGAGCTCTGGGAGGCATTTTGCTATTTCTAGTGCTATTTCTGGCCTAGTGCAACTCTACCCCACTGTTTACCCAGGGGTGGGCCTCAGTGGATGATCTAGCCTATATGACAGTCAAGAAGGCCTTTTTCAAGATTTTCCATTACTAGCTTGTTGTGGTGACAAAAACACTGGAGACAAGAGCAGTAGTGAGAGAGGAAGGGTGATGGGGGCTTTAAATCAAGATTGGTTGTCTTTCTAAAAGACACCACACCTTGTTGTGCTAGATGTAAAAAGCACTGGGTGAAATTCTATGGCCTGTGTCATGCAGGAGGGAGGTGAGACTCTCCCCCCCCTTCCCCTCCCGGCCTTAAAATCTAATGATGGGGAGGGGGAAGCAGGAGAACCGAACCACGCATGACAGATGGTAATCACATTGCTTAATGTGCTATTGGAAGATTCTCAGATACTACAATGATGAGGACTTATGTGTAATAGAATAAAACCACACAAAAATGAACTGTACCTTTTCTTTTCTTTTCCTTCCTCATACTACTTTCCACAGTGTTAGAGTTTCCTGTTTTGGAAGCAACGTTCAAGCCAGAAGCTGTTGAATGGATACCCAAACCCTTGTCTGCTGTTTGTAAATAAGAACAGCCATTCAAACAGTTGCCAATTCATGGAGTTATACACAATTTTTTGGAACGTGCAGTATTAATTATTTGATATACACTCTCCCAAGTTTACATTGTCCTGGATGCTGAGGGACATTTACCATAGAAGGATCTACATAGCTATTTAATTTTTTCCATCAGAGATAACAATTTTGTGGGTGGAAAAAAGTTGGCATATTTCAGCACAAAGTTTCTATGCTATTTTTGCTTATTTCTGATTTCTTATATCCCTTGATATAGTTTAGCTAGTATTATCGTTTGGGAAAGTTTGAGCATCTTTTACACTGCAGTACATTCACCATTATATAGATGCTCCATTTATCTTCCTCTCGAGAGCATATAGCCAGATTCACCCTTGGAATGCAGCTTGCATCCCCCTGTGTCTGCTGGGACAGCCACACCAGTAGTTCTGCAGGGAGGAGGCATCTTAAATTCAAGCCATCTGAGCCATTTTGGTGGAAGTTGCCTGAGAGAGATGCTGAATTTGGACAGCTCACATGCAGGCTTCCCCTGCTATAGTTGATTGAAAAATGCGAAAACACTTTCATTAATATAAACGTGACTTTTTAAATGAAAATTAAAAAAAAATATTTCCAGAAAATGTTCATTGCAATATAGAAAATGTCTTGACCACTCTACTTCCCCACCACCTTTAGGCTGCCATGCTTGTTTTGGGGACTGCATTTGGCCATCCCCAGACTGAGCAGGGATCCCTGGCAGAGAGAATGGTTTGGACAGTCTATGCAGTTACATGTCTGCTGCAGGTACACTAATCATTATCAGAGACTTGAAGCTCAAGGAGCGAATTGACCAAGGACAGTAGTTTGAATTACTTTCCAAACTTAAATAGCCTCTGAAACAAATTGATGTTAATGGATGTTTTGTAAGTTATTAATTTATGTGCTTCCCAAATGCAACTTTCACTACTTTTATTCATAGTGGTTTTGCTTTTCAGGTATAAATACATAGCTGCTTAAATGTTTCTGGCCAAATCTCGAGGATCCTTTCTCAGTCAAGGGGATAAATATGTAAACATTAAACAATGGGAGCAAATTAAACAGTAAAGGGTATTTACAACACAAAACTGGTCTTTAGCTCAAATGGAACTTATTTATTTTGTCATGTTTAAATTTGGGTTCTAGACACATTTTATTATTAGCACTTGCATATTTAATCCTTCAGATTAAACACATTTTTATGATATCTTTTTAAACATATCCTTTTAAACACCAAACACCAAAATTCTCTGAAACAAGACATTACAAAGTGCACTGTAGAGACAGCATGAAATGACTGTACAGCATGCTTTGTCTGTCTGTCCCAGGTGCCAAGAAGAGAACACTTTTACATGAATGTAATGGGAGTACAGTAAATGCTTGCATAGGCTATTACTAGTAGTAAGTATAATTTTAAACAAAAAATTGAAAAATGATAATTTTCTCTAATCCAAGCACCATCTCCAGATAGTCTCACCTTCTGGTATTTGATGATCAGAATAATTGTTGAATAGTAAGGCATTTGTCTCCTTATCTCTTCCAAGATTGTCTGCATACATAGCTATTGGTGTGATGAGCTCAAGGGCACCCAAACATTGCAAGTTGTTACCATTTAGATAAAGATTGCTGTGACAAAAATATAATTTTAAATATTTGATTGATGTTCCATCACATTTAAACTTGCATTTCATCTTTCTTTTCTATATTTGGGTTTTATAACAATGTTGTTGAAACTAAAATTATAGTAAAAAGAACAGGAGTACTTGTGGCACCTTAGAGACTAACAAATTTATTAGAGCATAAGCTTTCGTGGACTACAGCCCACTTCTTTGGATGCATATAGAGTGGAATAAATATTGAGGAGATATATATATACACACATACAGAGAGCATAAACAGGTGGGAGTTGTCTTACCAATTCTGAGAGGCCAATTAAGTAAGAGAAAAAAAACTTTTGAAGTGATAATCAAGATAGCCCAGTACAGACAGTTTGATAAGAAGTGTGAGAATACTTACAAGATGATCCTTTACTCTCACAGATCTTGGGAGACAGACCTGTCCTCGCTTACAGACAACCCCCCAACCTAAAGCAAATACTCATCAGCAACCACACATCACTGAACAAAACCACTGACCCAGGAACCTATCCTTGTAACAAATGCCCGATGCCAACTCTGTCCACATATCTATTCAAGTGACATCATCATAGGACCTAATCACATCAGCCATACAATCAGGGGCTCGTTCACCTGCACATCTACCAATGTGATATATGCCATTATGTGCCAGCAATGCCCCTCTGCCATGAACATTGGCCAAACCGGACAGTCTCTACGCAAAAGAATTAATGGACACAAATCTGACATCAGGAATCATAATATTCAAAAACCAATGGGAGAACACTTTAACCTGTCTGGTCATTCAATGACAGACCTGCGGGTGGCTATATTACAACAGAAAAACTTCAAAAACAGACTCCAACGAGAGACTGCTGAGCTGGAATTGATATGCAAACTAGATACAATCAACTCAGGATTGAATAAGGTCTGGGAATGGCTGAGCCATTACAAACATTGAATCTATCTCCCCTTGTAAGTATTCTCACACTTCTTATCAAACTGTCTGTACTGGGCTATCTTGATTATCACTTCAAAAGTTTTTTTTCTCTTACTTAATTGGCCTCTCAGAGTTGGTAAGACAACTCCCACCTGTTTATGCTCTCTGTATGTGTGTATATATATATCTCCTCAATATTTATTCCACTCTATATGCATCCGAAGAAGTGGGCTGTAGTCCACGAAAGCTTATGCTCTAATAAATTTGTTAGTCTCTAAGGTGCCACAAGTACTCCTGTTCTTTTTGCGGATACAGACTAACACGGCTGCTACTCTGAAACCTAAAATTATAGTAATTGTAACAGAAAAAAATTGGGGTAAATAGTCTCTTTTTAATACCAAGGAGGCTTAATTAAACTTGAATTGGACTTAAAACTCTGAATGCTGATTTCAGAAGTTCTAGTTGTTGATATAATAAAATCAAGTAAAGATAATGTCGAAGATAAAATATGGCTTTGATGACTCTAATTCAATCTCACAAGAATAACTGTTTAAGTCTCCCAAAGTACGTGCTTAACTTTTAGGGATGTAAGCAGTGCCATTACATTAGATATGTCAGTAGTTCCATCAACACCAGTGTGATTAATGATGTGCCCAAAGTTAAGAAGGTGCATAAATACTTTGTTGGATTGGGCTGTTTTTCTAAATTGATTAATATTTGCTGCCTCCTTCATTTGAACTGGGGTAGGAATGTCCAGAATCCTGCATCATGCCTAGGAACACACCATTACCATTAAAGGAATACTTTCTCCAGCAAAGTCCAAGAGAGAGTAAAGATGGGACTCCTTTCCCCTTGAAAGTGACATGAATGTCACTTGCATGAAGTATGGCTCGTTGGACTATAAACATTCACTTTCTTTGCTGGATTATAAGGCTTTAAGGAGTCAATTAAATCAACTTTAGGAAGATATACAGGGAAATTAGAAAGAGCTGACCAGAGTAACTGTAGTCAACAGCTTTGGGTCATACAAACATTTCAGAGGGCTTATCAAGGGTAAGAAAAGACTTATCAATAAAATGTATGAGGCTAGGAAAAAAACACTTCAGGATTCCTGAGGTCCCTGAAAGGCCGAGTGAAATGTTGTCTTTGGTCAATGGATAGTACACATATTGCCCTTGAATAGTCCAGTATTTTTCCCTTATAATATCTGCAAGTAGACTTCCAAAGGGAAAATCATCTCTGATCATTTTAACACTCTCCCTTGTGCACATGCATTGTAAATGCTTTTTAGGATCCCATTCTGTTTCTCATATTCATTATATCAGCATGTAGTTTTCTCTACACCTTAGATACATGTCACATCTTCTGTCTTGTGTATGTCAGAGTCCATTAAAAACATTGCCACAAAAGCACACACTAAAACATTCTCATAGCATATAGTACAGATTACATATAAAAGAACAGTAGTGAAAATTTATAGACATATCATCATCATGGCAGATCCCAAAGGAATGTACCCTCCTTGCAGGGCAACTGAGCACCGCCCAGATTGATCTCTAGCTAGGTTTTTAAGGTGGTATGACTGGATGTTCAGTTTATGTCCACCATTGGCAATCTTATCGCACCACCAAAGCTTTTGGTGACCATTTCTTGGTAAACACAATTTATAATTCGCTGGTCTTCCATCCTAATAACACGTCTACTAAAAAAGCCACCAAAATAGAACCAGTACTCATGCAAGCAGTTGCTAGGATCTGCTATGAATGTCTTCATTTCTGATCTTGTCCTGCCACTTAATGTGAAGAAGCTGACAAAGATGACAAGAATCAATGTCATCCATCTGCCACTCTTCAGCTTTTCTGTGCCATGTTTCACTGCCATACCACAGAGTTGGTATATTCATGGTTCTATAGATCCACAGCTTTGTAGCAAGCGTGATGTCACAGTGCTCCCACAGAGGCTGCTGAAGGTCCCAAAGTATGGCAGCACCTGCTGCTATACGAGTGTCCACATCTTTGGCGCACCCTCCAGCACTATCTATGATGCTTTAACAAGTATTTGACAGTTGCCACTTACTTGATGTCTTGATTGGACAAGTTAATATTGGGACTGTAATCTGGAGATGGAGGCTGCTTGATGGTAATAGCCAGGGATTTAGTTGTATCCAGATTAATAACTGGACCAAAGCGCATTGCTTCAGGCCTAACCAGCTTGGCCATCAGCTTGTAGTGTTTCATTGAACTGAGCCAACAAGACAATGTCATCAGGGTATTCAAAATCTCGAAGCAGAATGACATTCAGCTCAACACCACTGACAGCTGCCTCCTCTAGTCCATCAACCAGTCAATGTGAATATTGAACATTGATGGTGACAGAATGCAGCTTCGCTGAAGTCCGGTGGAAATAAGAAACCATGCCATATATCTGCCATTGACTCGAACACAGCTTTCTGTCCCATTATAGAGCTCTTCTATCAATCTTCTATCAACACTATCTTCCCAGAGATGGCAAGTTTCCTTATCATCCTACAAACTTGTTTGATGCACTGAATCAAAGGCCTGACAGAAGTCTCTAAAAAGTACTTAAAATAGCATATTAAATCCATCCAGCTTCTCCAGAAGTTGCGTCAAGGTAAAGATCTAGTTGACAGTGGAATGACCAAATCTGACAGCGCACTGAGAATTTCCACCTTTGCTATGAAATGCATCATTAATTTGAGAGATTAAGACAGAAGTGAAGACTTTTCCTAAGACTGACAACAGCATAATACCACTATCGTTGCTACATTCAGCCTTATCACCCCTTTTAACAGGGGCAGAATAACATCTTTATTTCGGTCATCAGGAATGATATTAATGTGCTAGATGATCTGGAAGAGCCTGTGCAGCCATGGTACAATACTCTTGCTCGTCTTCAGCAATTCAGGGGTGAAGTTACAACTCCCAGGTGCCTTCCCAGACTTCAATTTATGCACTGCGATCTGAATTTCTTCTAGGCTGATGGAAGGTGAGTCTGCCTGAACTTCTTGTCACACTTCAAATTGAAGAGGGACTGCAGGCAGTGCAAAATTGAGAAACATCTTGAAACAATCTTACCATTGATGCAGTTGATCTTTCCGACTTCAGCTGATGCTACCAATGATTCTTTACTGGACAAGAGGTGCCACCTTTTCCTGCAAACACTGCAAAGTTGATTAGAGGCTGTGAAGATCATGCCTGGGGGCAGCTTCTAAACTAGCTGCCTGAGGTGACCACCAGGGTTTCTTATCTATCTACCATACAATGACTTTATGTTCCAAAGTTGAATCCACTTGGCCTTTGCTTTTGCTCTCAACAAATGTATATTTGAAGACTCAAATTGTAGCCTGGCTTTTTTTCTTAGCTCCAACTCAGTAAGCATCTCTGTTCCATGGGTGACATTTGAAGGGCTGAAGCCCCAGCAGCAGTCAGCCCTGATTATTTGAAACAACACCATTCCTCATCAGATGAAAGAGAAAGCAAGACTTCAGTCTAAAGTTTCGACGGCCTTAAGCAGCTGAGAACTGAAAGCTGATAGTGGAGTTCTAAGAACTTTTGGTTGAATTGGACTAATTTTGGCCTATTAACTGGCTGCTGTTGAAGCTGGACTTTTTAATGAAATGTATACAGTATAAAGTATAAGCCAGCTCAAATTAATTAAACCTGAAGCACAAAACAATAAAATATGAGCTAACAATAAAATCTCTCCTGGTGAAAATATAGATTTAATTTGAAAAAGAATGGGCAACTCTCTAACGTTTTTAGAAAGGAAGAGTGATGTAATCATCAAGCAAAGTTAAACAATTCCAGAAAGAGTTTTAATCTTACCAAATGGCAGTTTGGGCTACAATGGGGCCTAACTTGGACCCACTTTCAGGTTCCAAACTGCAGTAGCATAAGCTGAGGGTTAGAAGCTTTCTGTTTCCCTCTAACCCAGAAACAAGTCCGTTGATTCCTTTATCTCCAAACCTGTAAAAGAGAATAGATTAGTTATGTCTATCTGCTGACCAAGACTATAAATGTCACCTTCAAAGAGAATACCTTTTTGCATCCTGAAACATGCAATAGTCCAGCCTGTGTTCAACAAACCGTCACTTAGAACAAAAGACTGCAGCAACTACCACCTTGTCATAAACCTCCCTCTTGTTGGAAGGATAAGAGTTTTTAATGCGCTGACTCCAGCTGTTCCTGACCGCTGCCAATAAATGCCTTTTTTCCATCCTCACCTGGACTGCTTTTTACTTTCAAATGTAGACATAGCCACAGTGGCCCATGCTTTCATCACCTTGAGGCTAGGCTACTGCAGTGCACTCTACCTGTGACTGACTGTGAAGGCGTCATGGAAGCTTCATTTCAATATACACTAGCCCAACTATTAGGGCACAAGCAGACCAACAAATATACCTTAAACTTGTGCTCTAGGTGCTGCACTAGCTCTTATCCAATTCTGTATCTTCTTCAGATCATGGTTCTAATCTTTAAAATCCAAAGTGGGTTAGAGCCTACCTATGGCAGAGACTGCCTCTGTCTTCACTACTCACCACGACAGCTGCATTCAACAGAGATGCTGCAGCAGACAGCCCCAGGGTAACTCTTGGAGGCTGGAAACAGGGCACACTTAGTGTAAAGACTCAACTGTAGGATTTCCTACTTCCAGAGATCAGGCTGAGCCTCAATTTTGACACACTGAAGGCTCAAAATAACTCTCTTTGTCTTTGTGCAAGCCTTCCTTCAGCAGCAGTGACTGCAGACTGACCCAGCAGTGTTGCTTCTGGAGACATAGGCAACAAGTAAAATCCCATTTAACAGTGGTGTAAACAAAGGTCTGGGACAAGAGTGTGCTTTTGTATATGGCACCTCAGTACTCAGATGATGGGCACATTAAGAAATGCTTAGCTGGAAAGGAAGACCATTTCAGGTGCAAGTTTTCTATAGATAGAGAACTATAGCTCATTCTTTGTAAAATCCAGTTCTTAGATGGAAATTATAATGAATTAGTGCAGGGGAACTACATTTATCTGAATTATGGATTCAGGTGGGGAAAAAAAAAGACATTTTGGGTAACTGAAAGTCAGCCTGGGGATTTATCCACAACCAGTAATAGATTTTCATTACTATGGGGATGAGGAACTTGGGAACCATTGTTTCAGCGGAGAAACTTCATATCAGAACTGTTCTGACTTTGAGGGTATACTGAACATAACAAGCACTGTTCAAACTCACACTCACTCCTCTCTCTTACTTGGTATAATCTAGAACAATGGAGTTCAAGTTGCTGAAAGGGAAAGCTGCTCCAAGTCGCTCCATGGACCATGCATCTATCTGAGCATGAGTTATTTCTAGAGTACAAAAGGGATAGTTGGTACGTCCATTCCGCTCTAAAAGCATTGCCTAGAAATGCAAAATATGAATAGTCATCTGCTGTTATGAAACAGAACCGCACACTTCTGATAACAAAGGCAAGTTTTTGGTTTGGTTTTTATATTTTTGAAATCTAAATTTTCCTGTGTACTTTCTCTGACGTTCTCTGTTTATCCTCCATACACAGACATTATAGGCAGTGGCAGTGCAAGCTTCTCCTACAATATGCCACAACTTTAATCTACAGAGACCAACTCTTGGG
The DNA here is from genome assembly GCF_011386835.1 of Chrysemys picta bellii. Lineage (NCBI taxonomy): Eukaryota > Metazoa > Chordata > Testudines > Emydidae > Chrysemys > Chrysemys picta. The sequence continues at coordinate 33,088,596 of NC_088799.1, forward strand.
GAGAGAGGATAGTTAATTCTCCATGCACATTCATCTCTTGGCCTCTCTGCTGAGATTGCTAACCTAGCAAACAGTTAGAGTTAATTGTGGTGATGGTTTGTGTATTATGGACTCTTTCCACTGGGAACTGGACTTAGATCACAGAATAACCAGTAATGTAATCACTTCAAGCATATTCATCCTAAGTGTCTTCTGTTCTTCAAACATCAACTCTAGAAAGCATTTTTATTGCCTTGCCCACTCCCCTAGGCCTGGGGGGGTGGGAATCAAGTGTGTTCCTTACCTGACCTGCCAGCTCCCCTCTTGGCACACCAGTCTCCCACTCCCTTCCTGCATCAAGATACCTGGAGCAGCGAAGGCCTCCCTAGGACCCAAAGGAAGGATGGATGCTACAGTACTTTGAGGGCAGCTGAGCCCCTCTACTATACAGGAAGTCAGAGATCCATATAGAGAAGATTCTCCATGCACAGATCTGTGGGGCATGAAACTCCCAAACATTTTCAACCAAAACTTTACACTATTGTATTAGTGCATGAGCAGGACTCTACCAAATTCATGGTCCATTTTGCTCAATTTCACGGCCATAGGATTTTAATAATAGTAAATTTCATGATTTCAGCTATTTAAATCTGAAATTTCACAGTGTTGTAATTGTAGGGGTCCTGACCCAAAAAGGAGTTGTGTGTGTGTGTGTGGGGGGGTCGCAAGGTTATTGTAGGGGGGGGTTGTGGTACTGCTACCGTTACTCTGCGTGGCTGCTGGCAGCGCTGCCTTCAGAGCTGGGTAGCGGGAGAGTGCTGGCTGGGAGCCCAGCTGTGAAGGCAGAACTGCTGCCAGCAGCAGCACAGAAATAAGGATGGTATGGTATGGTATTGCCACCCTTACTTCTGCGCTGCTGCCTGCAGAGTTGGTCCCTTAGTCAGCAGCCGCCACTCTCTGGCCTCCCAGTTCTGAAAGGCAGCAGCACAGAAGTAAGAGTGGCATAGTAAGGTTTTGCCACCCTTACTTCTGCGCTGCTACTGGTGGGGTGCTGCCTTCAGAGCTGGGCACCTGGCCAGCAGCTGCTGCTGTCTGGCCACCCAACTCTGAAGGCAGTGCAGAAGTAAGGGTGCCAATACTGAGACCCCTGTAAAATAACCTTGTGACCCCCTTGCAACTCCCTTTTGAATCAGGACCCCCAATTTGTGAAACGCTGGTCTCCCCTGTGAAATTTGTATAGGGTAAAAGCACACAAAAGACCAGATTTCACAGCCCGTGACAAGTTTTTCATGGTCATGAATTTGGTAGGGCCCTATGCATGAGAATCTGAAAATGAAACAGACTAGAAATTGATTATAAACCAAAGTGAAACCGGCTAGTTTGTTTCATTGAACACTTAGAGATACGCTGTAAACAGGGCTGGTGCAACCATTTAGGCAACCTAGGCGGTCGCCTAGGGCGCTAGGATTTGGGGGGCGCCATTTTCTTCAGCAGCGACCGCGGCGGCCGGATCTTCGGCTGCCCCGGTCGCCGCCGGCATTTAGGCGGAGGGAGCTGGGGCAGTGGAGCGCGGGGAGGACCGCCTGCAGCAAGCGGGGGGGTGGCATGCAGGGGAACTCTCCGCCCCAGCTCACCCCTGCCCCACCTCCTCCCCGAGCATGCCATGGCTGCTTCATTTCTCCCGCCTCCCGGTGCCTAAGCTGATTGGCACCACAAGCCTGGGAGACGGGAGAAGTGAAGCAGTGACGGCGTGCTCGGGGAGGAGGCGGAGCAGGGGTGAGCTGCTTCACTTCTCCCGCCTCCCAGGCTTGTGGTGCCAATCAGCTTAGGCGCTAAGTGAAGCAGTGATGGCGTGCTCGGGGAGGAGGGGGGGCAGGGGTGAGCTGGGGCTGGAGAGGTGCCTCAGGGTGGGGGTGGGGAGCTGCCGTGGGGGGGCGCCTCAGGGCAGAGGGAGGGAGCTGCCGCTGGGGGAGCACCTCAGGGCAGAGGCTCAGGGACTGGCGCAAGGTTGAAGTTTCACCTAGGGTGTGAAACATCCTTCCACTGGCCCTGGCTGTAAATAAACTACAGTATAAATGGGGAGAAGTAAGTTAGATTTTCAAAATTGCTTCAGTTTTTGTCAGAGCTGATACATATGTCTCACCAAGTTTGTGTGTGCTAGAAACACCTGATAGGTGTTATAATCAAGACCCGACATTGGAAAAGATATCTGACTGGATTTGGGCACATATGAAAGAATTAAACTCTTTGGGCATGAAATCATATTACCCCCACAATTGAAATCTTTGTGTCTCAGAATGTGTTTGTTCATTTTCTCAATAGGCCTTCTGGTCTACATTTGTGGAACTGTGTAAAATCCAGTATAGTTTTTTAAAAAACGTCTGTTTGTATATCTGGTGTAATTTGCATTGGCCATTTCGCTACACAATTATCCATTGTCTTCCTATACATTTTCATTTACATATACAATCATTCTAGCTAGGCACTGGTATTTCCAATTTACCCATCACTGCCTATATTAATGCAAAAATAAAAGAACAAAAACCAAAATCCTTTCACTTTCCGTCAGCTTCTCTTTAAATGTCTACTTTTTATATGATATTATGTATTTTATTTTACTTACAAGGTTTGCAATGTCTTGATTGTTTAGCTGAATTCCCCAGATACAGAGTTCTTTTCCTAACATATACCGTTCATCTCTAATTGTCCTTAATAGAGGTGTGAGGAAGACTGGCTGGGAATTCTGAGAGTTTGTGAGCACAAACTAAAAAACAAAATTTAATTACAATTTGGTGTAATCAAAACAGAAACAAATGCACATTATATTTTAGGAACCCAAGCATAAAATATACTGTTATCTAAATGTACTATACATTAATGGTGATCTATAAATGTTATCAAAAGTCAAAGATCCTCTGCATATCAATAGATAAAAAATTGTGCAGAATTCCTTAAATAATCAGGGCAAAAGGGACATTCAGCACATTATTTTCTATATTGGTGCAGCTCCAGTCTTTGTACCCATAATGAATAGAATAAACAAGGTGTAGGCATTTTTACCATCTGACCCTGTAGATCAGCCTGGAAAGAATTATTTTATGTCCTAGATTTATATCTTATGGAACTATAAAAAAGAAATCAGGCATTTCTAGAGATAAGAGCACAAGAACATTCTAAGTTAATGTGCTCTATGCTCCTCTTAACCTGGTTATCTGGACAATGTAAGTATATAATAGCTAATTATGGCACATTTGGAAGGCAGGGGATGCATTTGCAGGTTTCTTTTCAGGATTATAATCAAAATTTTCAAATGGAGTGCCTACAGTTAGACAGACACTATACCTAAATCCATGTTTAGTCACCTAAAGTTAGGATTCATTGGAAGCTACAGATGCTCTGCCAGTTTTATAGGAGTGGCTACATTTAGGTGCCTGGTTTAGGAATATGATCTACATTCATTGGAGAGGAAGCCCATGTAAACGTCTAGAACACATTCATAGTAAGAATATAGTGTAATTGTGGTCACCCTCCCCCTGGGACTAGTACCTGCTGTAGCTGTGGTGCAGCAGCACAGAATGCTGTCTCAGGCAGAGACAGACAGACAGCAAGAGGGCAGCTCGAGCTGGGGAGGGGGCTTGGAATGCACCCGAAGGGACAGTTGGAATAAAAGCTGTTAGAGAAGAAGAAGAATCAAAATGCTGAGCTAACAGATGACCTCGAGCCTCGGTAGGAGGTGACGTGATAAAATGAAAGAAGACCAGGAAAATAAAAGTAGGGGACTGGCAAGGGAGAGGGAGGAGAGAAGGAAAATAGGAAAGGTTTCACATCAGGAGAAGCAGAAAAAAATAGACCTAGGTATGTGAGCAGGTACTATTAGAGAAGTAGTGAGAAATAAAATCTACGGACTTACACAGAGAGAGAAAGAGAGAGAGAGAGAGAGTATCCAGGAAAACCCCCCTGAAAGGATATATAGTTGGTGGAAAAGGAAATTGATCATAAAGCTGTGTTAGATGAAAACAGATCCTGGCATCAGTAAATGAGAAGCCCACCTGCAAAGGACCTAAAGTGTATGAACAAAGAGAATGACTGTTTGAACATCAATTGAAGGAATACAGTTCAAAGTTTCTAATAGACAAGTGAGGGCCTAGTAGGGGAAGAAACTTGTGGATAAACTAAGTGAAAAAAGGTACAGCTACAGGAGCACTTCAAGCCAAAGAGAAGCCAAAAACAGGACCGCAAGAGTGGAATTGGACTTACAGCCAAGGAGAGGAAAAGTTGATTTTTCTCTGAAGTGACACACTATATCGTTTGCTCTTATTAATAACAATGGATTTGCTACTAACTGCACAATGTGTACAAGCTCACAAAAGTTAATGAGTTGGTAACCTATAGTTTATTTTGATAAGTAATTTGTCTTTGGTAATGGTCTATATTATTTGTGATCCTGGTACAAGGTTGAGGTTTTCCCTTCTAAAGTTCTAAAAATGTAAAATTATCCCTTTTGTCTTGGTTTGCCTCTGCCTCTCCTCACAGGTAGCATAGCCCAGCCTTGCTGGGTCACTACATAATTCAATGGATATTTGTTATTTATTTCAGTCTTAAAACTCCATTCCAGAGAACACCTACCAGAGCTCCGAGTGCTCAACATAAAACTTGAAAGGCATAACAGAGAAAAGTTACAGAATCAAAGCAGTTATTTTCCACCTCTTTAATCTCACCTTAAATTATTATGTAGAACATATTTACCTTTGTAAGAATAGTTTCATTTTCTATGCATTTTCTTAAGCTCCGTTTGATCATGCCACTGACAGAGCTTTGGGAAAAGGCACAATGCCTTTCATAGGTTTTCATAAACTTTTCAAGAATGGAAATGTCAGAAAGTGAACTGTCTTTTGTTTTAATTTTCTCTTTCTTCTTTCCTTGCATGATTTTTTTTTGGAAAATTTTGTTGTCTTGTCCTTAGCTTGCTTACCCTGAAACACAAAATTCAAGCTTATTTGTATTAGTAACAAAGCTGTTATTGAAATGTTAGCTTTATGATAATCAAAGAACAATTATGTAAGGGTGTGAGGAAGGGTGCGTATCTTGGCCAACTGATGCACATCCTGGGGAGTGTTGTAGTATTTATACACTGGTGTATTAACAGAGCAAACAATATTGGAACATTTAATCATAGTGTAATAATATTAATCAATCTGCCAAAGAAAATAGTTTAAAAAACCCATCAAAAACCAACGCTATGTAAAAATCCAGGCAATGTTTATCAGCACAGCTCTGTGCCAGTACCACTCCTAAAGATCTAGATCATCTGTGATGTTTTAGCAGTAGGAGTAGGCTTGACAGTGCTGTTAATGGACAATTAATAGCACAGTTGTGGTTATAGTGGGGACATCTATTGTGGGGGGACACCCACACTGGAGGACAAGCAGCAAAATAGGGCCTGAATTAGCACACCCTTTGCACACAATTTGAAACACAGGAAGGGGTTATTGGGGACAAAATTATTTTCTCCTTGATGCCTCATGCATGTTGTGCACAGTGACACTTATCTAGTACAGCTGCTGCATTCAAGTCGCAAATGAGGTATGGTGCTGGATACATACACACAACAAGTTCAGTCACATCACAAAATACATCATGGGGTTGTGTAGTTTTGTTTACATAAGTTTGGGATGTCCTGTTATTCATAAATGGCCAAGGCACAATTGAGTTATGCAGGCCATATCAGAGACCAACGTGTATTCTGTATATGCTGGGTATTTTTCAGAAAAAATATGTTACAAGTGTGTTAGAGTTTGTAAAATGCTATTGAAACAATTTCTTGTATTTACTTTAATTAAGAGCTCAGCTGTAGAGGCCTTGTGTTATAATTTCCCTCTATTTTAAAACACCTCTAACAACCAGTCAGAATAATACATGCAAACATCAAAGGTTTGACTGTGCTCACATTCACACCAGTGTAAATTAGTATGTCTCTGGAAAGATGAATTAGTAGGGCAGATGAGGCAGGAAAAGGTACATGACAACTTGTCACATGGTTTCACAATTTATCACATCTTCATCCCATATGCAATATACACTCCACACATCTTTTTGTTGGCCCTTGTGGTTATGTCAAATTTTTTAAGCTGTCAGTTACTTTGTCATTTTGTCTTTAAAAGTATCATGCACATCTATAGCACTATACAAAAATCAGTGTATTAAATATAAATAAAATATTTCATAAAGTTATAGAAACTAGATAGAGGAGAGGATCAAAAATGACATTGCCTTGGGATGGGAAGCTATTGAACATTTTGAGCCAGGGAACAAATAGCTCAGAGGGCTATTTCACTGTTCCCCCCTCTAAATCTGGTAGAGCATAGATTTTTTTCCTGGTCTTTTTCACCTGCCCTCCAGTATGTTGCATAGCAGTAATGGTGCTGATAGTCACTTCGGCTGTCTAGAACTGCAGAAGGAAGGAGCTGATTTATTCTAATACTTACTGTCCTTTGTAAACTGTGTTGAGATCTATAGATGAAAACTGCCTTATAAATGCCAGGTCTGAGTATTGCTGTAGGTGATGGCTGATTTTCACAAATGCAGACAGACTCCACCTTGCTGAGTTTCTCTCTAGGCTCCTTGTCAGCTTCAGACAGACTGAGTGTTCCTCTGTCACTAAGCAACCAAATCACAGGATTCAGAATGGGAACACTGAGCAGTGGTGTTTAAAGAGCCAGAGCTCCCACCCCTTCACCTACTATCCTGCAATTCAAATGGTAACTCCCTCAGAGAGTGCTGTAGCTCTGTATCGGGATTACAATGTCTAGGGGGGAAATACTGATCCAGATAAAAATCTGTCTTGATTTTGAGCCCCTCACTGACCCCTTGTCACCTCAATGCCAAATTCAGGACACACTGTTGAGAAATAGGGCAGATTCACCCCAAACTGGTGGTTATTCTATCATTAGGTTATACCAAGCCAGTAACAAAGTAAACTTCTGTATCACCACACTAGTTAACAAGCAATCAAAAATGCAGTCTCCTTAGGCATTCCAGCCTTGGTTTTATCCCCCAGACAATGGACTATATGATAAGTGGTTACTGAAAACCAATGTAATCAATTATAGGGTACTTCTAATCCCAAGAGATCAGCCACTTAGGTCAATATATAATTCAGCTTACTCAATAATCATGCTATGCCAGTCCTTTAGTAACTAAAAAATAAAAGTTTAATTAAAAAAAAAAGAAGAGTGTTATTAATGGTTAATAGAGCATATACATACAAGTGATTTTTCAGTGTTCATAGATCAGGATCATAGTAATGATGGAATAAACTGCTGGCTTGCAAAAGTCTCTGTGGAATTTACCCAGGCATATTGGGGGTCATCTGTCCTTTTTCAAAGCTTCCTTGTTAGAAATCCAGTCCAGAGAAATGAAACAGGAAATGAAGACAAAATGGAAATATCTCAAGGATCCTTTTATATCCTCTGCCATGTGCATAGAATTTTACTGTCCCAAACTAAGCTCACAGCCTCTGTTTGTGGAAAGTTACTGGCCCACGATGGAGTCCAGGGTCACATGAGCATATCACATGTCCCTACATGCTTTGATGACTCACCGGGGCTGCCATTGTCCATATTCTTTCTGAGGCGTCCCAGGAAGGCTTACTGGGTAGGATGAGTTTCTTCTATGGCCCATTTTTCGAGTGAAGTGTCCTTAATGGGCCATCGACACATAGCTGTCTGGCCTCCATGAAAATACTATCTGGTGGGTGTTACCCATGAACACAAACACATGCGTAAGATAAGTCCATGGCCAATATTCATAACTTTAGATACAAAGATGATAGATGCATATAAACAGGATAATCATACTTAGAGAAAATCATAACTTTTTCATTGACACCTTACACGACATACTTTATACAAGATTTGCTGCAATTGTATAACAGTGGTAATATCAATAATATAAATGGTCATATCCAATCATACAGCATCACACCCCTCCCCACCCAAACATCTCTTGATGTGTGTCGGCTCCTCTCCACTGCTGAACTTGTTCTTGAAATTCCACCTGGGAGTGAAATGGGGAGATTTTGAAATTTCTGAGGAACCTGCAGCCATGGACAGGAAACCAAAATCATCAGTCTTGTGGTTTTCAAGTGTCTCAGGTAAGACATTTTATTGTTACAAATCTTGATTTTAAGTCTCTGTAGAGTTGCTGGAGGTGTTTACTCACCGTTGCCTTCTCACCTCTGTGCAGGAAAAGTGACCACAACTAGGGGCTCCATTAGAGACAGAAAAGCAGAAGCTTTAAACACTAAGTTGGCTTTAGGTAAAAAGCTTTTCTGCTATCAGATTGCAAAAACTGTTAAAATCAACCTCTGCTGATTGTGCACCGCCAGAGTAGCCCTTGATAAGACAACATAAACGAACAACTGCATTTCAGTTAACATCAGTTCTTCTCCCTTTTACATGGTTCAGGGTTGCACTTGGAGATACAGTATTAATCAGATATTTTACCAGAGAGTGAACAAATTACAAATTTAGAGGAAGATTAACAATTTCTGAAGTTCAAAACAATTACTTCCTTTGGAAACTTGATGACTTTTGGAAAAAAATCCAAAATAAAGGTATGTAAAAGGGAACTGCAAATTTTTATCAAATAATGTTCTGTCCTCTTTATCGTGAAAACACTGAACAAGACTTGCATTAAAAAACCCATAGTATTTGAAATCATTATTTGATCACGTTAAAATTATCCAAATATTTTAAAGCAGTTAGCACAGAGGTGGGCAAACCATGGCTTGGAGGCCACATGTGGCCCTCCAGATGTTTTAATCCAGCCCTCGAGCTCCTGCTGGGAAGTGGGGTCTGAAGCTTGCCCCGCTCTGGCACTCCAGCTAGGGAGCGGGGTCAGGGTCTTGCCCCACTCCGCACAGCTCCTGGAAGCAGCAGCATGTCCCCCCTCTGGCTCCTACGCGTAGGTGCAGCTAGGGGGCTCTGCACACTGCCCCTGCAGCTCCCATTGGTCGGGAACTGCAGCCAATGAGAGCTGCAGGAGTGTTGCCTGCAGACAGGGAAGTGGGTAGATCTGCCTGGCTGTGCCTCCACATAGGAGCCGGAGGGGGAACATGCCGCTGTTTCTGGGAGCTGTTTGAGGTAAGCACTGCCCGGAGCCTGCCCCAGCCCTGATCCCCCTCTTGTCCTCCGAACCCCTCAGTCCCAGCCTGGAGCACCCTCCTGCACCCCCAACACCACCCCAGAGCCAGCACCCCTAGCCAGAGCCCTCCCACACCCCAACCCTGAATTTTGTGAGCATTCATGGCTTGCCATACAAATTTCCATACCCAGATGTGGCCTTCAAGCCAAAAAGTTGGCCCACCCCTGAGTTAGCATGTTCTACTGTTAAAATTTTCTGCAGGATCAAATTTAGAAAAAGATTTCAAAATGGTAATTTTGAAATACAGGTGAATTTTATTCATTAAGGAAATATGTTGATTTAAGACACTTTTGCAATCAGCTCAAAATATCTTTGATTTTATAAAATTACACTTGGGAAGCAGTTAACACAATTTGGTGCAATCATTACATTTTAAAAAAAAAGTATGTTTATTAAATTATATATTTCCTCAATAGACTAAAGCCATGATAAAATCACAGAATAAACATACTAAATTATATTATTAGTAAATATAAAACCTTTCAAAGTAAAAATAAATACATACATCTTAGGTGAATAATATGCATTTCTCCATTAAACTGGCTGGTGGACAGTGCTATCCTTACCTCAGTACTAGAGCTAAGCAAACAATTGATTTTTTTGGTTTGGTAACTAACTTGACAATTTTTTAAAATATTGGCTGTTTCAAACCAAAACTTAATTTTTTTTGGTTTCCTCTCCAAAATGAAAAACTAATTTTTTTTAATTCAAAATGACATTTTATTTAGAAAATGTCAATTCAAAATTAAAAATTGAAATGAGAATTATTTAGGACCATGGAGGAACCTCAGTATGTGTTCCATGAAGACAAGGTGGTGCTAAGAATCCTGGAATTGTTCTTGTGTGAGATAAATTCATCTTTCCCTGCCTCAAAGGAGATCATTCTTCCTTTATTCTGTCCAAAGGCACAGCACCCCCAGAAACACTGTGGTACACTTAGACATTGAGATAGCACTAAGGGTATGTTTATGTGGCAATTACACACTTGCAGCTGGCCTGGGCTAAGGGGCTGTTTAATTGCCGTGGAGACATTTGGGCTCAGGCTGCAACCTGGGGTCTGGGACCCTGCAAGGTGGGAGGGTCTCAGAGCTCGGTCTGCAGCCCAAGCCCAAAATGTCTATACTGCAATTAAACCAGTGGCGGGCAACATGCGGCCCGTCAGGGTAATGCGCTGGCGGGCTGCGAGACAGCTGCCCACAGCTCCCATTGGCCAGTAACGGTGAACCACGGCCACTCGGAGCCACAGGTGGCTGTGCCTGCAGACCGTCAATGTAAACACTGTCTCGCGGCCTGCCAGCGGATTATCCTGATGGGCTGCAGTCCCTTAACCCCAAGCCCTTTAGCCTATGTCAGCTGGCACAAGCCAGCTGCGGGTGTCTAACTGCAGTGTAGACATACTGAAAGATCTATATCAAGTGCACCAAATTGACAAGATGATCAGATTCCTTATCTCCTTTCATCGGAAGCACCGAGGACTCAGGGTATCCAAGCTATTACTAGCTACATGGATCAAGCTATGTATCACAGAGGCATACAAGGCATCAGGTGTTCCTGTTCCAGACAGAACAAAGGCACACTTCACAAGCTTTATGGTGACTTTGCCAGCAGAAAAAGCTTGTGCTTCGACTGCAGAGATCTGCAATGCAGCTACGTGGTCATTGGTCATTACCTTTCTTATATACTATAAAATGGACACCCTGTCTTCTGCAGAGACCTTCTTTGGCAGGAAGATGGTGCAGGTAGTGGTCCTGTAAAAGCATTGCTGTTTTGGGCAACTAACTCAGCAGGGTTTCCCTATCTCATTCTGTTTTTCTGAGTTCTGTTCACTTCATGTTACTTCCCATACATATCAGAGGTGTGGGAGATGTTGGCTGCAGAATGGTGAATTTCTTACCTGAACATTTCCTTTCTGCTAGCAGTCTCCAACTTTTCTACCCTTCCCTGGATGCCTTCCTATCTGCCAGGCAGTATTTAATTTTGATAGTTATGCATGTCAGCTGTAGCCTACAGTACATAGCTTATTGGTTGGCATTAAAGTTACTGTTACTAATCCTAGTCTACAACTTTTTACACAGTTTTGGAATGAATCATCTGGCAGCAGGCAGGCAGAAGGGGCATATGCTGTGCTACAGCTTTGTGGTCAATCAAGACCATTCTTTTGAGAAATGGGAGAGTCTACCTTCTAGATTCAGGTGTGGGCAGAAGCACATTAGTTTGTTGTCATAGTGGGCTCAAAGGTGGCGGATTCCTGGTTCCAGGGTTTTCGGGATAGTCCTCTTTCCTCTGGTACTTTTGTGAGGAGAATGAATAAAAGGAGTGTTTTGGTCTGTTGCCAGGTTTATAGTCACTCAGAGTATTGTGTAGGGAGGGCATGTCAACCTTCCAGGGGCAAAGCCAGCTGTGATGTGTGGCTGCTGAGCTAGATGCCATGGCCTGGCTCACTGCATCCACTAAGGCATCTTCGACAGAGACTGTTGCTAGGGAAATTTTCTGTATACCTGAAGTCAGGATGGTCTCTGTCCTTCATGGCCTTAAGGTCATACAGCCAGGACGCTATGGCTCTTGCAAAGCATGTAGCCATCAGAGATGCTCTAATGGTGACCAACAAAGCCTCAAAGCTCCTTCTGAGGGGTGGTTTCCAGCTTTCTACCAGTTGGATCTTTGGTAAGGAAATACCCTTCAGGTGGGAATACCGGATATTGTGCTAGAGATGCCACAGGGGCTTGTATATCTATAATGGAATGTTTTTGGCTCTTGCAAGTTCCAAGTGCATGCCTGCTCAGGTATTCACCTTTATTGGGCTTTCCATTCCTCGCTGATCACATTCTCACAGGATTGCTATCTCAGGGACAAATTTAGAAGTCAGGCAATAGTGAGGATTTAGAAGACAGGAATTTACCTTAAGGCTTGTCTTCTAGTGACTGCTCAGGCTGGATATGAATTGTAGATGCAACCTTTTAGCACATGGATTTCAAAGATTTCACGGCAGGGGGGAAACTGTTTGTGCATTTTTTCCATGCCCTTCTCAGAGCCTGAATTTGAGAGCTCTCCTTCTTCAGTAGAGGAGATGTCTGAGTCAGGGGACACACATCTTTTAGATTATTTATAGCAGAGTTTCTCAATAATTGGTCTGTCGAGCAGCACCAGCCTGAGATCTCCCTGGCAGTTTAGGAAGACAGCAAAAATCTATCTGGTGTCAAAAATGTCGAGAAATAGATTTAGTTTTTCCTTTCCTTTTTGCTCTGTTGGGATGCATTGCAGCTCAGCTGTGGCTGGGTCATGGTCTTGTGCAGCATGGTTTATGCAATATGTTAAACCCTCTGGATAGGTCTCCTACCCCTTGGAGTTACACTCCCACCTCGCTGGGAAATGGGATTTCATTGCTGGAGTTCCCTGATGCAAGCTGTGAGGAAGAGGAGCTGAGCATAAGTCATGATTTCTTCCTAGGGAACTTAGGGGTCCTGGAGCCCCTAAAGGGTTTTTCCTTTCTCATCCGGTTCTGCCTTGAGGACTTACGCCTGGGCTGGCTAGCTGAAAGTCCTCCTCTTCCCATTACAGTTTGCATCTCCATGGCCTTTTCCATGTTTGAGTCACTGCTTCTTAGGGTGGAACAAAATATGCCTGCCTGCCTCAGAGCCCCATGTCCTAGCAGTGAAAGGATCAGCTGGCTGAGAACAGGCAGGGCACAATTCACTCTCCAAAGAGCCCAGGAACAGGGGCAGCAGGTTTGTATAATTTTTGGTGGTGCCCAGAACGGGTCCAACTCCCCCCCACCCCCAACCTGCCTAAGGCTCGGGGAGGGAGTTTGGGTGCAGGAGGGGGTTTGGGGTGCAGGCTCTGGGAGTTTGGGTGTGGGCTCTAGGAGGGGGCTTGGGATGCAGCAAGCAGACTGTCTCAGGGCGTGGACGGAGGGGCCAGAGAGGACTCCCCCACCCTCTCGCCACCGGGGAGGGGTAAGGGGGGCAGCGGGCTGGCCCTTCCAGCATGACACTCACCTAAGCCCCCCTCCCCCAGGCTGTTGGTCAGGAGGTCCAGCCAGGATAAGCCCCCTTTGGAGTTGACTGCTGGGGGCGGGCTGCCATGCACCTCCTCCCCTCCTCAGGTTCAGCAGCCATCTCAACCTGCCCCCAGTACCGCTCCTTTGTAGCTGGCAGTGGCTGGCAAGGGAGCGCAGCTGCAGGGGTAGCCACCTGGCCACCCTAGCCCAGGGCAAGGACACTAGGGGAGGCACGTAGAGGCAGCAAGTGGGGACGGGGGAGAGACCCAGCCCTGAACATTGGTGGAGCGGGCCCGCCCCGGGCCCTGAATTTGCTGGAGCCCATGCACCATGGGCCCATACAACTTGCTGCCCCTGCCCGTGAAAGCTGCCTCAGAGATACAACACTGCTTGGATTCAGCTGAGTGTTTGCAAGACAATTCTACGATGCTGGCCGGGGGAGGTACAGGAGTCTGGTAGGAAACTGCTGCAGTGATGGCTCCAAGTGGCTGAGACCACCACACTGCTCATTACCTCAATCCAGGAGAGGGAAAAGAAAGAAAAGCTGCTTGCTATTGCCTTAAAAAATATGGGTAAAATAAGCTGGCAAAGAAAAGTCAAGAGCAAAGCGAACTGCCACTTGACTGCTGCCACAGAGGCAGAAGATCAGGTAGCAGGGCAGAGAAGGGAGCATGAGTAGCATGGGCAGTGCTACAGCTTTGAACTTCCACCAGGAACTGCAGACAGGAGGGGGGAATATTTCAGATATCAGAATTGTGGGAGATTCTGGTCTGAAGAAAAGATACAATAACTGCCACAACAAATTTAAACATCTTTCTTGAGTACTGTAATAAGAAACTTTTCCTATGTTGAGCCTATTATTTCTGTAACTGACAATGAATGCTGCTAACTGAACGAAGTGAGAAATGCTCCATAATCCAAATGTTGGCTGGTTTTACAGTGCAGTGTGATCTACAGAATTGCATTGTGTGGGGATGTGGACTAGGCTTTAGTTACTGCAGTGGTTCCCAGGGGTTACGGGGGAAGGGGGTTCTTGGAAAAAAATTCCCTAATGGCAGACAGAGCTGTTGCTAGGGACCACAAGCAACATGGGGCCAGCAGCCTGGAGCACCTGGACTTCCAAGAGCTAAGCAGATCAAAGCAAGCATATCTATCACACTAAGGAGATTTAAACTTCAAGACTCCTTATAAGAAATGGAAAGGGAGGTGGATATTTTTTGCTTTTTTTAAAATTAAGTAGGCAGCTAGTATTGTTTTTAAAATTATTATGAAGAACAAGTTTAAGCTTTGTTGTAACGTGTGTTGCTTGCCTGGACTGCTCAAGACCTGAATACTTGCGTAGGAGGAACTCTGAGTTGGCTTCTTAAATACCTTCATGCTGTTTCACATCTGATACTCCTTGATGAAACATAGGAGCCTTGTCTTATGACAGACTTATTCAAAGTGATACAAGCTATGAAAATGAGATCTTGGAAGAGTGTTGCCATTTTCATAATGTAATAAAAATACTGTAATAATAAACAGTATGTAATAAGCATGTCATAAAAAACAAATTTTATATTTCCAAGATCACTGCTTTTATAAATTTATACTCAGGTGTCATAAACAGATAGTTAAGGGTTAATGCCTCTTTTACCTGTAAAGGGTTAAGAAGTTCACCTAGCCTAGCTGACACCTGACCAGAGGAACCAATGGGAGGACAAGATGGTTCAAAGGGAAGGAGAAAAGTTCCCTTTGTCTGTTGAGTTTCACTTTGGACCGGAGTGGGAAAGCTCCAGAATTCAGCCTCTTATTAAGTGGTGAGTATTAGTGAAGGAAATAAATAGGTTTATGTTTATTTTTTTGTAACCTGTCTTGTGCAATTAGAGGAATAGTCAAATTGGGTATTTGGGTATTTTTTTTTTTGTGTGTAACTAAGGGTTTGCCCAGGGGAACATCCTCTGTTTGGAACCTGTTGTCTGTGAGAGTAGCTGGTATGCTAATCTCTCCCAGAGGGTTTTCTTTTACTTTTCTTTTCTTTAATTAAAAGCCTTTTTCTTAATACCTGATTGATTTTTCCTTATTTTTAGATCCAAGGGGGTTGGATCTGGATCCACCAGCAGTTGGTGGGAGAAAGGAGGGGGGATGGTTAATTTCTCCTTGTTTTAAGATCCAAGGGATTTGGATCTGTATTCACCAGGGAATTGGTGAAGAGTCTCCCCAGGCTACCCAGGAAAGGGAATTAGCACATTGGGAGTGGTGGCAGCGGACCAGATCTAAGCTGGTAGTTAAGTTTAGAAGTTTTCATGCAGGCCCCCACATCTGTACCCTAAAGTTCAGAGTGGGGAAGGAGCCTTGACATGGTGAGCAGCAGTGAGGGATTTTTTTTAGGAACCAAAAGCCAGACTTTTTTCCCCTCCTTTGAGATGCTGGGGAAGCAGTGAAGGAGAGATACCCTGAAGGCAAACAGATAAGAGCTTCTAACAGAGGGCTTTTTGTTAGGAGGGAAGCTCCAGCTGTGAGCACTGGAGGGTCATTAACATTGCCAAGACAAGTCAAAAAAGAAAAAAAAAAGAGTCACATTACAGTAACCAAAGATTCCAAGCTGTCTGCCCGCCCCCCCCTCCCCCCCAAGATAGCTAAGGTAGACCAGGGGGAAAATGTCAGGCAAAGAAAAAAAAAAAAAAAACTTTGCAACAAGACCTAGAATTAGCCAAATTCCAGGCTGAGGAGAATGAAAAGGAACATGACAGACAGATGGCCAGGGCTGAGGCTGCACACAAAAGAGCTATGGACGAAAGGGAAAAAGAAGAAAAAGCCAAAGAGGATGCCCACAAAAGAGCTATGGAGGAAAAACAAAAAGATGGAGCTGAGGCAAAAGGAGATGGAGCTGAAAGAAAAAGAGATGGAGCAAAAACAAAAAGGAGATGGAGGAGAGGGAAAAAGAGAGGAAGCATTAACTGGAATTAGCAAGGGCTAGGCAGAATAATCCAGCCAACCCTAGCAACCCCTCTCCAGGTACCGCTTCCCATCCCAGAAAATTCCCCATCTACAAGGCAGGCGATGATTTTGAAAGGGCCTGCCTTGGATACAACATCACTACAGACCAGTACATGGTAGAGCTGAGGCCGCAGTTCAGTGGACCCTTAGCAGAGGTGATGGCTGAAATGCCTAAGGAACACATGAACAGTTATGAACTTTTTAAAAACAAGGCTAGAATCAGAATGGGGCTAACACCCGAGCATGCCTGTCGGCGGTTCAGGGCCCTAAGGTGGAAACCAGACGTGTCATTTACCCGACATGCCTACCACATTGGGAAAAATTGGGATGCCTGGATATCAGGAGCAAATGTTAAATCTACAGAAGAGTTGCCCTTTCTAATGCAAATGGAGCAGTTTTTAGAGGGTGTTCCTGAGGAAATAGAAAGGTACATCCTAGATGGGAAGCCCAAAACTGTAACCGAGGCGGGGGAGATTGGAGCCAAATGGGTGGAGGTGGCAGAAAAGAAAAAAAACTAGTAGCAGTTGGAGCGACTATCAGAAGGGGCAACCCGAAACAAAACCTTACCACCGGGGACAACCCAAGGCTCCACCTACATCCCAAGGGAAACCCCAGATGCCTTCTCACCCCACCACACCAGTCTCCACCAACCAACATCGCCCCGGTGATACCTTAGCAGGGCAATGTTTTAAATGTAATGAACTGGGACATATAAAGGCCCACTGCCCCAAGAACCCCAACCGATTACAGTTCATTACACCACAATCACACCAAAGATCCCCAGGCCCAGATGCCTCTCTCATACCCTGGGAGTGAAGGGAAACCTTGAGAGTGGGCGGAAAGAAGGTTATCGCGTAGAGGGACATTGGGGCACAAGTGACTATCCACCAATCCCTAGTGGACCCCAAACTCATCAACCCGGAGGCTCCGGTGACAATTCAACCCTTCATGTCACACTCTAACCTTGCCTACAACCAAGTTACACGTCCAGTACAAGGGCTGGTCAGAAATGTGGACTTTTGCAGTCTATGACAATTATCCCATTCCCATGCTGCTAGGGGAAGACTTGGCCAACCAGGTGAAGCTAGCCAAGAGAGTGGGAATAGTCACCCGCAGCCAGACTAAGCAAGCTTTCACCCCCATCCCTGTTCCTAAGCCGTCCACCAGGGCCCTATCTGTGTTACCAGAGACCCAGACGAATGTGGTGGAACCGGATCCCCTGCCAACGACTGCAACAGCCGTAGTGGATCCAATCCCAGAGATCCAGCCAAAGCCAGTCCCAGAACCGGAACTGGCAACACAACCAGCACCAGAACCATTGCCAGCACTGAGTACAGCGTTTGCAAATCTGTCTAAAACTCCAACACCAGAGGGCACCAGCGAGCCTGAACTGGCAGAAGCAGCAGATAACCCTACCCAAGAGGCTCAGCCAGAGCCCGAAATACAACATAGTGCACCAGTGGACAGTGGTTCACAGTCAACAGAAACAGCCCCAGCACCTGCATCGCTTCCAGAGGGACCAAGCCCAAGTCCACAGTCCAAGGAGGAACTAATGTCTCCAGCATCAAGGGAACAGTTCCAGGCCAAGCAGGAAATAGATGACAGCCTTCAGAAAGCTTGGGTGGCGGCACGGAGCACCCCACCGCCTCTCAGCTCGGTTTGTTGTAGAACAAGGACTTTTTTACAAGGAGACTCTGGTGGACACCAGGAAGACTGGCATCCTCAAAGACAGTTGGTAGTTCCCACTAAGTATTGGGTAAAGCTCTTGAGCTTAGCCCATGATCATCCCAGTGGCCATTCTGGGGTGAACAGAACCAAAGACCGGTTGGTGAAGTCCTTCCACTGGGAGGGAATGGGCAAGGACGTTGCTAATTATGTCCAGTCTTGTGAGGTGTGCCAATGAGTGGGAAAGCCCTACGACCAGGTCAAAGCCCCTCTCCAGCCACTACCCATAATTGAGGTCCCATTTCAGCGAGTAGCTGTGGATGTTCTGGGTCCTTTCCCAAAGAAGACACCCAGAGGAAAGCAGTACATACTGACTTTCATGGATTTTGCTACCCAATGGCCGGAAGCAGTAGCTCTAAGCAACACCAGGGCTAAAATTGTGTGCCAGGCATTAGCAGACATTTTTGCCAGGGAAGGTTGGCTCTCCAACATCCTTACAGATTCGGGAACTAATTTCCTGGCAGGGACCATGAAAAACCTGTGGGAAGCTCATGGGGTGAATCACTTGGTTGCCACCCCTTACCACCATCAAACCAATGGCCTGGTGGAGAGGTTTAATGGAACTTTGGGGGCCATGATACGTAAATTCGTAAATGAACACTCCAATGATTGGGACCTAGTATTGCAGCAGTTGCTTTTTGCCTACAGGGCTGTACCACATCCCATCTTAGGGTTTTCACCATTTGAACTTGTGTATGGCTGCGAGGTTAAGGGGCCATTACAGTTTGTGAAGCAGCAATGGGAGGGGTTTACGCCTTCTCCAGGAACTAACATTCTAGACTTTGTAAGCAACCTACAAAGCACCCTCTTTAGCCCTTGCTAAAGAAAACCTAAAGGATGCTCAGGAAGAGCAAAAGGCCTGGTATTCCAGAGAACGGTCCTTCAAAGTAGGAGACCAAGTCATGGTCTTAAAGGCACTCCAGGCCCATAAAATGGAAGCGGCGTGGGAAGGACCATTCACGGTCCAGGAGCGCCTAGGAGCTGTTAACTATCTCATAGCATCCCCCACCTCCAACATAAAGCCTAAGATATACCATGTTAATTCTCTTAAGCCCTTTTATTCCAGAGAATTAAAGGTTTTCCAGTTTACAGCCC
Organism: Chrysemys picta bellii; assembly: GCF_011386835.1. Lineage (NCBI taxonomy): Eukaryota > Metazoa > Chordata > Testudines > Emydidae > Chrysemys > Chrysemys picta. The sequence goes on from NC_088799.1 coordinate 33,107,575, forward strand.
AGGAGGCAGGGGATGCGGAGTGGCCTGAAGGAGTCTACTACGAAGGAAAAAGTGACGGTGGCGTGGAAGAGGTGAACCTCTCCGCGACCCTTGGACGTCTGCAGCGGCAGCAGATCAAGGAGCTGTGCACTAGCTTTGCGCCAATGTTCTCAGCCACCCCAGGACGGACCCAACGGGCATACCACTCCATTGACACAGGTAATGCTCACCCAATTAGAACCCCACCCTACCAGGAGTCACCTCATGCCCAAACTGCTATAAAAAGGGAGATCCAGGACATGCTACAGATGGGTATAATCCGCCCCTCTAAGAGTGCATGGGCATCTCCAGTGGTCCTAGTTCCCAAACCAGATGGGGAAATACCATAAGCTAAATGCTGTAACTCGTCCTGACAACTATCCAATGCCACATACAGATGAGCTATTGGAGAAATTGGGACATGCCCAATTCATCTCTACCTTAGACTTAACCAAGGGGTACTGGCAAGTACCACTAGATGAACCCGCCAAGGAAAGGTCAGCCTTCGTCACCCAGGCAGGGGTGTATGAATTCAATGTACTCCCTTTCGGGCTGCAAAATGCACCCGCCACCTTCCAAAGACTTGTAGATGGTCTCCTAGCGGGACTGGGAGAATCTGCAGTTGCCTACCTCGATGATGTGGCCATTTTTTCTGATTCATGGGCAGAACACCTGGAGCACCTGAAAAAGTCTTCGAGCACATCAGGCAGGCAGGACTAACTGTTAAGGCTAAAAAGTGTCAAATAGGCCAAAACAGAGTGACATACCTGGGGCACCTGGTGGCTCAAGGAACTATAAATCCCCTACAGGCCAAAGTGGATGCTATCCAAAAGTGGCCGGTTCCAAAGTCAAAGAAACAGGTCCAATCCTTCTTAGGCTTGGCCAGATATTATAGGCGATTTGTACCACACTACAGGCAAATCGCCGCCCCACTGACAGACCTAACCAGAAAGAAACAGCCAAATGCAGTTCAGTGGACTGATGAGTGTCAAAAGGCCTTTAACCAGCTTAAGGCGACACTCTAACAAAGTGGCTGATGCACTTTCCCGTGAAAGTTTCCCAGAATCAACTGGTTAAAATCGTCCTTGAAATGTGAAAAATCGTGTAGTTTTTACCTAAGTGGTAGTATATGTAAGGGTGCATGTGTTTTATTAATCTGTTTATTCTAAAGTTTAGAAAGAAATCACAGCCAGTGCGGTCCAACACTGTCTGAGATTTGGCGTGTCATAAACAAATAGTTAAGGGTTAATGCCTCTTACCTGTAAAGGGTTAAGAAGTTCACCTAGCCTAGCTGACACCTGACCAGAGGAACCAATGGGAGGACAAGATGGTTCAAAGGGAAGGAGAAAAGTTCCCTTTGTCTGTTGAGTTTCACTTTGGACCGGAGTGGGAAAGCTCCAGAATTCAGCCTCTTATTAAGTAGTGAGTATTAGTGAAGGAAATAAATAGGTTTATGTTTATTTTTTTGTAACCTGTCTTGTGCAATTAGAGGAATAATCAAATTGGGTATTTGGGTATTTTTTTTTTGTGTAACTAAGGGTTTGCCCAGGGGAACATCCTCTGTTTGGAACCTGTTGTCTGTGAGAGTAGCTGGTATGCTAATCTCTCCCAGAGGGTTTTCTTTTACCTTTCTTTTCTTTAATTAAAAGCCTTTTTCTTAATATCTGATTGATTTTTCCTTGTTTTTAGTTCCAAGGGGGTTGGATCTGTATTCACCAGGGAATTGGTGAAGAGTCTCCCAAGGCTACACAGGGAAGGGAATTAGCACATTGGGAGTGGTGGCAGCGGACCAGATCTAAGCTGGTAGTTAAGCTTAGAGGTTTTCATGCAGGCCCCCACATCTGTACCCTAAAGTTCAGAGTGGGGAAGGAGCCTTGACATCAGGTAAAGGAGAAAATCCCTGGAAATATTCACTTTTAGGAGGGGGTTCGCGAGACTTAACATTTTAGTGAAAGGGGTTCACAGGTTGTTAAAGTTTGGGAACCACTGAGTTACTGCATGAATGGAAACCCACATCCTGTGTCCTAGGCTATCACGAATACTAATGAGGCCTTTTCTGCTAGAGAAGTCAGCCTTCTGATAAAACATTTTTGAAGTTTACAGAGAGTTCCAAGTGACCAATAGCTCCTACAAGCTTTCTCGTGTTAACTTCATGAACACAGAAGACAGGCAGAACACTGGCTCTAGTGAAATACTCATTTTACGCTGAATGGCGACTGATAGGATAAATCACTATTTGAATGAAAACTTTCACATGGCTCCAGTGGTTTTGGATTTACTTTAGGGGCTGGATAAAATAAGAATTCATGTTCCACTGCACCTTTGAAGCACAAATGGGACGAGCAGTTAGATTTTAGATTGTGTACCCAATTCAAACCTATCTGAGTTACAACAGAGAAGATGCTGGTGCTTATTTAGCACTCATCTTTAGGACAGGAAGTGACAGACACATTGAAATGCTAATCACAATGAGCATGTCATACAATGACAAAGACACCCAAATATCCTTAAATGCATCAGGCCACTCACCAATTTAATAGGGTACTCCTTTCAAGATTGACCACATTGCTACCCTCCTGTGCAAATTGTTATGCTAAGGGACCTTCTATTAATAGTGCTTTTCTCTCCACCTAGCAGTCCTAAATCAGAAAGTAATTGAATGTATGAGGTAACCATACAGGATTACTGAATTTCACTTCATGCTGTTTCTGTAAGATGGAAGACAGATTGTAGCAAATGGTTCTACTTCACTATGCAATTAAGCTACCAACAATTTTTAAGAAAACCAGGCCTCACAGAAAATACATAGCCCAGATCAATTTGTCATCATTTATTTGTGAGTTGTTCTCAAGCAATGTTACAAAAGTTTTTAATATTTTATAAGAAAATAAATTTAAATAAAAATACATTTTCAACAATACATCATCCTTATACAAATTAAAACTACATTAAAAAAGAATTTACAGTCAAAGTAAAACTAATTACTGAGCAATGTTTTAATGTCTAGGCTAATCAAAGTGAAAGCAACTTTAATATTAATCATCTTATTTGTACCTAATTTAATTCTAGAGTACCTACTGCGTTTTTAAACATACTATAAAATGACAAATTACATTTTAAAGGCCTCAGGTCTTAGAGGCCTAGCTGTCCTTTTCTATATAGTCTAGTACCATCAAAGCAAATGAAAAGTGCATTTTCAAAATTCCCCCCCCCCTTACAATAATATAAGATTTAAACTTGTTATACATGTAACTTTGCTGTTAAGTGACAGAAACAGGTTTCAAGAAACAGACACACAAGCACATTTTGTAATAAGACTGGTCACAATAAATAGCAAAACTTAATTCTAACACTTATTAGTGCTGTTCAAATCTGGCAAACCTTGTTTCTTTGGCAAATAAACTAGGTCAAATTGACCTTGACAGAATACATTGCTGGGTGTCAACAATAAATTTATTTTTTTTTAACTGAAATTTAGGGCAAGTAAAATTACTTTACTATTGGATATATTCTTAAAGGAATGCAAAAACAAAAAGGACTATACTTGTTGGTAAAATGGCAAGTAGTAATAAATGATTGTGATGTTGAAGATATTGGTATCAAATCCTAAGTGATTTCAATCAGTTGCTTTAATATTAAAAAGTGATTGTTCTAATAGAAAAGTTACCTTAATTTCAACAGTGATTTCAATCCTGTGGTACTGACTAGTCTGGATTTTCGGAGAAGAAGGCATCCTACAATAGTATTTTAAACAGCTTATAGTTTTGTAAACATTGTGGATCTATATTTGTACTGATGAATTACATTCTCAACTCTGACTGGGGCAAATCATGATTCTAAAAAACAGCAAATGTTACAAAAATGAAGTACTACCTGTACACAGTGTATTTTATTTTACTGGTACTTTACCATGTATACCATAATATTTAATACTGGTGAAGGAAAGTTTAGCCTTCTCTTCTCCGAAGTGTTACCTTGCTTCTACTGATTATGTACAGATATGGTTTTCAGCACAAAAAACTAATTCTCAGAGGAAGAGAGCAAGAATCAAAACTTTCTAAAGTCAAGAATGCCAGTTCAAATTTGTTTGATCTGACAAATAACCCCACCCACATAACTAGAAATTAAAAATGGTCATAAAGCATTGTTTTAAACACATAACAGCACTGATCATTCAACTGATCATAAAGATTAGATACTACAAAGTATCTAAAAATATAATCTGGCGCAGTCCAGATATCTAAAGTGCTTGGAGTGATTATTCTAGAGAGATTATTTAATATAGCTGTAATGAGAGGTGAGCTGGACCTAAATGTGCCAATTTTTTATTTTCAAAAAAATCTTAGATGCAAAGATGTAAAGTGAACAGTATCCAACCACAGCATTGTCACATTTGCATTCTTCTCATTTGCAGGAAAGATAGCTTCCAAAAAGTGTTGCTAATCTGCATTAAAAAAAAAAAAAAAAAGCAACCAAGAAAAATTAGTACCTGATTTTTTACAAAAGAAAAACAGACTGTGGTCTTATGTCACTCCATCCATTGCTCACCCCAAATGTAAACAAGAGGTACAATCTAACAAGATTCCCTGATTTCTCCTTCTTCAGTAATTTTTTTAAAATAAAAATATAACCAACATTGGTGTCTGCAGTACACAACACACTGCATAATTTTATAAAACTTCAGTTAAAGTTACCTTGGAGTCCTGATAAAATTAATAGTTTGACAAAGGAAGAGAAAGAAGTCGTGCACTGAATGTGAAGGTTCAGATCCTATTGAGTCATCATATGTTGGGATTTCCACTGCAAGACTTTCGGCACAGCAGGCACGGATGGTGGATTAAATGTGAGTCCAGTATATTGAGAGGTGTAATCCAGTAAATAATTGGTGTTGATTTTCCTCCTTTAGAAAGCTTATTCCTTTAGGAAGTTCCAAGAAGAAAAAAAAAAAAAGCAATTGCAGAAATATTTAGATTTGCTCACATCTGATACTTCAAGAACATGGAGCTTCAAGTTCTTCATCAAAATAGGAATAAACCTCACGATCAGTTTCCCAAACAGATACTTTTCTCTATTAAATATTAAATAGATTGTGAACACGGGTAGCATTTCTGTTCATTCTTAAATACTTTGGACAAGTGTACACCATGAATTAAAAAAAATATATATAAAAAAAGCCACCAAAAAACACACACTTCCAGTTTCTTCTGAATCCACATAAGCCACAGTTTATTTTCGTTAGGAAACTTTTCCAACAATTGGGTTTTCTCTGGAAAATAAAACCGCATATAAGTATTTTTGATGGAAAAATAGTTGGCTTCTAATAATCATATAATTTAACTTTCAGTTTGTTTTAAAATGTAAAGCTATACTTTCCGCATAATTTTTAGTGCATGTTGGGTAGTCTCATTGTTAGCTCAAATCCTGATGTGCTATCACACAAAAGCAACATTGGCCCGAAACAGACCTGTTCAAATCACTGAGCAAATAGGAACTGTTAAGAGGTCTCCTCCTCTTACAATTTGGGTCTTCCTTACACAAAGGAGAGAAAACCCCATGACCAACAAAGTATGAGTATTCACTATAGTCTGAAGTTCTAGACTAGCCTGACTGCTGATATAACCCACCTTTTACCATGGCCAATGGGATGTCAAACTGACAGGTGTTCACACCAGTCACCGTTGCAGTACTTTTAGTAGTGTTAGTATTTGCTGACTTGGTTCCCTGGGAATCCTGTTTCAGAAGCAGTACTTGTGGGGAATAGTATTATGCCCCATGAAGTGCCATGATAATTTGGTGGTGAATCAGCTTGTCTAAATACCTGATTTATGTATTAACAGTAGTAGTAATAAACTTTTACATTAAGATAGTCCCCAAATGTCCAGTTGGGTTTAGGGCCCCCATTGTGTTGCACACTGTACAAACATTGAAGAAAAGAATCCCTGTCCTGACAGGTTTACACTCAACAGCTATCATCAGAAGGTGTTCAGACACTCCTTCAAAGCCCCCCACCACCCATCCTTTTTTCCCCATATGTACATACAAGGCGGCTGGAAATACAGAGGATACTTACTCACTGCCGTATTTAGCACTTGATGATCTTTTCTTCCGATATTTTTCATGAGGCTCATTCAGCTTTTCTACTATGGCTATTATTTGTTGAAGAGTTTGAAAAGTTGCTACAGAGTCCTCAATTGTGAAATTAGAATAGTCGTCTAGTTCTTTCTGTGGACCTTGATAGACTGCAATACTTCCACAAGCCTCTACAAATATCACCACAAATAAAAGGTTATAGAGTTTTCTACTTTGAGTAAACAGAGCTAACTCATCTCATTTATCAGATAGTTCAAGGTTTTCAGATATGGAGTTAATTTTAACAAACATAAAATGGACAAGCAAAGGAGGAAAAATCGTATTAATTGGATATGGTGAACAACTTGGTTTAGCTTTGTAAGTTCATCCTCAATGGGTCTAACATTAATTCTACTTACTGGGGTCCCCACAATAGGATGACTACCAGTAATGCTGCCATAAACCTGATTCTTTCTTGAATCTTAGTCATGCCACCAAGGATTCTTTTTCATAGCACTAATAAAAGAGCAGTAGTACAAGACCAAATGGCATTCCCTTTGCTCACTGCATGTAAATTGTTGTACAGTCTTGTTAATTTGCATACCAATCCAATTAGCACATTAATGGGAGTTACATGTGCACATTCAGGGGAGACTGTACCTCAAACTGCTGAACGAGAATGATTTGATCATACAGTAATATCAGAAATTTAGTAGAAAGTACGTACAATTTTATATAAAATTAAAATGAAAATATAAAACATTAACAGGACACTATCAGTCTTCTTCTCCATGCCATTACAATTATTTTATGCTACTGTAACTCCATTGAATTAGTATTCAGATACCTTCCATCTTTTGTAGTTTAGGCATGTTGATAGCAAAAAGTGAGTAAATTCTTTCGGTTTCTCTATCCCCATCAATCTCAATTTGAATATCAGCAGGAACACCTCTACAACCAAAATAAATAAAAAAAAGTTAGGTGACGATATAGATAGTAAATATTGCAAGCTCTCCTAGAGAGCTTGAACGCAAAAAAGAGCTGAATGAATTTCAATATATTTAGCCATTTAGAATTATAATGCCGGTCACTCATAGAACTTCACATGTTCAAACTAGTGTTCAAAATTTAACAAGTTAATAAATCTTATATGGATGCAAAAACATGAGTTTACACAAATTAAAGTAGAAGACAGTATAGTGTTACTAAAAATGGACTTTTACAGCAGCATTTGCTGTATATTTGAAAATAATTCCAATGTTGCAATAAATTTAGTTACCACTGGGAATAAATGACCAGTTTTAATAGTCCCTACTATATTTGAAAGGTGAAGACACTAGAAGAGAGAGGCATTATTTAAAGAAGTATAATGGAGTATTTTTAGGAATAAAGAGATGAAAACATTCTTAAAAAGTAATGTTCATTTGAATTGGTGGAAGTCCTACTGTGTTAATCAATTGAGATATTTTAAAATAATAATACTTTTTCAGTTAATACTATTATAGGGTATCATTTTCCATGGGTCTGTGGGACTGGACTAGATGATTTAATAGTGTTGATTGAATTAAACATTGAGGGTAGCATACAAGCCATCAAGTTATTAAAGATAAATGTATCAGAAATGCAAATGTATGTTTTTTTTTTTTAAAAAACAGCAGCTTAAAATTAAGTAGCAAACTAATACTTTTGTCACAAACACAAAATTGTAAGATTGCATTGCATATTTCTTCTTTAGGTACAGTATGTTTTAAAGAAAATTATTGTAGTAATGGTTGGTAGAATACTAGGTAAAAAGGTAAAGTGGACAACTTGAACAGCACAGTGACAGACCTGGGGCTGAATCATCAGCTGCAAGTCAGCAAACAGTGCTCAACTTAGCTAGCAGGGTGCGACAGTGGCTCTCTGCTATCTGTGCACCCTAACTTGAAACCTGAATCTGATCAAACTAGAGAAGCCTCAAATTTGCTCTAATTTTCAACAGCTGCTAACAATCCAAAAGAAGCAGTTGCACCATCCAGAGGTAGCCAGAGATAAACAACACTGGTTACACCCCTTCCTCAACATGCCTTCCACTCATTCTGTGCACCAGAGCCCAGAGGGTGAACAGGGATATCTCTGTATAGCTGGTTAAGCCAGCTTCAAGGGTTCATCCTCCTAGAGGTGTGCAAAGCAGATTAATTGGATGACAGGATCTGGCTGATGGTTGTCAATTACTGCAGGGTGGGGAGGGAAGAGACAGCAGCCATGAAACATCCAAAGGGTCTGTGGCACAGCTGCTGAGAGAAGCCATTTCTGTAGCAGCAGCAGAGGGACTGCAATGCATTCCCATATTTACAGTATATGTGAAGAAGCCACTTGGTTCTAAAAACGACTGCTTCTGTAATATTGGTGGGTGAGGTAATCTAACAATCAATGTCCAGACTAGAGGAATCTTGAGCTACAATATATATTCTGTAGAGGGATATCAATAAACTTACAACATTTCTAATTTACATGCTACACTGCCCTTTTCTTGTATTTTGAAATGGTATTAGATGAAATAACGTGCCTAACAATATAAAATATTTTATACTGATAAAGCATAGTTACTTTTTTTTTTTAAACTAGGAGAGATGCATCCAGCTAACTTGTGAAAGAAAATATGAAATTAATGCTTAAACCATCTGCAAGTTGCAAAAGGAATCAATGACTCATTTTATCATAGAATGCTTTTTACTTCAGAAGCAACTTACGCAGTGCATGGAGTGCAGCCCTTTGTATTCTCAGTGGTGGCCTTGCAGCAAAGCCAGTTCCCATTCAGAAAAGCGGAGGGATGATAAACACTCAGTCTCTTCTGATTACACCTGCTTACCCTGCAGAGAGCTTCTATCCACTCACTAGCTTCCACACAGTTATTTGCCTGGATATAGAGTGGCTTCTCTCCATAAATCACTTGAAACATCTGTGGATGAAAGTGTTTTATTCTGCAAAAATTCTATTCAGTGACATACTGAGTAACTCTGAAGATATTCAAATCAACTCAGAGGTCACTGTAAAAAAATCACCGAAACCCAACAGCCACAAGGAACCACAGGAAGTGAATTAAGTGGAGGGAAGGAGAGGTCTTTCTTCCTCCTTTCTCTATTGCTGCTGCCCCATTTCTAATCTGACCAAGCATCCTGGGACACTGATACTACTTTTCACTCATCATCTCTGCTCCCTTGCTACACCACTTCCTGATACCAGGAAGCACTGCTAAAAAAGGTAAAGAACCAGCTGCCTTGACCCAGTGGCCCCTAGTGCTCAGACAGCTGCTCCCCATCTTTGAGCAGCACTTCTTTGGAGCAGAGCAACATGTGGATGAGGAGGGAAGGGGAGATGTAAATCCCCCTATTTCCTTCAGCATCACCTCACAGCGGCAGCAACATAATTTCTTCACAAATTAAAGGCATCAGAACCCTCCAGAGCCCCCTTCTCCATCACCCCTGCTCAAAGAACACCTATGGTTTCATGACCCCAGAGGATTGTGGGATTGAAGTAATGGCAAAAAATGTTGGTTTGGGGACCCAGGGCAGAAAAAAATTGAGAATTTAATTCTAAAGTGATGAGGGATTATTTTATGAAGTTATCACCAGTAGTCATTTCTTCAAGAACTTCTCAGGAATTATGAATCTATTATTTCAAAAGCTACATCTGACTCACATTTTTCCTATTGAAGGCGCTCTCCTCAAGCTTCTCCACAGTGAGGATGTTTTTGATTGGAATGTTGTAAATTGGTTCTTTGTCTGCATAAATTTGTGAATGGATAACAAGAATGAATCAGACTACAAATCATTTCCTGGGATCAGCGCATTGATATTAGAAGTTGAGATTTCACAGATATGCATCCACATTGTTGACAAAGGACAAACTAATCAAAAGGTTTAACACTAGTGATATGAGAATAAAGGGCTCAGAAATGAGGCACAAAAAACACATTATGGACAGGTGAAAGACATTTGTTTCTCACTCATTTGTTTGTAGTGTTGCATAAATTAAACAATACTTGTTCAACCTGCTTCTTAGGTATGTTCACTGTTCTTTTATTGAAGTGAGAAGTTGAATTGTGATTAACAGACCAAATCTCATCAGTTGCCATTATGCAACAGACGAATGGCAGAGAGAAAGCCTTCCTGTGTAGGAAATCAAGACTTTACTGTATCACCTCCTTTTGAAATCCAACACTTCTAATGGGTCAAAATGTGTGTTAGTTAAATTAGCATGCATACACACACTGTGTGAAGACAATGAGTGAAAGAAGATTCAGGATAAGCAAGCTAGAAACACTAAGACTAGGAAAGCAGTTCCTCCACTTGATGGGCAAAGTGTCAATAATCAGGAAAATACTGATGAGATCCTTACCCTTGTGTATTGTGAATGAGTAGCAAAGAACATAGGAAGAGAAAAATATGAAAGCTAGCTCTTAGCTGTGGTATCATGTATGAACTCCTAATTCATGTTGCTTATATAGCTTTCGTCAGGCAACACTAAGAATGTAATGGGTACAGTTAACTATTCAGAACATATAAATGCCTATTCATGGGCCATTGGTTAGCATCAAGAGAAACCTGTTTGTTACTCATAACTGACAATTATAGTCATGTCTGTCAATGTGTCTCTAAGTGCTCCTCCAAAATGTATATAGGTCACAGTTCTGTCACCTGTAGACCACTTCCTTCACAGTATCACACAGGTAACAGTATCTTCTTTGATAGATCTGCAGATAGTGTAAAGGCAGAAATCAAGGTTTCATGGTTGATAACAAAAACAGACAGTTTTGATTCCTGAATCAAAATTAGGCTCTGCAGCTCATGAACTGAAGATTCCTGAATTCTGGATTTCTGCTGAACAGATACCTTGATTAAATTGTAAAGACTCTTGATTAAATGGTGAAAACCCTTAAGGACAGTTCTGTGAGATGAAGAAATTGATTGCTCTGTAGACCTTTTTCCACTTGTTATTCTATAAACAAGTAACAGTCTATAAAGTAGTCAAACTAATTTGTGATTAACACAATACATTTTGTGACAAAGTTCCTCCTCTATCTTGGTGGGTCCTGTGCTTATTGGCGGATTTTCCTGCCTCAGAGATTCACCATGTGGGTTGGGGAACAGCCCAGAGCCCTTCCCCTCTGGAAGAGCCCACAGTCCAGATCAATTGGGAGGTTTGGGAGGAACCCGGGCCCGCCCTCTACTCTGGGTTTCCAGCCCAGGGCCCTGTGGACTGCAGCTGTCTATAGTGCCTCCTAGAACAGCTGCATGACAGCTACAATTCCCTGGGCTACTTCCCCATGGCCGCCTCCAAACACCTTCCTTATTCTCACCACAGGACCTTCCTCCTGGTGTCTGATAACGCTTGTGCTCCTTAGAACTCCAGCAGCATACCCTCACCTCTCAGCTCCTTGCACCTCTTGCTCCCAGCTCCTCACACTCCCACCACAAACTGAAGTGAGCTCCTTTTTAAAACCCATGTGCCCTGATTAGCCTGCCTTAGTTGATTCTAGCAGCTTCTTCTTAATTTGCTCCATGTGTCCTAATTAGCCTGCCTGCCTTCACTGGTTCTAGCAGGTTCCTGATTACTCTAGTGCAGCCCCTGCTCTGGTCACTCAGGGAACAGAAAACTACTCATCCAGTGACCAGTATATTTGCCCTCTACCAGACTCCTGTACCCCACTGGTCTGGGTCTGTCACAATTTCCAGGAAACTTTTAGTCACAAGCACACATTTTACTCTAGCTAGAAATGCTTTTAAAATTGTAAAAACACCCCAATGTTCCCTGATAGCTCTGCTGGTTATGGGGAACCCAACAGGGTGGAATTATAGTAGGGTCTGTAGAAGCCCTTCTGCAGGATGGCTAGGAACTAGATCACTGCAGCTTAGATGGGAAGTGTTTGGAATACAGGGTAGAGCAACCCTATATGCAACATGCACCTCTGGGGGGAAAAAGCAAACATATTTGTTGATAAACAAACAAACAAAAAAAAAACAGGATTCAAAATTGGATGCAACCGAGACACATTTCTGAAATCACTTCAGAAAAGGAAATAGCCAAAGATTGAAAATTATTAGTGTTTTGTTATTATTACAATAAATAAGAACATGATCATGTTTAAAGTCACTTAATGGCTGTGACACACACATTTACCATTTCTTAGCACAATTACGTAAGCAGTGTTCAATAAAAATCTAATTGCCGAAAAACAGATTAAGATTTACCTCGTTGTTTGTGATAAGTGAGCTCTCTGCTGGTTAGGCAGAACCATCGTTTCTTGAAATTCTTTTTTCCAATCCGAGTTCTTCCCTGAGCTCTTTTATACATTTCACTGTACAGAGAAATCACATTATAAATGCACAAACCTCACATACTAAACAGCTTTGCTTTAAAAACTTAGTTTAAAACTAACTGGAGAGAATGAGCTATTTGTCATGCAATGAAAACACGAAAAATCTAGGTTTAAAGATGACTTTGGTTCACAAAATAGATCTTGAGACTTCCTCTCTTATAGTATCATGAGGTAGCCGTGTTAGTCTGTATCCACAAAAACAACAAGGAGTCCGGTGGCACCTTAAAGACTAACAGATTTATTTGGGCATAAGCTTTCATGGGTAAAAAACCCTCACTTCTTCCTTTCTTATAGTGACTCAGTCAAGAGGTTCTTTAGCAGGTAAGAACTTTGAGCGCGAGACAATCGAAATCCCATCACTTGTTTGAAGCACCAACCCAGGACAGGGGCCTCTTGCATACCTCTGGAGACCTGCATTTTACCAAAATGGTGATGTGTATCCAATTACAAGATTCTCTCTGCTTTCCACCTTTCTCAGAGAATATAGCTTTGTCTAGCTTATGAAACAGATGCAGCTGAACTGATGTTCCACATGGTTCAACGGCAAATGCAGACCAAAACAAATTGCATTCAACACTGCTTTAACTGCACCCTTTGCTGACACTTATTTTCAGCAATGGGTAAACTCCCTAGCATTGAAAAGGCTTGTGAATCAGCATGTTTAGTGACTTGTCTGTTGTAGCGGTCCTCTTCCTCATTTCTATTCAGTATGTTTTGGGAACAAGCATTGTTCTCCCCCATGTTTTGGCAGGGTAAAAGGTACACAATTTGCCACATTAAATAAGGGCAGGTCTTCACTACGGGGTGTGTGTGTGTGTTTGATTTAAGATACACAAATTCAGCTACGCGAATAGCGTAGCTGAATTCGACCTATCTGAGCCGACTTACCCCACTGTGAGGACGGCGGCAAAATCGACCTCCGCGGCTCCCGTCGACGGCTCTTACTCCCACCTCCGCTGGTGGAGTAAGAGCGTCGATTCGGGGATCGATTGTTGCGTCCCGACGAGACGCGATAATTCGATCCCCGAGAGATCGATTTCTACCCGCTGATTCAGGCGGGTAGTGTAGACCTAGCCTAAGTTTGGCAATTTAACTCTCAGACTGAGGAAGAAGCATGTGCCAGAAGTTATTGTTCCGTAGAGGATGATTCCATTGCTAAAAATCCGCTTCCCAGATATAAACTGAATCTTTTTTTTAACCCAGGAACAGCTCGTAAATAGATTAACTCAAGGGTGTTTATGGGCAAACAAAACTTATTTTTTTACTTTACCATTAGCCACCTCTGCCCCACGTTTTTCAAATATTCTATGAGTCATTAAGAATGAAACTTTCATATGCTCTCTAATTATGGGGAAGGATTTTTCTGCTTTGGTATATTTGGTCTCTCAGAGCTAAAGAGGCAGAGCATGTGAAGTCATTCTAATAGCAGGTTATGGGATTCTGAAATACATTTTAACATTTATTAAATCTGCCACTGAGAGGGCATGGATTACATTCCTTCAGAAATACAGAGAGAGACTGAAAACATTAAGAAAAAAGATAAGCTTCCTAAAATACGTAAGGTGAGTTATAAAAATTTCACAAGAGCTGTTAATTAATTCTACAAACTACATATCGCTGATGTATATAGTGTATACACTAATGGAGTATTTTCACAAATTTCATAAATAATATAATCAATGCAACATGTCAACAAATGTTTTCTAATTATTGCTCATTTTATAAAGTAATTTGCTGTAATTAAATAGGGGTAAAATTCATACATATTTTCCATGTATAAATAATACAAAATGGACATGCATAATGTCCTTGCTTTGAGATCATGTCTTTACTAAACATTTGTGCAACGGACAGTACTTTACACTTCTATTACCCTTCTTTTAGATGTACTGGTTCACTCATGCCACTGGGCTCTTTACTTTCAGTAGATGACACTTCATCTAAAAACTAAAGATAACAAGGAGAATAGGTTATGTTTGGAAAGAAAAAAAAGTTGCCCAAATCCATAGTGTTTCTCATAAAAACACAATTTTTTGCAGTACACAAATATTTCGGTAAATAGAGTGTAATTAGGGGTAAATTGTATGGAATTCAGTTTTAAAAGGTCAGTAACATGAAAACAAATTTATGAAGAGTACATTAGAAATTTCTCAACTACACACAAGATTTCCAAAAGCCCATAGGAGCTGCTAGTTGCTCAGTACTTTTTAAAAAGTTAGGACACTTATTAAGTTAGGACCTTAATTTTAGGCTCATTTTTAACATCTTGGCCGATGTGTATATGTAATATACAAATATATAAAAAAGTTAAATGGCAAAAAACTGTTAACGCAAAGTTAAAGTTGACAGGTGCTAGCCTGTGCCTTTCAGAATGTCGAGCTCAACAAAACTCAAATTTCTGAAAAGCAGGAAACAGAGTAAGGTAAATGCCTACGCAATCTTAACTCAGACTCTGGAACTGGCAATAGCCTCTGGGAATTATCTGCATGCACTCCAGTGGCAGTCACTGCTTTAGGTGCAGCTGTACTGAATGGTGGAGGAATAAATTAGAACTGCTTTACAAATGTTCTGGATAGGACCTGTGCAAGGACACCGTTGAGGTTGCTTGTGATCTTGTGGAGCAAGCTGTCAGCTTGTCTGGTGGAGAATTGCCTGCCAGATCATAAACACCGATACAGGAAGTTATCCAAGATGAAATTCTTTGAGACGAGATCGGAAGACCTTTTCATTCTGTCCGCTATAGCCATGAACAGTAGAGTGGGTCGCTGAAACCGTTTGGTGCTATGTAAAATGCCAGTGCTTGTCTAACGTCCAATACGTTTAGCAGTTGCTTGTCCCAATTTGCGTGCAGTTTTGGGAAAATACAAGTAAGTAAACTGATTGGCTGATGTGAAAATTTGATACTATTTTAGAGAGAAAGCTTGGCTGAAGGCATAAGTATACCTTATCTAAAAAGAAGATTGTATATGGTGGTTCAGATGTTAGACCACGCAGTTCAGTGAGCTTCCTGGCAAAAGTCATAGCCTTGAATACTGTATGCAGGTCTGGTCAGCCAATCTCAAAAAGGATATTAGAATTGGAAAAGGTACTGAGATGGGCCACTAAAATGATTAAGGGTATGAAACAGCCTCCATATGAGGAGAGATTAAAAAGACTGGGACTTTGTCATCTCTTTTCAAATCTGAAAAGGGGGGATATGATGGACGTCTATAAAATCTTGACTGGTATGGAGAAAGTGAATAAGGAAGTATTATCTACTCCTTCAGATAACACAGTAACCAAGGGTCACCCAATGAAATTAATAGGCAGCAGGTTTAAAACAAACAAAAGGAACTATTTCTTCACACAATGCACAGTCAACCTGTGGAACTCTTTGCCAGAGGATGTTGTGAAGGCCAAGACTAAATAGGGTTCAAAAAAAAAAAAAAAAGAAGTCAATAAGCTCATGGAGGATAGGTCCATCAGTGGCTATTAACCAGGATGGGCAGGGATGCAAAACCATGCTCTGAAGTGTCCCTAGCCCCTGTTTGCCTGATGCTGGGAACAGGTGACAGGGAATGGATCACTTGATGATTACCTGTTCTGTTCATTCCCTTTGAAGCACCTGGCATTGGCCACTGTTGGAAGACAGGACACTGGGCTAGATGGACCATCAGTCTAACCCAGTATGGCTGTTCTTATGTTCTTTGTCAGCAGGGGTGGCCTTTGGGTGTTGCTGTCTGAACTTTCTGTGGCTGCTTGGACAAATAGGGAGTTTGGGGCAGGGTGGAAGAACTCGGTTCCCTTAGCGGGGAGAAAGTACTGCTTTTCTGCCCTCTTAGAGGTAGGGGCACAAGTGGCTGGTGTTTATCATACAGTTCTTGCTGGTTCTAATATGGCCTTGTTGACTGGGAGTGCTATTTGGCTAGACCACAAAGGCTGTTGAAGAATGTTCAAGAGCTTGTGTTATGAGCCCTGGATCTCCTCTAAGAGGCTCTTCTACTACTCTCAGCAGTAGTTCTTGGAACGGTATGTGGTTATCCAGAGAAGTCACATCAGGCAAGGAAGATGAAATACCTTTAGGTCCAGTGGTACTGATGGATCTGGTTAGTCTTCCTCTTCCACTGTAGGTTCAGGAATCTCCAGTTGGTCCCTGGACAGAGAGAGGTACTAGGATTCCCTATGGGATACACAGACTCTATGTGCCATGTGTACAGGTCCCATGGTCCCTAGTAAGGCCAAAATGATCCATTGAAAGAAGGGTGTGGTGGTCCTGAGGGATGAGGTCCACAATTAGATCAACAAGGCTGAAAACAGAGGACTCCTGAACTTCTGTCCAGACTGAACTCCCTTTGTGGAGGGGAAGATGGTTCCACTGGAAAGTGTGACTCTGGAAGATGAGAAGTCTGGGTCCAGTTCCATCAGTGGTCTCACTGGTACAGGTACTGGGAAGCCATGGCTAGAAGATGGAATGGGAGATTATCTCCCTGGTGAGGGTAGGTCTGAACAACCGGGAGGGCGGGGGGGAGGGGAAGGCAGATTGTGGGTATGGGAGGATGACAGTGTTTTCTGGGGTGGTGTAGGATTCTGGAGGCCGAGTCTCATTGCCCTGTACCACTGATGTTCGTGTAAAGGAACTCTTAGTAGTTGGTGGTTCCTTCTGGGGCTGTGGTGGTACTGCCGGCGATGTCCCCTTCGACTGTGTTATCATTGGTAATGATGGTTTAGGGTCCTTTGACACTCAGTGTTTTGTTTTGATTGCTATCGAGGTCCATGTTGAAGAGCATTGCTCCAATGAGCCTTTTGATCATGGTCATGAAGATCTGCCCAAACTGTAGAGGGGGATCCATTCTCTAAGGTCTAGGAGGGGCTCTGCTCTTATGTTTCATGAGAAGGGCTAGGTGACAGTGTCCTTTATTCAAGCCATTTCCATGTCTGAGTAAGGCATTGAACTAGAAGGCACACTCCTCGATGTCTCAGGTCCACGTACGGGAGAATTACCGCAGGGTTGATTCAACTGAAGCCTCATGGCACCTTCTGTCAGGTGTTTCCAAAGTTAAGAGTTCTCGTGCCTGCCACGTTCAACTAGCAAGGAGAGGCAGATACTGTACTTAGCAGAGATAGGAGTTTCTCCACGGCAGCAGAGGCAGCACTGCTGATCATCCTTGAATGAAGAGGAGTGGGGGCTGGGGATGCAACCCAGAAGGCTGGACATGATTTAAGTCCCGCATTGAGGTATTGGAGGATTCCCCGGGGCGGGGAATTTTAACTAAACTATGAAAAAACTAACAGGATAAAACTTTTAAATATGTCACAGGCAAGAATGTAGAAGATGATCAGTTCCAGACACTAGAAGAGTCTGACTCAGGCCACGCGGTAAGAAGGAACTGAAGAGACATCAGTGCACGCTGCCCCTTATACCTCAGTAGGGAGCACGAGCAGAGCATCTACATAGGTGTGGACAAGCAGACCCACTTGCTAGAACTCTCCTGTTTCAGCCTTGGTGCAACACACACATGGAGACCAGAATTCAAACAACTTCTTGAGGTTGCAGTCTACATAATTTCAATACAGTATTGTGCATGTTGCATCAGTAGCAGGACACTGGGGTCTTCTTGCCATGGGTGAGGAGGGATATGACAGCAGTCTGTGGATTTAATGATAGGTAATGGGAAAATATAGCTTAGGTGTTGTCTTGTGTGGAAGTATGAAGGGGCTGTAAAAGGATGTAAAGTGGTTAAATTTTATAAATGTAATATTCTATCAGGGTAGTCGGCTCAGTGTTTGATCATAGGGCAAGCACAGGCAGTGGAGAGAGAGAGAGCGAGCGCGAGCATGTGCAATGGGTGTATTGGGGTGCTGCTCAAAGAGGGCAGAGTTAAGGCGGCGTAGGCATTTACCATAACTTGGTACTTTCGGGTTTTCCAGAGTATGAGTCTTGCTGAACTCTATGTTCTGGAGGGGCACAAGCTCTCCCTGGAGCAAGCTTAACTTTGTTCTAAAGTTTTTTGCCTTTTAATTTCCTAGTTTTTTAAAACAGAAATTTTTTTTGTTGGTAGAGGTTAGTGGTCATTTAGACAGTTGTAGTTCTCATTTGGGTTTGTAATTGATATGCTACTGTGGCTACTTAATAATCAGAAGACCTAGCTGTTATATAGTGCTTTTTATCAGTAGATCTCAAAGACCTACATGTCATTATCTCCATTTTACAGATGGGAAACCAAAGCTCAGAGAGAGATTAAGTGACTTGCCCAAGGTCACTCAGTGGGTCAGTGGCAGAGCTGGGAACAGTCCCAATCCAATGGTCTTTCCACACAGTTATGTGATTCCTAAATTCTCCTCTCCTCCCACTTCTGTATATTTTGCTATAGTGAAATGGGGATAATGATCATGCTTTGAAAAACAAAAAAACAGAAACACACCCTTGATAGAACCATTTCCCCCCCAAATCTTTATAGTTCATTCTCCGATTTCTACCCCACGTGAATTTCAAACTTCAAAGTTGCTAGAATCTATGAATTTAAGGAAAGGCTGTTTTTTCCCCAGCAGGCTGTACCTTGACAACCCCTTGCTCAAATGACCCGACATTTGGATCACTAATTCCCACAAGGCATAGCAAATGTCAAGACAATCTGTCTAAGCAGGCAGATTTTAGAGCACTTAGAAGAGCTGTCGTTTAAACAGGAATGGCTTCCAAACCTTTGCTATTCCAGAACTGGCGCTCCATTACAATACTGCATGACATTACAGAGAGAATGGAAGGGAGGAGTTCTACACATCCATCAACAGTATAGCAGGCTCAGCAATTAAACAGCCAGTTCATCTCAATGAGATTCTCTGGAGAGAGAATACTTACTGGAGATAAGGTACAGCCTGAAACAACAGCTCTGAGGTGTGTGAACTTCCTGTCCCCCATGCTGGAGAGTTTCTGATGTGTGTCAAGCACACCTGCTCTCAGCTCCTCACCCCAGTGTCAGTAGTGTGTTCCTGGCACATGCTTTAAGCATGGCTGTTCTAAGGTCCCCACCTAGAAGGACAGGGCTTCACATATGGGGGTGGGGAGAGGGGCTCAGACACCCCCAAAAGGCAAGCTCCCCCAAAACCTGGGTCAGATGAGGGGGGAGGCCACGGGCTGGGGAGATCATATGTCCATAGATGGTCAGGGGCTTTCAGATCTTGGCACACATACTGGGAGCAGGGAGGGAGAGAGGCTCAGACACCCCCATCTGTGACTCACATGGGTGGGGGGGGGGGGGGGAGAAGAGACGGCAGAGAAGAGGGAGGGTCACACCCCTCTAGATGGGCTGGGGGAACACATACTTGGGAGGGGAATATGGGATGACAGGTGTCTCTGGCCCCTATTCTCCCTAGTCCTCTTTCCAGTGTCTCATCCCTCTCCTTCCACTCTCCTTAGTTCCCATCACCTGATTCCCCCTACCCCCTCTCCCCTTATTCCTACCTACTCTTCCATGCCTTATCACCTCCCCTCCCAGCAAGCAATTGCTTGTGTAGTTTATTCTCCTTTCAAAAAAATTTAAGCCTCTTCTGACTATTCCGCTGTATTCGGAATACATTTTTCCAAAATAAAAATAAAACAACACTTTGATAGAGGCAGATTGGAGCAATATGCCTGCTTTTTTTAAACTTCAGATTTTTACCCCAAATTGGATTCAAACTCTCAGTTCCTGGGGTGGTGCTTGGACTCAATGACCATAACATATTCTTAGAGCCACTCATGAACCTGTGGTGTAGATATAGTTTCCCAGATAGGCTCTCTGCACATGCACAGTGTAATCTATTAGGTGCACAAATAGGTGAGTGTGCCTTACCATGCCTAACTGGAGAAGCAACCCCTTTTTTAAAATAGTGTTTTCATGTGATTTCCCTCAAAGGACTGTTGGGTGCCAGGCACTTTGATAGGGGTACACTAGAGTATCTGAGGTGATGATCTGAGCCTTAGTTTGATCTCTGTCCATGAGCAAAAACCACCACTGCCAGAAATTACCATTGCTTCAAGAAAAGCGTTGTTTCCCTCCCCTCTGCCCCCCGGCTTGTATCTCAGTAACCCCTTGGTCAAACAGCCCCGTATTTGGATCACTAACCATACCCTGTGTCCACATGGAGGCATACTGAATTTCAAACCAATCTGATGAAAGCTCGACTGTTCTAAGTGCTCTAACATCCATAAAGTTCAGAGCTGCTCCTCATTTAACTATAGCAAAGAGGCAAACATCTATGTATTGAGTAGAGATGTATTTTTATATCTAGTGTTTTCAGTAATAAGACCATTCATAACAAGCCTCTGGATGAAGTAATATCAATATAATAGCTTAAGATATATACCCTATTAGACTACATCCATTCAGAGATCATCCAGAGATATTTAAGAAGCTAAGATCTTTAAGCTTAAATTCAATACAATTTTCATATATAAACATTCTATAATCTACTTATCTAAATTTTAGATATCTAAAATCTAAACATATTTTATATTGTTCAAGCCTCAGCTTAGTCATTTCCAGCCAAGATGGCAAGCTGGATTATAGCTCCAAAAATTTGCTTCAGCAGTTTTTTCACATCTATGGTTTATTAAAAACAGATTGCACATAAGAATATTTTGATTTCTAAAAAAAAAAAAAAAAAAGAGAATTGCAAGGAAACATCTTAAATCATAGGCATTTTATTAAGTCTGGCCTGCTCTCAAAGGCATTAAAAAGAGCCAAATATTGTTTACATAGTAGGTACCTTTTGAACAGCTTCTGTAAACTTTTCTTCTTGAAACATTTTGAAAAATTCACACATAAATGTCTCCTTGAAACTTGACTAAAAGAGAAGATATAAGCGTATAAATTGATGTCTAACAAGAAGATCTGTGAAACAAATACATCAATGTAAGAACGTTAATATACTTACAAGCTTGCTTTTGGACAAACTTCCCCAGCTCCCCAAAGTTTGGATGGTTTTTGATATAAGAGTTAACGTTCTAGAAGTTTGTGCATCCTAAAATAAATAATTTTAGGAAACAAATTGAAGAGTCCCTTTACATTTTTAGGCAACTCAATTACAAAACCTGGATTTCAAAATAGGGATTTGGCAAGACGGCTATCTTACTTGATTTGTCACACTACATTACTTTCTAGCTGGAAATAAATTCTCGTGAGAAAATTTAAACATCTTATATACAGGTTCATGCATTGCTCCCATCACTGTAGTATCTGAGTGCCTTCCAGTAGTGCATTAAACTAACAACTTGCCAGGTGTTATTCTTCATTCTAATCCTCTCCCAAAGAGAACTATGTGTGCAAAATAACATTTTGTTTTGGTAGGATTTTTTTCTGAATGTTTCAATGTTTGTTGGTTTTTGGGATTTTTGCCATTTTTTTCTTTTCTCCCCCCAACATACTGGTGGGAAAATGGGTATTTCCCCTAGAAAATTTCAACTTTTTGTTGAAAAATTCAAAACATACAGGTTTTTTTTACATAGAAAAATTTTTCTTTTTGTTTGTGGTAAAAATGGAATTTTCCACAGAAAGCCAAAAAAGTTTAGTTCAAACCCCAATTTTCTGTTGAAAAATGGTTTAGATAGAAAGTTTTCAACCAGCGCTAGTAAAAAGCTAACACAGCTTTACAACACTGTTTGGTATTTCTGAGAAAATGGCAGGAGCAGGGCAAGGGCACACTGCAGCTGCTGCCGTGCCAACCCCAAATGCAGGAGGGTAGTGGTGGTGCTGACTCAGGTTCGGTGTTGGGTCAGTTTGGAAAACTACTCAACCGTCTCAGGCTTGGGTCCAGCTAGGTCGGAGCAGACCTC
Organism: Chrysemys picta bellii; assembly: GCF_011386835.1. NCBI lineage: Eukaryota > Metazoa > Chordata > Testudines > Emydidae > Chrysemys > Chrysemys picta. The sequence goes on from NC_088799.1 coordinate 33,129,813, forward strand.
TATTGTAGTAGGCCTGGGAAAAGGCCAACTCCAGGCAGATGGGAGTGGAGACAGACTATGACCAAGGATCCACCCAGGGAAGAACCAGACTGGGGAAAGGACTTCATGGAGAAAGCCCTGGGGGTCAGCAGCTCATGTAGGAGCTGGGCCTCCAGGGAGAAAGTCTAGAGGATCAACACTCTGCGAGGCAGCAGGTAGATGGGTAGCCAAGGAGGGGCAAAAGGCCATTTTGTTTCATGTTTTCTTTGGACTAGAGAATTCTACTTTACATAGCCTCCCCACACAGGCCTATTGCTGGGACTAAGAGGGAAACAGAGGTGGCATCAATGCTGCACCGTGCCACAGTAGCCAACAAGAAGTTGGGTAGGTTGTCACAACACACACACACACACACACACACACACACACACACACTTGAATATTTACATGCGATTTTTCTTAATGGCTTGTCACGTGCACACTGCTATTATTCTGTCTTCCAAATAAATATTTAACCAATTTGACTATTTACTGATTTCCAGCTTGCACATTTTAACATACGAGTCCAACTGTGGCCTTGGGAAATCTACTTTCTTTGCCCCTTTACAACTCCAAGTATTAATTCTATTGCTGGGTCTTTATAACACACAGGATTCATTTACTGTCACTTTGCCTCTCTCTGCATAATGTCTTTGGACTAATGGCTAAATTTATTTAAGTAGATTTTTCTTTTGCAAACACCAAGTGCATGGATAATATATGTACGAAATTATTAAATATCAATTAGTCTCGGGGGAGATTTCAAAAAGTTATGTTCTCCTTTATATGTAAGCAGTAATTCAATAGCTTATTCCTATGCTTTGACATTTTCCAATGTAAAATTTAGACTAAATATTGATGTACAAAAATTCAGATGGGTATGTTCCATATTACAATTATAATATGGTTACCAGATTACATGGATGGAATATGTACAATTTTTGCCATTATGTTGAACATCTGGCAATACAGGAGAATAAGTAAAATCCACATGAGTGCATAAATCAGAGCTACCCAATACCATCACAGAAAGCATTTCTTCCTGCAACTTCTATTTGAGAAACTGGGGAGAGGAGGGAGATTTTCAAAGGCACAAATGACATTTAGAAGCCTAACTCCATACAGGGAAAAGAGAGAGAGTGTGTGTGTGTGATAGAGGTTCATAACTGCCATTTCTGCCTTTGAAAAAAAAAAGTATCCCCTTAAGATTTCATCTCCACAGAGAGCAGCACCTTCCTCTAATACACCCCGAAACATATGCTCCATTAAAAGCAGCTCCATCCCATTTAAGAGCTCCCACTATAAATTATTAGCCAATGCCTCCCACAAAGCCACGGTTTCCTTTAGCCAGGTGTGAAAGGAAAAACCCAACCTAGAGAAAATTAGTATCCTGATTTTCTTTTTGAATTGCAGAGTACAGCCAGTGAGAGAAGCTTATCTCTATACATCTTTCTATCTAAAGAGATCTGCAGATTATGAGTAAAAGTGATACAAAAAACTTTACAAAAAACTTACTGGATGATGAGGTCGTAAATGAAAAGTATGAGGTGAGACTACAGCGACAGCAAAGAAACGAAGAAACACAAAGCTGCTCACTGCAGAATACTGTACATGAGGGTCATCTGCAGAGAAAAACCATGAAATGTAACAAACTAAGCTTAACAAGGAAATAGTGAAGACAGTCAAAATAAAAACTGTAGGGAGACAGCATCAATAGGGAAGAGAACTATTTTTCTATAGAACAGAACTAATGAGGCGCATGAAATGAAAAAGTAGCAATGATGAGCAGAAAATATTCCATTATTGCCAACACCGGCTTAGTTCCACCAGGGTTAGCAACACGGCTGCCACAGATGCTGTCACATACCATATTGATTAGACCCTGCTCTGAGCATGTCTAATTTGCAGAGTTAAAAATGCTTGTGGCAACTGATGACCCATCTACACTAGGGCTAGCATAGTATACTAGTATATTCAGAGTTAAGGTTAAAATTTACCATGTTTGGATTTCTTTTAAGATATGCAAATGTAGTAAGACATCCAAACAACCTTAACCCCTCCCTGTAATATCATATAAACCATGAAGCCATATAATTATGATTATCACATAAAAATTTTCTAGTCTCAGATTAGATAAAACTGATTAAGAGAGAAACTCATTTCTCACTAAGCACCATTTTTTCCTCGTCACCAGTGGGTGGTATCAAGGATGCTTGGTGCCATAACTATTTATTTCCATACCTTAATATGTTTAGATTTAACCTTAATGCTACATTTACAAGTTTTGGGGATATTTACGATCTCTGACGTTTTTACTGTTTTATGCCTAACAGTATAGTGGGACCATGGTATTCACTGAGGGCAGCTTGGTTTCACTGACACTGGGAACGATGTGAGACAGCGGCCATTTTGAAAGTACACCTCTACCTCGATATAACGCTGTCCTTGGGAGCCAAAAAAAAAAAAAAAAAAAAAAAAAAAAAAAAATCTTACTGTGTTATAGGTGAAACCGCGTTATATCGAACTTGCTTTGATCCACCGGAGTGCACAGCCCTCCCCTCCCCCGGAGCACTGCTTTACCACGTTATATCGGGTTATGTTATATCGAGGTACTATCTTAAACTGAGAGCATCTGTGTCCTCAGAGTCTTTGACAATAGCAGGAGAGAACAGCCATTTTGAAAGAGCAGTTCTCCATGGAATTCTCTGTAGAACATTTGTCAGCCTCTGCTGAATAAACAACTTTCAGTTATGAATAATGACACAAATCTCTTTGTTAGGTAAATGGTCTTCACCTGTAGCAATGCAAGAGATGTCACTGATTTTTAACTATACAGGAAGTTCCAATAGCCTGTTTTATTCCAGTATTAAGGTAATTTGGACAGAAAGTGATCTGACACAGGGTGTTAAATTTCTTAACGGATCCATTTTTTTTTTAAAAAGGAAAGTTAATTCACAACCAATTAACCTATTTAAATTCTCAGAAAATTCATTCTGTACTCAAAGAATAAGTACTTTAATTTTAGATAGGATATATTGAATTCTTTATACGTAAAACTATTTGAATCCCTACATTAACCGCAAAATACTCAATACTACCTTAACTATGGAACTGTGTCTGGCACTAATATATGTTGAAGTAGCTGTATTTTACATAGAAGCAAAAGTAAATTTAGCTTCAGCTTTACAGCATGATATGCTTTTTTATGGCAGTTTTTTGACTATTAAAATACTTTCAGTATTGCTTCTGCATTTCTGCAGGTCCCTTGAAGTTTTTATCCACATGTTACTACTGTCTTGCAACACACAGCTCTGCTGCTTTGGTGCATCAAGAAATCAAAGAATCAGAGAGAAAGGTAGGGCTAGAAGGGACCTCCAACAGTCATGCTGAGGCAGAACCAAGTTTATCTAGAACATCCCTGGCAGATGTTTGTCTAACCTGTTCTTTAAAACCTCCAATGAGTGATATTCCACAAACTCCCTTGGTAACCTATTCCAGTGCTTAACTATCCTTATAGTTAAAAAATGCTTTCCTAATATCTAACCAGATTAAGCCCATTACTGCTTCTCCCACCTTCAGTGGACATGGAGAACAATTGATCACCATCCCTTTATAATATCCCTTAAGATATTTGAAGGCTTATCAGGTCCCTCCCCCCCTCTTAAATTTTCTTTTTTCCAAAATTAACATGCCCAGTTTTTTCCTAAACCTTTTATAATTTTTGCTGCTCTTCTCTGAACCCTCTCCAACTTGTCCACATCCTTCTAAAGCCTGGACACAATACTCCAGCTCAGGTGTCACCGATGCCATGCACAGTGGCACAATTAACTTCCACGTCTTACATATGGCACTCCTGTGAATATACCCCAGAATGACATCAGCCTTTTTCAAACTACATCACACTGTTGACTCATATTCAATGTTTGATCCACTATAACCCCCAGATCCTTTTCAGCAGTACTGCTGCCTACCCAGTTAAAGCTCTTGCTGCTGTCCAATATTGTTTTATTACAATATGCCAAGCAGAGAATGTTCGGTTAACAAAATACACTACACAGTCTAGGAAAACCAAGAGCCGTTTACAAAGCCACTAGAGAGAATAAGTGTCAATTTAAAATATTTCACTCTTGGGCCTGGTCCACACTAACCCCCCACTTCGAACTAAGATACGCAACTTCAGCTACGTGAATAATGTAGCTGAAGTCGAAGTACCTTAGTTCGAACTTACGGCGGGTCCAGACACGGCAGGCAGGCTCCCCCGTTGATGCCACGTACTCCTCTCGCCGAGCAGGAGTACCGGCGTCGACGGCAAGCACTTCCGGGATCGATCCCAGAAGATCGATTGCTTACCGCCGGACCCGGAGGTAAGTATAGACCTACCCTTGGTAAACAGCATGTGGAGATCACAAAAGATGCTTAAACGAAAAAAAGTGTTTGTCAATTTCTAATGAAGAGTTTTTTTTAAACACACTTACTTGGAAATCTTTTGGCAGCCAGGTGTCTCAAAGAGTAAAACACATCACACATTAAGGTAGGGCAACTTATACTTGACTGTACAATTGTATTAAATACTTTATCGACATAGTAACGTAGATTTTCCTGAAAGGATAAAAAACAGGTATATTCTTTCAGAATGTTAATGTTTCTGTTAAATACAACAGAGCACTTTTTTATTCCTAGACAACCAACAGCATGGTATATATGACACATTGGCCATTCATAAATACAGGTAACCTCTTCAACTACGTAATTCTAGTACACAACAAGTTGTCACTGTTAAGAGGTAATTTGGTAATCCTCACTGAATTTCAGAATTATAAGGCCACTGGAAAGTGCACTGCTGGTTTTTTGCAATACAGGACAAGGATATATAATGCAAGAACACATTGAACTGCCTTTCTGCAATACAGAGGCCTGGTGCCAAGATGAATAACTTCCCAACAGTCCTCACCAGAAGAGTTATTTAATTCTTTGCTGATGCAATTGCCTTCAGCGGATGTCACCAACTGGTGTGGCTTAATCGTAACACTGGCAAGCGAAGAGTTCACTGAATGAAGCTTTAAGCAAAGTTAACAGCAGAAGCAGTCAATATATCACCTGCTGTACTAAAAAGAATTCAGATGTGAAATTTGAAAGATAGGTAATTGTTGAAATGAAGAGCAACCAATAGGGGGTCCTCTGCTAATGCCACAAACAAAAAATTACAAGACAATACACTTTAGTACTAGTAACAGTGCAGAAACAAGGTCACAAGGGAATAATACCAGTACCAGAAACAGAGCTAAAATGAAACTGATCTTTTATACAGCTGTATCAAACTTAAATACGAATTAGGAAATTCATTAGGGTGGAAACAAAAACTATTAGGACACTTACCTTGTGAACTTCTACATTATCGCCTTCTTTTAATTTGATGGGATCAATTTCACAGGGTTTAGGGGACTCGCATATCTGAAACAATACAAATTAAAGCCTTTTGGTTAATTTTTTTAAGTGACAAAAAGCACAAAGATTAACCTGTTTACTATACCAATTTTTCCAACATATTCAGATATTAAATAAATCAGCTAAAAAACAAGTCCTAGACTTGAAGGGCAAAATAGTAAATAGTGTCTCCATGTTCCAGAAGGAGGGGGCAGCATGCAAGGAGCCTACCCCATTCTCGTGCATATATACAAGGGCCACTCACTGTGCTTTTAGGGCAAAGGACTACTCTGCCATGATGGACCTTCCTATCCCGCTGTGCCCACCAGTAGAATTACTGAACCTGGTTAGAGGGTGGTGCAACAACCATTGCTCTTATTCTGTTCTTGCTGAAATTCTGACTGCCTGGCAGAATGTCTCCAGGAGCGTCTGTGGGGTGTGAAACGATAGGCTTGGACAAGCAACTTAGCCCATAATACTTGGTATATAGATTAAAATATGCTAAAGAACCATAACCTGGCGCACAAGCTACTATAATATTCAAGTACTTAGTATATTTTCTATACAAAAGAGCTGTAGGAAACTACATATTGATGGGAGATGGTGCCACAAGAGTCTCATCATACTACTGCAAATATCTGCAATAAGACCCCATACCTCATCTAGGACTGGCTTTAAAGTAACTTTTAGGTAGTGCTTTCCCACTATTTTCATCATCTCATCTAGACATCGAGTAGCTAAGGTGTTTCCTCTGAAGATTGTGTTTACTTCTCTGTAACAAAAGAGATTAAATCATTTAAACTAAAAAGGCAATACATCTAAGGAACATTAGCATTAAATAGCAGTCATCTCTAATGCTTCTACTACATAAATACATGTTTAGACAGGTGTTAGAAAACATTTAATATATTTAAATCAGAAATTGCCCACTGAGATTAAACATCTGGTTTCCGAGAACATCGAGGGACAGAAAAAGAAGCAATAACTCCCTCCCTCCCCCCCCCCCCACACAATAAAAAACTAGTCCCATTACTGCACTCATTCAAATGATCAACATAATGAAGTTTAAAATGTACAGTTTAGGACACTCTAAAATAAAGAAAGAACTCTATGCAGCTTGTGAGAAAAATGCATTCGGAGAAAATTCCAAAACAATGAACACATAGCTAAAGAATATGCTACTAAAATATAGATTTAGTACTCTTCAGCCAATAAATATTTCACTTAGGGCTGTGCTTTGGATGTAGCTGTTGAATATAAATGCAAACTAGCTATATATTGAGTTGTAAAAGAGGTGTGTCCAGTTTGATAAATCCAACTTAATCTGTTTTAAATTACAATGATCAATTATGATAGAAAAATGAGAATTACACTTTCAAAAGTGTTAATGTTTTAAAATACAGCCAGATTCTTAAAATATAGATAGGGCTTATTAGGATTTGATTTCAAATGATATTTGTTGGTAAACGTCAATTTCAGCTGACACACAAATTGACAAAATAAAATATCATTGGTAGCAGCCTCCCAGCCCCTCACCAAAGCTTGTGCCCATAGGGATTGGTCAGAGAAACCTTCTGCAGCCCTGCTGTCATGGGAGTGGGTCTTTGACAATTGAGCTGCAGAGGGCTCCCTGCACAGCCACAGGGCTGGTAACACCTGAACCCTGCAGGCACAAGGTTGGGGGAAGGTTGCGGTCCTGCAGGGCAGAGCAGAGAATCCCAGCCAGGGCCGCAAGGAGGATGGGCAAGATCCATTCAGCAGCAGGGAGGCCTCCCTGCTCATCCTGCCCTTCGCTCACAGCAGGAATGTGGGAGTTGCCCCTGAACATGAACTGTTCAGCAGCACCCTGTGGCCAGCGGCTCATTATCATCCTTATAATCCTGGCCAGAGATCTCTGCTCTGCAGGACCAGGACTGCAGCCTCCCCTGCATCTTGCGCCCCAGTGTCTTGGGTCCTTTGGTCGTGCAGGGAGCCCCTTGTAGCCCTTCTGTTAGTGTGGAGAACCCCCTACAGGTCTACCATCAGTGCTGCCTTAACCCTAACCCACTTAATTTCCAGCAACTGTAAAAAAAGTTAAAAAGATAACCACTACAAACCATTGAAATTAGAAAAAATAATACAATTTGAATTCTGTCAAGCCTAAATATAGGCCAGATTTTCTCACCCTACACAAAACTGGAATAAGTACACTTTTCAGAGGTGACCTCTGTGGTAATGGAATCTATTCCTTTCCCAGCTTCACAGCACATAACAGCACCTCGGTGGCCACTCCTGTATTCTCTGGGGGGCTAAGCAGTGTCTGTTACTTTATGTCCCCTGTCCTAAAATATGGGTGCAGTGGATTGACCAATGGATATATGTAACTGCATACCAATAGGCCCTATTGTTGATACTCCCTGTGTCAGACCCATGCCACCAAAAGTGGGGGGTTTAAATTTCCATGGTGCAGTTTTCAAGATGCATAGAAGAGTGTGAACTCCACATGCACGTGATCGCTACACTTATTCAACAAAACAGTACCCGTGTTGCTTTTCAGCTCATACAGAAGTAAGATTTGGGCATAAATCTTTGAAAACAGAATCCGAATTGCAGACTAATGACCTATAAAATATACAGAAAATGGCCAAACTGATGTTTAGAAACAAAAAACAAAACAAAACCCATTTGCTGTTGGACACTGTTCTAATATGTCATGTTTAGTTATATAACAGCTAAAAGAAAAAACAACAGCCAAACCAGCCCATCTAAAACAGGGCTCTATGGGAATTCCGATCCTCAGCTAGAGCAGTATTATCAAGTGATGTTACAATGAAATATTCAATGGCAAGTGATTACATATACTCAGAGTTAACTTAAACTAATGAAGAAATGAATAGTGACCATTTATCAAAAATTGGTCATAAAAGGATGTAGAACTCTAAAAATAAAACACCCCATGTTATCATGAAGTTATGGAAAGATGAAACATACTGAGTGTCTTTCAAGTCTAGTTCGGCCACTGCAGTAACAAATGGTACTATCTTTTGATGGTGCAGCAATAGTCTTACAAGAGGCAAAACAGCATCATATTTATCTCGACACACTTCACCCAGAATGTAGGCAGCAGAAGCAGAGACTGGCTGTAACAAAAATAAAGGTGAAACCAAGATGAAAACAGTTTAACATACTACTTATACAGTCTGAACACAACCTGGAAAAGATTAGATCTCAACAAGACTGCAGATACCACCAGTTTTGTAAGAAAACTTAGCACGAGGCCAATTACAAGTCTACAAAATAATCTTATTGAAAATAGATACTATCTGCTCAGAGTGGCTTAAGTACCTTCAAATACTTTGACACCCACTATTAAAAATTCTACATTTATTCATTATAATATTTCTAAAGGGTTAGATTGCGGCTTTGCCACAAGCCCTGAATAAATGGCAGCATATGGTTGCATTGCTCAAGGGTCATATCCAGGTACTTTCATTTTTTTTAGCCCTCATCGCAGTAGCATCTGAGCATTTCACAATCATTAATGGATTTTATCCTCACAACACCCCTATAAGGCAGAGAAGTGCTATTCCCATTTTACAGATAGAGAACGGAGGCACAAGTTAGATTAAGTGATTTGCCCAGGATCACAAAGGAAATCTGTGGCTGAGCAACAAATTGAACCCAGGTCCTCGAATCCCAATCCAGTGCCTTATAAATTAGACCATCTGTCCTAGCGTACTCCGAGTCCAAATCAGGTCTCTGTTTTCCCCCCTTGCTCCAGGGAGAAAGTAACCACTGAAAGCCTTGTAGCTGTTACAGATTACTTTGCCCTCTTCCAGCTTCGTTGTACTGGCCAGGGCTAAGGGTAGGGACAGGTTGGGAGTCAAGGTGCTGCCCACCCAGGAGGAGCAGGAACAGTGGCTTCACTGAGCTGCTTACACAGTCATGGTACAGGTAGACTACGGAGGAGAAGAGTCATGTCCCCTTACTCCCATAAAGCAGCATGTGCAGAAGGTCATAACCTGGCCCTAGATCTGTTGCCTGTTTCTTCTAAAACGAAAAGAAGAAGTACCTGAACATCTGGTGATTTTAGCAGCAAATTTCTTAAAGAAGCATAGTACTCAGATGGAAGTACATAGTCTTCAGTATAACAAACATTTAGTCTAAGTGATCCCAGATCATCAGTTTTAGAGGATTTGTTTCCATTTTCTCTTGGTTGTAGTAAGTACCTGAAAATAACAAGACAATTGTAAAATACTATGTTAAAAGTTACTGTTTAAGGAACTAGATTAATATCGCAGTATGGTAAAATGACAAAGAAATTTTCTAGTGTATATTAACTCACCAGTCTGAATCTGGCCCTGCTGTCAATGGTTTTAACAAAGTTAAGATAAAAAGACTTCAGAACTAGATATGGGTGATTAAAGGAATTTTTTAAAAAAATCTTTAACTGAAGATACGAGCATTCAGTAGATCATCAGGACATAATGCAAGGCTTACATTTTCTCAGGTCTTTTCTGCAGGTGAGAGTTGTGTGGAGTAATAGTATTTGTGGGGCTAGGTGGAGAGAACAGGGATTGTTACAAATGCTGATACTGGTTTATTCAGCATTTTAAAAAACTGAATTCTCATTTTAAATCTAGGTTACATTTATTCTAATTACCCATTAATACTGCTACAAGATGAGTAGCATTCATCTGCAGAAATTACGGATGGTCTAGAACGAAACAAAAATAGAGCAAAAAGTGAAAGCTGTGAAGAAAAATATTCAGTAGAGAATACAGTACCCAAGCAAAAACTAGGATAAATTTTATTTTGAAAGTACACAATAGCAGCGATCGAAAAATCATGTTATAATTATATTGTATATAAATTCAAAAATTGCAAGCTGGAAAAGCAAAAACAAAAGGAGAATCTGAAAATCTGGAAAACACAGGATTTTATTCCCAGTCTCAAAATCCCAGAATTGCATTTTATTAGACAATCCCAGGGTCCTAGTTTTTGATTATGATTCTAATGTTGCTTTACCCAATTATCACCGTATAATTATTATATGATTCTTTCTTGGCTTTTGTCTGTAATTTAATTCTACGCCAACAGGTGGTGCAGTTGTGCAAGTGACATTTTGATAAAGTAATTTCTTTATCGTGTCAAATAGTACAACTTTAATATCAAAACACCACACACCAAGATTATACTGATTTTCAAACATCTTGTACAGTACACAATTGTATTTTAATGTTAATGTTATTTTAATGTTAGATACACCACACTTGAAGGTGTCATGCCAATGTATAGAGTGACTGATTCAGCCTCCATTGCAAATCAGGATTCTGAAAAATACTCATTTCCCCAGTACTCAGTTTTGGAGGCACTCCCTTATCTGTTCTGTCTGCTCTAGGCTGGCAGCTTTCTGGAAAGCCCCCCAAAAAAGTTTTCTGCTGTTCTCCAAAAGGACAGGCAACATTTCTATAAATTAATAAAGGTCAGTTAGCTATTTTTATAGGGTTTAAACTCTGTTAGTCAAAAATCTTTACTAATCCAGCATCCTTCTAGTTTTGGAGATTTAAATTACACATGTTGCAACTTTGGCAGGTTCCAGTGTGGTTGGTGGGTAAATTGTCTGATGTAACTCAGCAGGCTGCCTGGGCATCGATCCCAGGCACAGCCATATGTGTTGAGGGGTTTCCCTCTGTCTCATGCAGCTGGTGGCTCCCGCTATCTTATCTCTCCTACCTCCAATGTGAAGGAGGGGAGTAATTGGGACTCCCACTTCCACTCAAGGTTCCTTGTCAGGCCTGAAGGTGTATAGGGTTCCTTCAGGTTTCTAGACCCCTAGGCCATTGGTGCCAGATGAGCTCCACAATGGAACACCACTGTCGGGTATTACCCCCAATTGGGTAATAGTTTACAATAATATTGAAACATCTGCATTTAACCATACTACAATGTATGTGTTTCGTTGTTTTCATGCCCACATTAGTGAATTTGTGCTTTTGTTTCTCTGATGCATAAAGGAGGCCTAAAAGATATTTTGGGGGGGTGGTGGTGGGGGAGAAGGGAGGGATTTCCCCTCCCCCCCGTTTTCTCTTTAACATTAAAATTCAAGACTCATCTACCCTGTTAACAGAACTAATGGTGTGACATGGGAGCTACCAAGCAAGGGTATGTCTACACTAGGAAAAGTGGTTGTTAGTTAACACGTAGCTAAGACTGGAGAGACTAGACAATCACTCATCTCAGGTCTGTATAGTATTTAACTATATAGATGGGTAATGACTATAAATTCCCCCAAGATGGAAAGGTACTCTAATTTGCTTTAGCCTAATTATATAATCTTCAAAATAAAAATGTATAATACAGAATCTGTATTATCAAATTATCTATTCATGGCTATTTGTTTTCCCCCCAATTCTTTTCTCCCCTCCGCATCCATATTTTATTTATTTAAAATTATATATGTATGTGTGTGTGTGCGCGCGCGCATGCATGCACACAGAGAAATGTCAGATTATAAAATTGCAATTATTAGAAAGCAATGGCTTTTAAATTTCCCATCCTTTATTTCCCCCTGCAGATGTGTAGTTTTATAGGAAAAAAATAAAGATTTGCGCGCGCACACACACAAGCTATGAATCAGTGGAGCACCTGGAAGAAAATATTTAAAATTTAGCACCTGGCATATATGCTATATTACTGTATCTCAGAAGAACTACAGTAAGATTGTTTTTCTTGCTATTTGAGCCATGACTAAGAAATCTAACGTATACTATAAAAAACGGCTACTAACCTTTCTGTAAGTATTCTTAGAGGTGTTGCACGTGTCCATTCCAATATAGGTGTTTGTGAGCCCCGAGCACAGTTGCCGGAATTTCCCCCCCCAGTGGCATCTGTCAGGTCAGCTCCAGTGCCCTCTGGTGCCACGTGCAGCACCGGTATAGAGGACCCTGCGCCCCCTCAGTTTCTTCTTACCGAGCGACTCTGATAAGAAGAGAAGGAGGGCGGGTTTTGGAATGGACATGTGCAACACGTCTTTAAGAACAAAACAGTTACAGAAAGGTTAGTACCTGCTTTTTTCTTCTTCGAGTGCTTGTACAAGTCCATTACAAAGTAGGTGACTCAAGTAGTACCATAGGAGGTGGGCTCAGAATTCAAGAACAAGCAAGACTATGCAGTTCAAGTTAGCATTATCTCCGGTCTGCTAGGTGATGGCATAATTCCTTGAGAACATGTGCACCAAAGATCACGGTTGCTGCCCTGAATAGGGATTTATGCTAGGAAAGTGGCCAAGGAGGCCTGTGATCTTGTGGAATGAGTGGTCAGGTAATCTGGAAGTGGAATGCCAGACAGCTCTTAACATGCACAAATGCATGATGTAATCCAGGACGAGATTCTCTGGGCAGAGATGGGAAGGCCTTTCATCTTTTCTGCTATTGCTATGAACAGCTGGGTTGATCTGCAAAACATCTTGGTTCTTTGTATATAGAATGCCAGGGCATGTCTAACATCCAAGGAGTTTAGACGTTGCTCCTCCCTACTCGCACGCAGCTTTGGGAGGAACACAGGTAGGAAGATTGTTTGACTGCAGTAGAATTGCAAAACCACTTTCAGGAGGAATGCCAGGTGTGGATGCAGCTGCACCTTATTCTTAAAGACAATTGTATAAGGGGGCTCCAATGTGAGGACATGGATTTCCGAAACCCTTCTGGCCAAGGTGATGGACACTAAGAAGGCCACATTACAGGAGAGGTGAACCAACAAACACATGGTCAGCAGCTCAAACGGGGGGCCTGTAAGAGCTTTGATAAGACAAGGTTTAGGTTCCAGGGAGGAATAGGCTCTCTTACCTGGGGGGTATAACCTCTCCGGGCCTTTAAGAAAACAGATATCCATCTTGTGTGAAAAGACAGACTGGCTGTCGACCGGGGATGGAAGGCCAATATCACTGCTAGGAGGATGTTGACTGAAGAAATAACCAGACCTTGTTGCTTCAGGTGCAAAAGGTACTCCAATATGAGTTGCAATGAGGGCTCTGTGAGTGGAACTCTGCATTGGGAGGATCAGATAGAGAATCACTTCCTTTTTGCAGGGTTTTCTACCGCCTAACAGAACTCAGACTTGCTCCGAGCAAACTTACTCCTCAGGATTCAGCCATGAATTTTCCAAGCTGTCACATGAAGAGAACTGAGGTTTGAGTGGAGCAGCCAACCGTGGTCTCAGGAGATCAGGTCCGTGTGTAGCAGAAGCAGGTGCGGGGTCTCCACCAAGAGGCCTAACAGGGTGGTGAACCATGCCAGGGCTATGAGAATGGCCTGTGCCTGGTCCAGCTTGATCATCAGAATCTTGTGTATCATCAGGATAGGGGAAAAGGTGTAATACCAGTGATCTATCCATGATAGCAGGAAGGCATCCATAAGAGACCCTGGGCTGTGGCCTTGCAGGGAACAGAACTGGTGGCATTTCCTGTTGTCATGGGTAGCAAACAGGCCTATAATGGAGTCCCCCACTGTTGGAAAATGCCCCTCGTCATGTCCAGCCAAAGGAACCATTCACGGTGAGAGAAGAAAGATCTGCTGAGGTGATCCACCAGCTGGTTCTATGCTCCCTGTAGGTACGATGCCTCGAGATGGATGGAACGTGTTATGCAGAACTCCCATAGCTGGATTGCTTTCTGGCATGGGGGCCAGGGGAGAACGTGGGAGGGGAAGAGCAAGCGCCTCCCTGCCTGTTGATGTAAAACATGGCAGCTGTGTTGTCCATAAGAACCAAAATGACTTTGTTCGTAATGTGGGGCAGGAAAGCTTGGCAAACTGGGGACAACAGGCCTTGAGTCCCAACAGTCTGAAGTAATGTGGGTCTCCAAGCAATGAAGAAGTGGGACAGGCAGTTCAAAAACAGAGGGGTAACTGGATCCTATACTGTGGGGACTGAGATGTCAACCATGAGCATCTTGTCAAAAAGAGTGTTTCGAGCTCCCTGAGTGTCTGGGGACAGCCCGCATTGGCCCTACTGTGGAAGCCAGTGGAGGAGCTCTATGCCTGAACTCCCTGTTCTTCATCCTCTGCTGATCATAAGAACATAAGAAGAGCCATACTGGGTCAGACCAAAGGTCCATCTAGCCCAGTATCCGGTCTTCTGACAGTGGCCAATGCCAGGTGCTCCAGAGGGAATGAACAGAACAGGTAATAATCAAGTGATCCATCTTGTCGCCCATTCCCAGCTTCTGACAAACAGAAGCTAGGGATACAATCCCTGCCCATCCTGGCTAATAGCTATTGATGGATCTATCCGCCATGAATGATTTAGTTCTTTTTTAAACCCTGTTATAGTCTTGGCCTTCACAACAACATCCTCTGGCAAGGAGTTCCACAGATTGACTTTGCGTTGTGTGGAGAAAAAAAATACTGTTTTGTTTTAAAACAACTGCCTATTAATTTCATTTGGTGGCTCCTAGTTCTTGTGTTGTGAGGAGTAAATAACACATCCTTATTTACTTTCTCCACACCAGTCATGATATTATAGACCTCTATCATATCCCCCCTTAGTCTCTTTTCCAAGCTGAAAAGTTCCAGTCTTATTAAAAAGACCTGTCGGAGGCTGGACAAAGTAGTGGCCAGTCTGTTGGGGCCTATAAAGCTTCCTAGATGCCGCTTGAGTTTACAGCCTCAGGGATTTCAAGGTCGCCTTAGATTCCTTAAGCCCATGGAGCCTAGCATCAGTTTGCACCAAAAAGAGGGAGGACCCTTCCAAGGGGAAGATCTTGAAGGGTCTGTTGTACCTCCTGGGGAAAGCCAGATGATGGCAACCATGAGCTTCTGCCACATGATCACTGCTGTGACCATAGATCTGGCCGCAGAAATGGCTGGATCCAGGACTGCTTGTAAGGCGGCCTTCGCCATAGTTTTCCCTTCCTCGATCAGCAAGGAGAACTCCTGTCTGGTATCCTCAGGGAACAAGTCCTTAAATTTTTGCATAGCCTCACACATATTGAAGTCCTCGTGACCCAGCAGTGCTTGCTGGTTTGCTCTGTGACGCTCTAGTCCTTGCAGCCAAACAGGTCTAACTTTTTTGGGTCCTTTGCCTTAGACCAGTGGTCCCCAATGCGGCGCCCACCGGGGCATCTATGTGCGCCCATGTACTAGCCAGCGGACAAGCATCCGCCGAAATGCTGCCAACGCCTATTGATGTTGCCGCTTCTTGGCGGCATTTCGGCGGATGCTTGTCTGCTGGCCACGGTGGCTTGTTGTCTGGCGCCCACCAGATGAAGAAGGTTGGGGACCACTGCCTTAGACATTGTACCGATTGTCCCTGTCGCGCTCTCTCATTGGCAGCTGCTACCACCAAGGATCCTGGGAGAGGATGCAAGTACAGAAACTTGTAACCTCTGGCTGGTATGAAGTACTTCTGCTCCATATGCTTTGTGTGGGAGGGAGGGAAGCAGGGGTCTGCCACACCCCCATAACTGGGTTCACGATAGCCTTGTTAAGTGGTAGAGCCACCACCAAAGGACCCACTGCTGATAGAATGTCCAATAGGCTGAGTTGCCTCCTTGATCACCCCTGTCTGTATGCCTAGATTTGAGGACACTTGCTTTAATAAGTCTTGGTAGACCTTGTGATCATCTTGCAGAGTGGACACGCCCACCCCATCTGGGGAAGAAGAAGATAGGAACAGCTGAGGGGCCTCCACCTCGTCCTCCATATTGACCAAGACCTGCAGGGCTTCTTCTTGAGGCTTGGTACCAGAGTCTGGATCCCGGGGGGGGAGTGGGGGGTGGGGAAGGGGAGAGAGGGCTGTCTGCTCTGCTCTCTGAGGCCACTGAGTAGGAGCACCTCAAGAGTGCATCCTGAACTTTGGGGAACCCCCAAAGATTCCCAAAGGGCCACTGCAAGAGTGCTGGCCCCCACGGACCCAGTGGCCAAGCGCTTGGTGGTACCACTGCGCTTGGGGCTCATGGTGGAGTAGGAATGTCCCAGGGAGTAATGTGGGCAGCTGCAATGGCAGGAACAGTAGGATCCTGATGAAGAGTCCTGGCATGGCGACCAGGGTGGGGTGAACCCCTTGGTGCCAGTGCCATGGTGAAGCCTGTGATGAGGCTACTGTGTGGGGTTTTCCTGCTAGAGGGCAGTCCTGGTACCAGATGGTGGCTGGTTCTCTGGCACTCAACGGTACTGGTAGTACAGAGTCCTGTATGGCTGGGGATGCAGGAACCAGCAATGAAAGTACATTCCTGGCTGCCACAACTGCCTCCAGAGTTGACAATACTCTGAACTGATTGGCATGCTGTCTGCCTGAGGGCAATGCTACCTATGCAGGAGTCAGTAGAGCCTATGTAGGTATTAGAACCGCTGGTATTGGCTGTTGTGGTGCGTGGAAGAGTGACCCGACGTGGATCTCACTCTATTCCAGTCCCCATTTCCTGCTTGACTTTGGCACTGGGGACTGACACTTTTCCGGCTGCTTCTTATGTTTCTTCTTGGTCATCGGGGGGTGGGGACTCATGACCAGTGGGAGGAGCGCTCCACAGCAAACTGAAGTATTTGGTGTGGAGTTTGAGTGTGGTTCTGAAGTGGCTTTCAAAGCTGCCTCCACGAGAAAGACTTTCAATTTCACCTCCCGGTCCTTTTTGGTGTGAGGTTTGAAGTCCTTGCAGATCTGGCAGTGGTCCTTTCTATGAGACATCCCCAAGAACTTGAGACAGCTTGAGTACAGGTTGCTCAGTGGCATCAACTTGCCGCAGGAACCATAGGGCTTGAAGCTAGGTGACTGAGGCATGCCTCAGCACTGGGGAGTGGATGAATCTCACTAAGCGCAAAGGAGTCCAACAACTTAATAATAAAATAAATAATAATAATAATAATAATAATAATAAAAACAACCCTATTGCTACTATAACAAACTATACACACCAGAAAGAAGAAAAATAGCAGAAAAACTACTAGAAAGTTAGCCCAAGGCAATGAGAGCAGTTCCAGAAGTTGTAAAGGGCGGTAAGAAGGAACTGTGCTTGGGATGTGCACACACCTACATTGGAATGGACATGAGCAAGCACTTGAACAACATACTTTCTGCATTAAGGAAATCAATGTAGGACGGGGTGGGCTAACTATGGCCCGCAGGCCAAATCCGGCCAACCAGCCGTTTTAATCTGGCCCTTGAGCTCCCGCTGGGGAGTGGAGTCTGGGGCTTGCCCTGCTCTGGCGCTCCAGCTGGGGAGCAGGGTCAGGGGCTACACCATGTGGATCCCAGAAGCAGCGGCATGGCCCCCTTCTGGCTCCTGTAGGGGAAACCAGGGTGCTCTGTTCTGCACGCTGCCCCCGCCCCAAGCGCCACCCCTGCAGCTCCCGTTGGCCAGGAACTGCAGCCAATGGCAGCTGCAGGGACAGTGCCTGAGGACGGTGCAGAGCTGTCTGGCCGTGCCTCCTCGTAGGAGCCGGAGAAGGGACCTGCTGCTGCTCCTGGGAGCTGCTTGAGGTAAGCGCTGCCCAGAGCCTGCACCCCTGAGCCTCTCCTCACACCCCAACCCCCTGATCCCCCTCCCACCCTCCAAACCCCTCAATCCCAGCCCAGAGCACCCTCTTGCACCCCAAACCTCTCATCCCCAGCCCTGCCCCAGAGCCCGCACCCCCAGTTGGAGCCCTCATTCCCCCCCACCTCACCTCACTCCCCTGCCCCAGCCCAGAGCCCCTCCTGCACCCTGAACTCCTAATTTCTGGCCCCATCCTGGAGCCCGCACCCCCAACCAGAGCTCTCACCCCCTCCCTCACCTCAATCCCAATTCTGTGAGCATTCATGGCCCGCCATACAATTTCTATTCCCAGAGGTGGCCCTCGGGCCAAAATGTTTGCCCACCCTGGATGTGGGATCAAGTTTTCTTTTGGTCCCTTATTTCTCACCATGCTTGGAAGGAATCATTTCCTAACACTTTCACTGGAACCTTAATTTCTCCTAGGAAGACATCTTGCACCAGGTTTCCATTGTTCCATAGATCAATCCTGAAAGTCAAAACATTCTTTTTAATCTTCTTGCAAATTAGAAGAATAAAAACCACCAGCAGATTTCAGATCATCAACAACCATCTTGCATCACTAATTCAGCATGCATGCAGACAGGAAATATTAGAATTGTCATACCAATCTAGTAAAATCAAGAGGCACTCGAATGGCTTATTAAACCCACAAAAGGCAGCCATGGAAACAAATTTAGACAGTGAAAGTTAGAAATCACAGACTTTACATCAGTAAAACATAGTGATACTGGTTGATGCGTTTTCTATTTTGAACAAAAATATAAAATGAAATTACTGCATTTCATTTTCAGGTGTTTGCAGTGAACTTTTACCAGTGTACTTATATCCCTATTTTACTGCTGCAAGTAAAACTTGGACAGACTGCCATATCACACTGACACATGCGCTTGTTTTTTCAGACAATGGCTTGAATGTTCAAAACCTAAAGAGCTATCACTCCAAAGACATGCACCTGGCTTGGATTCTATTACTTCTTACCTCTGACATTTCTTTTAGACAGCAGATATGTTAAGAACAAAAAAAAAATTAATACTAGAGTTGTTGGGGCATAATTGCTTTTCTATATACATTTTCATCTATAATCCTACACACTGTACAAATTGATGGGTCACATACGCAAGAACAGACTTAGAAATGAGTGAGAAGTTAGTGCTTTAATGAGAATTAAAATTTACACTAAATTCTTTTTTTTGTGTGCCAGCTATGAAATCATCACTAACGCTCAAGTTGTGCCCTCAATTCCTCTCTGAGGTCGGGCATGTACGTGTGCATGTGCAAAGCTTATGAGGCTAAATGAGGTGCTCTGAAACACTGCTTGTGCAGTACAAAGGCAGGCAAACTATTTTAAAGTATGCAGGAGTGGAAAGGGGAAATACGCTGTAAGGCTCTTCTTATATCTGCTAGGGGAAGGTATTATGTGTTCCACCAAACATGCTGCCAGATACTAGCAGACACGTAGGAGAGGCTAGTTCCTGTCCAGGCCCCCAACACAACTTACTATACCCTTGGAGCCCTGTAGTGCCACTGGGTGGACTAGATGCCTCACTTTTCTTGAATTCTTGATGCTAGGGTCAGCATTCTGATTGATTTCTGCAAGAGCATGTTGAGAGTGAGGGGCTCTTTGTACCGCTTACAACCCAGTGCAGGGCATCCTGAGTTTAGCTCCAAATGTATATACACTACAGAAAATCCATTGTTCTATGAAGTAATCGGGGACTGAGGAGAGATCAAAAAATTAATAAAATTGGACATCTCAAAACTACAGTATGTAGAGTGTACTAGTTGCAGTATGGCACATCGCATTGCTTTCTTTTTGTCCTTCAAAAAACCCCTGCGATTTTCAATGCGTTGAAGGCAACAGAACGTGCGAAGATATCCACTTGTTCTCCATTGACATCACTTTTGTTATGTAATTCCCCCACCTCCAACATGAAAAATGGTTTGTAACTGGCTGTACATAAGATTGGCATTCCTAAAATGGAGGTTCTGCTGTACTAAGTAAAGAATTTAGGTTCAGAAAAAAAAAAGGATTTTGTTTTCATTGACATTAAACAAATATTGTACACTTGCCAGGGAATAAATATTAAGGAAAATACAACTTTCCATAAACTAAGCTATCTGAAATTTGAATAAACATTTTAATTACATTAATAATTTTCTCAGATACTCACAATAGTTTACAATTTCACTTTTAGAAAAAAAAAAAAAAACAAGTTTACTCTGAGGATTTTATTTCTGAAATTGGATGAATCTTCTTTGTAAACTTGAACACTAGTTTTTTTGCAGTCACATTATATCCAAATAAAGAAATGTTATGGCATAAAGGTTTTAATGCACTTTATAGAAACTGATATTAAATATATAATCTCAAGAACATACCTGACTTCCAGCTTCTCTATGTCCTCTTCTTCTACCTGAAACTGGGACTTTTTGGTATAACTACTGGACCTGGTTACCTGTAAGTAAAATTCCTCAATGATTTTTCTCCTTCAACCTGGTTTTTAAATTACAAATCTTCCATATCTACTGTAAAATCTTTGCTTCTTTAATATTATATTAGTCCTGAAAACAAATTTCTGAAAGTTCTAAGATATTAATTATGCATCATAAACTGATATACACTGAGGAGACAACAAAAATCCAACTGTTCCCTCCCCCACGTCACACAATTGTAACTGCATATTTTAGAATCTCTTTTCACTTCCAGATTAATTTTGTGCTCAATTTATTGCATTCCCAGATAGGATACTGTGTAGTTTACATGAGTCTAAGCCATAAAATTATGTAATTGCTTTGTAACCATTTTGTTCCAACATCTTAATTCACAGAAAAATTTAATCTGGGATTTCATAAGGTAGAACATGAGAGCCAAAACAAAACTATAGGCCTGATTCTGCAAGCACTCCAATCATCCATTTCTTATTGAAATCAATGGGAGTTTCAAAAGCAGAGTTCTCACAGGATCAGAACCTATATGCAAAGCATTAAATTACATATTACTGTCACAGTATTGATTTAAAAAGTTCAATACTTTCATATAGCTTGATAACTTGAAAATAAGGGATATATATTTTACTGGCTATTTTATTTTTCACAATATAAAAGGAAAAGCAGAACACAAAATGGAAAACAAAGGTAGTGGAACCATCTTAAAGGACCAAATTTTGGCCCCCTCCACCAAGCTAAAGTAAACCACGCTTGGCATGAGAGTTCTGCAGTGGTCAGAGGAGGAATATCCACCAGTTTCCATGCTTTAGCTCACCCCAAAACTGTGAGAGTGCAGAGGAAGTCATAACAGATTCCTGCTCCCAAGCATGGTATTTACCAGCTCTGTTGCCTTCAGGGCCTTCCAGACTTGTGCGTAGTTAGTGTCAGGATTTGTCCTACAGTAACTCATTTTGTTTACAGAAAAGCACCATTCTACCTAAAGACTCGCTAGAGCCAGAATTCTATTTTGTACATTGCAATGCATTAAAGCAATATGCAGTTTCAGTCTATTTCACCAAGGACTGCATAAAATAACCCACACAACACCAGTGATGCACCTCAATACAGATATTCCAAGCCCAGGACTGTCTAACAGAATGCCAAGAAGTATATTGATCTTCTGATGAAGACAAAGGAGATGAGGCTAGGTACAAAACTTAACGTCATTTGTTTTTGGAGACAGGATTTGATCCCAAGGCTTAAGCAGCAAAAAGTTAAAGCATTCACTTATTCTACCTAGAGAATGACTTAAAATCACTGATCGCCCTGTTAAATTACTGTACTGACTATACACAGCCAAAACCTGATATTTTTTACTAAGTGCTCTGGAAGATGTTCAAATTAAGAGCGACATATATATATTCATTCACACTTCAGTCCATATCAGAACTGCAACTGATGGCAGCCAATCAAGGGCAATAAATAGCCCTTACATTTGTGACTATGAAACTAACACCTCTCACTAGGTAGTAGTTGAATGGGATTGCTGTGGTCTTTCAGCCTGTTACAAATAAAGAACAGGAGTACTTGTGACACCTTAGAGACTAAAATTTATTTCAGCATAAGGTTTCGTGGGCTACAGCTCACTTCTTCGGATGCATAAAAAGGAATACACAGACAGAAGATATTTATACATACAGAGAACATGAAAAGGTGGAAGTACCTGTATGGTATGGACCGTATGAGTACTTCCACCTTTTCATGTTCTCTGTATGTATAAATATCTTCTGTCTGTGTATTCCATTCTATGCATCCGAAGAAGTGAGCTGTAGCCCACGAAACCTTAAGCTGAAATAAATTTGTTAGTCTCTAAGGTGCCACAAGTACTCCTGCTCTTTTTGCCAATACAGACTAACACGGCTGCTACTTTGAAACCTGTTACAAATAAAGGTGACTTAATTTATTATGGAGAAACTTGCATTTACTTCAAGAGACCCTCTTGTGGCTAGCTCAAAACACACACAAACACACACAAACAAGATTTGACAGTTTAAATTAAGAGAAGTTAGTTACCTCAAAATAAAATGTTTCATTAAACTGTGGATTGCTTGTTTTCTTCTTTACTTTTGTCTTCTTTTGGTCATTCCTGTTTCAATGTGGTACAGTTTTACCATATAGAATTTAAACACACAATTATTAAAACATTCTATTGTCAAGAAAGGGCCATCCATTTAACTCTCAGGCCCAGAACCTCAAACATATTTAGGTGCCTAACTCCTATTAATTTCAATGGAAGATAGGTCCCTAAATACCTTTG
The DNA here is from genome assembly GCF_011386835.1 of Chrysemys picta bellii. Classification (NCBI taxonomy): domain Eukaryota; kingdom Metazoa; phylum Chordata; order Testudines; family Emydidae; genus Chrysemys; species Chrysemys picta. The sequence goes on from NC_088799.1 coordinate 33,152,507, forward strand.
AGATTTGAAGATATACAGGGTGATTATGTAAGTATTGAGGTCATTTAAGATGTCACTTGATATAATGGAAAAATATTGAAGAGAAAAAGTTAATACACATTCACAGCATGGTTTGAAAAGCTAAATGGTGATCTTCAAAAGCTGTACCTATTTACATATACACGTGCACCTGGGAGGTGGTCATATTTAGTTTACCATTTATATTTTAGTTCACAGACAAGTGCAACATGAAATGGATAGAGGTTGATGCAGATTAAAACAGTGTGGATTTGATTTAAATCACTAGTTAGGAAGACTCGATTTAATCATGGCTTTCTATATGAAAGTGCATTCTTGTTGGTTTTTAGAACCTTAAAACATATTCTTCACAACTCAGAGGTAGATGTAGGTTTCATTTTTAGAAGTACACACTATACATTTTTAAACAGCGAGTTATTCTGAAAACTTTTCAGATTAGTTTTACAGCTACATCAGAAAATGAATGATTGTTTGGTTATTTCATTTATCAAAGGTAACTGAAGCAGATATTTATGAAGTCATTGGGAGGTGAACTATCATTAATATTTGGAGGATTTTCTTGTCATGCTGTATTAGGAGGAGAACATCACCAGACAGACATTTCAATTGTTTTAACTAAAACAACAACGTTAAGTATTCTGGATTTTTTTCTTCAACAGCAAACAATATTTTAACAAATCAAGCATATGTCCCTCGAGTCTCACATTTATCTCCAGAATTCTTCTCCTGTCCAGATCTATTCCACCCCCAACAATCTTCTATTCATTGAACTTTTTGAAATGTTGCACTTTTAGAAAGAGGTAAGGGATTGACTCTTGTCCCTCTGCAAATTTGTGAACAGACCTCAACTCTATGTGTAATTTCTCACCTCTGTGTATGATTTATTTTAAAACATTTTTGCTGTTAACAAGCATGTTACCTCTGGAGACACAAATCCACAGTTTGAGAACTGCAAAACTAAGCATCTCTGATGGTATCCTCTAGACTGAGCACTGAGTCCCATTGGGTAGCTAGAAAGATTAACCTAAATAATCTATACAGAAGCCTATGGAACCCCATAAGATTGGGTCCCTAATGAACTATTAGAACTCATTTACAAAACATTACATGAATATAGTGTCTCATACTATAGAATTAATAATTCCTATTCCATGATGAGATATCTTTGAACTATAATGTATCTATCTTTAGATAAAATGTTTTTTGAGGGGGGGGGGGGAAATTACCAAAAAAATCCCATTTAAATTAAAAAAAAAAAAAATCCGATTTTTTATTTTATTTTATTTTTTTAAAATAATTGATTTTTATCCACCCTGGATTAAAATTTGGAATGGATTGGAACAATTTTCACTCCTGAAAACAGGGTATTTGTGCATCTGCTTCCACATATGAAATGCTCAGTGTTCCTTCTCCATCCCCTCCTCTTGCTCCACTCCTGTTTTCTATTTTAAGTGGTGGTGTACATTGTTTATAATAACCACATAATATTGCCTCCTTTCTTCCCAGAGACAGAACATGTCACTTTCAAGAACTGCTCAGATACGAAGTATTTCCTTAAAAAATAAAAAATAAAAAGCCCTTGCTAATTCTAAACTAAGGCAGACTGATAGAAAAAAAAAATCACTAAAAATACTTTATGTAAATAAGCATTCTATTTACTTCTCATCCCAGCTAGCAATTCCTGCTCAACACAGTGCTCAGTGAGAAGCACAGCAAATATGAAAACTACTATTTTTTGCTTTTAAATAGGTTTTATATGGTCTTAACAGACACAAAGGTACATGACTTATAACATACATAGCATATGTTCTTATACCATGGACAACCTTAGCCTGTAAAGAGATTTTCAGTGTAAGTAAAATTAACAGAGAAAAAGTTTTGTTACATGAGACTATGTACCTATATATCGTTCAGTGCTGTTTCTATACTAACAGAAGTTTGTATAGAACACATACACTACATCGTAAGTAACTGGTGGGGGAAAATAAAGATTATTCTCTTCCACACTAAAATCCATCCATCCAATTAATTATTTAACAACTATATATTTGAACACTTTGGTCCAGAAGATATACCTGTCTCTTTCCTAATTTAGAACAGCATTTAGAAATACTGAATTTGCAATATAATTCAACAAATGTTACCTAGAAGGACCCATAAGAGACACCGTTGCATAAGGATCACAATTCTGTCCATTTACAAGAGGCAACCCATGGCATTCCTTTATGCTAAAATGAAAAGAGAAACAAAGAGTTAGTGAATCAATAAAAAGCAACAGAGGGTCCTGTTAGTGAATCAATGTATCATTAACAATTTGACCAGCTGAAAAATTACTCATTTCTTTTAAAGCAAAGAAGACACTTCAAATCAAACCAATAAAGAGTTATCATGAGCCAGTACATTGTTTCAGCACAGCAACGATTAATAGATCTGAAGCATATTGGATTCCACATGGATGTACTATATATCCACACTATATACAACAAGTGGGCTCCACCACCAGACTATCCAATCCACAGTTTTCTAGGCATAACTTAAATGCTAGAGGACAGTCAGGTGTACAATTAGTCTGAAGCAAGTTACTGGGTCTTAAGGACCCTTGGAGGTCATGAAGTAGTCAAATACCAGTCATGTGTTCAGGGTAAATAAAACCCAACAACTTAGAAATGATACACAGAAAGTTACTGTGAATGAGAAGACTAGATTTACTTGTTAATTTGACTTAAGAAGGACAAGAAGACTTGCCAGTAGACCTCATCTACATTGGGCCAGCAGCAGTGTTCAGAAGCCATCTGAATGGGGTTTAAACCTTGTTCCACCTAAGCTAGTTATTAACTTGGGTTGGTTGATCAATCCAGTAGGGTCAAATTGTGCTGGATTCATGTTTTAAAGTGCACGTCCAAACATTTTAAATACATTTGTAACATGGTTTGTATGCATCTACTCTAATGGCCAGATGAGAGAAATCTGTTTACCTGGAAGAAGTCAAACTATTTCTAGGACAGTAAAGCACAATCTACCCTTAAGTCTTCAAAGGCACAAACCTGCAATATGTGGTGGTATATTTCAGCAGGCGATCCCAAAGACATTGGGCCAGATCCTCAATTTGTCATGATACATAGATTATAAGCACAAAAGGGACCACTGATCATTTTGACCTTCTGATTTAATTCATGTTTGAACTAGAGGATATCTTTTAGAAAAAAAATAATCTTGGTTTAAAAATTCCCAGTGATCGAGAATCCACCACAAACCTTGCTAAATTGAGACAATGGTAAATTATCCTCACTTAAAATACCAGTCTGAATTTGTCTAGCTTCAACTTCCAGCCACAGACTCATGTTATATTTTTGTCTACTAGAGTGAAGATCCCATTATCAATATTTTGTTCCCCATGTAGGTACTCTGAGCATGATCAACACACCCCTTAATCTTCTCTTTGTTAAGAAAAATAGGTTAAGCGCCTTAAGTCTATCACTATAAGGCATGCTTTTCACTCCTTTAATTATTCTCCTGGCTCTTCTCTGAATCTTCTGCAATTTATCAACATCCTTCTGGAAGCATGGACACCAAAACTGAATACAGTATTCCATTAGTGATCACACCAGTGCCAAGTACAGAGGTAAAATAACCTTCCTATTCCTAATCAATATTCCCTTTTATATACCTAAGGACTGCATTAGATCTTTTGATCACAGAATCACACTAGTAGCTTCTGCTCAGCTAATTATCCACCACAATCCTCAAGTCTTTTTCAGAGTCACTTGCTCCCAGGATAGAGTACCGCATCCTATAAGTATAGCCTTCAGTCTGATCCTTGATATATAGCTTCTTATTCAGCTGTATTAAACTGACTACCATGTCTACTGTCTTTTTTTTTTTTTTTTTCTTTTTTTTTTTTTTTTTTGAGTATTTTGAGTTAATGCACAATGAGGAAAGGGCTACTTAATGAGTTGCAAGAAAGACAAAACTTCCAGAATGAGAGCCAATGTTGGAGTACCCCACTTTATTAGTGAGGAGTATACAATACTGACTATACAGAAAGTACTGTCTGATCTAAAATTTGGTTTGACAAAAAGAGGCTGCCATCGGGAATGCAGCTTTAAGGAAGGATGTATAGCAAAACGGATGGTGTTTAGGGAGGGGGTCCAACATGCACCTGAGTTCCAAGGGGTTATTTGGTGTATTTCTGAAGAATTAATTACACGATATCAGATATAAAAGATACCTACCACACCTTGTTCACCCCTATTATGGGGGAGGTAGTTTATTAATCCTTTCTGTAGTCGTATGCCTTCAGATCTGGGGTCAGACTAGCCTGTAACTATTCCAGAATTTAAAGAATTTTGGAGACCTGGCTTGGATTCCTCACCACCCACCCCCAGTCCACACAATAAACAAAACTTGAGCCAAAAATTTTAGCCTGTTCCAAGTTTGTTGATTCCTGCCCCAATCTAGGAAGGAATCAGTTTATGTTCAAGAGTATCCCTTTTTCCCCAGTTGTATCTAGTTAGACTGCGCACTCAAGGTCACACAGCAAAGCAGTGAAAAAAAACTGAACAAAAACAAATAACTCAGGTCGTTTTAATCCCAGTCCAATACCCTATTCACTAAACTACACTCAATAGACTTAATTCAATAATTAATAAATCAACAAATGGAAACTAGTCTATCGTTTACCAGGTCCTGGATTCAGGAAAGGAGATTAAGTCAGCTACCGAGGCTCGGGGTGGCTGCAGAACTTCATTGTACAGCCCTTTCTGACTACTTCTGTAACCCTACCTAGTGATCTGGAAAGGAGGCATAGCATTGGGTTGAGAATTTGTAGAGCCTTACCCCTCAGGAATTCGATCTGTTCAGATGCATACGTGCACAAGGATTGCATTCATGTGCACAAAAACTGTACAAAGAGGAACTTTTGAAAAGGATGGTTTGTTTGTAATTGAAGGTCTAGAATATTTCCTCTGTACAGGGCTCCTCCTCTCTGTTTACTCTCAAAAAAAAAAAAAAAAAAAAAAGGTCAAATTTTCCTATTACATTTTAGCTAGAACTAGACCTATGGATAGGAGTGGTGTTTCCCATTGCTGTCTTTTTGTAAGCTGCTTACTATGGTCTCAAACTTCATATGTTCTGGAAGTTAGGGAAACTCAACGTTTAAAAAGTAAAGGGTTGTTTTGCCAGAACAGGGCCCATTGAAGGACATAAGCCAAGAACAAAAATAGTGCTACTGACTATATACAGAATGCTTTGAAAATGCACAAACTTCAAAAATCGCCCTTTAATTTTTCAGTTACATTAATAAGAGAAGATAGTTGTCCATGTGAATTTTCTGCTTTTGTTACATGAGATTTTCAAGTTGATTGTATCCCTTTAAAATAAGAAACTTAAAGGGCCTCCACACAAATAAATAAAAAGGTTATCTTCTAGGCTCTTCCAGAAATTCTACAATCTCAGAGAATCAATTATTGTTTTATGTGTAGATATATAGGTGTATGTTTAGTACATAAAAATATATATTATGAATAGAACATAAAAATGCATTTTTTACTCTGAGACTACCAGCAGGTTGCAGAGCATTAACAAATGTGTCAAGTTTTAAAGGTACTTCTCCCTCCCCCATTTCATAATCTCAGATGAAGACAAAAAAAAAATGCTGACGTAACACTGGACTGATTAACGCACACGTTTCTACCACATCAGTCATTGGATGACTACAGCGACCACGAGAGAACCCTAATTTCCTTTAGATCATTTCTCTCTCAAAGACATCCGAAAAGAAGGTACAGTGCAGTAACCCACTTCCTATTGACAATTGCACTGTGCAATAGTAACTTTCTAAAACGACTTTTCCCCCCCCATCATGAAGTCAAAATAAAACAAAATTTTCACTGTAAAAACATCTTAAAATAGTTAAGTACTGTTAATTTGTATATCCGTGCACGCTAAGTGCAAAAACTGACTGCGCAAAGTTAGGGTTGGAGAGAAACTACAAAATGTTTGGAATTTCCTAACATTCAGCTTTTGCTTTTTGCTGAATCCACGTGAGGGAAGCTGTTCTAGTTCTCCCTCATATGACACTTGTACATATTCCAATAGGGGACACTGAAAAAGGGGCAGCAAGACATCACTGATCAGACTGTCAGCCAGTGTGTTTAACTTATGAGCATGTGTAGTTAAAGCAAGCTGCAGTGCCCTACACCTAGATTCTTTTAACCTAAAAAGAAACCATTGATGTATTCCCAGTCTGACTTGCTTACTTTTGGGACAAAAATAAGTTATTACTAATTTTGCTCCTATCAACAGTGCAATGGAAGAGTCAGCTAAATTCCTTTTCTAGCTCCTGCACCAACTAAACTGGTCAGCCAAATTCAGAGGACATAGTTCCACTTCTTTTGTTCTTTATTATATTAGAAATAAAGAATTTAAAAAAGCATTTCAATTAGACTTATTGCCCCTCAGTGTTTTGTCTTAGCCCTTGTCTCCAGGGCTTCACAGTCCTTACAGCCCTCCCTGCTGAGGCTTTCCCTCCATCCAGATCTTGCTCTCTACAGACTTCTCCATCTCAGGTCTTCCACTTGATCTGAACGGAGATTGCTCCTCCCAGGTCCTTCCACAATTCTCGGTCTCTTGACCTGCTCTCCTGCACGAAAGGCAAGCAGCCTTATATGCAATTTCAGAGAGAACATATAAGTAGGAACAAGAATGTGACTTACAACTACAGCTCTCAGTTTTAAAAGGCTTACTCAGGGGTGTGCACAGAGGGGTGGGGAGGCGCAAGCAGGGGCAGCCTCCCCCCCAAATAGTGGTCAGGGGCACAGAACTTCTTCAGCCCCGGGGCCATAGAGGCAGGGAAGATCAAGCTCCTGGCCGGGGCTGGGTGGAGCGAGGGAAGATTGAGCTCCTCCTGGGACCAGGGGAGGCAGTGAGCTTCTGTGCTTCCCCCCATCCCCCCGCAAGGGGTCAAAATTAAAATTCCTGAGCACACCCCTGGCCACTTACATGTCCCAAACCCAGTGCCTATTTCTAAATGGTATGCCTAACAGGATAGCAAGATATACAAAAAGTCACTGCAAACACACAGTAGCCTACTTCCACAATGGTTAGCATTATGAATTTACTATTTGTGCATTCACAGGATATCACAGCTCCTTTATGCAGATTAAACAAAACAAGAGCATCTACCACAAATTGAGTCAAGTGACAATATCCAAAAGAGCCTCAAATCCCAGAAAGCATCCTGCACTTTCCACATCCAATAGTTAAATAAAGTGGAAATCTAAAAAAATGTTAAGATTTGAAATCTGAAAGAACAGGGATTTCAAAATATCAAGATTCCATCCTTTAGAAGTTCCACATCTGGACACAGAGCTAAAAAATATACATACTACATATTCAGCACTTGATAAATCTGGATATCTCTGAATTCAGACAAGTAAAGCATTCATACCAAAACCAAAGTACCACCAACTCTCAGCCACTAAAAAGGATTAAGTGGAAAGATCTAGCAATGGACAGAAGGAAAGCATTCTGCTCCTCCTGCAGTTCTGAAGGATTGAAATGCAGAAGTAGGCTTCCTGTTCCCTTGAAACCCACTAAGGATAGAGGGACAAGAGATGCGTCACAAGAGTACTTTTAAACACATTTTTGGGAAGTAGATTTGTGTCAAAGTGACTGATCCTGTACCTCCACCATCCTTCCCAAAAAAAGTCAAACTGGCTCCCAGAAGCAAACAGAAGAATGTATAGCCTTTTATATCTCCAAAAGACAAAAGGAAAACAAGGTGAAAGACAAAAAAGTTGCTATTGTCATGAAGACATTTCACTAGGATCTTTTGGTTTTGAAGTAAACCCTCAATTCCATGCAATCTTGATTTTAATAAGAGCCAAAATATATGATTTTTTGCACAGCTTTACCTGCAGAAAGCTCAGTTATAGCTGACTATATTAAATGCATCTTCAAAAAGCAATAAGTAGTGCTGGGGAGGAAATAATGAACTGGGAAACAACCACCAGATGCATATTGAATTTTGAGCCTTTGTAAGAGAAACGCCTTTAAACTGTGCACTTGTATTCTCCTTTGCAAATACATTTTCTAAATTACTAAGCATTATAATAATAATCAGAGCTAATAGCGACAGCTCAAGATAGGACTGCTTAATATTTCCCCTTATAAAGCCATTTTTCAATTGCTTATAACTTTGTTAAACTGTTTGGTGGAAGTTTTTCATGCTTGCTCTCTGCCCCAGGCAAAGCTTTCTTTTCTAAAGATTTCAGTGAAAACCATTCAGCTATTTTGAAGAATTCGGTTTGGCAAAGCTATTATCTATATTAAAATTTCCATCAATTTCAGTGAAGAACACAGTGCCTCTGTGCTTTGGAGCAGAAATGTAAGTTTAGCATATAGACAGTCCTGGTGACAAAGGTATCTTTTGCTGTCATGATAATCCATCCACATTTAGCAGTTATGTCTCTGGAAATGGCAATCTGCATATGCTCATTGTTAGAGACCTATTGCTAAAATTTCAGAACATGCCAATTCCGCTGAGCATGCTCCAGTCCCACTACAAGAGTGAGAGTTAGACCTTTAGGTGGGGAGATGAAACAACATCAGTCCCAGCTATTCTTCCCTTTAAGTCAAAGGTGCATTGAGTTGGGAGCCAGGAAACCATCATAAATCCTAGTGTCAGTTCTTATACCAACTAGTGTTAATTCTGTGCACTTCACAGATGTTACAATTAAACAAGGTCTTAAACCCTTATGTTAGGGTATGTCTACACTGAAACACTGGATTTTTCACACCCCTGAGAGATGTAGCGATGACGATGTAAATTCCCAGTGTAGACCAGCCCTTAGGAGATACCTTCTTTGTATAATAAAGAATAGCTAATAGACATTGTACAAAAAGTTACTTCTAACAAAGCTTGAGCATAGCCCAGCCCAGCCCCACTGCCTTTCAGAATGTGTGTACCAAATTTATGCCCTTGCTGTGTTGCCCAACTAAACACTAGACCACATTGCTCTGCAGAGCAAGACAAAGCAGGCACTCCCAACTTTCAACATTCTCTTGGTACTTAGCAACTAGCTATTTAAGCTACTTGCAAAAAGTAAAGCCTGTTGGGACTAGGGGCTGGTTCTAACAGAGACTAAATAGTTTCTGCTGCCAGTTACTCCATTAGCTCTTTAGAAGTGTGTACTGTGTATTTAAAGGTGGTGGGTTCCAAACTTGCTAGTGACACATGCAAGGGTTAATGTGGTTCCACATGATGGAATTTGTTTTTTTAGTTTGCTCTTTTAAAAATCTAGGAGACTAGTGTTCTTGGGACATAGAAAAATATTATGTAAAGTTGCAAAGTCAAGCAATCAAAAGCTAGGAAAATCCAGTATTATGGTTATATGTGCAACCTTAATCCAGACCCATCATTTTTATCCAAGCACCACATTCTTTAGTTACATCATCACATAACACTTCTGATTTTGCATAACATGCACAGTGAATGAGGCGGAGGGTTGCAAGTAGGAAAAGGAAGTTCTCTTGTGTTTAAGGCACTAGACTGGGACCTGAGATAGCTGGGTTCTATCCTTGGCTTTAAAGAAACCTACTATGATGCTGAACAGGTGCATCATAATGCATGCACACTGAAGGGAGCCAGATTAAGGCAACCCTAAATCTGGCATTTCCAATTTGAGCACTTGACACTGCAATATTAGCATTCTTTAATTTATAGTCTTTTGTATACAATATTGAAAGACATCTAGCAGTTAGGGCACTGGACCACATGTCAGGAGACCTGGATTCTATTTAACTTCACCACTGAGTTGCTGCGTGTTCTTGGCCAACTCACTTCTCCGTTTTAGGACAGTGTCCCCTTCTGGAGATTATACTTACCTGCACTCTCCGTGGTAAAGCACGGAGATCTACAAGTGAAAAAGCACTTATACCACAATTATCAAGCTGTATTCTGTTTTATGTCACTATGACATAACCTGAAGCTAAACTGAAGTCTCTATACCCTTATCCAACTAGTTGATGGTCAGGTCACAGCCACTCCAAAAGTATCTAATAGATGTACAAGGTAAGACACTCCCCCACCACACACACCCCTTATTTAAGTCTAAAATTTACTGCCAACCTTGCTCCCATTTTCATCTACTGCCCCAATCCGTCTGGCATGGCTATGTACTTCAGCACTGTCCATTAAAGTTTTCATTTTAACTTTTAAAATATGTATTGTGTACTCAATATTCCAAGTTTTACTTTTCATTATGTTGGGAGAGCCAAGAGACAGAGGAAGAAGCACTACTGTAAACTGTAACAGTAGTTACAGCTAAGCAGAAAACTATGAAAATCAAATTGCTATTCCCACCTAAGTAGTCTCCTGCTTAAGGACATGCTGGGCCAGGAGAAAGTCATTTTGAAATTAAACCAAAGCTGAGCCTTCCAGATAACTGAAAGTAAGTCCACACAGTCTCAAAGTGCCTGAGGCAACTGACTAGGGCTTGAACTGAGAGGTTAAAAATAGGAGGTTAGATGTTTGGGCACTGAGACCCTCCTCCCTTGCCAGGTTTCAGAGCCAAGGCTCCACCCCAAGCCCAAACACTGCTATTCTTTGCCCCACAAGCCCTAGTCAATTGACCCAGGCAGAGACTTGCTTTTGCAAGGGTTTTTGTTGTTGTTTTTTAGTTTGTTTGCTGTGTAGTTACTGTGTACCCAAAACAGACCACAAGTATTGGGTTATGTACAGTAGGGAAATTTTGGGAAGTTCCCACCAATGCCAACATCAGTTCAGCTCTGCCAGTGCTTGCAATGTTTGAAGTCCTAGCTACTGGCTGCCACTGGCACTTTCAGCCCTGTCAACCAGACCTGCTTTGAGCAGGATTAGAAGACACGGTGCTTAGACACCAACACCCAGTTTACATTAGGGCTCCTGACATGGATGGCACTCATGCAGCCTTTAAAAAAAAAAAAAAAAAATCTGTTTGCAATGCTGAAAAACTTTTGTGAAGTCTCCCTAGTGTACATATGGCCCCTACAATTAGGCAAATTCCAACACAGGCATTTAAAAAAAAAGTTTTGGTGATGTAATTTTCTACACAATGCAACACAACCTTACTGGTTCTTTTAACAGTAAATCAAGCTCCTTTTAATGATTCATAAATATTCTTACTGTACTACTAGTTGCTGGCACACAGATCCATTATCTGTTATCAGTTCATTCAGTTTTAATTCAAGGTGAACTTTTCCCTGCAAAAAATAAAAATACCACATGTAAATATTTTTGAAATCCTTTATTTCAAAAGTAGTAACAGCACATAGGAAAGTAACTTGCACATACTTTTAAAATATAATTTATCCCTCTATATAAGATGTAGAACTTACTCATTTAAAAAAAAAAAAAAAAAAAAAAACCACCACACAGACATGCTAGCAGAAAATGGAGGTAAATCAATGGCATACTAATGCTAAGGGGAACATTTCTGGGTAAAGAGCTCACTCCTGCTCCACTGACTTTAATGAAATCCATTGTCAACCTTGCTAGAGCCAACTAGAAATTTAGGGCCCCGTCCTGAGCTAGCAAAAAATGAGAAATTGATATGCAATATATGACCAAACACTACTATACCCAGCAATATGGGACTCTAGAATCTTCATTGTTGCCTGTTCTAGCTAGGCTTAGGAGGATGAGAGGCTGCTAGAAATATTTATGAGTGAAAACTGAGAAACAGGTTATTACTGTTTATTACATGCACAGCTCTAGCAATGTGCTAAGTGCTTTCCAGACTGAGGAAGTGACCTCTTCTCGTTATCTAAGTGTTTGATCTAAATGACAGAAAGTAGTGAAGAGCAGCGAGAGTGAACTTTACTTATTTCCATGATACATGTCTCATGATTCAGTCTAGCGTAACAGTTCTCTGCAGTGACAGCTAGGGTTTATAAAACAATACTCAAAATATTTATATGCTGTTTGATACAACGAGAGATACCATTTGATTTCAAACAGATTTTGAAAATGATGCATGGGAGTTCTGTTATTTGTTAATAGACTTTGTGCAGTAGTCACCCAAATAAGTGTACTTAATGTAGAATCTCATTCATACAAACAAAAACAGCAATTGTTTCAGTTACAGCTCTGTGAGGACAAAGAGTTAGCCATTTTTCCCCATACCCTCTGTAAATGATGATGTATCTAACCAACTTTGGGACAACACTGTAAAAGTAACATACATACATCTTTGGGCTCTTCCTCTCTGCATCTCAACGATAACACATTTGACCTGGATACAAAACCAGAATGGTTACTTATTCTACAGTAACTGTAGTTCTTCTAAATGTTGTAGTTAGTGTGGATTCCACTGCAGGGGGTATACACCTCATACACATAAGTGTGGATTTTTTTCCTTTTCACTAGCAGTGTATCAGGGCTGCACACGTGCCCTATGCCCCTTTGTGCTCTGACATGAGATCTTAAAGGCAGGGCAGCCATGACCTACCATCAGTTCCCTTGCAAGTCAAACCCCATGTTGCTAAAGCCTCCAAATAATGGTGATGGAGGACAGATTGTGGAATTCACACTGACTATAACAGTTTCACGAACCACAGTTTTTGTAGGGTATGCAACTATTCTCTCTCCTTCATGTAGGTCAGTGTGGATCCCATGGTAGGAAACTGACAAGCAGTATCGTCACTGGACAGTGATAGCAAGGAGTTTCAGCTGTCATTTAAACAGATTGAAATATTGCTCTTCTGAATTTGGCATCCAACCTGGCTACCATTCAAGTGCATAAAATATTTTAACAAAAAAAGTTAGAGGGCTGCTTCTCATAGCCGCCTGGTAGATCTTGGAGATTTGTATGTTTTGGAAGCAGGCAGACAATGCCACCTGTATCCTGGTAGAGTGTGCCTGGCCATTTGAAGGCTTGCCTGCTTGACAGCAGATGGAAATTCACTGTGTGATCCACTTTAAAATGCTCTGCAATGAGACAGCCTGGCCTTTTGATATACCAGATGTCACAGAAGACCAGACTTCGTGGAATAGGGCACAGCAGCTTTTGAAGGTGGTGTTCTCTAGACTGGATCCAAAATGGGTCTCAATCTTGTCAAATTCACAGACGTATCAAAGGACCAGTGTGCACTGCCAAAGAAAAGCAAGTCCTCAGTCATAACCTGTATCTCTTTAGGGATGGTCCAATGGAGCTTAGAGCCATGATGCTCTGTGCATGGTTACTACGGTAGCTAAAGACCTGATCATGGCGTCGTAGGCATCCATCACTGCTTACAAAGCCATCTTAACAGCATAATTAAGGAAGGTCAAGCTCTTTTCTACTGTCATAAGGGAACTTTACAAGGAAGGCTGTCATCCGGTCTCACGTTAGAAAGTTATACTTGGCCAGGAAGGCCTGACAGCAGACATGCACCGATATAGTGACACCAAAGGGTACAACTTCCTCCCAAACAGGAAGAGGCATTTGAGGTCTTCATCTGCGGCACATTTTTGTTCTCTCTATTTTTCTTTTTCACACAACTAACAAGTCTAGGTTTCCTGCATGGGGTACCAAGCACCTCTACATGTTTTGCCATTGATGGCTGATGTCTGCCCCAGGGCTTCAGGTGGGACTAGTTTTCCCCTATTAATGGGGAGGGTGATCCTGGCTGGACCATAAACTGACAGGGTGTCAAGCTTGTGAGACTTCTGAAATCTCCATCAGCAGAGTCTAGGGAATCCGTACAAGGCACTCCTGCAAAGTTACCTGATGCCAAGGATACTGCTTCATCCAGTGTCAAGGAGGAGAGATCCTTTGATGTTGGCAAGGGATACTAATGTTGCTCAGCCCCTGGATCTGCCTCCTCTTGATATTCCCCCATTGGTTGTCTGGCCAGAAATGCCCCTTGGGAGAGAGATCTCTTGCTCTTCCTCTGTGGTGGAAACTGGCTCCTCAGTAAAAAGGTGGGCCCCAGTGTTCTCAAGAGGGCCATGGTGGCATATTGTATAGGTACAGATAACTCAAAGGCTGCTGGCTGGACCAGTGCCAGTCTTGGTGGGACAGTGGTTGCTAGGGCCTGTAGGAGAAACCTGCAGCTGTCTCAGTAACACTGATCACAGACCTTGGTTGGGGGGCTGGGGGGGGGGGGCACGCAGAGATGGACGTTCTTTGCTAGATGATGGTTAGAACGTACACCACAGCGTTGGTGAGTAGAACTCTAGGAGTAACAAGAGATGCACCAATACAGAGACAACAGATCTGGTCTGCTGGAGTCCAGGGTCGATGCCATGAGGATAGTCAGTGTTGGTGAAGTATGCTGCCTCACAGTGTGCTTCTTCTCTCCACCCAACAGTGCATAAAGCTGTTCTCCAGAAGCTGTCTTTGCACCTTTGGGAGGACACTGAGCTCCTTCTTGAATTCCTGCCTCATTCATAGAGGTCCCTTTCGTTGCCTGACTTCAAATCCAGAGGCACAGATCAACATCAGAACTGGGATTAAGCTGACTTTGTTGTCAGTGCCGGGTCTTTCACTGGCTCTATCTTCTTTGCAGCAATCTTAGAAATTGCCAGTCTGCTTAACAGATGGTGGCTTTTCCATTAACAGGATTCTGGTGCTTGTTTCCTCCAGGTCTGATGAGACCTTCATGGACTACTCCAGAAGGTGGAGTTTCAGCTTTGCATCTCAATATGGGAATCCTCACATAGAAGGATAAGCATACAGGGAATCAGGGTGACCAGACAGCAAATGTGAAAAATCAGGACAGGGGTGGAGGAGTAATAGGAGCCTATATAAGGAAAAGGCCCAAAAATCGGGACTGTCCCTATAAAATCAGGACATCTGGTCACCCTAGGTTATCTACTTGTAATGTGCAATTCCCCCAGGCAGAAGAGACACCTATTTTGCCTGTCCTTCAGAGGGGGATTAGTCCCTGGCAGGATGGGCAGGGCTTGAAGCCCACAGATTTTAAAGCCACTACTAGAGAAGCCCCTGTATGGGGTGGGAAGGGGGGGGGGCAGGAGGTCTGGCCAAAAAAGTTCAGTCCAGAACATTAATAATCAATCAGTTCATGGCATTCAAAACAGGAGATCAGAAATGGTTCTGAAGATTTGTAGAACATTTTGAAGTTCAATCTGAGTTGAAAACTAGAGGGTTGAACACTCACCAGGATCCATCTTGCTGCCACAGGCAATAAGGAAACTGAGGAATGATCATGGCCAGCCCACCATTCACTCCCTCAAATGGAATCATGAGGCATCAAAGGGCAATGTGCAGCCCTGATAGACACTGCTATTAAAAAAAAAAAAAAAAAAAATCCAGTCTTGCATGCACGAGGCACATGTGCACCTAGAGTGGGATCCACAATGACATAGCCAAAGACTATCCAGTTTTGTCAGCATAACAGCTTAAACAAAAGCCAGAACACCAAGTGGAAAATGAGTTTGTGCCATACCTGCTATTCTATGTAGCCATGTCTATCTGTGGATTCTGGGGGCTTGTCTACACTTACTGGGGGAATTGATGCGCTGCGATCAATGCTTCAGCAGTTGATTTAGTGGGTCTAGTGAAGACCTGCTAAATAGGCTGCAAATCACTCTCCCGTCAACTCCTGTACTCCACCGGATTGAAAAGAGTAAGGGGCGTCAACGGGAGAGTGTCTCCTGTTGACATCGTGTAGTGTAGACCCTGCGAGAAATAGATCTAAGCTACATCCATTTGATTTACACTATTCATGTAATGCAAATTGCATAGCTTAGATCGACTTTTCTCTGTTGTCGAAACAAGGCCTGGGAAAATCTGGGCTGCTATTCTAAGGTGCCTCAGCAAGGGTCAGAGTGCCCACAGGTCATACACATCAGGTGGGGGGAGCACAGCAGAAAACATACAGGGCACTGCACTGTGGGATGTATTACTTCAGAGCAAGGAAGAAGGAAAAATCAGCCAAACAACCAAAAACCCCACAACCCTTTACCTGGTTTGGTTTTGGGGGTTTGTGTGCTTTTTTGGGGGGGGAGGTCATGGAAAAAGCCTTCTGTAGGGCTTGCTGGATCCCTAGGGATAGCTAACACTGTGAACCAAAGTAGGCCTTGTCAGAATAGTAACACTTAGGTAGCAGCTAACCATAGGGTAACCAGATAGCAAGTGTGAAAAATCGGGACGGGGTGGGAGGGTAATAGAAGCCCATATTAAAAAAGCCTCAAATATCGGGACTGTCCCTATAAAAATTGGGACATCTGGTCACCCTAGCTAACCAAGTAAGCACCTTCCTGACTAGAGAGGATGGTACAAGAACACAGCAACCTCTCAAGAGATGGTACAAGGACACAGACCCTGTGTAAGATAGGGATGGAAGGTGTATAATGAATGAGGCAGGGAACTGCAAGAAGAGAAAGGATTGTTTCCTGCTTAATGACAGGTTTCAGAGTAGCAGCCGTGTTAGTCTGTAGCCGCAAAAAGAACAGGAGTACTTGTGGCACCTTAGAGACTAACAAATTTATTAGAGCATAAGCTTTCGTGGACTACAGCCCACTTCTTCGGATGCATCCGAAGAAGTGGGCTGTAGTCCACGAAAGCTTATGCTCTAATAAATTTGTTAGTCTCTAAGGTGCCACAAGTACTCCTGTTCTTTTTCCTGCTTAAGGTAGTTGAATTTAGCCCTGGAGAGCTGGATTGTGTCCCTGCCTGTACTACAAAATTTCTTTGTGATGCTAGGCAAGTCTTGTGAAAAAAAAGTTTTTCACAGGTGATGACTAACTGCGTGTCCTTCATTTTCTGGGTAAACCATTTTAGACTAGAGTCTGATTTGCAGAAGTGGTGAGCATTCACAGCTACCACTGAAGTCAACAGGAGTTGTGTTCTGGATGTATAAAATGCTATACAGTAAGAACTCGAAAAAATTTGGGGGAGGGATAGCTCAGTGGTTTGTGCATTGGCCTGCTAAACCCAGGGTTGTGAGTTCAATCCCTGAGGGGGCCACTTAGGGATCTGGGGCAAAATCAGTACTTGGTCCTGCTAGTGAAGGCAGGGGGCTGGACTTGATGACCTTTCAAGGTCCCTTCCAGTTTTAGGAGATGGGATATCTCCATTAGTTTATTTTATTTATTTAATTTAATTGGATCCTAGGCATCTCCAATTGGACACCCAAAAAATTAGTGCATACTTTTGACTTCAATCTCTCTGTGCCTCAGCTCCCCAGTTGTAAAATGGGGATAATACTCAAACTCACATGGGTGTGAGTGAAAATTAATGAATGTTTGTGAAGCACTCAGATTCTATAATAGCAGAACCACAGAAATACTCATGAGGAAATTAGTAAGTCTGCCTTTAGAGTACTGTTTGGATGGTGTGCAGTAAATAAGGCCTGGAGCCACATAATGAATCATCAGGATAAACACAACTTCTACCAATTCTCTAAGAACCATCCATCATTGGCTCTGAATGAGGCAGAGGTCCTGTGGAAAAAATAATGTGATTCTGTAATTAGACTGTATCAGTGACTATACATAAAGGGGCCAAAATCAAATGTTTCACAGGCAACCTTAAATTTGGCATTTTCTAATCCTAAGTGCATAATTTTGTGATAACATTCCTTTAGTGTATTTTTATGTAATTTACTACATTTTCTAGGAAAGCAAACTAGAACACACAAATTCCATAATGTGGAATCATACTGACTACCCATGTGGGTCATCGAAAGGATAAGACCTTTCAGATCTACAGCAAGGACCTCTACCACTTGAACTAGTGGAGTAATTGGTAATTGTAAGAGGTTGTTATCCTCTAATGTAGATAAGCCACTTTGACAGTGTGTTTCACAGCTATTTGTTGGCAGCAGAGACAAAGTGAGAGACTCAAGAAACCTGGGTTCAATTCCCAATTATTGAAGAGAATGTTCTTTAGTGGTTATAAACTTTTCTGCCTTTCTCCCTTCCTCTGCTCCTGCCTACTCCTTCCCAATCCTTAACTAACTAACTAAATAAAATAAATTAATGGAGATATCCTATCTCCTAGAACTGGAAGGGACCTTGAAAGGTCATCGAGTCCAGCCCCCTGCCTTCACTAACAGGACCAAGTACCAATTTTGCTCCAGATCCTTAGGTGGCCCCCTCAAGGATTGAACTCACAACCCTGGGTTTAGCAGGCCAATGCTCAAACCACTGAGCTATCCCTCCTTACTCCACAGTCCTCCTTGTGCTGCTTCTGACCCCCCTGCCTCTGTGTCAGGCTGCTTCTTCCTCCTCCACATTATCTGGGAGCCAAAAGTGAGGGGAAAGTGTCAGTGCTTTAAGTTCAGAAAAAACAATTGCAAGGGAAGTCCTGTTTTACCCCTTGCAGCCCAGGGAAGGAGCATGTCCAGAGAGCTTTGAAGAATTTAGCTCTAACAAGTTTCTACTTGGCAAGTGTGAACTGTTATTTTAATAGGCTCAAAACTTGGTCAAATGAGGGCTGATTTTTACAGGGGTGGCAAAAGGCACTTCCCTGTTAAGGCTGCACTCCTGCCATTTCAAATCCCTGATACAAAGCATGGAGGTACTAGAGCTTTGAGGAAACTCTTGCAAGCATTTAACAAAAACCGCCATGGACAAAATAAGCAATTCCCCCCAATCTCATGATTGGAAACAGTTGAACCATTTTAGCTGAAACTCTGAAAAAATAATTCAGCCTATAAAGTTTCAACCCTAACAACTAAAGGAAACTGAAAACAGTCTTATAGAAAGTGTTGGGCAACCTTAATTATAACCATCACTACCAGTTCTGCCTATAACAGATAAGCGGATGCAATACATGCACACACAGAGGAAATGGAGACAATATTGGTCAGCATGATACACAGTGGCAGCAAATGATATTTTATTAAAATTTTGTGACACCATATTGAGCATCTGACGAATTGTCAAATCAGCTGTACATCACATCACTCCTCCTCCCTCTCCAACTACAGAGAAAGGTAGCATCCTATCCCTCTTTAAAGGAGGGGGCACCACTTTTCTTTCCCAGTGGTGAGAAGCAAGCATCTGGCTCCTTGTTACTTTTCCCACATACCCCACCTAAACCAGCTTGTCCCCGGCAGGGTCTTTTACGGGAACTTTCTCAGAAGTTCAGTTTCCCAGTTTGGGGTGGGAGTGGTTGTTACAATCCTGCCACCAGAGGAAGACCCAGCTGCTCCCCATCAATGAGTCCATTCTACTGTAAGCTCTGAAATGTTTGATACTTCTGAAACAGTGAGGAAGTTCGTCATCTCCTAGACTTTTCCAGGTCTAGTTGTGCACCAGGCATCTTCAACATTCACAGTGCAAGTCATATATTCCCTTCCCTTTATATTATGTTCCAGTTTACATAAAAATGAACCAGCTACCCACTACATGCTAGTCACTTATCCAACTGTTAATTCTCCTCCAATTCACACTTTTGAGTAAGGCACAATTGCTCTCCTTTTTACTCTTGTACAGAGACCTGTCCGCTGCACTGGTTCAAGTCACAGTTTATACCAGCACACCACATACACTAGGGTTTGCACCAGCGCAGCTAAACAGGCCTAGTGATCTCTCCACTTTTGAAAGCACACAAACTTCTCACGAGTTATTTAAAACAATCAATCAATCAATCAATAAAAGAGAGCTCAAGCTTGGCAAAGCAGAATATAAACGGTTCTCAATTTTTATGTTGAAATTATTAACGAGACAATAACTGGTTCTTTTAACATAGTCCATTAACAGGTTTATCTAAAGACTTACGGTGATTAAATATGTATAAGTTTAGATTACCTAAAAGTTTGCTAAAAGATTCTATGGTGAGACACCACAAGTAAAGATTCATAAAGAACGGACTGCTCTGAAGAATTTGAGGAGTGGGTGGAAAGATACAAGATTGATTTTTTACTAACTGAAACAAGCTACAACTTGACCTATAAAACACTACTACTGTTGCTGCCCTATGACAATAAAACCCTTAGCTGAGCTTTTCCATACTTACATCAAAACATGTATACGTCAGAAAAAATGAAACGTTTATGTTCTAAATCCTTTGGGGCAAAGGCTGTTTTCTGCTGTGTACATCACTGGACAAATGGGAGAAGGAGAGGTGGAGACTTAGAAGTTTCTTTCATAAGGAAGTTTCAACGGCAACTATTTTGGGATCACTGCCAAATATTTTGTAAACTGTTAATGTATTTGTCATTCAGTGCATGTAGTAAGAAAATATTTGTTGAGCCTTGTGTAAGCACAGAAATTATGTCATAAACAGATTTACAGGATGAAACAATGAGATATTAAAGACAATGCCAGTAATCTTAGAAAGAGCTCTTGAATGCCCAGTTAAGAACCATCATTAATAGTGTTATTGTAACATTGTTAGGTTAAAGCTATCTGCAAACATTTTTATTACATATCCCCTGATTACTGATACAAGGGACTACATAACTTATGTGAAGTTTTTTTGTTTTAAAACCATAGTGAATAGCTTACGGAACAAGCTAGTTAAGCAAACCGTAACTGGCTTAGTGGAAAACTTCGATTCAGAACCATACTAGCTGTATCCATACACCTACCTGCAGCTAACAAGATTTTATAGAATCACAGAAATGTAGGACTGAAAGGGACCATTAGAGGTCATCTATTCCGGCCCCCAGAACCAAGTATACCTAGAACTTCTTGTTAAAAACCTCTAAGGAAGGGGATTCCAAAGTCTCCTTGGTAACCTATTCCAGTGCGTAAATATTTACAGTTGGAAAGTCCCCCCCTCCCCCCCCCAATATCTAACCTAAATCTTCCTTGCTACAGGAAGGAAGGTTTACTTCTTGTCCTACTTTCAGTTGACATGGAAAACAGTTGATCACTGCCCTCTTTATAATAGCCCTTAACATATCTGAAGACTTAGGTTCCCCTTCAGTCTTTTTTTCCTCAAGGCTAAATTCCCCATTTGTTTGTTTTTAAACCTCTCTTTATAGGTTAAGTTTTCTAAGCCTTTTTACCACTTTTAGTGCTCTCCTGTGCTGAGCAGAGTGCAACAAATTACCTCTCATGTCTTGTCAAGAACAAAATCATGCCAGATCAACTTAATTTACTTTTCTTGAAAAATTACTTGGCTTGTGAATAGGGGGGAAAATTGTAGACATGATATATCTCGATTTTAGTAAGGCTAATATACAGTCCCAGACAACATGCTCATAAGCAAACTAGGGAAATGTGGTCTAGGTAAAATTACTATAAGGTGGGTGCAAAGCTGTTAAAAAACTTTACTCAAAAAGAGTCGTTATCAATGGTTCACTATCAAACTGGGAAGACTTATCTACTGGAGTCATGCACGGGTCTGTCCTGGGTTTGGTACTATTCAATATGTTCATTAATGAGTTGTATAATGGAGTGGAAAGTAAGCTTAAAATTTGTAGATGATAAACTGGGAAGGGTTGCAAGCATTTTGGAAGCCAAGAAGGGAGTGAGAAACAAACAATGGGATCTGGGGTGTTCTGTCCTTGACAAGGCAGTCAGACTGCTTGGGATTTCCATATTGCCTTGAAGAATCTGCTGTGGAAGAAAACTGAGGATAGGGAGGTTTCCTCCTGGGGTTTCTTCCCCTTGTTTTGGGATTGTCAAGCTACCTAGGCAGAAGAGTGGATCTCTCTGGAGAGACTGAGGGTGGAATTGTTGCCTTTTAGGAAGAAGTGTATATTTCCAATTATTTCAAAGTGGCCCTTGAATCTTTGATCCTGTGGCGTTTCTCATCTGGTTTTTTTGGCAAAAGAACATAGGATACTCGAAGGAGAGATCCTCAATTGTCTGCTGGACCTCCTGTGGTAGAACTGACAATGGAAGCCAGGAACATCTGCACATAAATTACTGCAGATGCCATAGCTCTGGCTTCCCAATCTGCCACATTTAAGGCAGCTGGCAGAGGCTCTAGCCACCAGTTTGCCTTCTTCTAAGACAGTCTGAAATTCCTGCCCAACATCCTCTGGCAATTTGTCTGAGAACGTCGTTACAGGTTCCAGAAGGAGAAGTCATATCTGGCCAGTAAGACTTGCTTGTTAGAGATACAACACTGTAGGCCTGCTTTTGAATAAATATGTCTACTGAAAAGGTCAAGTCTCTTTGCATCTTTGTCCTTCAGGGTAGAAGGCAGTCCCTGATTCACTCCTTCATTTACTGCAGAGACAACAAAGGAACCTGGCAACGGATGGTAATAAAAATGGTCATAGCCTTGAAAGGACATGGTACCTTCTCTCGGTTCTCTTGGCTGTCAGAGGCAGAGAGGATGGTGTTGCTAAAGGAACTTGTAGGCTCCAGAATAGCCTCCTGACTGAGAGAGCCATTCTAAAAGGGCCTTTGGAATCCAGCATGTCCATGATACTATGTGAACTCTCCTGGACTACCTCAACAGGGATATCAAGAGAGGCAGTACTCTCTTTAAAAGGTCTTGGTAAGCCCTGTAGTCATCTTGGACCAGCGAGGTAACTTTGGGCTACAGTCTCATCAGGTGATGACAACGATGAACGTAAAAGAGGCTGAGTCTGATCCTCCTGCAGTGTACTTGGTAGAAATTCCAAAGGTTGCAGGCCTTGAGGATTTTCCTCCGTACTGAGGTTTGGTACCAACGACATCCTCCTGGTATCTGGTAGGGATCTAAAAGTTGAGGAACTGGAAACAGGAGGTATTCACCATGGGTTTCAATAGGGCCATGGGTATGGCATAGGACCCCCCCAATCACGAGTGCTCCGAGATATTCTCTTTCATGTCGTCTCCGGACACGCAGTCCCTAACAGTAATAAAACTGTCTCAGTGAAGAAGGGGAATGCTGTTACCTCTCTCAAGAGGGAGGGGCGTAAGAGCCTACCTCAGACTCAGAGAAAGAGCCTGAGTCCACTGTCCAGAGAGGTGCTGTATCAGGGGATATCAAGGTAGGTTTACCCTAGACTGCAACAGTAGAGAAAACACCAGATGGTCTGATACTTTATCACCCTACAGTACCAAGCCACTAGACTGAAGTAAGCCCATAGCTGGCGTCTGTGCATGCATTGATACCAGGCGAGCTGTCTCCTATACCACTGGGAACTCCCCCATCAAAGGCAGATTAGGTCTCGCGTTGCTGCACACGCCTCTGAAATGGTTAGTACCAACAGATCTTATTGCTGATCTTGTTGCACAGAAGTAGTTGGCACCATGGCGGGGGTCAGTACAGATGGCCCCAGTTCTGGAGCTGGAGCCAAGGACCCCTGATATGAAGAGGTTGGTAGCAGGGAGCATCTCATGCCAGAGGACCCCTTCCCCGGCCCTTCTGAATGCTTATTGTTGGATAACACCAGGGACCTAGATTGTCTAGTGGACCTAAATCTCAGCTCCTTGGATAAATCCAACCTCTTGTGCTTCTTCTTTGACAAGCCAACACGCTCCTACCTCTAATAACTGCTGGGGCTTCGGACAAGGCAGCGAAGGGCACATGCACTGCCCTGATGGAGATTTTTCACTTAGCATAGTGCTGAACTCTGGTGCACTGGGAGTACACATAACTGAAGTGGAATGTACATGTATAATCAAAGAACTCCTCTAATGTGTAATCTTGCTAACAGCCTGTGTCCTCTCCCTCCCCTCGTAAATTCTTTAAAGGAAAAATATGCATGACAGTTAAACTGTTAGCTCTTTATGGATGTGACGGTTAATTTACCTAACATGCATATCAGAGACACTAAGCACACAAGTATAAAATGATCTGAACATTGTCAGAAATACTAGAGAACATCCATAGAGTTAAAGCAAAAACCTCAAGACACACAATGCTACTTATCAGCTCAAAAAAAAAGCAGTAAGTAAAACACACACCTTTCAACATGCTTGGAAAGTGTTCTGGGGCTCCAAGACAAGTTATGTAATATTCTTATATGCATTATGGCATGTATTAAAAATAGTCCTATGTTTATTTCAGAGTCACTGTACACACACTTCCTCATCAAGTTGGGGAGATTCCATCTCACAGTGGCAGCTTCCCTCCAAATTTTCAACTATACTTAAGAAAATAAGAATGTTCACACTGTCAGATCAAAGGTCCATCTAGCCCAGTATCCTGTCTTCTGACAGTGGGCAACGACAGGTGCTTCAGAGGGAATGAACAAAACCATCAAGTGATTCATCTCTTGTCGCCCATTCCCAGCTTCTGGCAAACAGAAGCTAAGAACACCATCCCTTCCTATCCTGGCTAATAACCATTGATGGATCTATCCTTCATGAATTTATCTAGCTCTTTTTTGAATCCTATTAGAGTCCAATGCAAATTCACACCACTGGCTTATTCCAGCTTCTCAGCATATTTCAAGTCTCCTTTAGCTCAAATTCTAACCTTTTTCCTTACTGTCCCCTACACTTTGCTTCCACAGTAGCCAGAATGTCATCCACTGTAACATGGAAATATTTGTGAGTGGACAAACCTAAACCACCAGAATCTGGTTAGCTTGGGGATTCCCACTACTTGACACTATCAGAAGACATGAGTATCATTTTAAGAGTTCAAGGTCATCTTTTCTTGGCAACAGGGTATGCAGGCTAGAGGTATGGGTTTGCTCCCACAAAGAGGATCCTCAGAATAGATGTGCAGCCAATCATTTTTCTGTAGCGCTATACAGTAGATTTTCAGAGTTATAAATACTGTCACAGCCCTATGCTTTGTCATGGCGTCCGGATGGCCAATTGTTGGTCAGAAGGTCACATCGGTGTCGTGTGCAGCGCCTTGGTGTCGTGTGACCATTCTTGAACCTTCTGCCTGGTCAATTGTAGGTCACATTGGTACAGTGTGCTACAATTCCAGTGGGCCGTGTGCATAAGCCTAGTGTGCCATGTGCAGTGCCTGTTACGTAGGGGGCACCAGCTCGGAGCCTGGTTGGTGTAGGAGCGGGGAACCAATTAGATGCTAGCACGTGCAAGGGTCTTCGAACAAAACTATGTCTCTGGTCTAAATCAGCAAGAGTGTCCGCGTGTTAGCTGAAAGGCCTGATCACCCTTTCAGCCAGGATCTCTTCTGGATTTAGCTAGCTCTTGTCGTGTAATTTCAGGTTCCATCTCATCATGTCCTTGGTGTCTGTACTGCTGGTCAGCTGCGCCTGGAGTGTGGTATGCATGTATTGATTTTTGTAGATATTCTGTTGGTTAGGCCCTTTTTCTTTATTACTTGGTACCAAATCTCTTGTACAGTGAATAGAGGGCAAATTGTTACAGTTTATTCAGTTTTGCATGCTTGTTCTGGTTTTTGGTAACTAGTTGGTTGTAGATTCCTTGTTAAATGTATATAGCTTGTTTTATATTACTGCTCTGGTGATATTTCTGGTTGGTTACTTGTTTGAATTTGTATTGTTGGTTGGTAAAAGTGCTCCTCCCCAGTCCAAGTTGTGATTTTTTTCCCCATTAATAAACGGCCACCTGTTTTTGAATTGCAATCTGCCTCTGTCTCAATTTCCCTCCTTCCACTTGATCCTCATTCGAACCTGTATTGGTCTTGGACAAATACCTGAGGAATGGAGGTTGTTCATAACTCTGAAATGTTCTTAACTCTGAACATTATAGTTTTTTCAAAAGTTTACAATTGAACATTCACATTATACAGCTTTGGAACTTTAATATGCAGAAGAAAAATGCTGCTTTCCCTTTATTTATTGATTTTTAGTAGTTTAGGTTTAAACACAGTACTGTACTGGCTTTTTTTGTCTCTGCTGCTGACTGATTGCATACTTCCGGTTCTAAACGAGGTGTGTGGCAGATTGGTCATTTCATAACTCTGGTGTTCGTAACGGAGGTTCTTCTGTACATCCAAGCCAGGCTTGCAAGCAGACTTGGCGCATGTGTTCAAACTTCCCTTTCTCCAGGAGATCTAAGCACTGTATGTGAAGGCTAGTGAATTTCATTCAGAAGCACAATGTTTCAGTTGCGCTGCATTCCAGCAAATTTGTTTCTGAGTGAGGGTACGGGAAGAACCTAAGAACATTTTTATAATACTACTTCCCATCTGCAGAACTCTGACAAGGTAAAAATCTGGACCCTTCCCAATGTCTTTGACACTTGGCTCTCAGTACATGCAAGACGGTTGAGACTATGAATTGTGTAGCAGGGGCCATCCCCACTTCATCCAAAATGCAGCCATTCAAATTAGTTAAATAGAGATAGTAAAGGAAAAATAATTAAAACTTTGAAATTGTTTCCATTTCACAGTGCTCACAATGGGGCAACAAGTTGTTGGGTTTTTTTTCAAATTTTTGAAGATGCAGGTTAGTGTGGTGTTCCCCCCGCCCCTTTGGCCACTGACAGCAGTAAATGAGCAATGTATCCAGGTTTCCTCCACCCCAACACACTTTATTCCCTTCTGCTTTCATTTTCCTTTTTTCCATTGTAACTTTTCAAAGTGTTTCCACCTTTTTAAAAAGTTTCTTTCACTTTGTAAAGTAGAAAGAAGAAAAAAACACAAACATCAATTCACTATTAAATTCAGTGGCAAAAAAAAAAAAAAAAAGGAAAAATTCTGAAAAGGTTAGTGACCAAAAACTGGGGAAAAATGCTGCTTATATTTTTAAATTGCTCATCAAAATGACATTTTCCCTTATGAAAATGTACTTTAACAAGTAATTTCCTCAGATGAAAAATTCTGAGCAGTTCTAAGTCAGTCACGTTCTTAACGTTAACTGAAAAGGAATCAGAGGCCTGAGATCAGTTCAGAAACTCCGTAAATAATTGTCAGTTAGGGGTACTTTTTCACCAGTGTAGTTATACCAGTATACAAAACACTTTTATATCAGAATAACCGGATCCATATTACAGAAGGTTGTACTGTTTTAATTATACTGGTATAGTACAGTTTTTGTCTGTAGACAAGCCCTAAAATTAGAAGAAAATTTAAATGGTAACTAAAGCAAACTTGCAAATGTGTTTCAAGACTAACTTGGACTGTCCACCACACTTTTAATGTGTGGGCTAAAACCAAAGCCTTAATAGTTCAAAAACCAAGATAGATATTGCCTTTATTTTTATGAGCTTTTACCTTCCTGTGCTCCAAATTGCCACTGTGGCCCAAACAGCATAAAGCTATTGGAACCACAGGTTTGCAGATAGGTCTACTGTCTCTATCTTAACAGCATCACCTAGCTTCTTGCCTTAGAGAAGTCTTATTAACCCCTCTGAGGGCAAATTTAAGAACTTTTTACTTCATAAAGACATTTGCTATGCATTACCATGTGGTTCACTTCTCTGTTTTATCTTTCTACTGAATATTTATCAGGATTCAGTGATATTTCCAATTCTAGTTTATATTCAATATTTTTGAGCTGTTCTAGAAATTGTCAAAATTTGCTGAAATACTGTGATGTTTTGCATAGTTATTTTCACTTATCTAAAAACCATGTGGCAAACAATGCACGCCCCACAGAAGTGGTAAAATGCACAGCTGGTAGTGTAGTGCAAAAGAAATCAAGATAATTTTTTTCTTACTAACAAGCTTAAGTACTTCATGGCTCCATCTAGTTTTTCTGCATCTGCAAATGTATGCCAGAACACAAAACATCTCTATAGTTAATTAGAATTAGCATCTCTATTGCTGACATTTCCTAAATAGGTGTTAACGTTATATTAGTGATGGCCAATATTTTGCCTCTGTATGAAATTTAGGTTATTCATCAGGCATATGGTAAGCACAGCTTCACTAAATTAATAAAGGTAGAAGAGAAAAAAAAAAAAGCCCAAGAGCAAAAAAGTGTATCCTGAATACACCAAAGGAACATATGCTACTTCAGTGCTATGTCATCCAGCTGCACTCAGAATTAGGGATGGGAATCAGGTGGAAAACAGCAGAGAACAGATGGCTAAGTGCATAGTCTGAAGAGTGGATGGTATAGAAAAAAAAAAAAAAGCGGCATTTACAAGCCACTTTTGGAAAAAGTGAACATTTCCTGCATTGTTATTTGAGAGAACAAAGTTCGCTATTTTTCTGTATCTAGAACACTATACACTAAAGTTGTTTATGAACAGCTTCATATTTGCCTAATACATGTAGAGTATACAGCTAAAAGCAAGCTACTGTTCCATGTATTTCTTTGCAAATAAGAATCAAGTGCGATACCCACTTAAACCAAAGAAGGAATGACATTTCCACATTTTGAATGGCTTTCTGGGAGAAGGATATGGTTGATTAGCACTCACATGGTACTGGGGGGGGGGGGGGGGGGAGAATGAAACACTAAATTAAGCAATGTTTTGATTTGTTCTAATAGTATATGATATTAATTCAGACGTTTCTTTGCACAAAGACAGATTTTTCCAACAAGTTTGGGCACACAACTCTGTGCCTACCTGCATGCCCAGGTAATGTAATTCTACATGTGTAAAATTACAATGCACAAGTGGATAATTCTGGGCATTAACATGTCTACCCTATTTGAAAATCTCACCCATAGATCCCCCTTTTACAGAAAGTTTAATCCTCCTGACCAGATTAACTGAAGGGTTGTGGGTCCTGCCCTTGTATAAGTTTGAGAAAATCGTACTAAGTTTTTTTAATACATAAAAATAACCACAGCAGCAACATTCTAAAGGAGGTTCTCAAGAGGCTCCTGTTGAATGTTCTCCATCAAACTGAAAGGATGACTAATGCAATTTACCTGCTTACAGTAGAATTCAACTCATCTCTAGGTGCTGCTAAGACAACGCTGCCAGCGGAACATAACTCTTAGGCTCAAGAAGAGAAAAATTATTTTTGGAATGTACCCAGTGTCAGGTATTTAAAAAACATTCCACAGGAAGGCCAGAATACTCCAACCCGGAGGTCCTTCAAACACCATTTCAAATTACATATATCTAACACTGTGCTATACTACCAAGACACTTAAATGGAAAAAACAAAACAAGTTTGTATATTTCCCAGTTCTTCACCCCTCCTCTCTGCAAGCACATGCCTTTTGCACAATGTTTTTAAGTCAATATATATTTGTAATGTAAAGAAATACACTATATTTTTCTGACACACACACACACACACACACACACACAGTTACTATAATTTTCCTACCAAGATTGCTCTCAGTCATGTTACTTCTTGAAAAGCGGTCATGAGAAACAATACAACATATCCATTTTAGAAATGCATGGATATTACTATTAGAAATGAAGCAGGCACTTAAAGTTACAGAAATCACCCAGCTGCTCCCCAAATCTGTAATTCCTAAAAATACTTATATTACTGCAACTAGAACTTTTACCATGTATGTAACATTTTTTCTTTAATTTTGACATTAATAGTTACCTGGACCTCTGAATTAGAATCAACAGGCTGAAGCAAAAACCATGTCTCTTTGCTGGTATATTTGCATAAGTCCTCTTTTTTGATTGCTACCTTTCCTACAGAAAAAAAAAAAAGTGTGATAATGTAAGCAACTGACTTTCCCATGGAAGCATTAGATATTACTTTTAATAAGAGACAACTTCAATTTAAAATCTAATCTTTAAAAAATTCAAGTTGTTTAACACTAAGACACAAAAAGTGGCAAATGTACTATAATTTTTAAAATTCTTTGCTCTCCTTTGATGCTGTACGAAACACCCAAACAAATAAGGGAAATTACCCATGTAGGGAAAACAGTGAAAAAGGACTATACAAAAACAGTAAACAAACTGGAGGAAGTAGTATCTCTTTAATTGCACTCATTACCTTGGATGTGACAAGTAACAATACTAGGTAAAATTAAACTTCTGCTTGAAAACAAGTTAATATGTCCCTTTAAATGCTAAACAAAATTAATGTTTAAGAGAACAATAAAGGTGCTGAAGAATGTTTAAAAATAGAAAATTAAAGGTAAATCGCTTTTTCAAAAAGCAATTCAGTGCAAAAGCGATTATTCCAAATTATCTGGCACAAAGTATTTCCTTCCTCAGTTCAAGTAATGTGAAGTAACTATTTCCACTGAACACTTAGAGTTGTTAAAAGAACTGTTTATCCAGAGTCTTCACAAAAGCAGCGGCAAAAGGGCAATTATACAGTGAAAACAGTTCATTTCCTTTCATTTTATCAGGTAAGCTTACTCATGTAAAACATTTTGCAGCATATGTACCTTTTAGCCATTTCATGACAAAACTAAAATGTCTTAGGAAGTCTTCAGCAAATTTAAACAGTACTTCCACTACATATTTCCAAATACAAACAATGATCCAAATATTTTGTTGGCATGGAGTTGTAGAAACCAAAGGGCAAATTACATATTTTTTCTGAAATGCACTGAATATGGTGAGTAATTATATTAAGTTGTTCTATCACCCTCCAAAAGGGCCAAGTTAGAATAGGACAAAATTAAGCAGACTCCTGTACCCAATATAGAATAGTACTGTATTTTAATTAATTTTAAACTGTGTGCTGAGATAAAATTGTCTGTACAACCCCCCCACAAAAACGAAACCCCCCACACTGCACCTTTAGACCATGGGTGGGCAAACTATTTGGCCCGAGGGCCACATCTGGGAATAAAAATCGTATGGCGGGCCACGAATGCTCACAAAATTGGGGTTGGGGTATGGGAGGGGGTGTGGGCTCTCGGGGGGGGGGGGGGCAGAAATGAGGAATTCTGGGGGTCGGAGGTGGCTCAGGGTTGGGACCGAGAGGTTCGGAGGGCAGGATGAGGATCAGGGCTGGGACGGGGCTGAGGAGTTTGGGGTGTAGGAGGGCGCTCTGGGCTGGGAACGAGTGGTTGGGGTGCGGAAAGGGATACAGGCTCTGGCTGGGGGTGTGGGCTCTGGGGTGGGGCTAGGGATGAGATTTTTTTTTTTTTTTTGCCCCAGATCCCTAAATGGCCCCCCTTAAAGGACTAAACTCACCTGGGTTTAGCAGGCCAATGCTCAAACCAGTCAGCTATCCCTCCTTCCCAGGATTGGTCCTGCTTTGAGCAGGAGGTTGGACTAGATGACCTCCTGAGGTCCCTTCCAACCCTGATATTTTATAATTCTACGGATTCTGTGAGTGGTTTGGGGTGCAGGAGGGTGCTCTGGGCTGGAATTGAGGGGGTTGGAAGGCAGGAGGGGGAATCAGGGCTGGGGTAGGAGGTTGGGGCACGGGGGGAGGCTCCAGGAGTGCAGGCTCAAGGCAGCACTTACCTCAAGCGGCTCCCAGAAGCAGTGGCATGTCCCTTCTCTGGCTCCTACGCAGAGGCACAACCAGGCAGCTCTACATGCTGCCCTGTCCGCAGGCACTGCCCCTGAAGCTCCCATTGGCTGTGGTTCCCGGCCAATAGGAGCTACAGGGGCGGTGCTTGGGGCAGGAGCAGCATGTAGAGAGGAGCCCCCTGGCTACCTCTACATGTAGGAGCCAGAGGGTGGCCATGCTGCTGCTTTCAGGAGCCACATGGAACAGTCCCCGACCCTGCTTCCCTGCTAGAGAGGGGCAAGCCCCAGACCCCACTCCCCACTGGGCGCTCAAGGGCCAAATTAAAATGGCTGGAGGGCCAGGTCTTGCCTGTTGGCCGTAGTTTGCCCATCCCTGCTTTAGACTAGAGACATCTTTTACACAATTTCAACAGTAAAGGTTATTTTCAGAATATACTAGTTCTTACCTATACGCAGGTCTCTTTGTAAAACGCTCTTATCATAAATATAGAAGGACAAACACTGGAATGTTCTTGGAATCTCAAAGTAAAACTCTTCACCAAAGAAAGGACTGGGGAAAAAAAAAAAAAAAAAAAGAGGGGGGAAAAGTAACTGTAAATAGCAACATATTTTGTTGTAGAATTTATAGAAGATAACATCTGCTAAAATGTGGCAAGTTAACTTTTAACCCAGATGTAATGTTGCACAAAAAATTAAGTTACATGCAGGAGAGATTTTTCTCTTCCCCAGAATTCAAGAATCCCATTTTCCAAAATGTTCGCGTTATGAAGGGAAATCTCACTCCTTCCCAGTTCCCAGTCCCAGTTCACCAAATAACTTTGAGGTGCTCCAGAGTTTTTATGTTTTGTTTACTCATTTGCTTCTGTGTCCACAATATTCTAGTGATATATTATACTAGTAACTACTGAGACAGATGTTCAGGTCTATGATGACAAAGATTCAAGTGTTAAAACAAAGCCATTTGTAAATTTAAGTGATTAAAAGAAATTAAGTCAAGCACTAAAATTTCAGAGGAATTATTTCAGTTCTTTCAACATATTTATTCACCTCTTTCCAGAAAAGAAAGCCTGTACCCTAAAAGACTTATTTCTAAAAAAATGGAACCCAGATTTCTTCAAACTTGTGTAGCTGATCCCTGTGGCAGAACATGATCCTTTCCTTGTCTGCTAGATCAGAACGTCATTGTTCTGTTCTGTGCCCAGATTTACTTTTCCAACTCTCAGAAACCACGAACCCCACGTACTGATAAGCCCAAATTCACAGGTAAATATCCTAATATGTAGTTCTTGACTGATTTTTGAAGGTTCCAAAAATCACCTTAATTCTAGTGTCAACTTCTTTCCAGAGATGTTTAACCAGAGGACATTTCCACAACATAAATTTATATTAGTTGTTACTACTACAGTAGGACCTCAATTTGGACAAGTGCCTGTGAGACATATTTAATGATGTATCAAGCAAATAAAGTAGTATCATCATGTAATATATTTTCTTTGAAAGCTGTCATTTAGGTTTAATTATCATCTGTACAATAATCAGTAAAATATACTGAAGTACTGTTTGTAAAATTAACAATATGACTTTAATACACCATTTACTATCATCTATGCCAGAGGCTGCGGGCCACATCCGGCCTGCAGGACCGTTCTCCCCGGCCCCTGAGCTCGTGGCCTGGGAGGCTAGCCTCCGGCCCCTCCCCTGCTGTTCCCCCCCCCCCCCCCCGAGCCTCAGCTCACTGTGCCACTAGCGTAATACTCTGGGTGGCAAGCTCCTGGGGCAGCGCAGCTGCAGAGCCTGGCCTGACCCGGTGCTCTGTGCTGCACGGTGTGTGGCTGGTTCCAGCCGGGTGGTGCGGCTGCCTCTCATGGTGCAGCAGCACCACCAGCTACCGGTGCTCCAGGCAGCACGGTAAGGGGGCAGGGAGCGGGGGAGGGTGGTTGGGTAGAGGGCAGGGGAGTTCGGGGGGTGGTCAGAGGGTGGAGAACAGGAAAGAGGGGGAGGGTTGCATGGGGCAGCTGGGGGCAGTCAGGGGTGGGGGTTCTGGGGGCGGTCAGGGAGAAGGGGTGGTTGGATGGGGCAGGGGTCCCGGGAGGGGAGCATTCAGGAAGGAGGGAGAGGGTTGGATGGAGCAGCAGGGAGCAGTTAGGGGCGAGGGGGGTCCGGGAGCAGCTGGGTGAATGGGGCAGAGATTCAGTGGGGGGCCCCCCATCAGGGGCGAGAAGCGGGGGCAGGCGGATAGGGGGTGGGGGCTGGGCCACGCCTGCCTGTTTGGGGAGGCGCAGCCTCCCCTAACCCGCCCTCCATACAATTTCTGAAACCCGATGCGGCCCTCCGGCCAAAAATTTTGCCCGCCCCGATCTATGCTGAGAATTGGGAAGAATTAGGTCAATTAATAAATACTAGTACAACACAGAACGGCAAGTTTGCCTTTTTCTGATTTAATTTGGTATTCTAAATTAGCATAGCAATAAGGCACAATAGGGTGTGCATTAGTAGATTATTGGGGCAAGCTTCAAGAGTGTAGACTTTTTACCTAAAGCTTCACACCATGTACCAATAGTCTAACAACATACATCCCACTTTAGCTCATTTGCTGCTAGAACATAGCTTGTTTTATGGCATTTCATAGATTTGTACAGACTACAAATAGACACCAAAAAAAGACTCCACTGAAACAGTAACCATCTTAACCCTTTAGGGAAGTTTTTCCATTTTATGAATACAAGTTGTGTGTTGGAGAAATACTCAGTGGGTATCCAAGATCCTAAGTTCTTTCTCAAAAAAAAAATTAAATGAAAATTATATTACAATGTTATACATCAATAAGATTTAAGTGCCAATTGCTATTAATCTAGTTAAGAGTCATTTGGTTTCAGTACCATTATGAATTTAAGTGTGTCTGTGTGTGTGTGTGTCTGTGTGTGTGTGTGTCTGTGTACACACAAACACACACTTTTATATGAATTTTATGGATATTGTTGTGATGGAGTGTTCAGATGGGCCAATTTACCTATTGGGCTGCAAGCTGGGAAAATTAAGGCTGAGAGAAAATCCCTAATTGGAGGAAGCTCACCTGTGTATGAACAGGCAGGGCTTCTATAAAGCCATTGAGTGATAGAGAGGGGCTGCAGTGATTCCCTGGGAGAAGGGAGGAGTGTTTGGGGCTACCAAGACAAGTAGCCTGCAGTTGCTCCCTGGGAAGGAATAGTAAGGTTGGCAAACCCAGAAACGGGAAGGGTGCGGGATGGTAAGGAAAGGGCTCAGGGAAAGGTAGTAAGGTCTAGAAGGGAACAAATGTTGGCTGCTGATTAGAAGGTCCCTCAGCCAGAAGAGAGAGAGGGGCCAGGTTCCCCTGCCAGCTACCGAGGAAGTGGCACTCTGAAGCAGTGAAGGGAAAAGACTGCCTGGGTTGAGAAGACAGACTTTGGTATCCCAGAAGGGGGAAATGCATACAGTGACCTGGCTGTAGGGCTGAAACATGAAGAGTAGTAATTCATGGACCAAGAAAGGGGCTGCAGACAGAGAGATCGAGTACAACAGCAGGAAGGGGAGTTGACCTTGCAACACTAATCCCCAGAATGAGCAGGAGGAGGTGTCATCCAGCAGCGAGTAGAGTGCTCCTTCACAACTGTACTATGGAACTAATGGGTCTCATTAATGTAGTTATCTTAAGAGGTTAAAAAGGAGAACTCTCTTTTTACTAAAGAGATACAAGATTCGGATACCACCATATAAATGTTCTTATAAAAGTTAACATAGAAAAGCTCTGTTTTTAAGTGCACTGAATCTGTAAAGGTTTTGACATGGCCAATACAGCTGAACTCGTACAGTTCCAGTGGACTTAAAGAATGGCTATAAACCTTTATTGTATACGTGTATATATAAACAAATAGAAATGTGCACATTCACTATGTTTCAACATTGGTGACAAGATTTCAGAAGCTTATTTCCAGTGTATATAGCAACTAGGAGAACTTTACCTAGGCCTGGTCTACTCTATAAAATTAGGTCAACATAAGCTGCCTTAGGTCGACCTAGTTGTGCACGTGTCTACACTTAAATGTGTCTCCCATCAATGTAAGCTCTCCATTATGCTGACAAAGTAACCCCACTTCTGAGTGGCGTTGAGCCATGGTGGATATATGGAGGTCGATGAAGTGCAAACGTAGGGTTGACAGAGGTAACACCATGCCTAATAGTCCTCCAGCAATTGTCCCACAATGCCTCACACTGACTGTTCTGGTCACAATGGTGACCTTGACTGCCAGGGGTCACAGAGACCAGAAGGTGCCTCCCCCCCTTTAAAGCTCTGCAAAATTTTTGAAGTGCCTTTTTGTGATTATACAGCTTGGCAAGCACAACTAGCAATTCTCCATTGTTGTGCACAACTGCCCAGTTGACACACTCCAGATGCACTGCAGGTTGGGGTAGACAGGAGATATTGGATCTCCTGGGCCTGTCTGAAGAGGCTATGCAACAACTACAGAACAAACATATCCACAGAAATGCAGAAATCTATGAGCAAACTGCACAAGAGATGCAGGAGAAGGGATATGACAGGGATCATCATGGCACCACCATGTGAAAGCAAAGGAACTGTGGCAGCATTCCAGAAGGCCAGTAAAGCCAACAGTTGATCAAGTGCCAAGCTGCAGATCTGCCATTTTTCAAAGAACTACATGCCATATTGGCAGAAAGCCTGCATGTGGTTGTGGATACCTCCAAGAAGCCTAAGTCACAGGCCCCTGATGTGAACAGCAAAGAAGAGGCAGTGGGACATGCGACGGGGGGGAGAGGAAAACCCAGCCATGCCATGAATCAGGACCTATTTGAGACTCCACTGCAGTTCAGGTCAGCCCCAGCAGTATGCACACTGCTTGTCATCCCAAGCCCGCATTACAATGCAAACCCACCAGTCAGGGTTCGTGTCTCGGGCCCAGAAGCAGTGATCCACTGTTCACAGGTGCTCCATGAATGCCATCAACAATCATGAATTGGTCCTCGCTTTGTCTCACAGCAATCTGACCTCCAGGAAATTGTCATGTTCCCCGTGGCTCTTCTTGCAGCTCTCCAAATACCAGACAATCATGTGTCCTATGCTTGCAATACTCAGGACAAGAGTGCAGCGCTGTGCAAGCTCCATGCTTCTGTAAGAAATGGCAAAGGGTGACAAGTCCTTCGCAGGTTTGCAGGATTTTCTAAATACACTTGAAAATTATGGGATAGAGATGGTATTATGGGGTGGAGAAAGCTGCATGATGGGAACTTGACCCCATTGTCCTAGTCACCTCTACACGACTTGTTTCTGCCCCACCATGCATTGCCAAAAGAGGATGCTGCATGGTGGCAAGTTTTACACTAGGATATCAACTCATAGTGCACTACACTGTGCACCAAAACAAACTACTGGTGAGTATGCAGCGTGCTGATGAAAGAAGCCAAGTAGGTATGCACACAAGTGATATACTAACCACAGCAACTTTATGCCAATGTAACTTCTGTCGGGAAAAGTGGCTGGTCTAGCCACTACAGAACTATACTATGTTAGCATAAGTTACACGTTCAAGAAACAAGATTTTCAAGAGTGATCTCAATATCAAATCAGGAGATATCACAAAAAAACTGAAGATTGAGTGGGAAAATTTGAACTCCTGTACTCTAGGAACAGGTTCTGCAGGATTCAGATACTATTGTTAGAATTCTACTTTGAAGGCTGAATAATGAATACAGAAGGCAGAAATAGTAAAAGAAGAGACCAAAGAACAAGGGCAGCCCTCTTTCTCTTGAAAATATCCTGAAGAAGAATGTTAAGTTAACCAAAAGAAGTTGGTTGTGCAAGGATTTTCAGAATATAGTAGGCATTTCTTTATTTTAAATACATGTGCAGTGCTTTTGAACCAGTTGTTTTCATTTTAGTTACTCTCAAGATTTACAAGTCAGACAGTTTTGTCCAGATCACAGCCCTCAACTCATTAAAAAACACAATACACCAGACACACAGTAGATGGGATACTACTCAGCAAACAAGAAGAATGAAAAACAGAGCTAGGCAAATATTTTGTATTATGTAGAGAAGAAAGGGGCACATAAGAACTACAGTTTAAAAAAAAAAAAATAACCTGCACAAGATAATATATCTCGTACAATGCTGAAGTTATTTCACAGAAACTTAAGTCTAAAAATGTAGATGTACCTTAAAGACTTTTCAACCACCTGTGTACGAAAAACTTCTTCTTGGTCCAAGTTTATGGTACAGAAACAGTCTCTCATTTTGTTGGGTCCAGAGTATGGCACTAAATTTTTGGCTTCACCTGTTAATAAGCAATGAAGTAATTTTAAACAGAGAAAAAAAAAATATAAGGTTACCAGCCACTAAAATCTTAGACTTACCATTTGTAACACTCTACCCCAGAGCAGCACCCTAGAACCTCCATATTCACCACTGTATGTACTATCATTGTATGTGAAGTTATGAAGTTTTGCTATGTGTGTGTGTTACTAAAATATGTTGTGAGGTTGGGAACACCCACAGCCAGCCTTTCAGGTACAACAATGGAGTAGCCAGACAGTGGTTAATGGCTCAGCTCATCAATACCCATCAAGGAAAGAATCCACTATCCCAGGAACTGTGTACAATGGAGACTTCCCAGAGAGAACACTTAGACAATGGAGACTGCTTGACCAAAGGGAAATTGACTGATCCCCATGTCAGCAAAAAGGTCTTTCCAGTAAGCTGGAAGAAACTATAAAAAAAGAGAGGGGAAGTGACATCACTGGACCTCACTCCCTCCACCACACAACACCTGGAAACACATCTGGAGGAAAGACTTTGAACTGGGGAATGGTGGTCCCATGCTGGAAGGCAATCCCAGCCTGTGTATTGAGGATCTGTGACCTTTTTTGTACCATCTGTCAGGATGAGAATTTATTCTTGTTTCTTAAATAACCAACTCTGATTTCTATGCCTGCTCCTTATAATCACTTAATCTATCTTTCTGTAGTTAATAAATGTGTTTTATATTTAACCTAAAACAACGTGTTTTGGTTGAAGTGCTTGGAAAATCTCAGCTCAGTTTACAAGAGCTAATGGAGTGTTCTCTCTACATCAAGGGAGGGACAGACTGGGTAATGAACTTGCACTGGCCAGGCTTCTGACCAGTGCAAGACAGTATAGTTCTGGGATGCAAAGTTGGGGAGCTAGGGGGAATTGGCTGCAGCTTCTCCGTTGGTTCACGAATGGCTGAGTGTAACTCAGTTGGGTGTGTTCCTGCCTATGAATGTCTGTGTAAGGGCAGTACCTGCAAGAGGTTTGAGGCCTGACACAGCATCGGGGGGGGGGGGGGGGGGGGGAGGAGAATATCCCAGGTTGGTGGGACAGAGGCCTCTGTGGTCCCACAGTCCAGGTTTCACCCCAGAAACCCTGTCACACTATTAGACAAGTTATTTTTTATGCAATTAATATCCAGCCATTTACAAATTTATAGCACTTTTCATCCAAAATGAGCACAAGGTATTATACACACACAAATTACTTCACCCACTACTGTAACGGAGTTACCTATGGATGGCACAAGGCAACTGTTTAGCAGCACACAGCTGTTTTGTTCAAAAACTTAATATAGCATTTATTTATATATATTTATTTTACACACACACTACTGAGGAGTTGGGGGTGAATATATAAAGAAATCAATTAACCAATTTTTGCAACAGTAGGGAATGGTTAAGATAATCACAAGTAGACAGGACTTCTGTGCTGTATTTTATCCAGAAAAAGGAAACTACCAGAAAAGCACACTATACTAAAGAAATGGTTCACTACTGACTCAGAAAAAAATATAACACTGATTCATTAACACACTGCTTCAATAATACCACTTCCTGCAACATGTGCACTTTCCCTAGAGAAGTCTCATCTCAGTTATGATTTGGTTGCAAGTCATAAGACAAATATATGATTTGGCTGAAACGTTGACAGTATTGTTGTTTTTTAAAATAAACACTGGTTTAAGTTGGTTCATTATAGAAGATCTTAATCACTGAAGCTCCTTTTGGTATGCAACCGTGAACAATTTTTACTTAACAGTATCAATGTATTCTCAGTAAGAAACAATAGTTTATTTTCCTAGTATTGTTTTTTTCTCTTCCCCCAATAGCCTTCTGAAAGAGGGCGACAGAAAAATAAGCAAGAGAGAAAGTAACCTGGAAAGATAATCAAGGACAGGGTTTTTAGTAGTAGTAAGCAGTCAATGGGGTCAAAAGGTTGAAGAACTCAGTAGAGGCTCTGGGATTTGGCCAGGGGAAAAGGTCATTCAAGATTTCAGTTAAGTGGAAAGGTCATAAAAGACTTTTGATTTCTGTCAATTCTCCTTACGGCTAACTGGCTTGGTTCCATCCTGGTCAATTTGTTGCTGGTTGTCTTGTCTCCCTCTTGGCACTGAAACTGAGACATTTTCACCCCCCAACTCCCCAATAGTTGTCCCTCCTCCCGCCACAATAAAGTTCTTCACACCCACACATGCCCCCAAACCCTATAAACTAATCAGATTATTTTCCCTACAATATCTATCTTCCTTCAAGTCTGTAATTTCTACCTATTTTAAAAATCCTTGAGATACAGTCACTACTGTGAGGTCCATGCAAGTAAAAGTGCCTACCCATACTGGGAGGGTTGGAAGATTTTGTAAGGGTTATTGCTTGTCTTAGTCCAGTTGCAAGTGGACAAAATGTCTGCATCCGAAAGACTGCAACTGGCTGTCTTGCAGTGATCACTAACTAGGAACAGAAAGTGATCTATCCAAGTCAGGATTCAGATACAGCAATGATGGTACGTGCTTTCCCAGCAATGCACGTGTTCTGTAGCTGTCCCCAGGAATGTCAATGACATTTAAAAAAACCACATGCAGACATGTCCCTTAACCTAAACTACCATAAAGAGAATTGTTAAGGAGTTATAAGTTTTAATAAAAGCCCCAAAAGTAATACTGAACATAAGGTTACAGTCAACTGATGTGGAAAGCCCTAGAAAGCAGCATTAGGGACAGAATGTCACTTGATATACAGCATCAAAACTAACTTTTTAGAACTGTTTGAGGGAAAGATTCTCCTATGAAATTGAAACTAGTAATCAATCCCTACAGTGCCTTTATTGGAAACTACATAAAATTTATATCACATCTCAATAAACATACATGCATGAGTAGACCAGTTAGAGCAAGTTATGCAGGTCATCCTAAGTACCACTAAAAGCTTTATATAAAAGCCGGTCTCAATATGCCACATGTTATTGAAAAATTAATATACATATTTTCCATGGTCAAAGCTTAGAGTCGTACTGGTAACAGTGCCACTATATAGCAGTATGTACGGGAACTTCTTTTCACTTCTGCACATTCTGTGTGGCTTGGAATCAGATAACTCCAGTACTTATTGTACCTTCACACCACTGTGTCTGTGTACTATTGCACCAAACACCATAGCAGGAAACGCATTCACAAAGACGTTCACAAACCACAGTAATGTTAAATATGCTAACACTGTGCAAAGCAGTGCGTATTAGTGAACAGGAAATAATATAGAGAGCTAGTATTTTGGGGCTCTTGTTTCCATGTGCTATGTTGTAGGGAGCAATGTTGTTGTTTGTGCACAGAGTTGCTATCTGACTGGAGGCACAGCCACTTGTTTGTTAACCCACATAGCTGTTGTTCTCCTCTTCTCTGACCAGCTGTCACATTTCAATTGCCACAGAACCTTTGGATTCTAACATTTCGCCTGATTCC
The DNA here is from genome assembly GCF_011386835.1 of Chrysemys picta bellii. Lineage (NCBI taxonomy): Eukaryota > Metazoa > Chordata > Testudines > Emydidae > Chrysemys > Chrysemys picta. The sequence goes on from NC_088799.1 coordinate 33,193,388, forward strand.
TGTATGGCCCAGTGATGGCTGAACCTGGTCTTATTCTGAACAAAAAGAGCACTTAACCATGATTGTAGCTGTTTCCATCGCTTCATGCTGACTCAATAGACATTGCAGGTTTCAGAGTAACACAGAGAGAGAATCCCATAAGATTTGTGTTGGTGTGTGGGTGGCAAATGAAGGGTGTGTGATGTTGTGAGGGGCTATGTGTGTTTGGAGTTATTTTGTGTGCTGGTTGTGGTGGTTTTGAAGAACTATGGCAGTTGGGCCATATAATCCACCATCTGTGGAGTCTCCCTCTGGCAACCAATGAAATAGTTGCATGCAAATTAGCTAGAGAATAAGGGTGTTGATTGTATTATTTCTATGGTCTAGGACTCTTGGTATAGCATAAATGCATACCTTACTGTAGCTGTATACTTTGAGTGTAATCAGAAAGTCAAAATGGCTGAAAAATTAATAATTGGATGGTATCAGACGATGAAACCTAGTGATGATTCAGCCTGGTGATAGTCTGAACCAAAAAAGCTCTCAACCTACATACAGCTTTGTAGCGGTTTCCATTGCTTCAAACTGACGGCACATACAGTGGTGTTGTAGCTGTGTTGGTCTCAGGCTATTGGAGAGACAAGGTGGGCAAAGTAATATATTTTACTGGAGCAACTTCAGAAGAACTCTGTAAGCTCAAAAGTTTCTCTTGCCACAAGAAGTTGGTCCATAAAAGATATTACCTCACTCATCTTGTTTCACTAACTATACAGACATTTTAGGCTTTAGAGTGACAGTGTGATAATCCTGGAAATTTATAGATAATGGGGTGCTAGTAACGACTGTTATTTCTGATACTTTGTCACAATGCTAATACTACTAACTCTTGCAACCTGACACTAGTATGGGGATTTTGAATTATATTTAAATGTAAGAATTGTTGCTTGATCAGTGTTCCAAGCTTTCCCTTAATTTTATTTAATCGGTTTTAAATAAAAAGTACATTATGAAGTGGGACAGCTTTAGGTACTGTGTAGGAGCAAAACCTAATATTGCTTTTATCCAAAATGCAAGCCCATTATAGCATACATAATTAGTCTCGCTCTCATTTCTTTATGACACGGCAGGTGCCGGTGTTCTCAGTCCCTGGCAGGCACAGTTCAGGGAAATATAAATTTCTTTATGGCTCTTCCCCAGTAAAGCTGGGCGAACAACTTGTTACAAATACTATTGGTTCCAAGTGTGGACCCAATCATATATATTAGGGGGGAGGGATAGCTCAGTGGTTTGAGCATTAGCCTGCTAAACCCAGGGTTGTGAGTTCAATCCTTGAGGGGGCCACTTGGGGATCTGGGGCAAAATCAGTACTTGGTCCTGCTAGTGAAGGCAGGGGGCTGGACTCTATGACCTTTCAAGGTCCCTTCCAGTTCTAGGAGATGGGATATCTCCATAAATTATTATTATTATTATTATTAAAACACCAAGAAAGCAAGCTACCTTCACCAGCCACATAGGGTATGTCTACACTGCAATTAAACACCTGCAGCTAGCTCATGTAAGCTGACTTGGGCTGGGGGGCCATAAACCTGCAGGTCACGAACATCTACACCACAGTTTTACAGTCCTACAGCTCAAGCCGGAGTCATGGGCCAGCTGCAGGTGTTTAATTGCAGTGCAGACATACCCAGAGGCTGCTTTCAAACAAAACAAAAACATAGGACAGATGGTGGATTACATAGCCAAACTGCAATATCCATGAGACAGTACATGCTTTCATCTACTAGTTCCTTAACCTGTTAAATGTAGGTATTGCGGCAAAACAACCAACAAGTCTGTACTCGGCACCTAATGAGCCATCTTAGCCAAGCAGAATGATGGAATCCTTTTATCAAGTGACATGCATTTGCAATGGATCAAGCAGAGGAAGATAAGGAATTACTACTACTGAGTAAGACAGACCAGAATTATAAAATTACAATCAGTTTCACTCAGCAGAAAGTATCGTGGGTTGTGTTCATACATGCAATGCTCAATGCTTCCTCTAAACATGGCAGCTTGAAATAAAGAGATTTAAATGAATTAATATTTAAACATAACACCTTTCATTCCAAAGAATCCAAAAGCACTGAACTAGCCATACAGGAACAAACTACATCCACTACTGAAATGTAGTCTTGTCTGAGGTAATGCAGTGACCCAGGCCTCAGCCAGGCTATGGCTACTGTGAAGAGAGGCAGAGGGCTGGTGCAACCCATTAGGCGACTTAGGCGGTTGCCTAGGGCACTACAATTAGGGGGGCGGCGACCGCAGCAGTATTTCAGTGGCGGGACCTTGCACTGCCTCTGTGGGAGGCGGCATTTCGGGGCGGGACCTTCTGCCGCCTAGGATGGCAGAAAAGCTGCCGACGCTCATGGAGGCAGACATAAGCCAACACAACGGAGATAATCTTAAAATGCATATTACTGTTCCTGCTAAATTTCTGGTCCCCCTCTCCCTTTAATAATATAAACAGCATAGTAGTAATAATACTCGCTTAGGAAAACAAACTGTAAATCATCACAATAAAAGAAGTTTTTCAGCAACAAACTGACACCCCAAGAGGGAATCAACTCCTCCTCTTCAGGGCTGCAAAATCCAGCTTCACCCCAGCTGTCCCACCTTCACCTCAGCTGTCCCACCTTCACCTCTCTCTCCAGCTTACAATGCTCCTTTGTTTGGACACTGCAATAACAGCACTTCTTTCTAGCAGGTCCACCTGTGAATGATAGTTTCTGACCTGGGGCGCCTAAACTGTATTCCCTCTGTCAGCATCCTAATGGTCAACTTCACCAGTCAGAAGCTCTGTGCCCCAATTATAATCGGATTAATTTTTTCACACATCTGTCTGCAGATAATATGCGGTTTTCATTTTATGACTGCCATAAAGTATCCAACCACTCACCACACAAAGGGCCAGCTTCCTCTAGGACACAACTGACTTCCTCCACCAACTCTGCAATATTAACAGCCTCCCTCAGAACACTGTCCTCACCACCATGGATGTTACTTCCCTATACACCAACATCCCTCACAATGATGGCATAGCTTCCTGCCTCAGATATTTACAAGACACTGTACAACCCTCAGATATTCACCCCAACACACTGCCAAACTCATCCATTTCATCCTCACCCACAACAATCTTACATTCAACAAACATATTTTTTTCCAAACCATGGGAACAGCCATGGGAACTAGGGTAGCTACCCAATACACCAATCTCTTCATAGGCCACCTTGAAGAATTTCTGGACAAAATGTGTTACAAAACCAATTATATACTTGAGACACAGATGTTATTTTAATACTCCTCTGGACAGACTGCCTAAACTCAATCATAGATTTCCACCACAACAAGCACCACCCATCCATTAAACTTTCTCTGGAATTCTCCCATCCTAGCATCAACTTCCTGGACACCAAATCAGCTTCAACAATGGAACCCCACAGACAACCAAATACAAGAAACTCATGGCTGACTGCACCTACCTTTACAGATCCAATAACCACCCCAATTTACAGCCAGATACTCAGAGTATGTCTTCACCAGCAAAATTAAAGTGCTGCCACGGCAGCACTTTAACGTAGCTGTGCAGTCACAGCACCAGCGCTGGTCTCCCAGCACAGTAAAAAAAATCATCCCCATGAGGGGAATAGCTCCCAGTGCTGGTGCACTGTCTACACAGCCACTTTAAAGCACTGAGACTGGCAGCACTCAGGGAGGGTGTTTTTTCATAACCGAGTGAGACAGTTGCAGTGCTGTAAAGTATCAGTGTAGACAAGGCCTTAGATATCACAGAATATGCTCTGAGGACAAAGTCCAAGATATACACCTTAACACACTTAAAACTGCATTGACCAAACAAGGACACTCCACTACACCAGTAGATCAGGTCACAGAACAGGCCACGCAAATACCCCAAAAGAACTTGCTTCAATACAGAAATAAAACCCTGAACACGCACCCCTAGATGTCGCTTACACCTCACATTGGAACCCATACTGGGCATCAAACAACTACAACCCATACTTGATGGGGACCTATTCCTGAAGCCCCTCTTCCAGCCTTAAAAAAAAAAAAAAAAAAAAAAAAAAAAGAACCCAACCTTTCCAAGTTCATCATCAGAAGCAAGCTTCCCACAGACCAGGACACACCAACTCAAAGGGGCACCAGACCCTGCCTGAACAAATATAAAACCTGCAAACATATTTCCACTGCTACAATGATCAACACCCCCCCCCCCCCCCCCCATCTTTCAAAATCCATGAGGCCTACATATGCCTATCACAACATGTGGTATACCTCATCCAGTGCACTAAATCCAGAAATAATTATGTGGGGGAAACCAAACAATCACTACACTCTTATATAAGCTCAAGCAGGAAAATGATAAAAGACAAAAACACTTTATCACCTGTGGGTGAACACTTTTCACAAAGCAATCACTCTGTATCTGACCTACCAGTTATCCTCAAAGGAACCCTGCACAACACTTTCAAAAGTTGAGCCCAAGAGCTTAAATTCATTACCCTGCTAAACACCAAAAACCCTGGACTGAACAGGGACACTGGATTTATAGCTTATTACTAAGGCTACAATTTAATCACAGGTATTTTTAGTAAAAGTCATTGACAGGTCACGGGAAAGAAACAAAATCACGGTCCATTACTTATGCCATAAATACTCAATTGAATCTTAGGGGGGAGGCGTTGTGGGTGGAGTGGGGAGGGGAGGCAGAACCACAGCTGCAGGGCAAGCCTGGGGGCTGCTCCAGCCCCTGCCAGGGGGGAGGAGGCCTGGGGGAGCCAGCTGCGGCTCCGGCCTGAGCCCAGAAGTCTACACAGCAACGAAACAGCCCTGCACCCAACCCCCGTGAAGCGGAGTTGGCTGACGCAGGCCAGCCGCAGGTGTCTTGCTGCTGTGTAGTCACATCCTCTCTCACCAACAGAAGTTGGCCCGAAAGAAGATATCACCTCACCCATCTTGCCTCTCTAATAAAGTGTACAATGTTCTTTAACAACTGGGACTCAAACCCAGCTCCCTGACTCAACATTTCTGTTGTGTACCATAAAGCCTTGCAAAATGGATTCAGAAGGCCTGGGCTATACTCTGAGCAGACAAATCCTTCACAGGAACCTCCATCACAAATTTCAGTCATGATAAGCACATATGTAACTCCATCCCATCCAATTTTAAATTATCTAATGCTACCAATTCCAATAGACCATTGCTATCAATAGGATGCAACCAAGCTCTATCAAAACTGCCAATTTTATTTTTCAGGTTGCAAGTTTCACAGTTCTGACACCACTGGATGATGTCTTCCTTCATCCTAATCCAAAAGAAACTCTTAATTGTCTATTGCAGGGGTGGGCAAACTTTTTGGTCCGAAGGCCACATCTGGGTGGGGAAATTGTATACAGGGCTGGGGCAGGGGGTTGGGGTGAGGGAGGGGGTGTGGTGTGCGGGAAGGGGCTAAGGGCAAGGGATTGGGGTGCAGGAGGGGTGCAGACTGCGAAGGGGGCTCAATTCAGAGGTTGGGGTGCAGGAGGGGTGCGGCAGGGGGCTCAGGGCAGGGGGTGTGTGTGCAAGAGGGATGCGGCAGGGGGCTCAGGGCAGGGGGTTGGGGGGCAGGGCGCAGGAGGGGTTCGGTCTCCAGGGTAGCAGCGGCACGCACTGGGGCCAGGGCAGGCTCCCTGCATGCCTGCCCTGTCCCCGGCCCCGCACCACTCCAGGAAGCGCCACGGTCCCTAGCGGTGTGGGGGCGGAGGACTCCGCGTGCACTGCCCTTGTTGCGCCTCCAGGTACCTCTTCCAAAGCTCCCATTGGCCGTGGTTCCCCATTCCTGGCCAATGGGAGGTGCGAGGGGTGGTGCCTGGAGGCAAGGGCAACACACAGAGCCCTGTGTCCCCCCCACCTGGGGGCCACAAGGAAGTGGTGTCAGAGTGGCGTGGGGCCCACAGTGCCACGGTGGACAATCCTGCAGCCGGATCCCAAGCCCTGAGGGGCTGGATCTGGCCCACGGGCCATAGTTTGCCCACCCCAGGTCTATTGGAATTGGTAGCATTGGGTATCTGATGGGCAAAGGTTGGGAAGATATCTTGGGCTCCAAGGAACAGGTTGGGGAGGTAGGACACCTGCAGACAAGAGATCCAGGATGGTGGGATACATCTATACACCTGGACAAAGGACACAGACTTGGGAATGGCTTCAGCACCTGCAGAGCAGATAGAAAGATCAGTACAATTGATTAAGAAACATGAAAAAGCGCTCTCACAACATCATCCGGATTTTTGGTGTGCCACCCAGATACAGTACACCATACCACTGGGATACATCCTCAAACAAGGAAACAATTTCGACCAATTGCTCCAAGATGTCTTCCTACTCTATGTGCATCAGATGCCCAACCATCCGATTTCTGCATAGTGTCATAGGTCTGACTCCATAATTCAGAATCTTAACAGGTACTAATTATTTTTTCACTGTGAAAAGACTTCCACCATGGAATCTCCTTTACCCAAACAAGGCTTCTGTAAAGCAATACAATCTGACCTTGTAGACCAACTTTTGTTTTACAAATTAGAATGGTTTCTGTATTTGGGTGCTGCTTGATGGGATGCAGATATTCTATTCTCACTTTCCCCATACTAACTGGCAAAATTTTGATAACTTGGTATAGGTCTAATATTCTTCAAGACTTTGTATTAAAGGATCAGGGTTAGCAGCTTCCCTCATCAAAACAGTGGTCCCCAACACGGTGCCCACAGGTTCCATGGCGCCTGCCGGGGCATTTATGTGCGCCTGCCTAGTGCCCAGCAGGGGAGAGAAGCTGCAGCCCCGCACCTGACAGGGACAGAGAACTCCGGGGCTGCAGGTGCTGGTGTTCTCAGTCCCTGGCAGGCACAGGGTCGCAGCTTAAGCTGGAGAGAAGCCGCGGCCCCGCGCCTGCCGGGGACCGAGAACTCCGGGGCTGTGGGCATCTGTGTTCTCTGTCCTCGCGGTTCTCTCTGGATTCATATATTATGCAATATTAAATATGATGTTTTTCATATTATTTAATGTACAAATACAAAATAAGCCTTGATAAACTGTTGGCGCCTTCCACACTTTTCTGGAAACATTAATGTGCTACTGGCCACAAAAAGGTTGAGGACCACTGCTTTAATACTTGCAACACTCTCGTAACAATGTTGCAGTCGATTCATACCAATGATTACTGGGAGTAAACAGTCACTGTTGACATTGCTACCAAAAAAAAACACACTCACAAAACTTGATCTGGTATTTACTAGTTCCAATTTGAATTTCAGCTTCTATATAGCCGACACGTGGGATAGCCAAACCATTTCCTGCTACCAATTTCACCTTGTTCCTGCTACTCAACAACCAATTGAGAGTCCAATGTTTCCTAAAACATTAACTGTGTAAGGTGGTAACTTGAGACCGAGCATCCAGCAAGGCCCATATTTCTATCCCATTATTCTTAACCAACACAGTCGGACAGCTCCCCATAGCAGAAGCCTGCCCTTTGTGTCATTCAGGTCTATTCTCTGTCTCCCTGAGATCTGACCCCTCCCCTGCCAAGGCATTGTGTTTCAAGACATGGCATTAGAATTTTGAGACATGCACGTCCTTTCTATATGTCTCACCTCACTGCATCTTCCGCAAATAGGGCTGCCAACATGATCAAACTTATCTGTTGTCCTATATCCATTCTGACTCCCCATGTCCTGCATCTGTATTGTCTAGGTGCTAGGAACTCCTATTTCAAATCCAGTGTCATATGCTGAATTTCTCTCCTTAAGTGGAGTGCTTTCTTCAAATCCTCTAGATCCCTTTTAAAAATTCTCTGAAAAAGTGTCTTCCATTCCAGAATTACCATCCTCTGATTTCTGGCTAGCCTGCACCACACAGCGCCCACCATCTCCAGGCCACAAGGCAATGACAAATTTGTATCCATGCTGCGGACACACTTCAACTGTCCCGTGTTGGTTCTCGACATCCTATAAATTTTATAAAGTCTAGAAAGAAATTTCTGGATTCTGTCTTAGTTATAGTTCCCTCCATCAAGTATCGTTATATTAGTCCCTCAACAAATTTGCTCTTCAGCATTTTATCAGTATCTTGGACTTCATGTAGTTCTAACTTTTCTATTGCTTGCAAAGCCTCTTGTAATTCCAACGTGTATTCGCTTACACTTTCTGCTGGACTCTGGATTGTGCAGAACAACCTCTGCTTCAGTTCTGACAAGGTATGAATGTCAAACATACAGCTTAGCCTTCCAAATACCTGTTCTACAGTCCCTTTTACATTTTCCGGCCATGTTCGCACTTCCCTTTTAGCTGCATCCTCTAATTGCCCCAACAGAATCTCTATTTTCTGTCTTTCTGGCAGCTTATGCAATCTGAACATCAGCTGAAGCAGCCTTAAATTCCCCAACAGTCTTCTCTAGAAAAATCTAGGCAACAAAGATGTGGCATGGTTAGGGGTGCCGGTATGAGTTGCCCTCCTGTCGACCTTTCCCCTGCATTACCGTGACTCCTGTTGTTCTAAGATGGTTATCTCCTGCTTTGAACTCTTCCTATCCTGTTCACGATGCCAACTGCAGTGACCCAGGCCTCAGCTAGGCTATGCCAACTGTGAAGAGAGGCAGATGCAAGCCAACACAATAAATAACCTTAAATTTCAAACTTTATATAGGAAAAACCCAGAAATGTGGAAGGAACAACAATGTATACAAAAGATTAATATAATAAACATCCAGTACTCACTTAGGAAAAAAACTGTAAGTTACCATCACAATACAAAGTTTTTCCAACTCTTCCTCTCCCTGGTTGCAAAGTCCAGCTTCACCTCAGTTATCCCACCTTCACCTCTTTCTAGCTTACAATGCTCCTTCCACGCTGCAATGTCCGCACCTCTTTCCATCAGGTTCACCTGCAAACAACAGCTCTTCTCGCAAAGGGCTACACCTGTTGACCCATCATCCCAAACTGTATTCCCTGTATTGTGTGAATCCTGCAGAAGTCATAATACTGAGTTTATTTGCCATGTAAATGATTGCCATTAAATTCAGTTATAACATCACTGTGGGGTGAATTAAGAACATATGGTATGAGAGGAAACAAACTCATTTCAACACCAATTTTAAGGAATTTCACATATTACTTTCTAATCATCAAATATATGTGAGAGGTAATTGGATTTAGAGTGTTAAGGAAGAAATATCCGCAAGTCTTCCATGGCGTAAAGCCCTTCTAACTATGGTGTTATTAGTTGCAAGTAAAATCTGGGGGGTAATCATCAAGAATAAATATATTGGTTACAACAAAATAAAAGCCACTCTCTGTTTTCCATCCCACAAAGACTCAAAAGTGATCCTGTGAGGCTCAAGAGAATTAAACATTTAACTGCTTTTCCATTTCACATCCTTACCAGGACTGGTGGTACCAAAGTATCACAAGAAAAGCTATTTTTACTTTACTTCTGAATCAATTTACATACACCTGAAATCTCAAGAGAGAAAAATACTAAAACCTAACCAAACCTTAAGATTTTGACTCTTGAGCATGCAAAACTAGGCAACAGCCTTTCAGTGATACTATCTCCTCCCTTTTCTCCCCGACTCCAGTCACACAGGACACTGTCTTATCCTCATGACCTGGTCTTCCATTGACAAAGGTCAAATTCAGACATCAAGTTTGGGAATGCACTTGGGTTCTTTCAAAGTATGCGCTTTACTCAATTTAATTTAATAGGAAATTCAACCATAATTATATATATATTTTTTAAATTAAGGTTTCTTGACTTTAATATTTGACAATAAATGATCTCTCAAATATTTATTGAAAAAAATCAGTTAAATTGTCAAGATATGTATTACAACTAATTTGCAGAATGAAATACAGAAATCAAAAGTTAAGAGAAGAGTCTACCCCATATGGTGCTTACAAACCATGGAGATGTATATTTCATATAATAGAATCATAGGACCGGAAGAGACCTCGAGAGGTCATCTAGTCCAGTTCCCTGCACTCATGGCAGGACTAAATATTATCTAAACCATCCCTGACAGGTGTTTGTCTAACCTGCTTTTAAAACCACCAGTGATGGAGATTCCACAGCCTCCCTAGGCAATTTATTCCAGTGCTTAACCATCCTGACAGTTAGGAAGTTTTTCCTAATGTCCAACCTAAACCTCCCTTGCTGCAATTTAAGCCCATTACTTCTTGTCCTATCCTTAAGAAGTACAACCTTTTATGTACTTGAAAACTGTTATGTCCCCTCTCAGTCTTCTTTTTTCCAGACTAAACAAACCCAATTTTCTCAATCTTCCTTCATAGGTCATGTTTTCTAGACCTTTAATCATTTTTTTGCTCTTCTCTGGACTCTCTCCGATTTGCCCACATCTTTCCTGAAAGGTGTGTCCAGTTCTGGGCGCCAATACTCCAGTTGAGGCCTAATCAGTGCGGAGTAGAGCAGAAGAATTACTACTTGTGAGAATATAAAACTCACAAACAGATAAAATAAATCAAGAACCCTCTGTGTAATAACAGTTCTAGCCCTCTACATTCATCTTTTAAGTAAATACAAATACATTTTGTACAGCAATGTGAATTTTAATACAGTATAACATTTTCCCGGGGGGGAAAAAATATTAAATGATTTTGCAGAATTGGATGTTACATTGTAGAATTCTTCTCTAAATTTTTGTTGTTTGTATTTTACCATTTGAGTTAACACTGATAAATCCAAACATATTTATAATAGATCCATAATTCTACTCCATTGCCAAATTTAATAATACTGCATTTCATTCTCATTAATTACTGTATGAAAGAGATTGATTAAATGCGTGAGAAAGGAAATAAATGGGTTACATTTGAGTTGTATGAATGCATTTTGATAACCCCTCAGGAAGCCACCACACATCCTGTTTCTTCTCTTAGCTGCTTTGAAGTCCTTGTCGGTCGCATCACACATTATCTGTCTCCCTCTTCACCCTCCCTCCTGCCCCCATGTCTTAGGACATTCATCATTTGGTTTTCCAGGTTACTGAATTTACGCAGCTTTAGCTATGACAGCCCTTCCTCATCCACCAACAAAAATCTGACTCTTTTTCTCTCTCTCCCCCCTCCCACCCCACATTAACACAAGTTACTGTTTCCAGAGTAGCCTTGTACCAACTTCCTGCTACATCAATAATTTCGCAAGATTTGCTTGACAAATAGACTCTTATGCCTAGGGTTTTGTGGAGCTGAGTTTTTGTTTGTTGGCATAAAAAAAAAAATGCTTCACTGAAACGTGCACTCATTGCAGCATCTCAACTCCAACTGCTCAACAGCACCCTCAACTACATGTCAATTTCCTCTGCATGTGTCATTTCTGCTCCCAATAACTAATTCTCTGCCCTCAAACAGAAATCCATTCCTCCCAAGAACAACTTCTACAGTGCCAATTGACTCTGCATGTGTCAGTCGTGCTCCTCATCACCAAGTCCCTCTGTCTCAACTGCATACAGGCCCTTACCTCAATAACTCATTCACTCTCTCCTACTGCCAGCTTCCTCTGCACATATCCACCCAGCTCGCAGCCTCAGTAACTCCTTTGCCAGAGATGCATCCAGACAGCAGCCCGTCGGAACACTTAATCCACCACCTCCAGACAGAAATGCTGATCTCCAACTCATGTTTGCCCTACCCTCCAAACACACCCAGAGCCCTCTACCCATACCCAGAGTGAACCCCAGTACCACCCCCATCCATACCCACCCTACCCCCACATTCCCAATCCCTCCACTCATATCCCACTACAACCCCCATGTATGCCCACCCTGCCCCACACAACCCTATGTCCTCTACCTATACCTCAGTGCCACCCTACCCATGCCCCCCACAAACACGAGAGCCCATAACCCATAGCTCCCACATACACCCAGACCACCACAACCACACAGGGCTGCCCATGCTCATGCCCACCTTTCACACCCCAGAGGCCTCCACACCTCCCACACACACCCATGCCACCCCAACCCCACAGAGCTGCCTGTGCCCATGCCCACCCCAGAGAGGCCTCCACACCTCCCACACACACCCGTGCCACCCCATGCCCACACCCACAGAGCTGCCCATTCCCTACCGTACCTCGTTAGCGCCTCCATTAAGATACCAGTTGCCTGTAGCCTTCACACCTCTTGCCCTCCAGAGCAGAGCAAAAGCCACCCACCCCGAGACGCCTCCTCTCCCCCTTCGCCGCCGCCCCACACGCCGGGGCAGGAGCCGGCCCCAAGAGGCAGGAAGAGGGCGCGGACAAAAGGGAAACCTGGAAGAAAGGACAGCGCCCGCACAGGGAGGACCGAAGGAGAGAGGTCCAGGGCAACAGCGGTGACTCAGTGCGGCAGCCCAGGGCAGAAAGGCCCCCGTAGTGTCCGTGCCCGGCCGGCCCCTCCCCAGGCCCCGCTCCCCTCCCCGCTCTCTCACTCACAGATCTTCCCCCGCAGGTTCTGGAGCACTCGGACCCCTTCGCCGTCACCATCCTCGGCCGCCATAGTGCCGCCGCCGCCACCTGCGCTGCGCGCTAACAAGGAGGAGAGGAGGCGGCTGCCCCTTCCCTCTACGGTCCCGTCCCTTGTGCGGCAGGGAGCGGAGGCCCGGCAGGCGGCACCTCGCCGCGCCGCTCCGCCCACTCCGCTTCTCCCATTGGACAGCAGAGCGGCAGACGCAGACGCATTTCCTTCTGTCGCGCGGGCGATTCAGCACTGCTGCTGCCGCTGCCCTTTTGATGCCGAGCTTCGAGCCGGGTGGGGCAGTTCCTGTCTCTTCGCCACGCTGGGCCTCCCCGTGCAGTGACGCCCGCGGCCCGTGACAGCCCCGCCCTCAGGAGAGCTGGGCGGGGCTTCTCTCCATGCCCAAAGCCAGCGCGCGCGGGCTAGCGGGGCCGCCAGCCGGCCGGTCAGAGCGCAGTGCCGGGGGCTGGGGGCTGAGGGTGGGCGCTGGACGGGCTTGTACCGAGAAGGCGAGTGGGAGGCCTGTGGGCAGGACGGGGGGCTTCTAGTGAAAACCGTGGGGGAAGTTTATGGTTTTCACTCCGAAATAAAAGTCTGTAGTGGGTTGGGCTGGGTTTTGCCTTGAGTTGGCCCCGAGGTTGCACGTTGAATGGGCGCCTTGTAAACAAATTGGATAAAATAATCCCATTATTTCCTTGGCTTGTCGCACCTTCCCTCAGCAGTTGTTGCTCATAGATTTAGATTGTAATCGCTTCAGGGCAGGGACCATCTGGCTATGTGGGTACAGTGCCAACTAAACACAATGGGGATGGAGCCTCTGGGCACTACTGCAATACAAAGAATAATAGGTGCAAAGAGCTTCTTCAGCCCTAGAGCGCCAACCACTTTGCAAAGACAGAATTTGTAGTTTTATTTAACCACCAATCTCACAGGGGGAAAAAATACCCAGGAAATCTGGCATTAACCCCTGCAAATGCTCAAGGCAATGTTTTGCATGACATTAGTCAGGACTTTCTTGGGGCTCGCTGGCTGCTTCTTGAAGGACAGTGCTTCTTTTTTACTATCTGCTGCAGGAGCCTATGGCTATATCTACACTGGAATAAAATACACCTCTACCCTGATATAACACGAATTTGGATATAACACGGCAAAGCGGGGGGGGGGCGGGCTGCGTGCTCTGGCGGATCAAAGCAAGTTTGATATAACGTGGTTTCACCTATAACACAGTAAGATTTTTTGGCTCCTGAGGACAGCGTTATATCAGGGTAGAGGTGTACTTGTGGCTGGCCAGGGTGAGCTGACTTGGGCTCGTGGGGCTTGGGCTTGGGCTGTGGAGCTAAAAATTGCTATGTAGACATTCAGACTTGTGCTGGAGCCCAGGTGCTGGGACCCTCCCCTCTCATGGGGTCCCAGAGCTCAAATCAGCCTGTGTCCAAATGTCTAGACAGCAGTTTTATAGCCTGAATCAGGCCAGCTGCAGTTGTTTAATTGCTGTACACTATGAAGCCTAGATGGTGCTGCAGAATGCCATAACTAAATGCAAGAGTTCAGCTAACTATGATGGGATAATAATCTCACACTGACATTTTTGCTGCAAGTGTGAGGCCAGAAGAAAGCTGATATGGGGCTGTGCCAGGAAAGCTGAAAAAACTACCACCTGTGAACCAGGTTAAAAAAATATATAGGAATGTACCTATCTCATAGAGCTGGAAGGGACCCTGAAAGGTTATTGAGTCTAGCCCCCTGCCTTCACTAGCAGGACTAAGTACTGATTTTGCTCCAGACCCCTAAGTGGCCCCCTCAGGGATTGAACTCATAACCCTGGGTTTAGTAAGCTAATGCTGGAACCACTGAGCTATCCCTCCCCTGTCAGGTTATAGGTGAAGTAATATTATTTTCTTCTCTACTATGGTCTAAAGATGAAGCAGAATTGTATTGGATGATATGCCATTAGGAAAAGAGGTGGGATGATGTAAGCGGAAGGTTTCAGAAGACTCAATGGCAGTTGGACATGATTGTAGTTGGATGCAAAGCTCTCTTTAAGGATGGAATATTGAAAAAATTCAGTGGCAGTTGGAAATTACAGTTGTCAGGACTCTCTAAATGTAGAACAGCAGTTCTTAAACTGGGGGCTGGGACCCCAAAGTGGGTCACAAACCCTTTTTAATGGGGTCACCAGAGCTGGGGTTAGACTTGCTGGGGCCTGGGGCAGAAGCCAAAGCCTGAGCCCCACCAGCCAAGGCTGAAGCTGAAGCTCAAGCCCCACCACCCAGGGCTGAAGCCTAAGGACTTCAGCCCTGGTTGGCAGGGTTACAGGCATCCCGTCTGGGGCTGAAGCCCTTGGGCTTCGGCTTTGATTTCCCCACCCAGGATAGTGGGGCACAGGCTTTGGCTTTGCCCCCTCCACCCAGAGCGGCAGGGCTCAGGCAGGCTCAGGCTAAGGTCCCCCGTCCTGGGGTCATGTAATAATTTTTGTCAGAAGAGGGTTGGGGTGCAATGAAGTTTGAGAACCGCTGATGTAGAATGTTTGACAGGGCAAGTTTCTATCAGTTTCTGTGGCAGTTATGAATGAACAAGAGTTGGAATTAGTTCTTTCTGGTAGATGTTTTTAAAACAAAAGCCCCATCTGAATTCAGAAATTGCTGCATTGCATAGCCAAAGTTGTGAACATCAGTTCTTCTTGGACTGGTGCTGAAAATGGTTTACATGGTAGAGTCAATAGGACATAGCATTTTGCAGCATCTATAAGAAAATATAAAATTGCTTCCTCCAAATCTCAGACTTTCTGTAACTCTGTCTGAAAACATTTTTCTGACCTACATAATTATTTTTGGCAGCAGTTCAGGGCACCAATTGCTATCAAACAACTTCAGCAACCTGTAAGAACAGATCTTCCTTTCATAGGCACCATTTCTACAATGTATTTTGGCGGAACAGAAAAGATATTGGTATTAGGATTACAAAGTAGTAAGAATAAGTAACCAGTGCTTTGTAAAACTGTGTCTTGTAACCGGTGATGGGAGCTTTATTTTTTTTCTTTCAGTTTCCAAGAGAACATTAACAGTGATAGAATCATAGAAAGGTAAAGCTGGAAGATACCTTAAAAGGTCATGTTGAGAGACTATGATTACTAGTTTGAGTTTTTGTTGCCTTGAAAGTGGCTTGACTTCAATGCTTCTCAGTCAGAGGACTGAATAGTGCACAGAAACAGATGATCTGAAGGTGGTAGAGATATAGATTCATGCAACATCATACCCTGACGCAAGGGAGCACTCTAATGGCGAATGTGTACCACAACAGGGAAATTTGACAACCTCCATTAGAAGCCTATTTCAATACTTAACTATCCTTATAGTTAAAAAAAAAATCCTAATAGCTAACCTAAATCTCCCGTGCAACAGATTACGCCCATTTTTTCTTGTTCTACCATCAGTGGGCATGGAGAACAATTGATCGCTGTCCTCTTTATAACTGCCCCTAAAATATTTAAAGAGTGTTATCAGGTTCCCTGCTCAGTCTTCTTTGCTGAAGACTAAATATGCCCAGCTTTTTAAACATTTCCTCATTGACCACGTTGTCTAACCCTTTTATCATTTTTGTTGCTCTCCCCTGGACTCTTTCCAATTTGTCCACTCTTTCCTAAAATGTGGCACCCAGAACTGGACACAGTACTCCAGCTGAGGTCTCACCAGTGCTGAGGAGAGTACCACCTTTGCCTTAGATACAAAACTCATGGGCATATACCCCAAAATTACATTAACCCTTTTCTTAACTCATCATATTCTTGACTCCTGTTCAATTGGTGATCCATTATAACCCCTAGATCTTTTCCAGTAGTACTACCATCTAAGCAGTTATTCCCCATTTTGTAGTTGTGCGTTTGATTTTTTTACCTTTCTCAGTATAGCACTTTGCATTTGTCTGTAGTGAATTTAATCTTGCTGATTTCAGATCAGTTTTCTAATTCCTCAAAGTCACTTTGAAGCCTGTCCTCCAAAGTTCTTGCAACTCCTTCATGCTTGGTGTCATCCACAAATTTTATAAACAGGGTGTCTGCTCCATTCTCAAAGTCATGAATGAAAACATTGAATAATCCTGGACCCAGGACAGACCCTTGCAGGATTTCACTAGATAAGTTTTCCCAGTTTGACAGCGAACCATTGAGTATGGTTTTCAGCCAGCTGTGCACCACCTCATAGTAGTTTAATCTAGACCAAATTTTTCTAGTTTGCTTAAGAAAATGTGATACGGGACTGTGTCGAAGTGTCAAAAGCCTTACTAAAATCAAGATATATCATGTCTACTGCTTGTCCTCCTTATCCACTAAGCCAGTATCTCAGTCAAAGAAGGAAAGTAAGTTGGTCTGGCATGATTTGTTCTTGACAAATCCATGTTGGCTGTTCTTTATTACCCTATTTATTGTGCTCTACGGGCTTAATTGATTGTTTAGTAACTGATTCCAATATTTTTCCAGGTATCCAAGTTACACTGACTGATCTATAATTCTCTGGGTCCTCTTTGTTCCCCTCTTTATATTTGCCCTCCTGCAATCCCCTGGGACCTGACCAATCATCCATGAGTTTTCAAAGATAATTGCTAATGGTTCCAAGATTGTTTCAGTTAGTTCCTTAAGTACCCTAGGATGAATTTCATCATGCTGTGCTACCTCGACTACATTTAACTTATCTAAATATTCTTTAACGTGTTCCTTCCCCCTGGTTGTTAATATTAACTAAGTTAAGCATCTGGTTAACATTAACCTTTTTAGTGAAGACTGATGCAAAATAACCATGAAGCACATACACCTTCTTGTTGTCATCTGTCATTATCTCTCCTCCCTGCTAAGTAGTAGGCCTACACTTTCTTTTGTCTTTCTTTTGCTCCTAAGTATTAAGAGACAAGAAGAAGAGGTTCTATCATGTCCCTTGCTAGATGTAATTCATTTTGTACCTTGGCCTTTCTAATTTTGTCCCTACATGCTTGTGATATTTTTCTGTCTCATCTGTTTCTACTTTTTGTAGGATTCCTTTTTGATATTTCAGGTAATTAAAGCGCACCTGAAGAAACCATAGTGGCCTTTCACTATTCTTCCTATTTTGCCTTTGCATATGGATAGTTTGCTGTTCTACCTTTAATATTGTCTCTGAGAAACTGCCACCTCTCCTGAACTCCTTTTTCCCTGAGATTTTCTTCCCAGAGGACCTTACCTACCAGTTCTCTGAGTTTGTTAAAGTGTCCTTTTTAGAAGTACATTGTCCTTTTGCTTCTCTCACTTCTTCCTTTTCTTATAATGATTAAATCTGTCATTTCTTGATCATGTTCACCCAAATTGCCTTCCACCTTTGGAGTCACAAGCAATTCCTCCCTGTTAGAATCAAGTGTAAAATGGTTGACCCCCAGTTTAAAAAGCCATATATGAAGCCTGCTCAAGATAGTTAAGACCAAAGCAGACTGTGAAGAACTTCAAAAAGATCTCACAAAACTAAGTGATTGGGCAACAAAATGGCAAATGAAATTTAATGTGGATGAATGTAAAGTAATGCACATTGGAAAAAATAACCCGAACTATACATACAATATGATGGGGGCTAATTTAGCTACAGCGAGTCATGAAAAAGATCTTAGAGTCATTGTGGATAGTTCTCTGAAGATGTCCATGCAGTATTCAGAGGCGGTCAAAAAAGCAAACAGGATGTTAGGAATCATTAAAAAGGGGATAGAAAATAAGACTGAGAATATATTATTGTCCTTATATAAATCAGTGGTACGCCCACATCTCAAATACTGCATACAGATGTGGTCTCATCTCAAAAAAGATATATTGGCACTAGAAAAGGTTCAGAAAAGGGCAACTAAAATGATTAGGGGTTTGGAACGGGTCCCATATGAGGAGAGATTAAAGAGGCTTGGACTCTTCAGCTTGGAAAAGAGGAGACTAAGGGGGGATATGATAAAGGTATATAAAATCATGAGTGATGTGGAGAAAGTGGATAAGGAAAAGTTATTTACTTATTCCCATAATACAAGAACTAGGGGTCACCAAATGAAATTAATAGGCAGCAGGTTTAAAACAAATAAAAGGAAGTTCTTCACACAGTGCACAATTCCTTACCTGAGGAGGTTGTGAATGCTAGGACTATAACTGCGTTTAAAAGAGAACTGGATAAATTCATGGTGGTTAAGTCCATTAATGGCTATTAGCCAGGATGGGTAAGGAATGGTGTCCCTAGCCTCTGTTTGTCAGAGGAAGGAGATGGATGGCAGGAGAGAGATCACTTGATCATTGCCTGTTAGGTTCACTCCCTCTGGGGCACCTGGCATTGGCCACTGTCGGTAGACAGGATACTGGGCTAGATGGACCTTTGATCTGACCCGGTACGGCCGTTCTTATGTTCCATACAGTGAACAGAAGAATTGACTTTGGAGAGATTCTAACCCACAATATTTGAATGACTGATCCTTACTAACCCAAGCAGGGTATTTTTGGCTATATTCTCCATTGGGCCACACAAGCCATAAGGGAGAACCAAGAAAAAATAATTATTTAAATGTAGTTTTTTTCTCAAAAGAAAAATAGAATATTTATTTTCATATGAATGAGAATGTTCTACGAAGTGCCATGTGATTCTAGAGACATGGAAGTAGGTTCCCACAGCATTTCCAGGTTTCACACTTATTCACAATATGCAGGTGTAAGCATGCAGTGGCCCAGTCTCTGGGCAGCCTTAAATCAAGAGGATAGGTAACCTAATTGTCCTTGAAGAATGAGTCTTAATGGTAAACAGAGGATAAAATGGAGTTTCAGAAGTCACCTTTAGACAAGAGTGAAGGCTTTGCCAGCTAACTAGTAAAGTAGTTTGCATTTCTGTTCACTTTCTACTTGTCATTAATAAGAAGTGAAAACATTTTTGGGGTTTGAATCTTCATTGCTCTTATTTCTGTTTTATCTACCTTTGCAGGGAAGGTTGGTTTGGAATACACTATCATTGTCCCAGAACACTTACAGTTACAGCAGTGGTGCTTTATACTAGGAGGTTTCAATTATCCCTGCTAAATCATATGTTGCTTCATTTAGGGCTGAATTGTAAGCCACCTTGCACAGGCTATCCACATCATGGGTAGCAGTGCAAGGGGGAGAACACCCTCCATTGCGTGACTAACAACTCTCCCCAGGAAAACATAAACAATACCTGCAATTGGGAGCTGATTGTGCAAGGTGTGGAGTGCCCTCAACTTGAGTTTTCTCTGAAATTGAAAGCACTTATCACCTTGCAGGGCTAAGTCCTGAGTGACTGGGATCATCCAGATTCTTTGAATCAGTCTTCACAAGTGAAGTGGGCTATGGAGAGAAAAAACTTGTTCGTTCAATCTATGTAGAAATGATGAAGCAGAGTTTTTATGATTAATTCATGTTCTCTACATATGTGGCATATATATAACATTGGCTTACCTGACTTCCTCCTTAACATCAGGCTTTCAAGAAAATGTCAGTAATCCCACACAAATGTTTTTCTTGCAGAACATTTTCCATAATATTTCAGCCATTGGCAAACTGGCAACCTGTTTAGTAACTTCTTCAAGCTGGGAATAAATTGAATCTGTCACCTCTATGACATGCAGATTCTATGTAGGTTTACTTTGTAGCACTTGTGGGCCTATACTAGACTGAGAATTTATTAAGATACCCCAGTAGTTAGAATGAAAACAATCTGATGACAGAGAAAAAGGAACTTTGGAGTACTTCTCATTTATATTAGCTTCAGTTCCTTGCAGCAGAGACACATGGTAGTTTGTGTGTGTTGACACTACACGTCTCAGTTGCATCAGATCTGTTATGGAACAAATACACTTCAAGAAGATGGAAAGGAATATTTAGAAATGTGCTATTCATATCTGTTTCCTTAGAGCCATATAGTCCCTTTTTTGAAGAATAAGGCATGGAAATGTCCAAAAATATGCAAGAAGTAGTCACAGTAATATGAATACCATTGGATCTGGAGGAAAACTGTCTAGCAAACCACAAGTGGCTTGACTTGAAGTCCTCTTGTAGAAAGCTAAAACCCAACAATTCTGTTTTGAGGATGATTTGTAGCAATCTGACCTTTCATGTGTGATTGCAAAGAGGTACAGTGCTAAGTATACCAGAGAGGTATGCAGTGATCGCTTCTAAGCTCATTGTTGGAGATAAGGATTACATCTAATTGCAGATGCTTGGACTCCACTAGCAATTTGTTATGAAGTAATGAGCTGTGGGATATTTGTTGATAGTAAGTTACTGTTGCTCAAGTGCTCTGCATCCCACTCTCCATTCAGACAAGCATATCTGCACATGTCCCCATGTAGCCCTGCCTCGCATATGGCCCTGTCTCCCACTCCCCTCTGTCCCATGTGACCCTGCACCCGCACTCAGCCAGGCATAGCTGCCCATCTCCATGTGTCTCTGCACCCCCATTCAGCTACCACCACTCCCTGCACCCCTACTCCCATTCAGCCCCTGGCTCAATGTTATCATCCTAGTAGCTTCTGTGCCTCCACTCCAGTCTGTCCCCCCTCATTTGCCCTTCTGAACTCCAGTCTGTGTGACCACCCCGAGCAGTCTTGTGTGCCCCACTCTGTCCAGTCCTCCATATCCCGTGCCTCCTCACCTGGCTGCGCAGATAGGGCACTGTGAGGAAGGCAGCCTCTGCCCCCTCCCTTGCCATGGCTGGCTGCTCCAGCCCATGAGCCAGCCACCTTCTCTTCTGGCACCACATCAGCTCCTGCTGGGCAAAAGGTGTGATTGCAGCTTCCTTTCACCTCCCGTCAGCATCATTTATTCTATGGGGGGGAAATAAATGTGCAGAGATGTTAATTCTGCACTTGCGCAATGGTGCAGAATTCCCCCAGGAGTAATGCTACCATAGGCTCTGTAGCATAGACACAGCCTCAGGCTTTTCACCAGTTCCAAACACTACACCCTGTAGATCTTCTGTGTATTATACCAGAGTAGGAGGTTTTAGCTACTTCTTCAGTTTTTGAGGCAGGTTGTGGAGTAAATTGCTCCAATTTCTTGCACACAGTTGTACAGAACCCCCTGGACTATGACAGAGATACAACAAGGATCTGGAGTTTTCTAGGATTTTTGCTGTTATTTCTTATGAGATTGAAAACAATATAAAACAGGCAGAAAATGGCTGAACATTAGCTCTCAGAGTAATGATTCAGCCAATTGCATAAGAAGTGAATCTGAGGTGAATTACTGTAAACCAGGGGTTCTCAAATTTCTTTGCACCACGACCCCCTTCTGACAACAAAAATTGCTACACAACCCCAGAGGGGGGAACTGAAGCCCAAGCCCTGCCACCCAAGGCAGGGGGGCCAGGGCCAAAGCCAGAGCTTCAGTCCTAGATGGGGGGGGCCTGTAACCTGAGCCCTCCCCCCAACACACACACACTCAGGGCTGAAGCTCTTTGGTCCTGGGCAGTGGGGCTCAGGCTTCGTCCCTGGGCCCCAGCAAGGCTAATACCAGCCCTTGGCAATGCCATTAAAATGGGATCACGACCCACTTTGGGGTCCCAACCCACAGTTTGAGAATTTCTGCTGTATATAGTTCTTCATTAACTCAAGGCCTAACTCAGCAATCAACAAAGTGGTGCAGCTTAACCCCATTCACCACATTCTCTTGCCACTGCACCAAGAGGTGGACCCCAGTATGAAGTCATTTTAGGCCTTGCTTTATACTTGGGATTAACCCTGATTCAGAAGTCATCCAGTAACTGGCATATCCTGCACCAATGCAAAGTCCAAGTGTAGACAAGAAAATCTTCAATTTGCACCAGCTGAGCTTCTTCCTGCTTTAAACCAGAGTAAGATCAACCAGTATATGTCTACACTTAAGGCTTACACTAGTGCAATTACACTGGTTGCTGGCCTCCAGTGGGTGAATTGGGGCTAATCTCAAGCATAGTCAAGTCCTTTGACTAAGGGCTTGTCTATGCAGTGAGGTAATGAGCACTACAGCGGTGTGACTTCTAAAGCACACTAATATGTTGTGTATTAATTAGTCTTGGTAGACCCTGCTGATGCACAGTAAATGTTCCCAAATGTGCTTTAACATAGTGCTGTTTCAAACACTTCTGAGGCTGATATGCAGCAATCTGACCTTGTGTGATTGCAAATGGAACAAATGATTGAGCAGAGTCACAGGAGAATATGTAATGGAAGAAATATTGAAGTAGCTGGACGAAAACTGTGACACTTTTGTGACTAAGTTTGTATATGCCCTTTCTATATGTTTCAGTGAAATGGATGTCTGCTAGATCTTTATCATATTTTTCACAGATGGCAGCAATTCATTCCAGGGGTGATAATTTGTTTTAATTTTTGCACATCTGCTAACCGAGGATTGACTAGCATATTTTAAGTCTGAATAAATAACCTAGTAGAATGACCATAAACTTCTTGGTATTAGCAATATGAAATGGGGAAGGAAGAATATTTTATTGTATGCTCCTTATACTTCTAAACTTCCTTGTTTTGGTTAGACATCTGTTTTCAGTGCTGTCCCACAAATGACCTGAATCACTGCTTTTCTATTACTGTAGGTTAATTTATTTTTTATGCATGTTGCAGACTAGTGGCACACAGCTGGAGGGAAAAATATTTTAATTTGCATTTTTCCTTATGCTGTATATATTTGCACATTTCTGTATACAAATTAGACATTTTGCATTCTGGACTGTGTGTCCCTGCCATAGTCCCAAAAGAATTGAAAATTACAGAGTGGAAAACTCACATTCATACTACATATGCATGATTAGAATTTAGATTAATTACATTTTTAATTTGATATTTTAGCACAACTTATTAAAACAGAGAAATGTGCCTTTTAAAGCATATGAAAAATCAAAAGCATATGAAAACCAGTCCTATCAGGTACTAAGCAGTCAATTTTTATTCACCTGAGCATTTATATAAACACATTTCATCCTCAAATGTCTGATCCCATGAAATGTTGAGCACTTCCTCTGAGTTGCTGCGTGCTCTCACCTCGTTGTCTCAGCCCCTCAAAGGAAGCACTTGCTATCTAATAGGGATGGACCTTAAGGATGAAGTGTTTGTAGACTTTCTTCTCTTGGACAAAAAATGGAATTGTGAGCTTTGCTACTCCAGGGAGAAAGGTACAGTCTAATTGTCTGAACAGCCGCTACTAATGTTAGACATTTTAAAATCCGCAGATCTGGATAACTTACATCCATACATTTTAAAAGATCTGGCTGATGAGCTCACTGGACCGTTAATGTTCATTTTCAATAAGTCTTGGAACACTGGCCAAGTTCCAGAAGACTGAAAGAAAGCTAATATTGTGCCAATATTTTAAAAAGGTAAACAGGATGACCCGGGTAATTATAGGTGTGTCAGTCTGACATTGATTGTGGGTAAGATAAAGGAATGGCTGATACAGGAGTCTATTAATAAAGAATTAAAGGAGGGTAATGTAACTAATACCAATCAACATGGGTTAATGGAAAATAGATTCAAACAAATTGGATATTTTTGTGAGATTACGGTAATATTGTTGATGAAGGTAATAGTGTTGATGCAATATACTTAGCCTTCGGTAAGGTGTTTGACTTGGTACTGATTAAAAACTAGAATATAAAATTAATATGGCACACATTAAATGGATTAAAAACTGTAATTGTAAATGGAGAGCCATCTTTGAACAGGGTCTGTTTCTAATGGTGTCCTGCTTGAAGCGGGTCTTGGCCCTACACAATTTAACATTTTTATTAATGACCTGGAAGAAAATGTAAAATCATCACTGATAAGTTTGCAGATGTCACAAAAATTGGAGGATTTTTTCTGGATCACATGGTAAGCTGGATACAAGCGAACAATACGTGTTTTAATACAGAAAAATGTAAATGCGTACATCTAAGAACAAAG
Organism: Chrysemys picta bellii; assembly: GCF_011386835.1. Lineage (NCBI taxonomy): Eukaryota > Metazoa > Chordata > Testudines > Emydidae > Chrysemys > Chrysemys picta. The sequence continues at coordinate 33,217,842 of NC_088799.1, forward strand.
AATGTAGGATGGGGGACTTTATCCTGGGAAGCAGTGTGTCTGAAAAAGATTTGCGGGTTATGTGAGCATGGACCTCCTGATGCCAACTGGCAGCGGGGCATACAGGGATGCATAAAGGTACAGGAATCCTGAACATTTTCGTTCACCAAATGGGGACCTGTGATGTCTCAGACAAAAGCCTGTATCAAACTGGCGGTCATCAATATCATTCAAAACACATGTATGGATGTTGTGTAAAGAGTTATGTATATAAAATGAAAATTATGTTCTGAAGGGCTGTGTCTAGGGACTGGTCACCAGCAAATGTGAAAAACAGGTTTACTTTCAGGCAAGAAATGTTTGTCTGTTTATATGTCAATTAAGTACTGTATGGTTCACAGTGGGCCTCCACTCACCAGTCTAATCCGAATGCTAATAAAGGGTTGTGAAATCTTCAAATAGAAGAAAGTAACAGGAAGAGGTAAACTGGGGAAGGGGTGGAGGGAAATCCTGTTTTGAGGTGCACATCAAAAGGTCTGTGCTGGTATATTTAGGGTTGCAAAAAGACATCCTAACATCCTTCACCTACGAAGTCAACGGACAGCGAGTTTGCTTCATGAAAAAGGGATATCAACCACAGTGTGCTGAAAAGGCCGGAGAGAACTTTGGATGAGATAAGCTTCTTTAGACAGGAGGATAACTTGTAAGTTAAGTTTAGTCTCTAGAAAGTGTGTTATGATTTTGTTTTATATTAACAATTTGTTTCCAATATTCTTACTATCACTTGAATCTCTGGTCTTTGATAATAGATATATTTATAGTGAAAACAGAAATAAGTTTAAGTGCTGCATGTTCAGCAGTAAGCTGCCGTGTATTGTTCCTTTAGGAACAGCAGGCCTAGTAATTCTGCGAGTGTTCAGTGGGTAAGGGGTTGCACACTACAGGGAACACTCAAAGGATTTGGGGGGTGCTGTGTGGCTATTGCTAACCTGTACTGAGAGAGAGTCTGCAGAGGCTTAGAAGCTAGTGCTTGTGTTGCCAGAATCTGGTAGTTTCAGGGAGCTGATCCACAGCAGGCACAGACAAGACTTCCTCACATTAAGGGCAGGTGGTAGGGAAGTACCCCACAATCCTGGGTACTCCTGGGAAGCGTCACAGAGGTTGTGGTACATAATCAGCTGAACATGAGCTCTCAGTGCAATTCTGTGGTCAAAAAGGCCAAAGCAATCCTTGGATGTATAAACAGGGTAATCTAGAGTAGGAGTAGACAGGTTATTTTACCTTTGTATTTGGCAATGGTGATGACCACTGCTGCAATACTGTGTCCAGTTCTGGTGTTCAGAAATCGAGAAGGATGTTGATAAAGTAGAGAGGGTTCACAGAAGAGCCACAAGAATGATTAAAGTATTTGAAAACATGCCTTTTCGTAATAGACTCAAGGAGCTCAATCTAATTAGCTTGACAAAGAGAAGGTTAAAGTGTGATTTAATTACAATCTATACATATCTACATGAGGAACAAATATTTAATAATGGACTCTTCAATGTAATAGAGAGAGGTTTCAGATTGTAAATAAGGCATAAATTTTTAACAATGAGAGTAATTAACCATTAGAACAATTTACTATGTGTTGTGGTAGATTCTCCATCAACAATTTTTAAATTAAAATTGGATGTGTTTCTAAAATAAATGGTATAGAATTTATTTTGGGGAAGTCTTATAGTCTGTATTATACACGAGGTCAGACTAGATGATCAGAACGATCCCTTCTGGCATTGGAATCTATGAGAAAGACTACAAGCCAGACACTCCTTTGGTCTTTAGGATAACCCTGAGTGAAATCCTGGCTCCACTGAAGATAATGCGAGTTTTGCCACTGACTTAAGTGGGACCAGGACTTCACCCCCTGTCTTTTCCATGTCCTATAAAATGTCCTTATCTTAAAAGAACTTTTCAAATGTTTATTAATAAATAACTACTAAACTTACATTTAGAGAACACTAAGGTTGCATGCACTGTTGGGTAAAATCTGTTTCTGACCTGTTCTATGTAATGTGCATCTTGGATTTGTAAAAGGACAGCTAAGCCTCCATCTTGGATACCCTTCTCCTCAGATGATTTAGTGCCCTTTCAGCCTTTTTCAAATTAAGACGGAAAAAGGTCAGGGCAGTTAGAGTCATGTGACAGCCATAATCTGCCTAGCAGCCACAGGTTATTTAGTGAGTGGCATGCCTGACACTCAGGGCTGTCCATCTGAGTGGCAGCCAGTGTCCCAGTTCAGATAGCTGCGAGGAGCCCCAGAGGGGCCAGGACTTTGGATTCTTAGTCTCTATTAACATACTTGCACTCAAGTGCTACACACCATTAGTGAGCGCATACTTGCACTGGACTACAAGGTCAAGCAGAGATGCGTGGGCAAGCACTGAAGACCTACCTGAGGGAGAAGATCTGCCCAAGAGGGAGAAGACCTGCCCAGAGGGAGAAGAATACCCAGTTCCTGAGTTCCTGTTTGGTGTCCAGCGCCCCTGATTTTCACCACTATCCTTGTCGGTATCCTGAGTTTTTGTCAGTGTGTCCCTGTCTTCGGGATATGGTATTGTAATACTCATTGTGGTTTCCTCTGTTTTACATCCGTAGGTTAAGGGTGTTTAATGGCTCTGAGCTTCACACTCTGGTAACTGTTAACAACTGTGTGTGTCTTGCTTATGTTGTTTATTGTCTGAAGGGGGGTCCTTGTCTAGTTTACTGACTAGTGGCATAATAAATATTTGTGTGTTACATCTTATTCTGCCTCTGTCTTAATAAATCACCCAATGATAGATGCAGGACGGGGTGGGATCTGCAGACAGCCCATCTTCTGATCTGTGTAGACCATAGTTAAAATGTTTTGGGCTAACAGTACAAGCATACAAAAGCTAGGAAATGACCATTAAAGGTTGCACAACCTTAAAACTGTACATCTGTGCATATGTATTATAGTGTATATCTATGCATATGCATTATAGATAGTCTTTAATTACACTATCGATGCTGTTTCTCCAATAATATTATATAATTAGTTCAGGTTGGTAGAAATGTTACAAGCTAATTCAGCAATTAGTTGGTGCTTTTATTCCAATTCCTAGTGGGCCAATATCCATATCACAAAAGCTATCATCCCAGTTGGCCTGGAACTGAATGAGGATGGAGATGGAGTTACCCTTTTTAATTTTTGGAGGTGGACCCTGTAGAACAGTTTTGACGTTGTTGTAGGGAAGCTTGCAGTACTGCTGCCCCGCTTGTTTTCTGTGCATAAACTAAGCATTTCTGTATTCAAGGCTGTCCACCTTTTATGAAACATCAACTTAAATTAACTTTAGAAAAAAAAATTCAAAATGGTATTATTTTGAGTTTATAAATATGGTAGCTACTGTGTTGTCATTCCTTCATACTTAAGAAAAATTTTATATTGAAATAAAAAATATTAAATATAGCAAATGTGTAAAATAGGAGATGCAAATCTGTTGACCATGTAAATTATAAAAATAAGTCAATATTAAAATCATTTTAAAAAATGGAGAGACTTATTAAAAATAGGAACAGGTTATTTTAATCAAACACAAGCAGAATTATAATCACTCTTTCTAAAAATAAAATAGACTTTTCCCCAACCCTTAATATCTGCATTTAATAGTATTTTCTAAACAAAAATTCAAATGCAATTATGTAACAAATTACATTCTTTTACAGTGTACAATATTTCCATCTTTTACACTTATTTTAATTCCAGTTTGGTCATTAGTACTTGACTCATTACTTCAACATGTTACTCGCGATAAAAGTCCTACAATTAAATATAAACATGACATGGCCATCTTAATAATTGCTTTGCTATAAACTGTAGAGAATACACAGAATTATAAAGTCATTGTGTTTTTATCAAAATATGCAACCCCACCAAACCTAACATGAGCTATCAATATTTTTCTTATGAACCATACAGTTATATAAAATATTTGTAAAATTATCTTTTATGTATAAATATTCTACCTGATTTGCTTTGGTCTAGAATGATCAGCATATAAATCCACTTAGAAAATATCCCCATATATTTCATCACATTTGTATTGTATTTATTTCATAATCCCAATTGTCTGGACCTAAAGCTACTATGGAACCAAAACTCTCATTGATTCATATCATTCATCCCTGGCAGAATAAATAAGTGGATGACACTATTATTTAATTGCGTACTGCACTATCAGTTCAAGTGTAGTTTTATCATACCAAAGATATCACTTCTTTTACAATGTATAATAAAAAACCAAATAAGTAAACAAATAGTGTATCATATTTTTATGTAGAATGAAGCTGAGGTTCACCAATCTTTGTCCTGTCCTTTATTTTATAATACTGTATACAGATGAAAATACACAAAGAATAGATAATACAGATGCAGTATTATGGATACTTATCAGATCAGCCCTATGGTATAAAATGTAGATCACAGTCATCTACCTTCCTTGACCATTTTTAAAAAGTATTTTCTCCATCTCTTTCAAAATTAGATCCTTTGTTCCAGTCACCAAAACAATATTCACTGTAAAACTCTGGTCTTACTGGATGTTTCTTTTGAGCTGACCTCTGCCAGCCTTAGTAATGTAGGACCTTATAGAGTTCTAAGGGTCACCAAATGAATATTCATGGCTTCTGGCTGTTGGAGGATGACTATGGCTGAGGAGCCATCATCTAGCAATCTAGGGTCATCAGCTGACAGTCTCTGCACTACCAGCCATCCCCACAGGACATCAGATGCTACACAGCAGCCTGACTGGGGGAATAGGATGGAATTTCCCAGTTGGAGAACAAGGGGCAAAAAGGGACAACTGTATTTAAGTGGGGCAGGGGGGCTTCCATTGTCACAAGCCAGAAGACCAGGCTGGAGCAAGAGAGAAGGCAGGAGTGTCTGCCTCGCCTGAAACAATGCTCAGATCTCAGGCTCACAGAAGGGGTTAGATCACGCTAAAAGGAGGGCATCTCAAGGAGTGCTGTAACTCTTTAGTGCTTTCTTAAGTGACTGTGGTTAAGAAATTTCTTTGCTAAGCCTGTATTTTTTGCTTGCCTGCCATTTTGTAGAAGCTCAGAGCTCCCACACTGAGGGGACACATATAAGCCACTGGGGGGGTTTGGGAGTGCTGAGGCACTGGCTTCAGGGTTCAAGGCAGGTCAGGCTGCAGCATCCCACATCCCAAGGAAGAATGGCAGACATGGGGGTCTGTAGTTAGGAGTTCACCTTAGGGCTTGTCTACACGAACAATTAGTTCACAGCAAGCTGGGGTGTGAATCTACTCTGCACTAGCCTGCCACAGATTAACTGTCTATGTGGACTCTGCTGACACACAATAATTCATTGATGCAGTCTGATATGCGTCAGCAGGGTCCACATGGACAGTTAGTCTGTGACAGGCTAGTTCGAGGTATTTTTGCTGAGGCATTGGTGGAAGAGATCACGCTTATTGGATCCTTGAGTGTCTCTGGGCTGATTTTCTGTTTGCATCATTTTGGAGATAAATCCAACCGGAAATTATAGAGGAATCTGTTAGCAACTGCAGGAAAGGTCCTTGCAAGACTTCTCCTGAACCATCGTCTTGCTCTTGCCAAAGACATTCTTCCTAAATCTCAGTGTGGGTTTAGACCATCTAGAGGCACTAATGACACTACTCGCCAGCTGCAGGAAAAATGCAGAGAACACCACAGACCACTATACATGGCGTTCACTGACCCGACGGAAGCCTTTGACTCCATTAACAGGAAAGCGTTGTGGAAAATCCTTCTGATGTATGGTTGTCCACTGAAATTTGTCACCATTCTTCATCTCCTTCACGATGACATACAAGCAGTGATCCTCCATAATGGGTCTACTATGGCTCCTTATAAGGTTAAGACGGGTGTCAATCAGGGCTGTGTCATTACCCCCCCACGCTTCTCTCTGTTCCTTGCTACAATGCTTTATTTGATCACAGATAAGATCCTGGTAGGAGTGCAGCTAATCTACCAAATGGATTGCAAACTGTTCAACCTTAGCTGCTTCCAATCCAGAATTAAAACATGGCTGACTTCAGTCATCGAGCTTCAGTATGCTGATGACACTGTAGTGTGTGTTCATTCAGAAATAGATCTTCAGGTGATCATCAACATCTTCGCTGAAGCATATCAGAAAATGGGACTGATGCTTAACATCCAGAAGACAAAGGTCCTCCATCAGCAAGCTCCTGGTGCACAATTCCCAGCACCAGCAATACAGATCCACAATAACCCTCTAAAGAATGTTGCGCACTTTCCATATCTTGGAAGCCACCTTTCACAGACAGTTGATATTGATGAAGAAATCCAATACCGACTCAAATGTGCAAGCCGAACTTTTGGTCATCTGAGAAAGAGGGTGTTTCAAGATTGCAACATCAGAACCAAAACCAAATTCATGGTCTATAAAGCTGTTGTGATCTCCACCCTACTAAGCTGAAATGTGGACAACATACAGGAGACATCGTAAGGCATGGGAAAAGTATCAATGCTGTATGCATAAGATTCTCCGAATCAAATGGGATAATAGACACTCTAACATGAGCGTTCTCTCACAAGCCAATATTACGAGCATCCAGGTGATGGTTATTTATCATCAACTTCGCTGGGAAAACTATGTTGTCCAGATGCCTGATTCAGACTGCCAAAAACAAGTCTACTCTCAATTCAACCAAGGCAAATGCACCAGAGGAGGGCAGAAAAAATGCTATAGGGACATCCTCAAGGATAATATGAGGAAATGCAATATTGACATCAACTTGTGGGAACACATAACCCAGGACTGACAACAATGGAGGAACTGCTTGAGGCAGAGAACTCAGCACTTTGAGAATCAGATGCAACTACATGTAACAGAAAAATGGAAGCAACAGAAAGACTGTGCTATGGCCCGAACCAATATCCCAGGTTCACCTGCCCTGCTCAGAAACATGTCTGCAATGTGGCAGAGTCTGCGGCTCCAGAATAGGCCTTACAAGCCATCAGCAGCCCCACAGATCATTTGAAATGGACAATCTATGAAAGACAATCATCCTCGACTTCAAGAGATTCACGCTGATGAGTGCAGGGTAGATTCACACCCCAACTTGCCACAAACTAAACGTTCCTGGAGAGAAAAACTCAGAGACCCAGAGCTTGGAACACTGACCCAGCTCTAATCAGACCCAGGGGATGTGGGATCCAGCAATTGTGTTCACCACAGAAGACTGCTGTCTGTCCAGAGAAGAACACTGAGCCAGGTTGTGAGCATGTAGCCTCAGAGACTAATCCTTAATCAGAGAGGAGTTGTACTCCCTTTCTAACAGTCTCAGAATACTGCCTCCTTTCTTACTGAAACAGAATCTGCATCTCTACCAAGACTGATCAGCATATATATAGAAATCAGGCTCATGGCATGAAGTTTGGTGGGGGGTACTCTTCCCTGGATGCACATTCTTCATCTAGGGAAGAACCTTAAAGACGCTGCAACGCAAAGCATATGATTAGCTCTCTATTTAGTTGTCAGAGAGAGAATTGGGCCAGCATGTGGCCCAATGGTTAATACACCATACTCTAAGAAACAGCAACTGGATTATGGGCAAGGGCAAGCCCTATCCCCACTAAATTAAAAAGCCTGCCAGGGCAGGAGGCCACTCCTCCTCCACAGTAAACTGGCTTATGCCCCAGTTCCACAGGGGACTGTCTTAAACGTGTGTATGGATGAAAGTGTGTAGAGGCAATGACACAACCCTGATTGACGTATGGATGAAAGAAACTAAATATTCCCCACCCCTACCAGTCAAAAAAGCAAAACAAAAGGGTAATTTTTTATTTGTTGGTTTTAGCCCACTCATTTGAAGACCAAGAGCTAGTCCAACTCCTGCTCATGGCATGTGTGGAATTATTCCAGCTGGAGGAACTCTCATGGACTAAGCATCCCGCAATGAGAAGCGAGATGGTTCCAAAAATTCAAGAGTTGCAGAGCCACTGGAAGGTGGGAAATGTATTTACACACAGTCTTTACACTGGACAGTTCCACAACTCCTTGACCATGAAGCTGAAGTGTGTTTCATTTGGCTTCTACAACAATAAATCTGGATTTGCCCCTGGATTAATTGGCCTGACATACAATTGATAGGTGGACTTTCCGGGACTAATGCAGCTTGGAAGACTTAATATTTAAGATGAACATTTATTGAATACCACAGGAGTATCATGAAACAGGGCTTCCAATCCTCATTGACACTCAGATACCCATTGCTTATCAATGTAATTGTAAAATCGAATATAGATAGTGTAAAATGTAATAATCATACAACAGTATAAACCAAGGTTTGAGATACAGAAAAGTTTTCCAAAACTGAACTATACTTCATACTCACATTCAATAAACATTTTCTATCTTTACCGGATTATTTTAAGATACGGTATACATTAGGCCATGATCTTTTACATTTTGTTTTTCATTTATAAACACAATACCATGAAAGTTTGAGTATAAATGCATCACATCATCTTCTGTAGCACAAATTCTTCATAGTGAATGTACTCTGAACCCATATATTTGGCCTTTATTATGTCCAAAGTGATTCAGAATCAAATACAGTATTGTACATTTAAGACAGTTCAATGGCTAGTTGCGTGTAACTCCGACTAAAAAGGTTCTGATTGGACCTACTGTCCTACTGTTTTCTTCTGTGTATGTATTACAGCCATTTACTGTTGCAGAACTATTTTGGATCAGACTTTTATTCTCCCTCATGCTATGTTTAGACTATTGCAAATATTCCTAGCTTTTCTGTTGCAGTGTATTTTTTGCATATACTGTACTAATATATGAAAGTTATTTGGACGAAGAAATGTTATCTACATTTTTTGAACCTGCCTAAATCTGGAGTTTCCTTTGCATTCCACGCTTCTATATATTTTTCTCCAGTGCTCTTTTCTTGTTTTTGACAACTGTCACTCAAAGTATAACTTTTGGAGTCATACTCTGTATACTATTAACTTCGTTCCCATCTGAGTCAATGAAATGTTGATTTTCCAAATGTTTAGAGCTTTCATTACACAAATACTCTTTTCTATCCTGTTGACTTGGGCTTTTGAATAGATGTTTCTTCTGGTGCATTCCAAGAGCAGCTGCTGTCTTGCAAATTTTGGGGCACTGAAGACAAGCATATCCTTTTCCATTGTGTTCATGTACATGTCTTTGCTCATGATTCCTTTTGGTAGAAAGATATAAAAAACTCTGTAAGCAGAATTGACAGTGGTAGCGTTTTTCTCCAGTATGTATTCTTTCATGTATTTTGAGCGTTTCATTTAAAGTGAATGCCTTACTACAATATTGACAGACAAAATCCTTGACACCCAAGTGAATACGTTCATGTTTCTGTAGGTTTCCTGGAACTGAAAAACACTTACCACAGGTTTTACAAGTATACGGCTTTTCTCCAGTATGACATCTCATATGCATTTTTAGTGTGGATGGGCTCTGGAACTGCTTTTGGCATAATTCACAAATATAAGGCTTTGAAGTAGGTACATGCCAATGTATAGGTTCCTGGATTTCTTCAGTGGAAGATTTCTCTCTCTCACAAAGCTCACAATGAAGATTAGGCATTTCTGTGTTTCCTTCTTTATTGATGCCCTTTTCTTCAGGAATTTTTCTAAGTGCATACTCTCTATTGCATGTATTTTCACTTTCACTACTGGAGTTCTTGTTTCCATGATTCTTCCTCCATTTGACTTTTCTAATTTTTCTTAGCTGTTTAGATTTCTTTTTTGGTTTGTAATTATAATAAGGTCTCCAAGGTTTGTCATTGGAATCCTGATCACTTACATCATCGCACATTTCAGTCAGTTCCATACATTCTGATCTGCAAAGCCTAGCTGGGCTTCTTTCTTTTCTCTCTGTTTCAGTCTCCTGAGGCTGATTGTCCTGTTCAGATTCACATTTAGACCTTCTTCCTCTTTTATAAAACAGTTTGGAACCTAAAATATGTCTTTTTACAATAGCCTCATTCCCAATTTTTACTGTTATTTGACAAAGAGGAGCAACATTACTATCAGTAGATGTTCCAGGTAAGGCAGGCTTTGCAATGTAGGTTTCAGTTTTACTTGATTCTTGAACAGTATCTGTAGTCTTGTTAGATGAACCTCCAGATCCTGTAATATACTGTAACTCCTCGAGTGTTTCTCCTCTATTGTACAGAAGTGTTTTCTTTTTTTCTTTAATAGTTTTTGCTTTAGTAATGCCTTTGCCATAATTATCTGACCCATGTTTACAGTCATCTTTTATGGACTGAGTGGCTGTATTACTGGAGGATATTGTCTTACTGCTTCCCATAGAAGTGACTGCATTACTGTGCATTATTACTGATGAAACTCTACTACTGTGCATTATAACCGAGGGTGCTGAACTGCTATAGTTAATAACAGAGGTTGAATTTTCACTCACATTACTGAAAGACAGAACAGAGGAATCACATTCCTGAGAACCAGAACTAAGTTCATTTGCAGCTTGGGGCACTGATTTTTCTGCAGTAAAAAAGTCACTTTGTAGGTCAGAATTTAACATTCCTACTGCCCAAGGTGAAATATTCTGAATATTCATAGATGATGTTACATCATTGCATGAAGATGTATTCAAGGAAATAGTGGTATTGTTTGTTAATATATTATTTTGAAAATTCAGCGAAGGTAGTTCAGAGCTGAGAGAATTCTGAATAATGCAGGTACCAGAAGTTGCTTCATTAACTTGGTTGCTTGCTTGTACATTTTCATACGAAGAATTCTGGTAGGACTTATAAGGTAGCCTTCTGCATTTCATAGGTAAAAGCCTATAAAGTTTGTAAGGATACATGCTAGGCTTTAAGCCTCCATTAGCTGTTTTTTTATTTACTGCAAGTCGATGGTCAATTGCATGGAAAGATTTCTGATGATTTTTTAGTATATAATAGGTCATGAAAGTCTCAAGGCAGAAAATGCACTGATAACGCCTTTCCCCTGTGTGCCAGATTTCATGTCTGGTACGATATTCAGCTAATGCAAACACTTTGTTGCAGTAATGGCAAGGATAAGTTCTTCTCCATGAATGCACATTTGCATGTCTTCGAAGGCTAGACAGTGTTACATAGCTACGTTTGCAAACAATGCATGTATATAATATCTGCCCATCAACAACTTTAACCAAATGATCTGTTTCTGGCAAGGTGCAGTTTGCACTGGAGTAATCAGTAATATTGTTTTCAGACAACAGAGGCTCTGTGTTTCCATGTGAGCTTCCATTTCTTTCATCAGTAGTAGTATAGTTATCTAACATTTTTTGTTCATTTCCACTCTGAACAGATATGCTGCCTGAACTCCTGCAGACTTGTTCATGATTCTCCAGTCTGTTAAGATTTGCAAATTGTTTGCTGCAGTATTTGCATATTAAAGGTTCCTGATGATTTGTGTGAAGCTGAAGATGGGTACTGAGTAAAGCTCTGTCATCAAATGATCTGGTACAACAGTTACATCTGTAAACAGGTGGAATAACTGTTGCTCTGGGTCCAGGGATGTTAGATTTATTTTCCTCTTCTGTGGAAAAAAGTAAGTCTCCTGCCTTATCATGAGGGAAAGGAATAATCGCTTGATCTGTAACTGCTTCTTGTTGAACCTCTGTATTGGTTACTTTGGGGGCTGATATTTTTGCTATAGCCAAACCAGTACACTGGAGTTTAAAGGCCATCTTTGGTGTACCACATGCTTGTTTTATTGGTTGAAGTAGAGGTGTTGTCGGAAGAGTTTCATAATTGTCTTCACTCATTTTGTACAGAGGGCTGCTGTCATGTTCTAAAAAAGGAGTTCCTTGAAAAGCATCACCTCCAGAAGAAACTGCATAGGAGTGTTCAGCTAACGTACTGGCTGGCTCAGCATCTTTTCCAACATCATCCCTATCAAGGCCAACGTTGGTTGCTTTAATTGTCTCAGAAACCTTTTTAAAACTTGCTCTCAAGTCAAGTGGAGAAAACAAATTGTTATTATTTTCAGTTTCAAAAATTGAAAAAGCATTTGTGATTCTTGGCCCGTTTGTGATAGCTGAATCTTCATGTCTTTTTTCATTTTTTTCTTCTTTGACCACCCCTTTTTCAGTTATACAAAATGCATATGGACAAGGGGAATTTGAAAAATTAATGTCTGTAAGATCTTCCAGAAACGATATTCCCAGTTTTTTCCCTGCAGCTGCAAGATCTGTTACAGTCTCCTGTCTCTTAACAACTACTGTGGAACTGTAGATATAATTAAGTATTTCAGTAAACACTTCAGCCTTAAGATCATCTAACTCCAGGACATGTCCGGAAATACAGATCGTATGACTCCAAAAAATATTTTTGAAATAAAGGCTTGAAGCTGCTAGTACATTACTGTGGGCTTTAAATTTGGTATCTTCCACAATTATAGTGACATCACATAAAATACCCCGAATGCGCTGCTCATTTAAAATGGAGAGTACCGTGTCACTATGAAAGTCATCCTTGAGATCCTTTGAATGGGACATGACTGTCATCTACAACAAAAAAAAGAGTTAACAGTTAAATTTGCTTTTAAAAGCTATTACAAAAAATCAGCTCTGTAATTGGGGACTTTTTTCAGGTTTGTTTTGTTTTGTTTTAATTCAGGTAAAAAGGGAGGGTGAAGTTATGCAATAGCATTTTCAGGTAAAAAAACTTGGGTTTGATCCTGCAAACAATATTGATGGTAATACGGTGACTTGTCAGGGAAGTAACTACAATTCTTACTAGTAAAAGTTTACAGAGTGAGACCCTGTATTTCAGAATTAATTTTAAAGGGTCCTCTCTACCCCCCATTCAATTTTCATACAAAAGTTGACCCATTCTGTAGAAATGGGTAAATTATCCAAGGAGCTAAAAAAAATAACATTCATTTGTAACTCAAATGCATTTATATACATCATAAGTTATATATTCAAAGTATGTTCTGTCATAATGTTTCATTCAAGGTCTACACAAATCTTTAAATAATATTTACAAATAGATTAGGGATGGAGGAGCTCTGGCAGCTCCTCAGTTGCAGGGACAGGAGAACAAGCATCTCTCTTGTTCCTCAATATCCAGATCAATTCTTTATATTTGCAATCTGGCTGATATCCAGTATTTAAAATCAGAGCCTCCAGCCTTCTGAATGGCCAGAGGTGCAAGTGATGAAGTTTAGCCTGAATGAACAAAGAAACGGAACTCAACCCTAGAGATGGTCCCTCCAAGGTCAGGGTTGAGACATATTGATGTGGCAGTGTGAGGAAACTTGAACTGCTGCTACCCATATTGTATCTGTTCCAGGGATAACAGAGGACTTAGAGCTCCAGGACTGTGTTTATCAGATAATCACATTTAACATTTGATCCCATTATAGAAAAATTAGAGGTTCCAAAAATTAAAAAGCTCCAATGACAAAATACTGTTTTAAAAACCAAATGATAAAACACATAAATCATGATTTTAACATCAACGGATGTTATTTTATATAAGAATTCTTTTATATAATTCATTAAAATTAATATTTAAATTAGTCATTGGGCTTTATTAGATAGAACCTCATTAATAATGTCTGGAAGTTTCATTGTGAATTACTGAATTTTGTGAATTAAAAATACAATAATAACAAAAATCCAGGGTAATGATAACAAAATGTATTTTGTTTATTTTGTCATTTTGGGTTTTTTTGTAATAGCAGTTCACAGTATCCTAATAACTATGCTTGACTTTTTTTTTAATTATACCAATAATGAGAGCTCATTGCAATACTCTGCTGTTTAATGTTTGCTGAGTGATATTAAAATGCCTCCATTTTATTTTATTGAGAATTACAAAGTGTTCAGACTAGCAAGGCACTATTGTATAAAATTTCTTATATTTCACTTCAATAAGAAGGAAGGATGCCAAGATTCTCAGAATGAAACAGTATATTAATGGAAATAAAATAAGGAAAAGAGAAAACAGTTAATGGGTGGAATTGACTGAATATATGCTGCAGAAATCTCTCTGATTTTTACCAAATACTGGGTTCTGTTCAAATTTAGACCTGTTCTGCAGCATAACATGAATCCCCTTCTTTTCTCTTCCTACTTTGAGCTCTGCTTTCAAGTCATCAGAGTAAGAAGTAACAGTTCCATATTCAGTTAGCAATCACCAGAACCAAAGATCTGCAAGACTACTAATCAGGGCTGGCCCACAACATTTTGGCACCTGAGGCAGGGAAATCAAATGATGCCCCCATACCCCCTCGCTTGGGCCAAAATTTTGAAAGGTCTCAATTCTGCCTTCTTCCTGTTATACTCCTCTCATGGTACTGCTCTGCTACCTACCCCAATAAAGGAGAACTAACAACTTAAAATGCCTTATTCAAAAATTTTAAGTAACACTTAACTTTGAAACGCCTGAATAGCAAATGTAACTTTTCTTGTCTGCATAATAAACACTGGCATTTTTATCTGTTTGAATAATCAAAGTGGTGCTTTCCGTGCCTTCTTGGTTGCAAAGATTTGAACTGCTTCCTGAAGGTCCACAGTCTGGGCCAACTCATGCTCTATTGAGATGGTTGCAAGGCCGACCAGCGTCTCCTGTGTCATTGTGGAGCACAGATATGTTTTTATTAACTTCAGCTTGGAGAAGCTGCATTCTTCACTGGCAACTGTTACAGGAAGTTTTAGAAGTATGCGCAGAGCAACAAAAGCATTTCGAAAGAGGGTGGTCATCTTATTTGTGCACATATATTCCAGAACAGCCTTTGGAGTTGATCCTGCTGAAATGTATCTTGAAAGGGCTTTCAGTTCATCACCTAAATCACTCGCATCAATATCGCACATGTCATCATGTGTCAATACTATCTCTAGTGCCCTGCATTTCTGATGTAGGTCTTCTTCAGGTATAGTGAGGAGTTTTGGAATATCATACAACATCCCAAATATTCTGCTGTGTTTCTTGAGCTGCAGGAAATGTTCTTCAACTGACTATATTGCACAATCTAGCACCTGGTTAAAGAATTCAACTTTGAATTGTTGTTTGGGTCTCTTATGGGATTATCCCGTGCCTCATAATCAGAATAGTGTCTTTTTCGAGGACTCTTGTATTCTTGAACAGGTGGGAAAATAGCTTCAGTGTGAAGTTCCTCTGCCAACTTCTGTGCACTCTTCAGAACGTTTTGAAATCCCTCATCTGACTGGTAAGACTGTAGGTATGACTTTGCTTTGTCCAGTTGTTCCATTGCTCCAGATATATTGAAGTCAACACCTTGGAGTCTCTTGCTTACAACATTTATTTCAAACAGTATGTCATGCCACAACACTAAGCCACACAGAAATTTGAAGTTATGTATGTTTCTAGTGATTCCATTTTCCTCTGCCAATGTTCCCCTACGAACAGTTCCTGTCATAGCATTATCCTCCATAATGGCAACTATGGCATCATCTATCTTCCCAATTTGGTGTTTGATAGGCTTTATAGCCTCCACTTAACTTTCCCATCGTGTGGCACTCAGTGGTTTCAGTGTCAGAGAGAATGTTCCCAGATGTTGCTTCAAAATTTGCCATCAATGAGTTGATGCAGAGAAAAATACATAGATGCTTTGAATTACATTAAAAAATTCAGCAGCCTCACTAGAAGCTGATGCTGCATCACTGACCGCCAAGTTCAATGAATGAGAACTGCATGGGACAAAAAAAGCTTGAGGGTTTAACTCTCGGATCCGTGTCTGCACTTCTCTGTTCTTTCCTCTCATGTTGGCACCATTATTGTAGCCCTGACCGCTCATGTCAGCTATCGCAATTCCCATATCTTCCAGTTTTTAAGAAGCACATTTGTCATACCAGCCCTGTAGTATTATCAATGTCAATAAATTCTAGAAAATGCTCTCTGACAGTAACCATTGCAGGGACATTTTCACTAGGTTCTGTTGTTGTTACAAAACGCACCATTAAAGTCATTTGTTCCGTATGGCTGATGTCAGGTGTGCAGTCCAGAATAACAGAGTAATATCTTGCTGACTTCAGATCTGCCACAATCTTCTTTTTGACTTTTGTTGCCAGTAACTGTATGATCTCATTTTGAATTGTTTTTTCCAAGGTAGTGGTATATGTACATTTCTTCAGTGGTGACTCTTCTTAGATGCTCCTGGAGTACAGCATCAAACTCAGCCATCAGCTCCACAATTTTAAGGACGTTTCCATTGTTTGGCACATACAGCTGATCTGAAGTGCCACGCAGTGCTAGGTTTTGGGTAGCAAGCATTCTCACAATGGCAATAAGCCTTTTCAGAACATTTTGCCAGTAAAGAGACTCTGATGCAATCTTCTCTTGATGCTGATCATCTATGGTGGCCTTTAACCTTAGTCTCATCTCAAGCTCTTTCCACCTATGGAATGCTCTCTGGTGATTTGCTGCCTTCTCATGGCATGCTAGATTTCTAGCCTGATTTTTCCAATCCTTTGTTCCTGTAGAACCCAATGTGGCTGGAACATTAGACTGGAAGAGTTTGCAACAAAACCAGTATGCAGCATTCTGGGTTTTTGAGTATATAAGCCATGGCCTCTCCACTTTATCACCATTGGAGATTTCACGCCAGTAATGTGTTGGATGGAACCTTCTATTTTCATTGTCTTTGGGGAACATGAAATTTTTCACTTGCTGTGGCCCATGCAGTACAAGGAAGTCCCTCAGGCTACTGCTCAAGTGGGTCCACAGTCCTGGATCATCTAGATTTAAGGAACTAAACTCAGCAGCAGCTGTTTCTTGCGCCTCCACCACACTCTTCTCTTATCTACACTTTTCTTCAGGAATGTGCATGGTTACATCCATTTGAGATGGAGATATGGATGCTGCAGTAGCTGCCAGGTCACCTGCACTCTGACTAACTGGAAGATCAGACATTTCCTCACCACTCACATCCTCTCTGGGGCCGAAGGCTCACCGTGAACTTTTGTGTCTATGTATCTCAGGAGAGCTCCTTCCTGCTTAGATAGAAAAGCTTCCTTCGCTTTCTTTCTTTTTCTGAATGCTGCCCCAGCGGGGTGTTTTCTTCTTTCACTCATGACTGCTGTTCTGTGCCAGCTATAGTGGCTCTCAACACTCAATTGAAGGGGACAAATAAGCAGGCTGGTAGCAGGGCCTGAGTGAGGGAAGATATTAGCATCTTAAGAGCCTAACTGGCTCCTACTACTTCAGTTGACTGCCTGTTCTCCTCAAGTGGGTTCAGGGAAGCAGCAGGAAATAGGAAGCTCCCAGAGAAGCTGGTGTTAATCAGTCCAGGCTCCGGGGGGTGGTAGAGAGGTACATACAAGGCTCCTCCTCCTCTCTCTCCTTGCAGCTCCTGCTGCTTTCTGTTTTTCCCTCTCACTTTTTCTCCTGCCTGCCTGTTATGTCTCTTGTGCTCTCCTTCCTCCAGCACAACACTCCACCATCTCTGTGCATCTAGACCAGAGACACAATTTTCTACATCAGTGGTTCCCAAACTTTAACAAACTGAGAACCCCTTTAACTAAAATGTCAAGTCTCGCGAACCCCCTCCTAAAAATGAATATTTCCAGGGATTTTCTCCTTTACCTGAGTATAAATTATAAAAGCAGTGATCTTGGAAATATAAAATTTGTTTTTATGACATGCTTATTACTCACTATTGATTATTAATTACTATTTATCATTACAGTATTTTTATTACATTATGAAAACGGCAACACTCTTACGCAACTTTCGTAGCTTGTATCACTTTGAATAAGCCTATTATAAGACAAGGCTCCTATGTTTCATCAAGGAGTATCAGATGTGACACAGCATGAAGGTATTTAAGAAGCCAACTCAAAGAGTTCCTCCTACACAAGCATTCAGGTCTTGAGCAGTCCAGGCAAGCAACGCACGTTACAACAAAGCTTAAACTTGTTCTTCATAATAATTTTAAAAACAACACTAGCTGCCTATTTAATTTTAAAATCATCAAAAAATATCCACCTCCCTTTCCATTTCTTATAAGGAGTCTTGAAGTTTAAATCTCCTTAGTGTGATAGATATGCTTGCTTTGATCTGCTTAGCTGTTGGAAGTCCAGGGGCTCCAGGCTGCTGGCCCCGTGCTGCCTGGAGACCTTAGCGACAGCTCTTTCTGCCATTAGGGAATTTTTTCCTGAGAACCCTTGTAACATTTCATGAACCCCCAGGAGTTCACGAACCCCAGTTAGGGAACCACAGTTCTACACTCTGGGTCCTAGTGGTGGCCCCGCACAGTCTGGCACCTGAGGCGGCCGCCTCAGTTCGCCTCATGGTAAGGCCAGTCCTGCTACTAATTTATGACACTTCATTAGTTTAAACTACAATGGATCCAAAAGAGAATGACTAAATATGGACACTTTTATGATTTGTAATCAGGGTCAAATTATACCACTATGTGGTGGGTGAGCCAGTACTGTTTTCTGCAGCAACTTGTGTGCTAAATGTAAGCTTTCAGTTTAAAAAATTTAAGCCACTAGCCCTATCATCACAAAGATTATCTCCAAAAATCAAATATATATCAATAGAGTGATGTCTTCTGGAATCTATGGCCAGCCTAAAACAAAAGTTCTGAAAGAGGTGTGAATTACCTCATTCCTCTCACTGCGGCGTTAGCTCTGAACTCTAATGACAATTTAAAAAAGGGAACTTTAATTACTTCACTGCTAATCAAAGCAGATAAGAAAGACAATCCATATTATGACAACATGCACAATATATCGAGAGAGACGTCTTATTTAGGTATCACAAGTGGAACTTGAGAATAAAATCACTTATTTTTACAATCTGGCTCGGGGCTCCTGTTTGTAATAGGGAACTTTTAGCTATTCGATGCACAAAAGTTGTGCATAGTTGAGAATTTAAAATGCACAGAACACAAGAAATTCAAAGTTATGGTTCACATAGCAAATAATATACAGACGCTCCCCGAGTTACGTAAACCCGACATACGCAAATCCGAGTTTACGGAAAAAGTTCCGTAAGCTAGATATAGGAGTTTGGGGTTTTGGGGGTTTTTTGCGCAATGGTTGGAGATACGTTTCCAACTTTCGCAAAATTCGAGTTACGCAAGGCGTTCCGGAACGGAACGCTTGTATAAGTTGGGGAGCGTCTGTATGTAATGAATCAAAGTTACAGAAATGAATTCAGTAGTATATACTGTGAGATAAAATACTACATATGCACATAAGCAGGGTATTGAGCAACAGTGCCCTAAGAAAGTCAAATTGATTGTGGCTGGCCCAGATCCTCAGCTGGTGAAAGATGGAAGTCAACGGTGAGATGCTCACTTGTACAAGATGAGAATCTAAATCACACCATCATGCATATACTTTTTAAATGATGTTGCATTATGTAGTTTTTTCATTAAATTTGCATAGATTATAATAAGAGAAATTAAACGTTAATTCACTTTAATTAGAATACTGACCTGAAATTTATTTTAGTTTAAGACTGCTATCTCTTTTGGTCCACTATCTGAAAACCCAGACATAATTAGTTTCTAGTACATGAGACTATCTTCTACATAAAGAGTACAGATAAAAATATGTTCCTTCAGCCAAGCAGCCACAATCCCATAGGGATACTGTATTAACAATTATTTTTTCATAGACAATGGCTGACAATACATCAGACTTGCTTATGTGATATGGTATTAGAAACACAAGCATTAGATGTCAAAAATAAGATCTCACAAAAGAAGCTATTGAATTACTTTCTGTGTAAGAAAAAAAATACTGTCAACTCTACCTCCCAGTGACCAAGGCAAGAGAAGCTTGCCAGTATTTTTTTAAAATCATTCTTTGTAATAGCATAGTTAGTGTTAATCTGAAAGGACAGATCATCTGACACTGTTGCTAAGTACATCAGATGGCTATTTCTACACTAAAATTAATTTATACACAAAGCCCATAATAAGTGAACTGAAATGTTCATAATAGAAAGATTGGCTGATTCTTCAGCCAGTTACTTCAGCATACCATCTTTAGGGGAAAATACTCATGATTTAGACTTGTACCTGCATGCACACAGATTACAAGCCTTTGTAGTCTCTGAATCATGGATGTTGCACTCTGCTTAGTACAATACCTTTTTGCATAGCTTCTTTGGAGAAAGCAGAAGTTATGATTTGTTATTTGGGTATTAATCTTGTACTATACTCTACACCATCTGAAAAACTACATGAAAAAACTCCAAAATGGAGAAAGCTGTTTTTCACATATAATACTTTTTGCTTTCTTTTGTCTTGGCTGGTACAATTCCAAAAGAGTTTGCCTGCATAGGCGCTGACTCCGTGGGTGCTCTGGGGCTGGAGCACTCACGGGGAAAAAAAACAGTGGGTGCTCAGCACCCACTGGCAACACTGCAGATCAGCTCCTTCCCTTCCTCCCCAACCCTCCCACACACCTACGGGCCCTGCCGATCAGCTCCACCCTCTCTCTCCCAGCGCCTCCCGCAGATCAGTGGTTCAGGAGGCACTGGGTGCGGTGGAAGGAGCAGGGGCAGGAAGAAGCGAGTGAGAGGAGATGGAACAGTGATCGGGGATCGATTTATCGTGTCTACACTACACATGATAAATCGATCCCAGATAGATCGATTGCTACCCACCGATCCCTTACTGAGTGATCAGAGAGATTGAAGTGTTCTCCTACTTGTTTTTGAATGTTATGATTCCTGATGTCAGAATGGAGGTTGTTCTGAAATGATCATAGTTAAACAAAATGTTATGGTTGTTCTTTCAAAAGTTTACAATGAACATTGACTTAATATAGCTTTGGAACTTAACTATGCATAAGAAAAATGCTGTTTTCAACCATCTTAATTTAAATGAAACAAGCACAGAAACAGTTTCTTTGTCAATCTTTTTTTAAACTTTCCCTTTACTTTTTTAGTAGTTTACATATAACACAGTACTGTACTGTATTTGCCTCCCCCCTCCACCCCGCTGTTGTCTGATGTACTTCAGTTCCAAATTAGGTGTGTGGTGGACCGGTCAGTTCGTAACTCTGGTGTTCGTAACTCTGAGGTTCTACTGTAGTTAGGTTGTTCACCTCCACTATTTCTACTGGGAGGCTATTCCAGAACCTCACTCCTCTGATCATTAGAAACTTTCTTCTAGTTTCCAGCCTAAATTTATACATGGCCAGTTTATACCCATTTGTTGTGCCAGACTGTCCTTTAGATTAGATTAAATAGCTCTTCTCCCTCCCTGGTGTTTATCTGCTTGATGTATTTATAGAACAATATCTGTTCTCAGCCAAGCTCTCTAGTCTCCTCTCATAAAATAGGCTCTTCATTCCCTGATCATCCTGGTAGCCCTTTTCGGCACCTGTTCCAGTTTGAATTAATCTTTCTTCAACATGAGCGACTGGAACTGTGCACAGCATTCCAGATGAGGTCTGATCAATGCCTTCTACAATGGCATTAGTACTTCCCTATCTCTACTAGAAATACCCTGCCTGATACACCTAAAATTGCATTTGACTTTCTTACATCTGCATTACATTGTTGGCTCATAGTCATCCTGTGATTGACGAATACACCCTGGTCTTCCGCCTCCATCATTTCCAACATAATAACTCCAGTTTATAGCAGAAATTTTTATTAGTTCCTCAGTGCAAGACAATGCACTTTGTACTCTTAAATATAATCCCATTTCTATTATTCCAGCCAAGCCTGAGTGGTACGGTGGCCACAGTGTACCAGGTCGCAATGCCATTCACTCAGTTTTGGCCCCACAGCCGTCCCATCATGACAGAGGTTAAGTGAGGCCAAATCTGAGTGGGCAGTGGGGCAGCCAGTGCTGCTCCTTCTCAACTGCCAGTGGTACGCACTGAGTGTAACGTGTGTATGGTTGCAGGTGCCATTGCATGTAGGAAGTTATCACCCTATCCTCTACAGAGGAGTAAAGCTGTTGACACAGTTTCATAAACATTTCTCACACATCAAGGACCTTAAGCACAATGTTCAGTAAGACAAAAATTATTGGGTTGCCAATTTTGGCAGCAAATGAAGATCAGTCCAGGCTGATACTTTTACCTGGAAACGGTGACCATCACTATAAATAATCTCAATATTAAAGATAAATAGAAAGACTGAAAATTGTGAAATATAAGTACAAATCTGACTAACCATACTTCAGGTAAGTATAGATAATTATATAATAACATACCACACCACATGCACCTTATGGGTATGTGTGTTTGAAGATGTGGACTGGTTGTAAAGTGAAGACGCTATTGGTGACCCGTCATCATTTTGAACTTTCTCTATATCCTAATAAAGAGGAGAGGATACAAATTGATAAAGTACAAGTAGGAACTGAAGAGAAACGTCAAAAGAAAAAGAGTCCCATTCAATTACATCACATGAAGGCAGACAACTAAAAAGTGACACATTTTATAAGTGCTTGTATATAAATGCTAGAACTCTAAATACTAAAATGGGTGAACTTAAGTGCCGATATTAAAATGTGGATACTGATATAATAGGTATCACAGAAACTTGGTGGAATGATGATAATCCATGGAACATGGTAATACCAGCATATAAAATATATAAGAATGACAGAATAGGATGTGCTGGTGAGGGAGTGGCACTATATGCGAAAGAAAGCATAGAGTCAAATATAGTAAAAATTTTAAATAAATCCAACTATACCATAGAATCTCTATGGATAGAAATTCTATGATGGAATAATAATAGTATAGCAGTAAGAATATACTACCAACTATCTGACCAGGATGGTGATGGTGATTGTGAAATGCTCAGGGAGATTAGAAAGCCTATAATAGAAAACTCAATAATAATAGGGAATTCAACTATCCCCATTTTGACTGTGTACATATCATCTCCGGATGGGATGCTGAGATAAAGTTTTTAGACACCATTAATGATTGCTTCTTGGAGCAGCTAGTCCTGGAACCTACAAGGTGAGAGGCAATTCTTGATTTAGTCTTAAGTGGAGCACAGGATCTGGTCCAAGAGGGAATATATCTAAACTGCTCAGTAATAGCGACCATAATGATATTAAATTTAATATCCTTGTGGAACGGAAAATATCAAAGAAGCCCACCACAGTAGCATTTAATTTCAGAAAGGAGAACAACACAAATATGAGGAAGCTAGTTAAAAAACAAAAATTAAAAGGTAATCACAAGAGCAAAATGCCTGCAAGATGCATGGAAACTTTTAAAAACACTGTAATAGAGGCTCAAATTAAATGTATACCCCAAACTAAAAACTGTAGTAAGAGGGCCAAAAAAATAGCTAAGCTATAGAGTGAAAAAAGTGGTTAGAGGCAAAAAGGCATTCTTTAAAAACTGGAAGTCAAATCCTACTGAGGAAAATAGAAAGGTGCATAAACTCTGGCAAGTCAAGTGTAGAAATATAATTAAACAGACCAAAAAAGGAACACTCTAAGAAGACCAGGCTATTGTGGAGAAGCTAATTGTATTCTTCGCATTGGTCTTCACTACAAAGGATGTAAGGGAGAGTCCTACATTTGAGCCATTCCTTTTTGGTGACAAACCTGAGAAAGTGTCCCAGATTGAGATGCCAGGAGAGGTGAGTTTGGAATAAACAGATAAACAGTAATAAGTCCCCAGGACCAGATGGTATTCACCCAAGAGTTCTGAATGAATTCAAATATGAAAATGCAAAACTACTAACTGTGGAATGTAACCTATCACTTAAATCAGCTTCCATACAAGATGACTGTAGAATAGCTAATGTGACACCAATTTTTAAAAAAGGCTTCAGAGGCAATCCTGGGATTACAGGCCAGTAAACTTAATTTCAGCATCAGGCAAATTGGTTGAAACTACAGTAAAGAACAGAATTACCAGACACATAAATGAACACGATTTGCTGGGGAAGGGCCAACACGGCTTGTGTAAGGGGAAATCATGCTTCACCAATTTATTAGAATTCTTGGATGGGGGGAGGGTGGTCAACAAGCACGTGGACAAGAGTGATCCAGTTGATATAGTGTACTTGAACTTTCAGAAAGCCTTTGACAAAGTCCCTCAACAAAGGCTCTTAAGCAAAGTAAGCAGTCATGGGATAAGAGAGAAGGTCATCTCATGGATCAGTGACTGGGTAAAAGACAGTAAACAAAGGATAGAAATAAATGGTCAGTTTTTAGAATGGAGAGAGATAAATAGCGGTGTCCCCCAAGGGATCTGTACTGGGACCAGTGCTGTTCAACATATTCATAAATGTTCTGTAAAAAGGGATAAACTGTGAAGTGGCACAATTTGCAGATGATACAATCATAGGTGCTGACTTCTACTGGCACCAGTGGGTGCTCGACCCCCCTCTGCCCCCGGCCCCGCCCCGACTCCACCCCTGCCTTGTCCCCTCCCGCCCCCATTCCAACCCCTTCCCCAAAGTCCCCGCCCCAACTCCACTCCCTCCCTGCCCCTATTCCAACTCCTTCCCCAAAACCCCGCCCCAGCCCCGCCTCTTCCCTGCCTCCTCCCCTGAGCGCACCACTTTCCCACTCCTCCCCCCTCCCTCCCAGAGCTTGCTACAACTGTTTGGCGGCGGCAAGCGCTGGGATGTAGGTGGAGGAGCAGGGACACAGCGCTCTCAGGGGAGGAGGCAGAGGTGGAGGTGAGGCAGGGTGGGGAGCTTGGCTGCCGGTGGGTGCAGAGCACCCACTAATTTTTCCCTTTGGGTGCTCCAGCCCCAGAGCACCCACGGAGTCGGTGCCTATGGACACAATATTACTCCAAATAGTTAAGTCCAAAGCACGCTACAAAGAGTTACAAAGGGTTCTCACAAAACCGGGTAACAAAATGGCAGATAAAATTCAGTGTTTACAAATGCAAAGTAACGCGCACTGGAAAACATAATCCCAACTATACATACAAAATGATGGAGTCTAAATTAGCTGTTACCACTCAAGAAATATCTTGGAATCATCGTGGATAGTTCTCTGAAAGCCTCTGCTCAATATGCAGCAGCAGTCAAACAAGCCAACAGAATGTTAGGAACCAATCAGAAAGGGACAGATAACAAGACAGAAAACATCACAATGCTTCTATATAAATCCATGGTACACCCACAGCTTGAATCTTGCCTGTAGTTCTGCTCGTCCCTTCTCAAATAAAGATACATTAGAATAGGAAAAGGTACACAGAAGGGCAACAAAAATGATTAGGGGTATGGAACAGCTTCCATATGAGGAAAAATTAAAAACACTGGGACTTTTCAGCTTGGAAAATGTGTCTAAGGGGGGATGCAATAAAGGTCCACAAAATCATGAATGGTGTAAAGGAAGTGAATAAGGAAGCGTTATTTAGTCCTTCACATAACACAAGAACTAGGGATCACCCAATGAAATTAATAGGCAGCAAGTTTAAAGCAAACAAAAGTAACTATTACTTCACACAACACACAGTCAACCTGTAGAACTCATTGCCAGGAGATGTTGTGAAGGCCAAAAGTATAACTGGGTTCAAAAAATAATTAGATAAGTTCATGGAGGACAAATCTTCAATGGCTATTAGCCAAGATGATCAGGAATGCAACCCCATTCTCTGGATGTCCTAAGCCTTTAATTGCCAGAAGCTGGGAGTGGATGACAGGGGATGGATCACTAGATAATTGCCTTGTTCTGTTCATTCCTTCTGAAGCATCTGGTATTAGCTACTGTCAGAAGACAGGACACTGGGATAGATAGACCATTGGTCTCACCTAGTGTGGCCATTATGTTCTCATACAAGCAGATCAAAGGGTGTCCGCCAGGCCTGCCAATGGCAGATAAAAATGCATACCAAAATATCTGTTACTGAAGAAAAATGTTATGATTTAATGAATTAGTTCATCTCTCCCTCTGTTAAACTTTTAGAAACCACTGCCAGGTAAGCGCCAGATGCTCAAATACTCTTTGTTGTGTTTCACTGAAGATCTTGTAACCCATGTCTGAAGCCTGGAGTAGAAGCAGGGTGGGAATCAGTGAACAAAACAGAGAAGTTACAGTTGTATATCACTATCCAAAACAATAAACTACAACATGCTTGACGAAATGGTCAGAACTATTCTTTTTTCATTTTCTTACTACATTTCTACCTTTCCTTATTAAAAGCAAAACTTTGAAAGAGGTGCTGGTATAGCCTATTACTTATCTGCATCACACTGTAAAGGCGTATTTATGGTATTTATCTTTGCACTTTCTATTCACCCCCTTTTTAGGAGGGAATGCACAATTTTGTAAATGCTTATTCAATTATTTTTAAGAATGCCTCATATGAACTACAGCATTTTATATCTCAACTCTTGTTCACTTAGCTCATTAAAAGAAAAAAAGGTGGCGATTCAACAATCTCCCTTTGTAGTTTATTGCCTAATGGACTATAGTCAACATAGTTATATATTATTTCTACAATTCCACTTACATTTCCTGTTTTAGATTCTTGCTTCTTGTGCGTGCCACTGTAAACATAGCATACTACTTCCCTTTTATAGCCTCAGCAACATTTATAGGCTCTTAATCATATTTATCAGTCATCTCTTTTCTGGAATGTTTTTTCCTACATTTTAATTCAGACAGGAGTGCCATAATAGGGGAACTTAAATATAAAAATATTATGTTATACCTGAGAGATCTGACAGTGTTATGAGTGTGAACAGCTTCTCACTCACTGTTAAATTGTGGGGATTCTATTTTCTCCGTTTTGTGGTTCATCACTTCCAATACACCCTTCACTTCTTGTTGTGAAGTTTCAATGTAAAATTTTCCCATGCAGGTGGGAAGAATCACTAAAACCCATCATCAATGTCCCTGAGGCAACTTTAGTATAAATTAATGGAGATATCCTATCTCCTAGAACTGAAAGGGACCTTGAAAGGTCATCAAGTCCAGCCCCCTGTCTTCACTAGCAGGACCAAGTACTGATTTTGCCCCAGATCCCGAAGTGGCCCCCTCAAGGATTGAACTCACAACCCTGGGTTTAGCAGGCCAATGCTCAAACCACTGAGCTATCCAAGTGACACTTTCTCATACAGATTAAGGATATGTCTATCACAATAAAACGCCTGCAGCTGACTTGGGGCAGCTGACTCGGGCTGCAGGGCTATAAAACTGGCGTGTAGACGTTAAGCGTTGGGCTGGAGCCTGAACTCTGGGACTCTTCCGCCTCGCAAGCCTGAATCTCTACACTGCAAATTTATAGCCCCACAGCCCCAGCCCAAATCAGTTGAAACACATCAGCTGTGGGTGTTTTATTGCAGTGTAGACATACCTTTGCCATCTCACCTATAAAGTCAAAGTCTTGTCAGTGTGTCCTAGATAGCTGCAAAAAGTACAAGTGCCACCTCAGTGGGCCTGCTCAAAAATCCAAAGTGTAAAAACCTTTTCAAATATATTTTCCAATGCAAGCAATATTTCTGGTACCAAGAGGTTAAAATATGTCTTTGCTGAAACTCTAGAATTACTTTAAATTGTAAAGTTTTCAAAATTCTTCCCATAAAGGTTCTCATGCTAACCCGATTCTGCTGAATCTAGTACAGTTTCCCTCTCTGTGTGTTGCCCACAAGGTGGAGCTGGATTCACACAAAGGAAGCTGTATTCTTTTGTGTTACAACTAGTGAAATAATGGAGTATACAATTTCAAGAATGGTCTGAATAAACTATGCCTGCCAGATTGAATAAAGTTATGGATCCTTGTTTATGTAAGAGTGCAATAAAACTAACCTCTCGTCTTTAGTGTAGTTACTTCCAATGAATCTTTTGTTACACTTGAAATGGAGCCTCTCAATCCAACAGAATCTTTGACAGCATTCTAATTATCTAGATCAGCGGTTTTCAACCTGTGATCCGCAGACCTCTGGGGATCGATGAAAAATTGTCGTTACCATAGAACAGTGATTTTCAACCTGTGGACTGCTGGGGGTCCGCAGACATCATCTAAGATTGCCAATGCAATCCACAACGCCTTTCAACATTTTTTAGGAGTCTGCAAATGAAAAATGGTTGAAAACCACTGATCTAGATGATAATTTGAGGATGCTTCTTGTTTAGAGGGTTAGAACTATATCCTGGTCTAAATTAAGGCTGTGGCTGAAGGCTGAGGTGTTTATTAGCCTAGAATATGTTTATTACTGGTGTTAACAGAAATCACCCTCAAGTTATACTGAACTGTCAAATAGTCCACTATATTTCAGAGACAGTGAGACTAAAGTAATTATTCTTTAAATGGAAGAAAAGAGGAAACATTTTGGAACTGCATAAAAGGTCACTGGATGAAATGCTAAACTTTGGTGGCCATATTTGTTGTTGGCATAAGGGTGATAGGGTCCTAGGGCAGTAGTGAATCTGAGTGCAGGGATTGCCATACGGTATGGGCAGTGACAACTACCATGCAGCAACGAGTCAGGAGCAGCATAACAGCCATTGTGCTCTGACTGGCTGAGATTTCAGAATAATTCCTGATAATCAGATTGCTCTGTGGTCGATCTCATATCAGCTCCTTGTCCTCTTCTTTTCTCCTACTTATTACTGTACTCCTTGAATATATTTATGTTAGCCCAAGTCCTTTGAACTGAGTAAACACACCATCCAATTGTTTTCAAAACCTTAAACAGGGTGTTGCAAGTGTGTTCCACAAGGTTGGGGAGCAAAGGAATCCCCACCCCTCCTGTATGGTCACTAATGCAGCCTCAGGTTGCATTAGGCCCTCTCTGTATTGTGCCCCTTCTGGGCATAAAAGGTTGGCCAGTAGAGCTCTCATCTCTCCCTCCAAACATCCCTTTGTGCTGGCAGCAGGGAGCAGCACAACATGCAAGTAGTGCTGCATCCAGGATCCACTGCACAGAGGAGGAGCCAGATGGGTCCCTAAAATGCTCATGTCCTAGCTAAATGTAGCTCTGATCTTCACACTGGCCCCAAGCCCATCTTCCTTTCCTAGTCTGAACACATTGGTTATCGTAGTTTTAAGCATATCCAGAATAACATCCATAAAAATATAATTAGGCTATTTTTCTTAGCTGTAATTCTATTCCCTATTCTTGGTCTCATCAGACTACTTGCTGCCTCAGAAAAGAGTGCAATGCTACTACTAGCACTATGAAGAAGGGATTGGGGAAAGAAAGTCATATAATTTAGGTTGGCTATGTTCTTTCAGCTCTAAGATAAAGTTATGGTTATCTTCTTCCTGTACAAGGTATAATGCTCTTTAGTCTGAAATAATCCGTATTTACTGAACTTCAATGCAAAGATCTTTCTGAGGAACCTGTTTTCCCAGACACTCTGGATTGTAAGGCCTGGGGAGAATGGAGCTTTGCATCAGAATGGACGGTTGTTTATTCTGTTCTTCTGAATGAATGTTTTGCTTTGGCTACTGCAGTGGGCTGACTGGACAGTATGCTGTTATTTTGTATGAGATGAACAAGATCCTATTGGACAGATACTTTTTGTTTCACAATCTAAACAAATGTAATTTGTTAGTGCAGGCTGCTAGCAGGAAATGATTTATTGTATATACATATTTTTCAAAAACATAAGCAAGATCCTGATCTTCATCCTCCAGAGGCTAGTAGCTTCAGTTTTTGGACTACTTGGGCTATGAATGTTAGTTGACCAACATTCAAATCTGTGATCTGTTGTATCAATTCCCTTCCAGCATGTGGAATATTATCAAAGCCCTCCGCATGATAACCACTGCTTAATGTCCATCTGACTAGCTCAACTTCTTTGTATCTCATGGTCCGGTGCTCTTATTACAGCATACTGTCTTGTGGCTATGTACTTAAAATACATATACAATAGTAAACATGTTTTTATGGGATTATCGGAGTCCCTAATGACATCCCTCAATTTTCACTTGCTTCACAAGACCAACCTTAAAAGTTCAATGTTCCAGCCAAGAAACAATGAACAAGGCTCCCTTTGGAGCTCATCAGTTTCACCCTTTGATCACCCAGAGAGATTCATTGTAGAAGTTCTCTGTTCACTGAAGCAAGGCACTTCCTCCAAACAAGGACTCACTCCTACCAAAGGGCTGCTTCCTTCCCCTTAGTAATTAGCTATTTTACCACAAACTGAGCGTCTGCTGTCAGAAACAGATGGTAATGAATGCTGGCGCAGAGATTGAATTAGGTGGGAAAAAATTGTTATGTCTCTTAAAAGCAAGAGCATACTCTGCCTTCTCTTATTTTTTCAACCTGCAACAATGAGAAATGGGGTTTCATAACTTCAGATATCCTTCCACCAATTCAAGCCTCATTCAGGACAACCATCATCTAAATATATATATATCAGCTCATCTTTTGATCAGGTATAAATGAGCCAAGTTTTCAAAAGCCACAGGATTTTGCGGACACAATTATTTGTATAGACAAAGGCTTTTCTTTCCATCATATTTGAGAAGGGAAATTGTGCAGCTAGTTGTTTAACTGTGCAATTTGTGTATGTAGGCTGGGATTTTCAAAGAAACCCAAGGGAGTTAGGTATCAAATTCTCATTGAATTTTAATGGGATTGAGGCGCCTAACATCCTCAATTTGCTTTGATAATCCCAGTCAATTTCAATTTATATTCATAAATATTCACATGCCCCAATTTGATGGCAGAAGTGCAGATAGCTTCTTGACAATTTGATTCCCCTGAGAGTTTTAATATTCCTATATGTCTACAGCTAACATAATTGAGGGTTAGACAAAAGCATGTTTTTTTTTAAAAAATTGATAGTTTATTTTTTAGAGCAACTTTAGCTCAACCAACTTCAAAAAGTCTTCTCCAACAGATGCTAGTGCTGTGCCTGAAGTACCTGAAGTTGTTGATTTCAATATGTAAACTCAAGGTCTCAAGATCTTTAGCCCTTTTTTGTATTTAAAATACATTTCAAATGAACAAGAAGCCAACAGAGGACTATCTTTTCAATGGGGCTTCAACTAAGCTTTTAAATTCTCATGAGCAATTTACATGCATAATCATTTACAT
Organism: Chrysemys picta bellii; assembly: GCF_011386835.1. NCBI lineage: Eukaryota > Metazoa > Chordata > Testudines > Emydidae > Chrysemys > Chrysemys picta. Next base: position 33,248,837 of record NC_088799.1, read on the forward strand.
GCAGAGATAAAAGAGGCTCCAGTCCTGCAATCATATCTGCATGGATGGACACTTGAGTCTGCATTGAACCCTATTAACTTCAGTGGGGAGCTGCACAAGCAGAAAGGTCTGACCCTATGCAAATTATGTCAGGATGTGAGCCACAATCTGCATACACAGATTGTATTTGTACATATGAACAGAGGAGTCAGAGGTTCAACCAGTATAGTGTGCATCAATTCTATTATTTGGTCATAGAAATTACTTTGCATACAACGCTGCGTGAACAAATCTTTTTGATATATAGTCCCATGGTATTTTAGAAGTAGATTACTTTTAAATGGTATAACTACACTGTAAAAAATAGTTTGCAAATTTATATTATATATGTTATAAGGAGGACACCACAGTCCCATGCCTGCTAATATTGAGAAATAGTGGTACATTTTGGATGCTTTTTTATGCATCTGAGAATCTTGCTTCTGAGGTCTGAAAATCTCACATCTGGAAATTTTGCCATGTGGTACTTTAAGACTATTTTAAACTGCATAGGCCTAAAGGTTCCAAAACACTCGAATACAGTCAAGCAGTTTCAATCTTAAAGCAGAGTGGGAAACAATATAGAAGCTCAATATACACAGAATGCAGTACAACTATATGTGGTTATTCATACCTGTACATTCAAAGTGTTTGCTAGCCAATCACTGCCTTTCATAATGCATAGATGCATGCCTGTGGTGGGGCGGGAGCCCCAACCCCTGAGAAAAGGGCTGGAACAGGCTGGCTGGCAGCCAATCAACAGAGGCCTGTTGGGAGGCAATCAAGGCAGGGCAGAGGCAGCCAATTAGGGCCAAGTGAGGCCCTATATAAAAGCTGCCTAGCAGGAGGAGAGGCACTCTCCCCCTGACTGGCAAGGGAAGAGGACTGGCTCCTGAGCGGAAAGGTAGCACCTTGGACAGAGCAGTGTTGGGGAGGGCAAAAGGAGCTGGGGAGCTCGGCCAAGGAAAACCCCAGGCTGCAAGCCTTGTTACAAAGGGCCGAGCAGGTGCACAGGGCCGAAGGGGAAGCAGCCCAGGGACAATAGTCTGACAAGGGGAGAGAAGGAGGGCAGAGAGGCTGCTGCTAGAGGGTCCCTGGGTCGGGACCCAGAGTAGCGGGTGGGCCCCTCCTTCCCCCTTGTACTACACCTGGCTGAGGAGGAGTGTGGCCAGATACAGGCTGTGGCTGGCCCCTGCAACAAAGGGGCTAGACTTTGAGGCTGCAGTTAACCACTAGAACAGGTGCAGACAGAGGACTGCTGATAACACCAGACCCATGGAAGGGGGTGAGACCTGAGCAGTGGGCACTGCTGGAGGGCAGTGGCCTGAAGAGGAGGGCCGCCAAGCGGGGAGCAACGTGGGTCCGGATACCAACAGGGGAGCAGATGACGGACAGGACACCACTGGCAGAGGGCGCCCCGCAGAGGAAAGAGCTAATTCCCAGACGTACCAGCGGGAGGTACCGCAGTGGTGAGTCCCAACCCTGTCACAATGCCCCATAAGTCATGACTCAGGGGAAGGGAGAAACCACATCAGACAACTTTTGTGCCATTGCCCCCATCCTATGATGTAGTTCAGACTCCACAGATTCTCTACTGCCAGATCCAGGAAGGAGGCATTCCAAATATGGACCTCAATGATAGTACACACATTACAAATAGGGTGACCAGATGTCCCAATTTTATAGGGATAGTCCTGATATTTGGTGCTTTTTCTTATATAGGCTCCTATTACCCTCCCCACCCCATCCCAATTTTTTACACTTGCTGTCTGGTCACCCTAATTACAGAACATAACTCCAATGCACTCTATACCTTCCTCTCCTAGAATGAGCCATGCTGTAAGTAATCTCTAGTTAACTCTCTGGAGACTGTGTGTATCCACTCCTGAGCTCTCTACAGCTGAGGCCTACATTGTTTTTACCACATTAATGTCTGCACCTGTTCATCCTAAAAAAGCTTAAAGGCCTAACAGGGGACAGTGGAAAATATTGCTTTAGGCATAGAACACAGAATAATTTATCAACTTTTGCTAACATTATTAGAACTAATATACTGTTCATATAGATAATATAATACAACTAATTAAGATAGGGCCAAGCCACAACATTTGAAAGTAGATCTCAACTCTTCCAGTATTTGAGAAAGTTCAGATCAAACATTTTGATTTGGGCCCTTCAGAAACAAGTAAACAGGAGGCCATGAATAATTTCTAAATTTAAATGCAGAATGTGGCTCAAAGATTGAAAGGGGTTTGAGTCAATCTTCTATTTATTAGGCAAATGGTGCTCCTATCTCAACTTCTGGTATTACAAACTAACCAAAGACAACATTCCAGTATTCCAGAACAATTAGCCTTTGTCTCTTCATCTGCCTGAAAAAGAAAGTCAAGCAACTTTATTAAATGAGACAAATCCACATTTTTCTCCTAAACAAAAAATTAAAAGATCTGCAACCTGCTGTACTGCTACTAGAAACACAGCAGATCTTGCATTTTACTGTCTCTGCTGAATGGTTTCAATATTATTTCCGTCTTTGTTTTGTTATAAAGTTTTCTTTGTTTTCTTTTTTTTTTTCCCCCTGTTCTTGTTTGGCAATTGATACATCTGCCCGGCTTTCAACAAAAACAGTCATACTGAATTCTGTTACACATTCAACTGGCAGAAGGCAAGATAAAAGTAATCTAATCTAATCTGTCCTTTTCCAATTTCAGATTAAACAAACATTCTCTGAATATCTGAGCCAATTTATGTCTAATGATCTTTAAAATTACAAATAAGCTGATAATTTTACTCAAATCAAATTTATTTTACATGTAAAAAGATTGCACAAAGTGATACTTTTAATCTATGTTAACATGCATAATAAGGATAATTGTGTATTTTGCCTCTTGTGATTCTATGCAGTAGTCATATTTCTATCAGTATTTACATTATGCACTTTTAAACTATGGCCAGTGGAACAAAGCGGAAACAAAAAAAACCCCATATTTTCCAACTGATTGTGATGGTCACTAGCAGTTTCCTTTTCTAAACCAATCACTATAATATACATTTCTCTCTCAAGGCAAAATTCAGTTCTGCAGAGTAACAGCTCAGGCTCTGCATAGTCAGGACATACTGCAGACTTGATGAGCGTATTTTAGGCCTGGGCTCTGGGTCAAATTCTGCCCTCAGATACAGAAGTCAATCGGAGTCAGCACCATAGATAGGGTGACCAGACATCCCGATATTAGGGGCTTTGTCTTATATAGGCAACTATTACCCACCTCTGTCCCACCTGATTTTTCACACTTGCTATCTGGTCACCCTAACCATCAATGCAGTCCTGAAGTCCTTACTCAGGCAAAACGGCCACTGACCTCAGTCTTAGGTAAAGACATAAGGATTGAGCCCTGTGCCCTGATCTCCTCTCCCTTACACCAGTTTTATATATTGATTTCTGTGGAGCTACTCATGATTTACACTGGTGCAAGTGAGAGAAGACTCAGGCTTTATGCAAACAAATAAGTATAGACATTGCTCAGGTGTCTAAGTCTCAGGAGTAGGCTGAGGCCTCATATCTCCACAGCACTGTTGCGCACACATTGCAAAGGCACAGTTTGAGAGACTATGTCAATGTACTGTTAGAATGTGCTACAGTTAGACCCAATATCAAACATGATCTCAAGCTAATTTATAAACTGTATATCAACAGAGCAGAACATGGATACACCCCTTCTAATTCTACAAGTTAAAATAAAATAATGCAGAAACAGGATATACTGTAGTACTTTGCTTTCTTTAAAGATCACACACTTTTGATTATTATGCCTATCTTTATGTTTGGTCTCATTCTATCAAAGAATAACACTGTACAAAAGTGAATGATAGTCATGATAAATACCATATATTTGACAGCCTGCTGAGAATTATGAACATGTTCACCATGTTTAAGGTCGTTTTTTGTTGTTTTTTTAATTAATGTTACATACTGTAGCATCTCTCATAGGACTTGATCCAAAACCCACTGAAGTCAATAGGAATCTTTCCATTTTTATTCAATAGATTATTAATGTATCATTAAAACGTGTCACAGGACTATGTTTTGTCAATGGAGGCTCTGGCATGATATTCGTCTTTGTTCTGAAGAAGCAGTACAAGGTAATTCTCAGACTTCTCATCAAAAATGTGACTAGAGGTGACAGCCTGTTTCTTCAATCCTCATTCCAACCTCTCCTCCTGAGAAACTGCCACTTTCATCCCTTCCAAATTTTATTTTTAAAACAGAAGAAAAAAGTACTTTATTGCCACAACTCCCAGCTCTGGTGCTTTGGGCAGAGACAGCATGCCACAAGCAATGGGGTGTCATGTGACACCCACATGTGTCTAGGGCTGGCTCTTAGTCAGATATATGATCCTGCTTACAACTGAACTCTGGCTCTAAGCTTGATCCTGGACTGAGCAGCTTCTGAATACTTCAACTTCCACTGTCTTCAATGGGAGCTGTAGGCACTTACAGGAGGGGGTTCAGCCCTTTGCAGTATCAAGCTCTCAGAGAATGCTTTTGTGTGTCAGTTTTGCCTAGGAATTCTGGATCTAATCTGAAACCCACTGAACTCAATAAACTTTGGATCAGGCCCTTTGAGAATTTAAAATCCACTTCTGGGCATGCTCAGTAAGCTGTTTTCATAGCAATTTTCACTATGCATGTGTTCCTATGAGCACATACTATGCAAATGCATTCTGCTGGTTAATATGCATTCATCAATGCACATCTGCAGCTTTGTTAATGCACCTTTTATTAGTATGTGGTTGCTAAGGAAACAGGTTATGGTCCAGTATTAATTCTAGCAAAAAATATAATTGAGCAGTTGTTCTATGACCATTTATTTAAAATAAGTAAGATTTAGGTTTTACAATATATGGCATCCCCCACATTATATATTCATATGACCTTATACCAGATAGCTGTAGGATTCCTTAAAGTTGGGGAAAGAGGGTGCTGATTGGCCAGAATTCCCAGAATTCATTGGGCAGCTGGGGAAAGAGGGTGCTGATTGGCCAGAATTCCCCAGCTCCCACAATTTAGCCCTCCATGTGGAGCCTCTTTCTGCTCCATTCCAGCAGCCCACCCAACCCACCTGAACTAGGAATGGGAACCCAGCCTGACAAATGCTGTGAGTCTAGCTGTTCACCTGTTTATAGGATCAGGAAAGAATTTCTTCTCCCATGAGCCAAATTGGCAGAGAACCACAGCGTTTTTTGCCTTCCACACAGCACCTGCAAGCCGCAGTGGGTTAAGCCGGAACGCAGTTACTACTTACCTGAGGTACTGGGGTGGAGTTGTTTATTCATTACCACTTCTGGTCAGTTTCCAGTGCAATTAAAATAATAAAATGAACGGTTCCCAGAGGTAAAAGACCTTAGATTTTGATGATGGGCCTTGGGCTCATGGGATAGGGTGAAACCTTTTTGCCTTTGCAGGCCAAGGTCAGACCTTGTCGACCTCATGGGCTGAGGTCACCACCCTGCTGCACCATCTTTCCTCCTTGTGGGGGCAGGTGCTAGGACTCTGAGAGAAGCGAGTCCTGGGGGGTAGGCTGAGGAGAGCCTACCCCACGTTATGGGTTATATGGTAAAGAGCCCTATAACCCTGTCACCAGTTACAGGTTATATGGTAAGGACCCCTGGAACCTCTGCACTGGAATCAATTAAATGCCCAGTATAGAACAATGAGGATGATAGGTGGGTAGCGCCTCTTCCTTGTGTTAAAATTTATTTAAAGTTGCAGCCTGCCACTTAATTCCATGCATGAGTAGGTCCTCATTTTACCACGGTGTCCATCAATTCAACATGACTACAAGTATGATCCTGCAAAAGCATACATATGTATGTGCAAACACATATGCACACACACAAAGTAACACCATTAAAGTCAGTGGAACAACTCCCTTGTTTCAAGATTATCTGTTTAAAGGTGTGAAGGATCAGGTCCTAAATTAACAAATTCTCAGGATTTTCAAAGATTATTTTGTTTTAAATAAACAGGGTTCTGCCCAAAGCATATAGCGGTTATTTTAATTTCACATTGTTCCAACTTCACAATAAGGGGGCAGGTGGCAAAAGTATATCTGCCATGCAAAATTTAAATTTAACTAAAAAAATCCAGTAACTTATCATAATATATCTCAGTTTTGTATGCCATCCACCTTTCATCTCAAATTACATCCAGTGCATGTAAAAAAATTTTATATACTGTACAAAGGATTCAGTTTAGCCATTACTGAGATACAGTCACACATAAAAGGCAGAATGCAGCAACTATTCAATATCACACAGCAATGCTATAAGTAGTTTAGGCTGGTATGAGATGAACAATACAGAATCCAATTGAAACTGCAAGAGCAGTTTTAGGTAAATACAATGTATAAATTACCCAGATTAGAATCTGGCCAGGACATTGGGTTAATTCCTTGACCTTTGCCAAAAGTGCTATGGCATTCTTTTAATCATCACTAGTGATCAGGACCTCTGTTTTATGGATAAGGTCATCCTCTATGAGGAAAAAAATCCAACCCAGAGGACAGGAGATCCAACTGGTAGAGACTTCTGCATACCACTTTGTCAAGAGCAAAGGGGCTTGCCCCGTGTCCATGGATCTGAATGTCGTTCGTATGGATCTTGGATGTTTCATAAAGGGTACAGCCATCTGCATGGAGGACCTATGCCTCCGTACTGCTTAAGTGGCAAACGCAAGAAAAGGAGCTGAACTAAGGACAAGACACAGTACTATTTTCTCGCCATACTTGCAATTCCCCTAAACATCATCTGGAATTCTGTGCACAGAACAAGAGAAACAGACAGTTCTAAATCTATGTCTGTAAGGCCCCGCGCACATTTTCATTGCCAAAGTGTTAATCAAACCATTTTAAAACACTACTCATGCTTGCCGGGTTTCAATGTGGTTTGCCTGTTTTGCATAAAGTAGGCATAAGTGTTTTACTAGCTGTGTTCTAGATTGAAATGTAGGACTTCATCTAGGGTAGAGGATGTTATTTAAAATAGATATGCTTTTTCTTCAATGACGAGACAAGCTACTTTTAAACAGGACTTAGCTAACATAGTATGCCAGTGTAGATATGACCCAAGAGATTGGGGACTGCAAAATATTTTAATTACAACATATATTTACATTATCGGACAACTCCATGGACTTCCATGGAAGCCAATTCAAAATTGTCCTTGATTTTTAAAACCTTCCATGTACCTGCTCCAACCTCTCACAGAGCCCTTTTCTCTCTCTTCTCCACATCCTGTCTCCTCTGTTCTGGCCTCCTTTTTCCACACATTCACATATCACTGCTGGTGAAAGTCCCTTCTCCTAGGCAGCTTCTCCCCTCTGGAACATACTCCCTTTCTGCCTCTGATCAGCTGACTCTTTATCTTTTTCCAAATATTATCTAGTTTCTCTCTCCCTCTGCTATTATTTAACACTTAAAACATTTTGGGATAAGGTTTTGTATAAAAGATGCTAAACAAAATGAAATTGTTTTGTATACTGACTGATAAATCCAAGGGGTAAGGTGTAGGCCTTGTGAGTCATGTGATCTGTACAGCAGTAGTTTTACAACAGTTAAGAATAAAAGATGCCAAAGATTCTGATGAGCATGAAGCTTAAAAACACAACTTTAAGGAATCCTACAGCTATCTGGTATAAGGTCATATGAAAGCTAAAAACAAAACATGGCAGTGCTGGGAGGCAGAAGACGCATATCAGGTAATGCAGTGCTAAAAGATCCACTAGATGTTCAAGATGGGGCCCAAGGATTCCATGATCATCAGAACCTGTATCAAAAGCTGTGATACCATAGCAAAATCAACTGAACATAGATGGCTTCACACTGTAAGGAGTGCGATCTCAATGCAAAGACAAGGTTTACAGCCTGACGTAACCTTACTGAAAAGTAGATGGGACTGCAGATAGTATAGCTGGGGGAACAATTTTTGTTTTATTTCCTTTGTACTCAAGATTTGCTTCCAATTTTTCCGCTAGGCAGAAATTGGAATTCATAGGCTTAAAAATAGTTTTCAGTTATAAAAGTTGGGGGTTAAATATCAGAGATTTGGCACCCAAAGCAGAACTGCCAAAAGTCAACATCTGACTGGTTGTACTTTGGGAATGAAAATCTATACCTGCTCCAATGTACCTCTTTCAGGCACCAAAGCCAGAGAGAGTAAAATGTATGCGGTTTACATAAGATTTACATATGATGCCCATCGTGATAGCATCTGGGCACCTCCCATTTATAGAAGCATACCATTAAAAACACACACAGCAATCCATGTAGGACGTTTAAACTCAGAACAGCTTCATAATTAATAGAATCCCCCTTAACAAGTGAATCATCTTATTCAGCACAATAACAATTGCTGCTCTCAGGCTGACAAAGAATTTTCACAGAAGCCAGGGAAGCAGCTTTTATTAGCTCAGTAATAGCAATTAAAAAAGGATCCACACCCTGACAAAAGAGAAAATTCGCAAATGGAGTCAAAACAACCAGACTGAAAAATACTAATGTAACCAAGAATTAGGTTTTCATTCTTTAAACATTGTGGGTATGTTAATTGGAACCACAGAGACAAAATAAAATAATAAAAAAAAAAAATCGTATTTGTACAGTGGCTCCACCCTCCCACTGAGACATGATACAATATACTAAAAATATTTTAAAACATAATACATAGATTGCCATTGCTCAGCTTTAGCTCCGTAGCAATTAGCATTTCCTTGAAAATAATACCATGCAAGGAAAAAAACAACAGTATTAATAACAGCACTGAGGAACCAGCTGTAAAGCACATTCCAAGGATAAAATGTACATCAAATCCTTGCAACCGGAGAGAATGAAATTATGACTATAATAAAAATTCTACTTTAAACTGTCATTTGAAACATACACTGGTAAATCTATCAAGTTTTCACCTGAGTTTCTTTAAATCGAATGGGGAAATAATGTCTGTACTGCATCAAACTAATCTAGTAAATAAATCAAATGGGTTTGAAATGATTATTCAGCATTGGCCTATCAAAACAGGAAGATGACTTCTATCATCTGAACAGTAATATTTATTGGGAATGCACTGAACTCATGATCTGTTTAGAAATAAATTAAAATTAGTTATATCGCACTGAAAACTGTTAATGCTATTTTTATTAACATGAACGGTGGGTAGAACCAAGCTTGTAATATTTTTTTGTTGTTGTTGTGATTATGGTTCTGTGCTTGAGCCTCTTTCACACAAAATGTATTTAAAGTCAAGGACATGAAAGGAAAATGGCTACCGTGCTGCAAAAAATATCTTTGCAGTAAGTATTTCTCAAATCATACACCAAGGAGATTCATAAGGAGATACACCAGGCTATAAGCTAAATGGAGACATTTAGCACAATTTAAGACTGCCTAAGCTATTTCCTCTAGCACAGATGAGGTTTGATTTTACAGATACTGTTAAAAATGTTAGACAAGCTGTTTTACCTAAGCAATTATTTACTCAAACTGTGCAGAATCTCTGGGATCCGTACATTACAGCAAACCACAAATAAGCTTTGCAGATATCCCAACACATACAAGCACTTTTTGAGAATGGTTAAACATTGTGTTTTGGTTGGACTTCAGAATGGTTTCTGTTTAGTGAAAAGTCCGCAGCTCTATTGTTGCGAAGTTCAGTGATTGTGAAAGAAGGTTTAAAGACATTTTCGATTCTCTACATTTCTCAGCTGTCTATCGTTTTAGTGATACTTGTACAGTAGTAATAATGAAACTTCTGTTTTATACAAATACTGCACAAACCTTGAACTACATTTCATACTATGCTTAAAATAAAAAGGTACTTAGGTACATTTCTGGAAGCAATCAATGAAAAACAGGAAAAAGCAGTTTTCTGATATGCACAGTTTTACAAACATGGCGTCGTTTAAGAAATGATAATCGCATGGAGACATAAAATGAGATCAGTTTCTCATTTAGAACCAAAAAAGTAACTTAACAGCAAAATTTACATTTGCATCATGGTATTAAACAAGAATAACTTTCCTTGCATCTCTACTATTGCACTTTTTAACAGGATTTGGTTGCCAAGGAAACAGGTTCTGGCCCAGTATTAATCTGAAATAAATTTATTTCAGAAGATGGTCTTTGAAGTACAATACTGATAATTTATTTTTAAAAATTGCTCAAATTCAGGCTTTTGTATCTAAAGCTGTTTGGTTTTAATTTCTGAACCACTTTTGTTTGAAATAAACCATACTGCATTGAACTGATATTCAGTTTAAGATGACAGGGCCATCTATATATATCTCTAAAAACCTTACACATTAAAATAAAAAGAAATACTGTAGGGTTTTTTTCTGGTACCTGATATAGAAAAATATCTGTAACAAAGCAAATTAATCTTTATTTAAGCTTTCTCAGAGCACGTTGAAAGACCGCTTCCTATGTTAGAATTTAAATTTTTTCATTTTTCTTACCCACCTTAACTTTTATTTTTGCATTTTAACTACAAATCCAATAATTTTCAAAATCAATTTAAAAATGCAATTGAATCAATAGGCTTTTCAAAAATTCTTTTGTTGCACAAACGTTGCCACGCCCTTATTACATATGATTATTTTAACAGATACGATTGCTTCACTTTCACAATAGATTCTTTTATCAGGTGAAAACCAACGTCATGCCAATATGTGAAGCCATACAATTTAGCATTAGGTTGTTGTTTTTTTTAATTAAGTGTTCAATACATTTTTATACTGAAAGCTACATTTTAAAACTCACTTTGTCTTTGCAGCACTGAATGAGAAATCTACAAAACATGCAAATCTCAACCTACCTGTGTGTACCTCCTAATGCAGTGTTAACATGGCAATATACCCAGCCATTTTTATGTAAAGCGATGGAGATCAACTGAATTCTTGGTCTTCTCGATAAATTTTTAGAAGCAGTTGTCAAAAATCAGATGGGAAGCAGCTTGAATAGACTGTGATCATGAGAACTGAATTTATCAATAGGAAAAGCAGGAGTGGGGGAAAAAGAAAAAAAAAAAAAAAGATGTCCACATCCAAGGTTTTCTGAAACTGCAACACAACGTTGTCTCCCCCCACCCTCAGAGAGTTCAAAGAGTAAAGCTGACCACTGAAAAGGCCACTTGTCACATTTGCTGAAAATCAGCCTATTGATATCACTGCTGAAAATATAAACTCGACAACCAAAGCCCATTGCACAACGTGGACTGCGTAAGAGTTAAAAATAGATTTGACGTGCCTCCTACCTGCATAATAAATATGTACGTTTCAAGTGCTTTAATTTGATATTCACATTAATTAACAATACAACATACATTATTTAAACTACAGTAAATGCAAGAAGAAAAAGGGTGACACCATCTGGAAGCAGAATTTGCTTTTTTTTTTTTTTTAAGGGCTAATACTGTATTTTGAATGTGATGACAAGCTAACAGCTCACTAGACTGCAAATGAAAGAGAATTCTAAAGGTGATGCTTAAATATCTAAGCCTGTAATGAAGCACAAACAAGTCTTCACTACCGCATGATATGGTACACAGAGCATTTACATACTCACATTTGAAATACTAGGCATGGTATAATGAATTCTATACACAGCATGCACACAGCACAAGCAACGTTAATCCTGCCTGCCATTTTAGGCTTGTAGAAGTAAGATACATACTGCAGCACGGCTCTGGTAAGGATGGAGGCAAGGGACAGCTCACCTTAAATGCAGTATCTGATTAATGTTGTAAGTGACACTGCACATCAGCTACAGTCTTGGTTCAAGTGCGTGGGAGGGAACAAAGAAAAATGTCATCAACTGGTGATGCAAGATGAGCCCCAGTCACTAAACAGCGTTCAGCAAACGCCAAATTCTGCAGTGATACAGTAGTAGGTATTTCAAACTCTTATCAAAACCTGCCTGTACAGTGACTGCATCCTTCTGCTGAGGAAAATAAACCAATCTTTATCTTATTGTAGCCATTAAAGCATTTCTTCAGTAAGCAGACTCTGGATGAAGAAAGATTTCATACAGTATGTTTAGGTTCTGGATGCATTTGCTATTCTCTCAATTTTTAAGCCTTAGAATATTTTATTTAATTAATAAAAGACAATACCAGAAAAAAATACCCATCAATGCTAAAGATTACATTTTGATGCAACATATAGCACTTCTTTTTTTTTTTTACAGCTTATCAAAATCCTGAGCAGTATTGACAAAACCACAAGAGCACAGGGTCTGACTGCACGATCAGCTGTCTGTGTCTATGCTACACCCTGTTAACCACAAGCAATGTTAGAGCTAAATATATCTGCAATGCAGAAATGGCAGATACTTTGTTTAGAATTTCGATTAATTACAACATGTTCTTCCACCCTTAGAAGTAATAAAATAAAAGAGATAATATACAAAAATGTAATGCTGATTTCCTTCGCATACTGTATATATCAGACGCTACAGACCACGAAAGCCATCATAAGTATACTGACCTAAATAACGCTAAGACGACTTAAGCAGCATACAAACATCCTCACTGTCAAAGCAAGAAAAACAAGACAACGATTGTCTAATCAAACTGAAAGCAACAACTCACTACTACAGTATGAATTCTACGTACTGTATGTGCACATCTTATGTTATGGTGAGATGCAATGCTCCTTTGTTTTTTCTCAGAGGCTTTTCTTAGCTACAGTTGCACGACATTCTGACATCATGGAGGTCAATGCAGCCACTGAAGTGTTCTCAGTTTTTTATGACTAAAATTATTTTAGAAAATTAAATCTCATCTGCAAAAATACAAAATCTTATAAAACATATTTAACATCTTTCCTCTATTTTCTGAAATTAGTACTGTGCATCTTGTTTGGCTGCATATATTAAATTGATATCGCCCTCTACAGTGCCTGTGACCGGGTAATCGTGGGAATTTTTTATAAACAAGTAGAGGTACACATTTCAAAGAATGCCTCTCATTTTCCTGAAACACTCCAATTACAGTCAAATGTTTAACACGTGGAACAAAAATATACAGCGGTTTAAAAAAAGCTGCTGATTTGAGGTTTTGAAAAAATGCTTGGTAAGCAAAAGCTGTTCTGCTACATTTCCATTGTCAATGTGTCCCCAAGGGGAGAAGGAGAGAGAAATGGAACAGCTTGCGATGATCAGCATTCCATTCCCTTAAGGCTGAACTGTCAGGTAAGTAAAGCAAAGCCTAAAATCTACCTGGTTGTAGAAAGAGGATTTCCTTATTTTTGAAAATGTTTTCTATGGCTCATCAACTCTTCTTTCCTTCCCTTCCCCAAACTACATACAACTAATACCTCTTTAAATACTGGGGAAACAGACAGTTTATTCCTAAATGTTAAGAAACAATCTGAATCTATTTCATCACGGTATTTTTTAAAATTACTCTACTTGCTTAATGCATCATTGAATGTAAATTATTTCTGCTCTGGTATTGAAATAAATGGATGTTTGTGTGCATTTCTAACTACTTTTCTGTACAAATTCCAATCTTCCACAAGGGACAACTAATAATAATGATACTATTAATTCAGAAAATAAGTAATAACTAGAGACTGCCATACAAATACATACTGTATTTTCTGGCGTATAAGACTACTTTTTAACCCAGGAAAATCTTCTCAAAAGTCGGGGGTCGTCTTATACGCCGGGTGTCGTCTTATAGGGCGGGTGCTGAAACTTCCGAGCCGGACTGGAGAATCTGCGGTTGCCGCATATGGTGGGGGGAGCTCAAAAATGGCTGCGGCCACATCCCCGCCCGATGACGAGGTGAGGGGGTGCCTCACCGGGAAGGTGTAAGTGAAGGGCGGAGCAAGCTGCAGGCGTCCGGGACGCCCGGGGTATGGAAAAAAGAGAGAGAGCGGCGCTGTGCCCAGAAAAACACGCCTCTTTCACCCGTCTGGCCCGCCCTTGTATCCTATTACCGTACCTCCTTCTCTGCCTCTCAGATCTCGCTCCTGAGGACTGCAGTGAAGTGGCGCAGGCGCGCATGTGCGAGATCTGAGAGGCAGAGAAGGAGGTAATAGGATACAAGGGCGGGCCAGACGGGTGAAAGAGGCGTGTTTGCGCTACCGCTCTGATAGTCTTGGAGACAGGGAGGGCTGGGCAGGCAGGGAGAGCTGACCAATCCAAGCAGGCTTTGTATACAACAACCAGCCAATCGCCGGTAAGGTACATCGCTTGCCGTGATTGGCTGGTTGTTGTATACTGGGTACCACATACAGTACAGCACCAGTATCTGTACCTGTTCATACAGTATAGCACCAGTACATACAGTACAGTATACAAATGTCCAACATTTTTCTGCTAAGTACCTGCATGTCATAAGCATTTGAATTAAAATTACCATATTGAAATCAAATCTGATGTTTTTTTAATTTTTTTTTTGGTGTGCGTTGGAAGAGGGGTAGTCTTATACGGCGAGTATATCCCAAACTCTATATTTTAACTGGAAAAGTTGGGGGTCGTCTTATACGCCCAGTCGTCTTATACGCCGGAAAATACGGTATATATTAAATGTAGGCCTTTCTAATATCTAATAGACTACTTGATTAGATGCTAAGGATTCTTTCTTTCTTTCTTTCTGTTTTATTTTGGTTAAAGTGAATATGTTTCTCTGAAATTTGAAGATTTTTTGCTATGAAATATATCTGGCTTTAGCATTTTGTCCTGTTTGGTAAAAAGGCTGGGCATCAGATGATCCAAACAGTGTGTGCTTTAAAATATGCAGAATCCTCTTCCATTAATAACACATCTGTCACACAGCAATGAAACCAGGCCAGCAACAGAAGAGGCCAGAGTTATAAAAACAGCTGTCATTCTAATATAGGATTACAAAATAATTGAAAGTTACAAAATAACTTTGTTAGGAGCTGTCTGTTTTTGTCATACAAATACTGCAATACACAATTTAAATGGTTAGTCCCAGGAACTCTGAATTTTTGAAGCTTCAGAACTTGGCATGAAATTTAAGAAGATGCCATAGTCCCAGTCCTGGCCATTTTAAAACCATGGTGAAAGTCCCATTGACTTTAAAGGAAGAGGATTTGGGGCCCATGTCAGTAAAGTATAGTGGGCTTACAGGGAAGTGTGGCAGCATGCTAAATTTCTGAGATTAAACCAATTATCCAATTGCTAGGTTTGCTTAAGGTGAGCAACTGCAGCTGGAGGCAGATTTCATAGGGTCCTGCAAGTAATCTGTCCCTTGGTTTTGGGGATTACCATTCCCCCTACCAAACTGTAACAGTACTGTCTACTTTGCCTGAGAGAGGGCAAGAAACTTTGTGTGGTTCAGGTAATCGGAGGCACCTGCACAGCAATTAGCCCATTCCTGATGTGCAAATGCCTCATCTCCACTGACTGATCAGGGAGCAAGGCTGTTCCTAAACCTCTCTAATTTTACAAAGCATGCACTAATGGACCATTTTCAATGCTTGCATGTATTTGTATTTGCATGATTTAACGTATGGCTCTCTTAACAGTTAATTTCAGTAAAGAAATAAATTTCTGAGGCCTTACAGAAAGTTTCATCTGTGATGAATGATTTAAATAACCAGTGAGAGCTGATATTGTGATGCGAGCAATTTAGGCATTTCTGAAAATCAACCCTTTAATTCTTAGGCTAAATTAGAGACTTCAGTCTGGTCTACTCACAGATTTTGTACCGGTATCACAATTTTGGTTAGCGGATGTGATTTTTTTATATAAATATTTTAGGGCTGTCGATTAATCGTAGTTAACTCATGCGATTAACTAAATTATTACTAATTAAATTGTGATTAATCACTGTTTTAATCACACTGTTAATAAATTTGTTAGTCTCTAAGGTGCCACAAGTCCTCCTGTTCTTCTTTTTGTTAAACAACAGAATACTAATTGAAATTTTGATATGAAATATTTTGTTCCACTAGTGTTGAAATGAGACATTTTGACATTACTGCAATACTTCATTTTGTGGGGTTTTTTTCCAAAATGAAATGTCAAAATCAACACTTTTAAAAAACATTTTGACTGACAAAAATGAAACAATTTTTTGATTAAAAATGCCAACAAATCATTTTGACCAGCTATAGTAGAAAAGGCTTAGAGAAAAGGCCTGTTTGAATCTGATTCTGTTTCACTCAATAATTCAGGTACTATCTTTGTTGCTTAAAGTCATACCTTTGTTTTTCCCACCACAAACACAATATATCTCCATCTTTTTAGGGACCCTATACAACCTTCCCTCATAACCATGCTCTAGAGGAGGGTTCTCTAGGTCCCGGGATACTCATTTGGTGTTTCAGTGGAAGACCACTTTGTGCTAGATCCCATGTGAATCACACCTTAAGGATAAATGGGAAAGTGGGATCTCTGCCTTTTGCATTTTATTTCCCTATGATTTTTGGATGAATTTTCTACTGGCTTTTTAGGCCAGATACCCATTATGTTTGAATAATCCATTAACATCAAAGACCACAGCTAATTTCACTCCGTTTTTAATACCATCCATCCAGCATCTTCTTTATCATGGAACTAATGGGATTAAAAAGACAAATATAACTGACGTAGTTTAGTTCAGAGATTAAAAGGACAAACTGGTCCAAAAATTGCTATGACTAGCTCCCTTACACACTTTTGAAAATCCCACCCTAGAATCTCAGGTATGCCTAATGTCCACTGGGCATAGTTGAGAGGGATGGGACCATACAGGAGCCAATTGTAGTTTCTTTATTATCATTGTCTACTATTTGTATTATCATGGCACCTAGGAGCCTCAGGCATCTACCAGGACCCCACTGTGCTAGGCACTGTACAATCAGAGGACAACCAGACAGTCTCTCCCCATAGATCTTAGTTCCTTGATGCTATGACAGGTTCCACACTGGGCCTTATGTACTTAAGAGCATTTACTTACTTTCCTGGTTGTGCTAATCTACGCCAGCTGGGTACAAACCCTAAAAGCCAGTATTCCAGCCAAGAACACTCTAGCTATTGTTCCTTTCCCTCCTCCATGACCTCTACGCTGGAGGCTACAAGACAGAGCAATGTACAAACCGGTTGTGCCTACTATGCCAGTTGAGATTGCCTGCACACCAGGACAATCCTTAGCTGGGGAGATCTGGTGGCCTTTTTCACTGGAGGAGCAGTGCAAAGGGGTCAAACTGCAGAATAGAACATGTCCCGCTGTCTGCCTCGTGAATTTATCCATTGAAATCAACTTATTGTCAAAACTGTGGATAGAGAAAATAAGATCTGTTACACAGAATTCACGACCTGTTACATCAGAATTTCAAATGTGATTAAACTAATTTGGCAGAATTTTAGCTTGCTGACTACAAGGAATAAATCAATGTACCTGTGTACATGCAGTCTCAGAAAGGACAACCCAATTTATGGCCAAACAGTATCATATGCAAAATTATACTCAATAGTTTAAATTAATCCCTTTCAGTTACATTGTAGTGAGACTCTCCCTCATTTTATTAGCAGCATCTTGTCAGATGTGAACTACAGTTATTAGTTGGTATGCCTTTTAGCATTGGTTAAAACAGTGGTTCCCAAACTGGGGTTCGTGAACCTCTGGGGGTTCATGAAATGTTACAGGGGGTTCTCGGGGGAAAAAATTCCCTAATGGCGGACAGAACTGTCCATAGGGATCCCGGGCAGCACGGGCCAGCAGCCTGGAGCTTTGGGAACTTCCAGGAGCTAAGCAGATCAAAGCCAGCATATCTATCACGCTGAGGAGATTTAAACTTCAAGACTCCTTTTACGAAATACAAAGGGAGGTGGATATTTTTTGCTGTTTTTAAAATTAAATAGGTTTCTACTGTTGTTTTTAAATTATTATGAAAAACAAGTTTAAGCTTTGCTGTAATGTGCATTGTTTGCCTGGACTGCTCAAGACCTGAATACTTGTGTAGGAGGAACTCTTTGCGTTGGCTTCTTAAATACCTTCATACTGTTTCACATTGGATACTCCTTGATGAAACATAGGAGCCAGAGGCGCCAGTATGGGGGGGCGATGAGGGTCACGGGCTGCCCCCCACGTCAGCGTGCCTCCCTGTGGGTCCCTGCCCTTTTTTTCCGGTGGCCCCCATGGACCCCCCCACTTTTCTGGCAGTGCACCCCCAGGATCTGGGGTGCGTGGGGGCTTTGCCCCCACACCTCTTTTTTCTACTGGCACCTCTGATAGGAGCCTTGTCTTATAACAGGCTTAATCAAAAGTGATACAAGCTACAGAAGTGAGATCTTGGAAGAGTGTTGCTGTTTTCATAATGTAATAAAAATACTGTAATGATAAATAATAATTAATAAATAGCGTGTAATAAGCATGTCATAAAAACAAATTTCATATGTCCAAGATCAATGCTTTTATAATTTACGCTGAGGTAAGGGAGAAAATCCATGGAAATATTCATTTTTAGGAGGGGGTTCACGAGACTTGACATTTTAGTGAAAGGGGTTCACAGGTTGTTAAAGTTTTGGAATCACTGGGTTAAAACAAACACCACCAAGAACAGATAATGACTTAACATCTTTGGTTACTGAGAACGTTCTTGCATTTTAATTTACATATTTATCTGCTGTCATAATGGCTCAGCATTACACAGACAAGTGGTAGCAAGCAAATTATATTCTAAGGATCTTATCCTGCAGAAAGTGTGTGCCATGTAATGGGTACGCATCTTCCATCCAAGTGGAGTTCTGTAGTTGGCAGAGACAGAGGTGGTTGGTGACCAATGTAAGTGGTGAGGATGCAATTAGCAAGGTGTCCCCTCCACTTCCCTGTCCACAACCCTCTCCTTCCCCTGCAAGTATATTTTGAAAAGGAAAAAGAAAAAAAATGCTGATAATTTCAAGGAATTTTCCTATTTTTTGTGATGGAATCTAGATACCATGGTGATGAGTGTTGTATAAGCATGTTAGAATAGTTTAGACAGAAAGGTGTGCTCTACCCCACATCTGCATAATTTTTCCATTACACTGTTGTACACCTTTATTTTGCATCAGACACAGGGCTAAATCCTGCTGTATACTGCCTGGGTGCACAAGTGAATAGGTAGAGAAAAAGTGGGCTCATGGAGTCTCTTCTTTCTCTAGTGCACCCACAGAGCAAGACAGCAGGATTCCTAATGCTTGACGGCATGAATACTATGGCCAGCTAACATGCTTTCTGGCCCTCTGTAGATCCAAAGGGACATGGATTGCCAGCTAAGGAATGTGCACAGGCCAAAACAGGAGGGCCACAGTAGTCATAGGCTACATTGGACAACTTGCTAGCTAGATGGTGTTAATCACATCACATCACACCAATGAGTATACCAGCATATTTACTCAACACCACAACAGGACGCAGAAAACCTGGAGATGCACAGAAAATTGGGTTCACTGCCACTTGCTGGGCTTTGCAAAGGTGTTGGCTGATTCTCCAGGGATAAGATGTCTATGCCATAGGCTGTAGGTGATATGCCATATTCCAATCACTAATGTAAGAGGGAAGGTCAGGAATAAGGGACAATGCCAAGGATGAGTATGCATGTAAAACTCCAATGAATCTACTTCCATTTATATATATATATTAATGGAAGTACAATCATTGGAGTATATATATATATCAGTGTATAACAGAGGCAAGGAAAGAGCCCATCATGGAAAAGTGATGGTTGGGTAGAGATTAACATTTAAAATAAATACCCAGTATGCCTGTATGCTGAGTGATTGTTTCACAGAGTTTTGCTCTTAGCAACAGCAGCATTCACATGGTCCGCAATAGGCTATGAAATTAACACCTCAGTGATATGAACAGAGATGAGTTCAGGCCTTTGCTACACTTGTTTAGCAAGGTATTGTTTTCTGAACAGCTGGGTTAGACAGCAGTAATTTATTAGCTACACTGAGAAGGCTACTGCTCTTTTTTAAAATGAAAGCTAAGACTCTGCAGAAAACAGTAAAAATTGTAGGATATATAATGTTTTTTGGGAAGATGTGACCATGCTGAAACTGTGTAGAAGGGGATCCACCTTCAACTTTTGCTTAGGGGGCAATTATATATTGTTATGTCCTTGGTTCAGCCCTATCTTTTTATAAAGAGGGGCTGTACATTGGTGAAACATTCATAACAGACACAAATGCCTGTGCTCTATAGACAAACTACAGAATGATTTTACTATTCCTGAGATTTTATGAAAACAAACTGGTGTTGACTAAAATGCAAATGGAACCCCTTTAAAAGAAAAGTCCCTTCACAAATTTTATGAAAGATGTGATGGCTCTATTGACCTGTGCAAACACCACCACAAGTCATTTCTCAATATTCTTCCTGTAATGTGACATCCAGAATTGTCATAATACTCAAGACGTGGCCTCACTGTCTCTTTGAACAGTGCCTGAATGACCTCTTTTGATGTGTGCGTGGGCTAGCCCTCTAGTTCTACACCGGAAAATCCTGTAGCTTTCTAAACTGCTACCAGACATTGCACTGATGCTTTCAAGTATCTACCCACTATCACTCCCATACCCACTAATGTATTGCAGTTAAAGACAGAATTCCTTTTTTATTTTTTTACCCTGCACTCACTACATCATTTTTTTCTCCATGTTAAATTCCACAAATCACGGGTCAGCCCAAACCTAAATATTTCCTAAGTCTTTTAAAATCTAATTTCCTTTCCCTTTGGCTTTTATAGGCACTTCTACATCCCCTACTTCCTCTCTCCTCTGATCTTAGTGAGAGCCAGCAGCTCCCTGTAACACAGTATCAGACACTCATACGTCTACACTGCAACAAAGACCGGTGATTGGCCAGTGTCAGCTGACTCAGGCTCACGGGGCTCAGGCAGCGGGGCTATAAAATTGCAATGTAGATGTTTGGGCTTGGGCTGGAGCCCGGAGCTCTGGCTCTCTCCTCTGCCTCTCCTCTGCCCTCCCGCTCCTGGCAGGGTCCCAGAGCTCAGGTTTTGGCCTGAGCCTGAATGTCTACACTGCATTTTACAAATTCACAGTTCAAGCCCAAGTCAGCTGACAGAGGCATGCCACAGGTGTTTAATTGCTTTCTAGGCATCCCTACTAAGAACCTGGGTAGAGAGCGGTTCCTCTGAGCACATCAAGCGCTTGCACCCTAGATAGGAATACAGAGGCATATATGCTAAGTCATGCTTATTTATGTCAACCAGTATATAAGAGGAGTTGGTTCTAGAGCAACGGGGAAATAGGGTTGAGACAAAGGAAATCCTGCAGGAAAAAGCTAGGAACTGCCATACGTTTTCTGAGAAGGTTTTTTTTTGCTGCTTAAGTTACCAACAAAGTCAAACTCTAGGAGAGCGTAAATTTGGATTGCATAGTCTGTATGTATTCTGTTCATTGCAGGTGCAGATTCCACAAGCTCTCTCTCTCTATAGTTCAGTGGTCCCCAAACTCTTCATGGTCGCACCCCCCCTTATCCCTGTCTGCACCACCCTCCCCCATGGGAGCCGGGGCCGGGAGTGGGGCTGCAGCTGGGGGGTGGGGGCCATGGACAGGGGTAAGGGGCAGGGCTGCCCAGAGCGGGTTTGGGCCCTGGTGAAAAAAATTTTTCGGGCCCCCCAGCAAGGGCGGACCGGCTAAACAGGGCCCACGAGAGGGGGGGGAAGCAGGCCCCGGGCCCCCTTCCGGACCGCCAGGCCCTGGTAATTTGTACCAGCTTCCCCCCACTCTCGTCGGCCCTGGTAAGGGGGCTGATTAGGCTGGGGCCACAACTGGGGGCAAATCTGGGGCTGGGAGCGGAAGCCGCGGCCAGGCCACAGTCAGGGGCCACAGCTGGGGGCAGAGCCAGAGCAGAGCTGGGGGCAGACTGGGGCTGGGTGGCACTTCTTCCCTGCCCCCCCATGGGGGTTGGCCTGGGCCCCGCCGCAACACCCTGAATGTTGTCCGTGCCCCCCTGGAAGGAGCATGCCCCACAGTTTGGGGACCTCTGCTATAGTTAAGGTTGCACAACACTCCTTTATACACCCATGTAAGATGCTTCCCCCCCACCCCACCCCCAATTTGTGCAGAAACTCTTCAACTGTTTGGGAGAATGAGAATGAAAATAATACACTTTCCCTATTATTAAAAATGTTCTTGCAACTTTTTTTTAACAGCATCAGTGCCAGAACAAGCAGAAGAGAAATGTCTTCAGATGTTCCAGTAGAAACAGCTTTGGATTTGACAGTTCTCGTAAAATCAAACATCACTTAAAAAGTCAGAGAGATCCCACTCTTAAACCCTATGTGAACACATAACTTTCTCACCAACTCTAAACCGCAGTCCTCACAACTTGCATAAAGTCAAAACTCACTCTCTTGTTGGAGATCTGACTTACCAACAAAGAAATGAACATTAAGACAGCATAAAGTCCATTGCAAGCCTTCGCCCTCAGGCTTGGATGCCCCTAAGGTTCCTACCACAAGGCTGTTCAGCCCACCTACCCAGCCTATGTCCTCTCTGACTCTGACCCAAGATTCCTTTGACTGTGTAGCCCAGCTCTGAAGCTTGCTTTCCTCCTTTATTCCCTCCTGGTAGATGATTTTGGGTGGGGCTGGCCTCAAACCTGTCTTCATGACTATTAATCATAATATATCAATGACTGGGACTATTAACTGTAATCCCCAGACTTTTAATTTCTCCTTTCCATATTCCAGTCTGAGGTTTGTTCACCCAGCCACACCCCAGCTTATCCTGGGCTCATCCTATCACACCCATCGTATACGGGCCTCAGTGCCATGTTTAAGAACCATTTTACAGCTCTTCACCCCAAACAGCCAAACTGTACTGGTGTAGCACGAACTGTGTTTAAACTTAGACATGACAACAAGGTCAGTATAGAGGGGGCTCTAGCTGCTCTAAAAAGGATACAGTCCTATATCACCTGACAAATTAAATCATTTTCTCTAAGCACTCAGCACCTTTCTGGTAGCCAAAAAGTGAAACTTCTCCTCCCCTTCCCTGTAGGGTCTGCACAAGGAGGCAAAGGCAGAATGAAACTCTGTTAATTTTAAGAACAAAACTAGTCAGCATCTGCAGCACTAACCTGTTAAAATGAAACTGCAGAAAAGGCTCTATTAATAGCAATGCATTTCTATAGCACATTTTATCCAATGATCTCAATGCTGATTAGATACATTAATTGAGCCTCACTACAGCCCTGTAAGATGTTATCATCCCAATTTTACACATGGCGAAACAGAGAGGGGTGAAGTGACTTGCCCAAGGTCACACAGTGTTAGTGGGAAAGCCAGGAACAGAACCCAGGACCCTGTGCTCAAGCCACTAATCCTACAGTTGCACTGTATAAAATAAAGAGACTCCGCAGCACTCCTCCCAGTTAAGAAGGATCTTTGTCTGTCACATGAAAAGAGGATATTAACTACAAAAGCTCAAAAAGGGATTCCAAACCATGTTACATTTGCTAGGAGGAAGCAAATTAATTGGCAGTTAATTGTTCTCTGAAATCTAATGGGAACCAAGCGACGCTCTTTCACTTCCTCCTGGAGGATTTGAAAAGCCGATACCCTGAACTACAGTCTTCTTATGTAGAAAGTTCAACAAGTGATTAATCAGGCTTTGTCCTGGCAAAATCCCAATACAGCAAGTCCAAAATGGCAAAACTCCCCCACATCTAATCCAACAGCCCTTTTATTTTACTGTAGCCTGCTGGAGATTTCCTCATGGCACCCAGGGTCACCTTCAAGCTACCCTCCCAAAGAATGCATTCCACATCTGTTCTATCGCTGAATAATTGCATTTAATATACTGTAAGGTACTTTTAGTTATTACAGTGACATTACATTTATATTGTAGCTGTCATCCTGAAGGCTGTAACTATCTACATTGGGATGTTGCCAGGGCAGCAGGGTTAGCAAGTTATTTGTTGTGAAAACTCTACAGTATCTTCAGAACCAATATTTTTTAAAAGAATACTCACATGTATACTAGCACTGTTACAACAACTAAGCATACAACTCAGGTATTTGCCTGGGGAAATAACCATTTAGAGGGATAAGTGGCCATATGCACATTCAATTGCAATAACTGCATGAGCAAATGTAGGCAGTGAAGTCTCTGGAGAAGTCTCTGCTCAGATGGGAAAGCAAAATGCAGTATTAAATCACAGAACAATTTACATTTAACGACAAATATAGCCTGTTCCTGTCATATTACAAACCTAAAATAATAGAATTTAATAACCTTGTGTTTTTCCTGTCTGTTTATTGTATCCTCATGTTGTCCCCTATCTGAAGCTACGTCTTCACTACGGGGTGGGGTAGGGTGGGTCAATTTAAGATACGCAAATTCAGCTACACAAATAGCGTAGCTGAATTCGACGTATCCGAGCCTACTTACCCCGCTGTGAGGACGGCAGCAAATCGACTTCCACGGCTCCTCCATCGACGGGGCTTACTCCTTCCTGCGCTGGTGGAGTACAAGCGTCGATTCAGGGATCGATTGTCACGCCCCGACAAGACGCAATAATTCGATCCCCGAGAGATCGATTTCTACCCGCCGATTCAGGTGGGTAGTGAAGACGTAGCCTTATATTTAGATTGTAAGCTCTCTGAGGTAGGGATCATCATTCTGTTATGTGTAAGTAGAGGGCCCCACTGTGTTGGCCACTGTAGATGCTACTACAGTGCAAATAGTTATAATAATACTAACAGAGAATTTGTATCCTTACTTTACGTCTTTGAAACATCCTAAAGACCTCTACAACAGGGTTATAATTTTGATTCATCAACTCTATAGACAGGTTATAGTTTTCTATTAAGTTTTATAGGACTTTTGTATGAGAGATTTCAGCCAGATAGCCAAGACTAAGACATGCTCTGTCCATAAACAAAGATAGACATCATTTTACTGAGTCTCAAATGCTGAAAATGTTCTATTAATAAAACTCTCCATCATTCCTTGTTTTAGGGGAGTACAGTGCTTTTAACACAGAAAAAAAACAAACTAAAACCTTTGGCATGCAATGAGTATGTATTAGGAGTTCAAATGGAAAAGTGAAATGGCTCCTTCTCCTCCCAACAAGTATAGAGATGTACTTAAAGAGTGTTTTGCCTTAACTTAAATGGGATCTAACCCTATTTCAGAGATGTAAAATCTTTGCTGGGCAATCTTTGCTAGTGCTTGCTTGCTGAAGAACAGGTAGCTAACAACTCTTAGGTTTGACATGTGGCATTGAATTAAAAAGTGCCCTTACTTTTAACTGTCACTCAATACAAATTATTATTTTAATAATGCAATGCCACCAAAAATAGTGTAAAAAACATCATCTCCCTCTTGGGATTCTTTCCTGATTTAGTTACACACTATTAATAGCTGACAAGCAAGGTATGAAACTATAGCTAAGTGTCTCATGCAACAAAATTTGACTCAAAATAACCAACAGGTGACTTTTTGATCAACATTTCTGACATAAAATCCTGCAATAGCATAATGAAAAGGTAATGGAGGAAAATTTAGTGGGCTAAAGTCAGTGTTCATACTTGTACACAGGTGATAGGCTACTGCTGTAGAATTTATTTTTGGCCTGTAAGAGGATAGAGATGCATAAGAGTCTCCTCTCAACAACCAAAAAGGAGTGAGAGATAACAGACTAATTTCTGTTCTGTTACACCCATGTAACCACTAGACAATGCTGTCTCATCAATGGGGTTGCCTGGGTGTAACTGAACAGACTTTGGCTAATGGATTTTTTGACTGGGACAGAATAGTAGGTCCTGTGTGTCCAGTGACAGTACCTCTGCAAAGATACATTTAAAGAAAATATGTTTACTAATTGTGCAACATAACTCAACCAGTTTCTCTGGAGATGCTTGAATTTGTAAATGCTAAATGTGTGGAATGCTAAAATTTCTGCAGCACTTTGACTCTGAGTGACCATGGGAAGGAATCCATCCCCAGTGACTGGCCATCTTTGTATCTACTGAAATAATTCAGTCTTCCAAATGTTCTTACAGGCATAGATTGCTGTCTAGAACTTCTTCTGTCCATACACATAAGGAGCCAATGGAGTGGAACATTGCCAAATTGAGTTACCATATTCCAGCACTGAAATGGTGCTGGCTGTGAGGTAACTCGTTTCCCCCTCCTATTGAAAACACATGCGGGAGGGAGGAAGGGAAACAAATCATAGTACCTTGGATCTCAGGCATATCCAAGAATTCAGGTGCAATTCTCACACACAATTAAGGATGGGCAGAGATGCAAAGCTGGGAAGGAATGTTACCTTGGAGCAGCTGCAGAGACCATGAACCCTGAGAAACCTTGGGCCTAATCCAATGGAACACAGAGATGAAAAAGAGGGAAGCTTGTGCCCCTCCACTTTAGAGGATACTGTGGACTGATGGGGCCTTGGGTGTAAGTTAGTGAAGCCATGAGGGCTGACCTAACCTGAGCTACTGCAGGGATGCTGGAGCATAGGTCTGCCCTGCCCATGCCCTCACCTGCCCCTGATCAGTCTCCTCCCTTGTCTGGCCTGCCCATGTGTCATTCTGGAATGCTGCCTGAGGAGGCAGAGCAGAGCTGGTGGACATAATTCTGTACCAGGTACAGGAGCCCGTGTGTGCCAGGGTATTTTTCAAAGAGGGATTGCACTTGCCTTGTGACCACTTTCCTCCAGCAGTAGCCAAAGCAAATTGGCCATAGGGCAACGCTGAATAAAGTCCAGACAGCTTAATAAGTGAGCAGCTCGGCATTACCCAGCAAATTAGTGTCAGGACCAGGAATGGGTTTCAAACCACTTGACTCCCATGTCTGTGCTTTAATCACTAGACAATGCTCCTGCTTGTCATGCTTCCACCAGCTGCTTAATTTATTTGTGTTTGAGTTTCCTGGGCTCACGTAATCACAAACAATATAAAAACCTACTGAAGTTAAACAGTATTAATCCTGGCCTCATTTATTTACAATGTCGACAGGAAAAATATAATTTAGCAACAAAATATCGTGTAATCTCATTTTATACTCCCCTAAGTGAAATACCCAGATCACTCTTAGGTTTCACATGTGCCATCAAATTAAGGAAAAGTCTAAAAGATTGTTGCGAAACAAAAATATCCCTAAGATCACAGATCACCTTGTCTTGGATTTTCTTGGATGGAGACAAAAATCAGAAAGCTATACCAGGTAGCAGGCAATATATGGCTGAGGGTTCTGTTTGAATCCTCTCCACCAGTTGGCAGAAGGTGGGAAGAAGGTGAACATGGGTTTTCAATTAGTGCAGAATTTTCAGCATAGTTTACCAGAAAGTCTATCCGAAGATTTTTAATAGGTCTTATTTACCCAAAGATATCATATATTTTTACTGTAACCAGTTTTATTGTGGGTTTAATTCCAATTTAAAGTTATAAATAGCTAATGAAAATAAAATATACTTCTATTTGGCCCACACCTGAAATCCATGTTCCTTGGCTAAGGAAATACATCCATCAGTAAAAGCTTTCTGGACTCCATTACACTGCCTAACTCATAACAACATTCTAGATGTGTCGCAAAAGCCAAAAACAACAAAAGTATGCTCATTTAGGGGAGGAAAGATAGTCCAGTGGTGGAGACGCTAGCCTTGGAGACCAGGTTCAATTACCTGCTCCACCAACCCATGGACTGCCTGTGTGATCTTGGGCAAGTAACTTTGTCTGTGCCTCAGTGCTCCATCTGTAAAATGGGGATAATAGAATTTCTCCACTTCTCAGTGGTGTTATGGATACATAGATTAAAGACTGTAGCCTTAGATTTAAAAAAAAAAAGAAACACTAAAATCCATACCAGATTAGAAAGTGAACATGAAAAAAACAAACAAATCAAATCATGGGGGGAAAAAACTATCAACCAGCTGTCTCCCCTGCCCATCTCCCCAGCCCCCACCCCGCCTAAAGGGCCTCAGGAATTATTTTCATGGTATTTATAAGTAGAAGCAAGCAAGCACATTGCTTATGATAAAGTGGATTAATGTGGAATAATAGTTATGACTCTGATAGTTTATATCCAGGGAACGCTGACCATTATATTTTTGTCAAAAGGCAGTTTCTATATTGCCTAGCACCCAAACTCATTTACAAATTTAAATTAGCATTGCATCATGTAACCAGATTCTACAACACCAGGGCCTTGACCCTACATAGAGAACTGCAGGTGCACCCTGGTTGCCAATTACTTCAGTGGGGCTCGGTGTGGACATTAGGGTCTTCTCACTGAGTTCTTCACATAAGATTGGGGTCCTAGTGATTAGAGTTAGTCAATTTTACAAATGGTTCAAAATTTCAATGACAAAAGTGGAAAATTTCCAAATTCTTTGCTGAGTTTTTCAGCCTCTTCTTTCTACACACAGACAGATCCTGCTATTTTTCTTTTAAATTACATTTTAGGAGACTATATATATTATTAAAAGTGCAGGTGATGGGCCAGCACTGTACATAGAGGAAGACGATGGATGTCTTCCTTCTGCTCGGAGATGCTGGCACACATCTTAGCCCTTTATTGCCCATTCTCCTTTCGGTGATAAAGTAATGACCAACTTTCTTCAGAAGCAGAATTTGTCAATCTAGAGATTGTTTGCAGTGGTGTTGCAGCCGAGGAGATCAGAGCGACAAGGTGGGTGAGATAATATCTTTTGTTCTATCAACTTCCGGCGGCAAAAAAGACAAGCTTTTGACCTACACTAAGCTCTTCTTCACCTTCTGAAAGACATGAAGAAGAGCTCAGTGGAGGTCAAAAACTTGTCTCTTTCATCACCTGAAGTTGCTCCAGTAAGAGATGTTATGTCACCTACCTTGTATTTCAATCTAGAAAGTTCTTTAAGCTCCACCACCCATTACACAAACATGGCAGCTGCTGCTCAACCTTGGCCTAGAAGAATTTGGTATAGAGTTGAAGGAAGTCATAACCCTTGGAAATTCACGTAACAGACTAGACTCCACACAGAGGTTTCGGACAAACAGAACAGAAGGATGGAGTTTGTGGATAAATTTGTAAAAGAACCACAACAACTGGCTGTCAGGTACCTCCTCTACTAGAGTTGAGATCTCTGTAAGCATTGGAGAAAAATAATCAGCAGTCATGTTAAAAATATATGAAAATATATTATATAACAATGTCAATGTTAATATATTTATTAATGATTGGATCAGGCAGACTCACATAAATATTTGTACAGTGCTTATGAGCCAGACACCGATCCTGCAGCTATGCTAAAAAAAGGGAAAAGCACAAGAATTGTGAAGTAAAGAATAAACGTTTTAGCAATGTACTAACCACAATAACTAATGAATGTTTGAATTAGCAAAATATGATGTACCCACCGAAAAGACATAAGCAAACAACAGATGTCCAATTATGCAGTTGGAAATGTATTAAATGGAACAAAAAGTTATGAATGATACTAAAAATAAGATCTGTCTGTGTGTGGAAAGGAAGAAATAATGAAAATGAAACTGTAAACAGCTCAGGTATAGGAATGCCAACCTGTAAGCAAATAACAGAATTGGAACGGTATAGAAATCAGACTGTCATTAGCTGCAAGGCTTGATTCTCCAGACTCAGTCAAGTTGTGTTATCTGATATCTCTTTAATTACTAAAATTCCAATCCCTGAAAAACATTACTTATTGATTCTTATTATTGATTACAGTACACAAAACCACCAGTCTCTCTCTGTAAAGAACTACTAAGATGCTGAACTTGCAGCCATTGCACCTACAGCACCAAGGCCGGCTCCAGGCACCAGCGCAGCAAGCAGGTGCCTGGGGCGGCCAACGGAGAGAGGTGGCACGTCCGGCTCTTCGGCAGCAAGTCCCCTCAGTCCCTCTCAGAAGATAGGACCCACCGCTGAATTGCCGCCGAAGAATGAAGCGGCGGCGGTAGAGCTGCTGCCGATCGTGGCTTTTTTTCCCCCCCCCCCCCGCTTGGGGCCTTGTACAGCACAACTGCCTCTTAAGACCAACTTCAAACATTAATCATCCTATTAAACCATGTAAGGAAAAATACCAGATAATATTAATATTCTTAAGACAATGTTATTTTCAGGATATCTGACTGTAGGACACACCTTCCTCCAGGAATTCAGTCTCACTGTTTTTTGTTCTCACAGGCCACGATTATCCCATACTTATGCCAGTTTAAAACTGATGTAGCTCCATTGACTTCAGTGAAGTTACTCCTGATGTACACTAGTGTAACTGAGAGCAGAATCAGGTACCTGAAGCCTCCCATTTGCTTATGCTGCACATTCCCCCTCACCCCCCCCCCTTTTTTTTTTTTTGGCATTCTGTCTTTATCATATTTGTTTCCTTGGCAGGATTATAAAATCTTCCCTCCCTCTTCATCAGAGAGGCCACTGAGGCCAAATTATTTTTATAAACTAATTTAGAATTATGAAAGCACTGGATACTGAAGCCACAGAACAGGTACAGTGCAGTCAGCACTTCCCCATGAACCCTGCCAGCATGCCTAAACTCAGAGCTGGAGAAACTACCCCTAGGAGCAGTTGAATGGCTCAGTCTCCATGCCTAATCAATCATTGATTTCTCTGCTGCGATGACAACAAGGGTACCAGTTGTTACAGAGTGTCTTATGTTGTGGATAGAGCCTTCAGATGCTAACTACTTTTGAGCGCTGCCCAGCTGAACCAGATCTGAACAGGTTTCAGAGTGGTAGCCGTGCTAGTCTGTATCAGCAAAAAGAACGAGGAGTACTTGTGGCACCTGTTCTTTTTGCAGATCTGAACAGTGACTTAGCAACGAAAGGCTGTTATTCATGATTTTACCAATGTCCTGAGATGTCTAGGGTCCTCACATAAAATACCTTTAAATCACATGGACCTTTATATTGAACAAAACATAACAATGGAAACATCACATGTCTTAAAACATTAATAATTAAATTGTCATTTAATAGCCATGGCTCCACACACAAATGGACTAACAAAGCCTAGCACAGAGTTGTTATTAGATCCTGTCAGTCCCTGGTTGCCTGCTGGGGAGATGCTGAATACCTTCAGCTATCATTAGCTTCAATATGAAATGAGTGTGCTCAGAACCTTGCAGGCAGGGCCAACTCCAGGCACCAGCCCACCAAGCTTGTGCTTGGGGCGGCACCTGGAGGGGGGCGGCACGGTGCTCCGGCTCCGGCCGCCAGGGAAGAGCGGGGCCACGGCCGGGGCTCGCCGCCCTCCCCCCGGCGCTCTGGCCGCCGGGGAGAGCGGAGCCCCGACTGGGGCTCGCTGCCCTCCCCCCGGCGCTCTGGCCGCCGGGGAGAGCGGAGCCCCGACCGGGGCTCGCCGCCGGGGAGAGCGGAGCCCCGGCCGGGGCTCGCTGTCCTCCCCCTGGGGCTCCGGCCGCCCTCCCCTGCCGCGCTGGGGGGGGCGGCCGGAGGCTTTTTTGCCTAGGGTGGCAAAAAAGCCAGAGCCGGCCCTGCTTGCAGGACTGGACCTAGATATTTCTGTTTTCAGCTTTATTAACCTATCTAACAAGGACCAAAATAACTTCGAAATGTCAATGCACATAACGTGCCATTAGAAAGAGAAATTCACACTTCTTTTTCTTCACATAGCTGTGGTAGGTGCTTTGCCAACATATTAGAAGACGGGTCACCACCTCAAAAAGATCATATTCCAGATAAATTTAAAGACAAGGAAAAGTCAGGGCTAGGGAGAAGAGATGCAACATTTGTTTAACAAGTCCCTGTTTTTTCTTTCCACACCTACTGTAGTAAGCCCTGTAAGGGATCATTTATGTTTCATTAAACGATAGTCATTTGTGTTTCAAATTACACTAGCACAGTAGAAAATTCAAACAAAAATTAAATGTTTTGCAGGGCAAAGGTGCTACCTGGACAAACACTGATTTGTCAGTTTGTCAAAACACTGATTTGACAAACACCTGAAAACTGATTGTGTAAGAGCAACACCTTCTCAGTCAACTACATGTGTGCATTCAGCCATATTGACAAGTGCAGTGATACAAATAAGGTTTTACTCATTTTTACTCTTACGGTCACTGAAGAATCAACACAGCTAACAGAGCAGGAGTTGGATCCTTTTCCTTCTTGACCAAAACCAGCAGCAAGATGTACTAAGTTTCAATATGCAACCTCAGTGAAGGTAATATGATTGCTGCTCAAGTGCCACTAAAGGTCTAATCTGCAGGCAGTGGAGTTACATAGGTGTTAATGAGGGCATAATTTCACGTGCAGAATCTTTATGTCACTGACAATTCACAAGAAGCATCCTGCTTGACTTCCGGAGCCCATGCTGAGTTTGCTGGTTGCAAATGAGGGGAAAGAAAGCATCTTTTTATCTGTAATCCAAACACGTTTGATCTGGAGTCAATGAGACACAATAATCAGGGAACCCAATGATGCCATTTTCATTGAGTTGCTTTTCAGAGTGGAAAAACATTTTAAGGCCCTATGCATACTGCAAAAATTCCTTACTCCTGAAAATGTGTGAAATCAGCCCTAGAAAACTGTCAGTGAAAGCAGTTATTGTCAGCAGATACCAGTCTGTGAAGAAAGGGCCAAACTTACTAGAGCAATTGTTGAAAGTTGCTCACTTGACTCAAAAACTGTTTTCAACCATTATTTGTAAGAACATCCAGCCCATCATGACAGGTGGGCAAAACCACACTACCTGAGAGCGCTGCCAGGAATTGATGCAGCAAAGTTTTTCAGGTCTGGGGAATGTTTGTAGTGAGGATGGGCTTATTGGGCTATTCCTTGGTGCTTCAATACATCAACCCTCTTCCTTCCTCACCCCTCCTCCCCCACATACTAACTAAAGGAATCGTCTCACCAGCAGATCATTTTTCCCCAAGGCTGAGCATCACCACTTCAAAACCCTCTGTGAATATTTCAATGCACACCCTCACCACTAAGAGACAAACCACTGTAACCATAATCAGCTGTGTCCCATTCCCCTAATGCAAAGGGATGGGAGGTGGGCTAGGGCAGAGGTTCTCAAACTGTGGTCCACAAACTCCATTCAGATGGTCCGCGGATAGTTCCCTCTAAGGTGCATGCCTGGGCGGCCGCACACAAGACAATGAAGGGCCACACACCTAATTAGTGGAGCAGTGCAGGCGTCCGCGAAAAGAAAGTTTGAGAACCACTGGACTAGGGGACAATGAGTCTTCCTAATGCTTTTTGTTACATCAGATGAAGGGGGACTGGGCTTGGAGACACATTTTCCATCCTTACCAATGAAGGAAGAATCACAGATAAGCATTTTCCCCTTCCTGAGAGAGAGAAAAGGGTGGGGGGAATCAAACCCCAGTCCCCATCATATTTTCCTTTCTTCTTCAGATACAAAGTGGCAGAAAGGGATGAAACGAGGATTTGATGCCCACCCTCACCCCTTTTTCCCTCAGTATATTTTACAATGAATTTGCTCCTGTGTTTTTTATAAAGTTGCATTTTCTGTCACAATCTTTCATAAAATATTTTTTAAAGTGGTAGCTACGGGGGTGGGGGGGGAGCAAAATACATTGGACACCTTACAAAAGTCTAAAGGTGGGCTTAAGAGACACCACCACCAAATCATACAGGGAAGGGGGGTGGGGCCTTATTTACCTTCTCCATTTGCAGAGAGCTCACCACCCACTCAGGCAGAGTAGAGAGGCCTAGGAAGAATCCATATTTTTACTTCCTCCTCCAACCTCTTAAACACAGACAGAGTGGGAGGGACCTCTGGAAGCCACAATTCCTCTGCCCTTCCCCACCCTCCCAGCTCTTTCCTCCAAACTCTGCCCAGGAGGCAGGAGTATATATCCATATTACCCTTTCCTCCCAAACGTGGAGGGGGATTTGGAGTCATACTTGCTCTGCCCCTCCACCCCCATTTGGGGCAGTGCTCAGGGGTGGCCAGGAGTTCCAGCTGCATACTGTCAGGCCCACTTTCTTATGGCAGAAGAGCCATCTCTTCCCACTCAGGCCCTCCCACTCACTCCCCTCTTCCCAATGGAGACATAACTGTGGGCCTGTAATTTTTCCCACAGGTCCCTATTTATGATATGAATTACTGCCTCTTACTCACCTGGGGACAGCATGATTTCTGCTCCCCCTCACTGGTTGCAGCTACAGAATGGAGCACTAGCTAGAGAAGAACAGGAAGAGAAGTACCACTTCTTAATCTGCCCCCTGCTGGTGGTAGGATCAAAAAGCACAAGAACACAGCAAAGTTGCATGTATTAAAGACACACTTGCTGTCAAAATCAAGAGGAATAGTGAGAGGCTCAGAATGTATTGTTGTTTACTGTGAAACCTCTTTTTTACTTAAATTAAACCTTATGTTACTGTTTCACTATGCAGGAGGGCAAGGCTGTCATCAGGCTCAGACGGGCAGGTGGTATAGATGTCCCAGGCTCTTCATGTGCCCAGGGAAGGGGCTTGCTCATATGGTCTATGATCAGCAGGGAGAGTTGAGCTACGTTCTCTTCCCATTCCACTGAGACTTTCTCCAACAAAAAACCTTCAAAAACAGACTCCAATGAGAAACTGCAGAACTGGAATTAATTTGCAAACTGGACACCATTAAATTAGGCTTGAATAAAGACTGGGAGTGGATGGGTCATTACACAAAGTACAAACTATTTCCCCATGCTAATTTTCCCCCTACTGTTATTCACACCTTCTTGTCAACTGTTTGAAATGGGTCATCCTGATTATCACTACAAACGTTTTTTTTCTCCTGCTGATAATAGCCTACCTTATTGATTAGTCTTGTTAGTGTTGGTATAGCAACACCCATTTTTTCATGTTCTCTGTGCATATATGTCTTCCTACTGTATTTTCCACTGCATGCATCCGATGAAGTGGGTTTTAGCCCATGAAAGTTTATGCCCAAATAAATTTGTTAGTCTCTAAGGTGCCACAAGTATTCCTCCTTCTTTTTGCTGATACAGACTAATACGGCTACCACGCTAAGAAGTGAGTTAATGATAAAAGGATGTTTTTTACTGGACACATTCAGATCACCAAAACCACAATAATGACTGGCACAACTGGCAATAGCAGAGAAGCCATAAATTGAATGGGCACAAGGTATATAACTATCCCTCTCAGTCCTAAAAGTGGCACCTCCAGGTCAGAGCAGAGGCAAGTTAGCAAGGCAGTCCTGTACCTTGTCTATGGCTACACAGAGGTTTTCAATTTCCTGGGTTGCCAGATACCATTCTCAAGCACTAGTTCTGTTTTTTCAGAACCACAAAACACAATATAATGGCTCTGCTGATATTCAGACAAGTCATATTATATTTACCATATATACATAGGCTGTGTCAGAAATGAGCATGATGGCCTAAACTTTGAATCCATCTGTGCAAAGGTTGTTACAGCTAATAACAGCTCGGACTCAAACCCAACTGTTTGGCCAAGAGTGGACCACCTATTGCAGAAAATGGGCTAGAGAACTGATGGGACACCTTGCAGGCATATTGAGATCCCTCTTTGCTGCTTGTTGAACCATTCCCAACACTACTTGAGGATGACTCATTAATTACACTGACAATCAACAAGGAGTCATTTTCTCATGGTAGACAAGGCCACAGTCTCTGGCTATTCACATCTCAAAACCACCATACAATTTGACACTACAACTTGAAGAGATCCCAGAATAAGAATAATATGGGTGTTGTACGTTAAAACAGAAATGCATTAGCAGATCTGTGCAAGGAAGCTTGCATTGTACCTATATGTCTGTTGTTTGGCTCAAGTCTTCTGGTTCAAAAATGTTTAGGAGATCTAAATTTGCTTTCTGTGCATTATTCTCCAATGTCCACTTCAGATTTGGAGTTGAGAGTATTCCTGTCCATAGAAGATTTGCAGAGAGCAGATGCAGCCAAAGCCAGTTCCATTTTTTATTAAAGTGAATTTTTTTTTTTAAAACCTCAACAATAATTCCTGTACCTTGAAAACCATATTATGGAAAGAAGCAGTGCAGAAGTGCCTTACATGTTTTAAAATATAGTGTACATTTAAAAAAAATTAAAAACAGTTATAAGAACCATGTTCAAACTCTGCTTGACTTAAAAACAGCGCTGATGAACCATCTGCAGTAATGCAGAAAGGTACTTGTTTAGTGCCTTGGGGCAGGGAAGATCTTTTTCTTCTGTGTTTGTACAGCGCTTAGCCCAATGGGGTCCTGATCTATGGCAAGGGCCCCTAAGCATTATGGTAATATAAATAATAAATGATAATAACAACAACAGCAACTAGTCATCCCAGCAAATTACCACTGTACAGAGAGTGATTGGTGTTTGCAAAGTGGCTACTTCCAAACTAGGAAGTAAACAGGTTTGGAACAAATGCATGTTAGGATATAGATATTCAGGCCTGTCTGCAAAGGCCTATACTTTAAGAATTTAGGTGTATTCTCATCACTTAGCTAGTTATAGAGGTATAAAGGAAAGAATCAAAATCATTGTCTGTCTGTGTAAGGGCCTTCTCTTACTGTGACAGTCTGAGGCCTGGTTCTTAGGCTAAGGAGCAGAGGCCAGCCATAAACTGGGAAGTGTATGGTCACATCCTCACATTCCAAACTAGTCACATTGAAATAAGGTGTTATTGGGCTGTTAGGAATACAATCCTGTCCTGATATTCCTATCATCTCCAGAGAAAGGGAAGAGCCTAAAAGATGTAAAAGGAAAGTTTGATAGCATCCTGTCTGGCAAGAACTCACTTATCACTAGCTGGGATGTGAAATCCTCATTTCTGTATTGTTCTATCACTGTAGTCTCCACTTCCCTACTGTTTGTCTGTAGAATCTCTGTCTGGTTCTGTGATTGTTTCTGTCTGCTGTATAATTAATTTTGTTGGGTGTAAACCAATTAAGGTGGTGGGATATAATTGGTTAAATAATCATGTTACAACATATTAGGCTTTAGGGGCAAGGGGGGGGGCATAGCTCAGTGGTTTGAGCATTAGCCTACTAAACCCAGAGTTGGGAGTTCAGTTCTTGAGGGGGGCCACTTAGGGATCTGGGGGAAAATTGGTACTTGGTCCTGCTAGTGAAGGCAGGGGGCTGGACTCAATGACCTTTCAGGGTCCCTTCCAGTTCTCTCTCTCTCTCTCTCTCTCTCTCTATATATATATATATATATAGGATTGGTTAGTTAAATTTCAGTAAAATGATTGGTTATAGCTAAGCAGAACTCAAATTTTACTATATAGTCTGCAGTCAATCAGGAAGTAAGGTGGGGAATTAGAATCATGTTTCACTAAGGGGGGGAGGTGGGGAATTGGAATCATGTTTCACTAAGGAGGGGAGGGGGGATTTGGAATCATGTTTTGCTAAGGGGGGAGAATGGGAGACAGAGACACAGGCAAGGCTCTGCGGTGTCAGAGCTGGGAAGGGGGACACTGAGGAAGGAAACTGGATTCATGCTTGCTGGAAGTTCACCCAATAAACATTGAATTGTTTGCACCTTCAGATTTCGGGTATTGTTGCTCTCTGTTCATGTGAGAAGGACCAGGGAAGTAAGAGGGTGAAGGAATAAGCCCCCTAACAATGCATATTTCAATATTTTGTATCTGTGTTAAGGCCTTTTCAAGAATTCCATTTCCATAACCACAATGGCACATATCGGAATGCCCTACATTCACATCACTGCACAAGTGCAATCATTAGCACACTTTTTGTTTTCACAACGTTTTCAAGGGTCTTTGCCATAGTATAATGTAAATGAATAAAAGCAGTGTCAGGAAATTTGGTATAGGGGCACTGCCAGCCCACATCAGACAGTGAATGGCCTCAATGCCCCGAGCAGCTGCCACACAAACTAAAACTAGGCCTTCTCTAGACAAAGTTGAACAAAGAAAATTTCTCAGAAACCAATAACAAGTAGAAATGAGGTTTTCTACAACCAAAGCCTTAAGAGGAAAAAAAATCAGGCTTTTTATTGCCCCAACCCCTTAAGATTTAAGGCTCCTACAGTCAGAGGGCCAGATTCACAGCTGGTGTAAATTGGCATATCTCCTCTAAAGTAAATGAAACTATAGAGATTTACATCAGCTGAGATCTGGTCTAGAGTCTTTATTTCTCTCCAGGTCTTAAGAAGTAAGGTTCCTGCAGCAAGTTGATTTCTCATTTGGAAAGATAGTGACTTCTAATCCATTCATGCCTTATATTTCCCCTTCTAATGAGCAATTATCTCTAATGGATCCCACCCTGTTCCCCACAGTTCCTGGTCTTACTGTAGTCCAGTGAAAGCAGATTCTGGTTCCTCTTCTACTCAGTAAGAAGTTTTCTAGCCCTCTCTTTGCCAAACATTAGTCAGGATCTACACATCCTCTCATACACAATTTTCTACTGTACTTTTTCCATGTATTGCAAACCACATCTGAGAGGGCACTATGGCCACTCTAATAAGCTTAGAAAATGGTTTAAGTTACACAGTTAAATTTCATTTAATCATTGTCATAATGGAATAAGTTTGTGTTAGGAGTATGCAAGGCCTTATTTTACACTGCTGGATCAAATGTTCACTTAGAAAACTAAGGATCAGGAGTGCCGCATCTAGTATCAATTAACTCAGAGTCATTCAACTGAGGCTGCTGTACGTCTCTACCATTTATCATGTGGCCAGTACATAAACTAATTCTTTGCCTGTTGAATAGCTTGGTTTGCAGTTCTTTGTTTCGCAGACCATAAACCACAGGACTAAAGCACTGGGCAAGTGAGAAAACAACAAAAGCTGTTAAATTAAAAATAAAATTGGATCTTTTAACAGCGATTTTTATCAAAGGTGGAAATAGAAACAAACTCAAATGCAATCCATGAATAAGTATAGTTTTTCTGGCCTTGTTAGTTGAGCTATTGAAATGACCAGCATGTTTTCCTTCTCTCCATAGGAGACAATAGCTAACTATGATGATGGCCCCAAGAAATAAAATTAAAATAATTCCCATTGTTCTGGCAAAAGGACCACCAAAGCCAATTGAGCAAGAAGGTATCAGACATATCTTCTGGAGTCTTGTCTATGCCTTCTATCAATAACAAGCACATAGATTTGAACATTGTTATTATCCAAACACAAATCATGACTTTGTGCTTCACTGCATGCACCAAGGATATGTATCTAAAAGGCCAGCAAACAGCAAAGCATCTGGTAAGTGTCATCAAAGTCAAAGTTATTAGTACTCCTTCTCCAATTGCTACTTGAACTCCAAAGATTATCCAGAATACAATTCTGGGACTTTCCACAGCAAGTGCTCGTATTGTATTGTATGCAACACCAAAACAGGAGAATAAAGAACAACATAGAAGATGATGGCACAGGAGAAAGTATTGAACATTTTTCTTCATTTCAGAGTTCTGCTGCACCATCTTAAATATAAACAAACCAACTGCAGTAATGAAGATGAACTCAAACAAGTAAAGGGATGCCTTTATTATCTCTAGTTCTTTTCTTTTTGATGTATCATTCAGTGAATTATTGGGTAAATCCGTCATCTTCAAATCTAGCACTCTGGTCCTGGTGGGGAAAAAACAAAACAAGATGAAGTTTATCACAATGTTTTCCATATTATTTTTTTCTACCATGAGTACAGTTATCAATCAGTATCAGGGTTAGTATTTGATTGTATACATTTATCATCTGTTTAGTAACAGACCTTTACATTAGATGTGTTAGTTTTAAAGAAAAATGCATACTGAAAGCTCTAAAGTATATGCTGGTTTTTTAGTGGCCTACTTAAAAAGAGTTGCCCTTGACAAGTGTCCATGTAATAAAAAATACCACCACACCACAGCTGGTCTAGATGGCCCTCTGCAGTTTAGAAGAGACATCAAAAAGAATAAATGGGCAAGGAGGTTGAACTACCCTCCCCCACCCTTCCTGATTGTCCCTCCACATTAGAGTGAGGGCATGTTGATGATGGAGCGTGGGAAAGGCTGCATTACCACTGCTCATATTCTGTGGATAAATACAAAAATTCAGTCTCCAAAACTGAATCTCAAACCTTTCACAAGCACTAAATTCTCTAAGAAAACAGATGTAGATCATAGATCCAGTAACTTTCTCCCCTAGCCAGACCCTTCAGTATTAGGATTTAAAATCCCCACATATGCATAGGGGCAGCCCTCTGCATTCAATGTCCTCATTACTAGCGATCTCAGAGGGGTTAGTATATTTATTCCTTTATCAGTATTCATTGTATAAGGGGCTTGTTATAAACAGCAATTATATAAAGTGATAAAGAGCAGAATAATAATAATCAATAAGTCTGAGAGGTTTTACTTATAGCTTAGAACATGGAGATTTTTGAGACCTAACAATGCATTCAGGAATTGGCAGGACTGTTTGTAAACGATGGGGGAAGACAGTGAAGGGGCACCTAAGGGGCCATAAGCCCCTCTGAACGTTTATTTTAAAATATGTTAACTGGTATGAACTTGGTAATAGCAGTTGTGATCATTCTGAAAAGCATACAAAATATTTTTTGCCAGAAAAAAATTGATTTTTCATTTGTCCAAGTCAGTTTAATTTTGCCAGTTGTCACTGACAGAAACATTAAAATATTCACTTATTGACTAAAAAACCCTTATACAGGAAAAATCAAAATGTTACCTGTGAGCAAAAATCTTTTGAATTTGTCTATTATACACATTTCTCCATTTGTGTGTAGAGGTTTGCATTTCTGACACAGTGTCAAAGGACACTAAAATTCATGTTTTTCTGACCTTATGCGACTGCAGAGTCTTGGTCTCCTCAGGGAAGCTGGCCTTTCCTTACCAAGTCCTGTTGCTGTCTATCTTTGTGCTTACTTTTCAGAGGCCATTAATTAGATGTTCCTATCGTCCCAATAAAACACAGAGAAGGATGAAACGAGGATGAGGATGACACTAATACATGAGAATAAGAGACAGAAAGAAGATGCAGCAGAAGGACAGGGCACTACAAAAGGTTCAAATATAAACTGATTTTTCTTTGTGATTTGCACATGAAAGAAAACATTATAGGGACACAAATACATAGTGGATAAAAGTTTCAAAAGCACCAAAGTATCTTCAGAGTCAGTCCCATTTTCAAAAATAACTGGCTTCTAGTTGCCCAAGTCTCACTGAAAATCAATGGGACCTAGGATCCTAAATCAAATTTTACCTACTATGTTTAGTGGCTGGTAGGGTGACCAGATGTCCCAATTTTATAGGGACAGTCCCGATTTTTGGATCTTTTTCTTATATCGGCTCCTATTACCCCCCATCCCCATCACGATTTTTCACTTTTGCTGTCTGGTCACCCTAGTGGCTGGTGAGCTAGATATGGTAGCAACCATTCTAAAGCCCAATATTTTACTGGAACCTTTTCTGCAGGAAACAATGTGCTAAAATAGAGATTTCCTTGATCCATACACAGTCTCACAAATCCCTCACTGTGGGGATTTCACTTTTCTGGGCCCCCTGCAGCACATTCACATGCTTTCAAGGGTAGAAAAAGATTTTCTACATCACTCATAGCACAGAGAATATTTTCCAACACAGAGAAAAAAGAAACAGATTTGTTGTTTAGATTGTGGTTGTTAAGAGGACAGCTTGATTTGCAGTAGCTAAATAAAAATATACAATGGAATACTAGTGATATAAAACAAAGGTGCATGGTGCTGTAAGGTAGAGGTAAATTGTGTGTTCTGACCAAAAATTAGTTGATAACATTTGCATTGATATATTCTAGGCACTGGGTCTATATTACATACTGAAAGGTGATTGTAACAAGCTAACAATTGAGATTTAAAGCTAACACTATATTATTACCACCACTAGCCCTAATTAATATAACTGAACTCAGGAATGATGATCATCCTCATTTATGTTTGCTTTTTAAATCCCAGCAAAATGGGATTTTTACAAGTATTTTTGCCATAGAGAATGCTTTCCTACTCAAAGGTTTTTTAAAGCAATTCTTCAATAACCGAGGGACTTCCCATTATGAATACTTATTAGCAGTTGGAGCCCTGTTGCATAACGAACTGTGGTACTAGCTATTTAACAGAATCAACACGGTATTCTGAGCAGCAGACAGAATGGCCTTCAAGTTCCTTCTCTAAAGACTGCCTGCAAGTAAACCACATTTATTAGAAAAGCACTTATGCAGGCTTTTACTCTGCTTATAGCTCACTGCTGCTGAGCTGTCAGCCACAAACAATAAAGTTTCTACATTCCCAAAACTGCTTTGAGCATACAGTGGGACAAAGAGGCAAATTTTCATTGCGCCAGTTGCAAACCTGGGGCTGCTGCTCAGCTGTAGTGAGGCATAGCCATAAGGATATATGTTATCTGCTGTCAATTTTTATTTGCCAAAAGTAGTTTTCATATCAATTTATAGTCATCTTCTTCAAGATCCTTCCAGATACAGATAGGTTATGGGTGGAGCACGGGCAACATATCCTCACAGCATCTGAGTACTGCAATAAATACCATTGATCACCCCAGACACACGCATTGCAGTATCCTAGCAGGTAGTAGGAATTTGGGGCTATATAAGAGCTAAAAATGTGCCTACACATATCTGAAAGGATAAGGTCAAACACTGAGTATGGGAAGTATATTTTGATGAATAAATCACACTTGCAGACACTGTGTGTTTAGGGTGACCAGATAGCATGAGTGAAAAATCA
Source organism: Chrysemys picta bellii (assembly GCF_011386835.1). Lineage (NCBI taxonomy): Eukaryota > Metazoa > Chordata > Testudines > Emydidae > Chrysemys > Chrysemys picta. Next base: position 33,291,525 of record NC_088799.1, read on the forward strand.
TGACAGGGAGTGGGGGGTAATAGGCGCCTATATAAGACAAAGCCCTGAATATCGGGATGTCTGGTCACCTTATGTGTGTTTCCTCTTCACAGAAATAGAAACACAGAAAATACTTTCTTTTTGAGGCAGGTGGAAAGCAGTAGCTGGGCAACACAATGCATCCTTTGCATGAGGCAGAGACACTTTTTCCTCACAGCCTACCAACGGTAATCTGTCATCACAGAAGTGATATTATGGCCCCGATCTTCCAAGTTACTTCACACAGGCTGACCTCTGCCTCCAATAAGGCTCCATGCAGGTATAGGGCTCCAGCCCTGTGGACTGGGGATTACATGACTGGGGCCTGTATCTATTTTAAAAATGCATGCCCTTGTGAAACAGCAGCCTTCTCTAAGCTCTGAGAGCAATTAGTGTTCCAACTAAAACATTTATCTCGTTTGACCGTAAAATAAGGAAGCATGTCTTCTTCTATATTATGTAGAGGGACAAGCACACTCAGTGCTCAATACATAAACAAGAAATATTGTCCCTGTTAGAACATACAGAGTACCCCAATGAAAAACACACTGTCTCCTGTGGTTGTGTCAGGCCCCGTAATCACCCCTTATATGTGCATAGATTAAGTGTTTGCTCTGTTCCGGCATTAGTGAATCAGAATGAGTCATTTTCCATATATGGGCATAAAGGAAGCAGTAGCTTAAGGACCATGTCTGGAGCTTAGATTTGAAGTATATTGACAAATTGCAGAATTTTAATCTATGAATATAACATAGGCTCTAGAACAGAGTCACAGAAGCCTGTAAAGAACCTTTCACAAAGTCCCTTTCAACAACTACAGCATTGCTTCAATTCTAGTGTGGACAAAGTCTAGGCGTGTACTCTGTATGGAAATTCTTAGGCTGCTATTTTCATCTGCCATGTATAATTCACTCTTGGTAAAACTGAAAACTCTTTGTAGTATAAATAAAAGACACAGGGTTCATAGCCTTCTTGATCCAGTGTTTCAGTTTCGGCAGAATTTGTATTAAAAGTTAAAAACTGAATCACAAATATGGGGCCAAATCTTGTTTGCCTTACTCATGCAAGTTGTCCCATTGGTCCTGACTCTCCTGTCACTTTGAGTACACTGGTTTTACACCAGTGTAACTACATTAACTTCAAAGAAATTATTCCTCATTCATATCAGGGTAAGAGAAACCAAAATCAGGCCCAGTGGGATATGTGTGTGACTGAAGCAAACGGGATTGCCAAGATAGTAAAGATGTAAAAACTCTACTCAAAGTAAATTTCCAAAAAACACCAAGGCCCTGATGCTCAGTTATGCCAGAGTTTTAAGCCGTCTTCCTGCTTCGCTGAACCCTGGGGCAGCTGGGGATCAATTCAACACTAAGACTGCTCTAAGTTATATTAGCTCCCTGAGGGATGTTACAAGCTGTTATGCTAGCTAAGGATCATCCTAATGAAGTGTACTCTGTCTCTACCTCCTCCAACCCCCAGTACCCAGGGGGGAATTCTCAGCTGCTTGTTTTGGGTATCTTTAAGGTGCTTTTGCTTCATTACCTACTTAAATAGATTTTTATTCTTTGTTACTATTACAATATTTATATTGTGTGTATCTACATATCCCTCAATGGGTGCAGGAGGATGTAATACAAACCAACCTATACTCGTGGGGATAGCTGGAGCAAGGGGGAAAGCAGTTTCACCACCACCCTCATCTGGTGGGTTCCTCTGGATAAGGCAGCTTTAAACTCTGTCTGGAGCGCCTGTGGAGCCACTGGTAGAAGAGATTGCTTGGGAGATGGAGAATCATGGCCCAGTGGCCTCCCAAGCCAGCCCTAACACTTTGTGAGCTTCATCAGCCAACTCCAGGACCCCAACAAAGTAGGAGTTGCAGATGCCTTCTTCCACTGAAGCCCTGGCTCTAGGAAAATTTTCTGCTGCCCTCTGGCATAACCCAAGTAGTGAATTTGATCTGTAATTTTTCAATTCTTACTACAGTACTATGTCACTTTGTCAGTTCCATTGCCTGAGACTGTACAAGCACCATACCTGGCATAAAACAAAAGTCTTCATTTTGCACAACAATAATGAGAAAACACACACAAAATGCAGAAGCTGAACATGATGAGAAGTGAAACCAAATAACATTCAACTCTATGACTTACAGATCAAGGAGAGAATACCCAAATCAGTGGCCAGCCAAATTAAAACAGGCAGACAGAGAAAAGAGCACTTTGAAATACTGCAAAAGAGTGAAGGGTGAGGGTAATGTCTCAGAATGGAAGATAGGGTGAATCAGCATATGATTTTGCCTCTTACTGCAGCAGTCTGCAGAGGCTGTTGGTCTTCAGAAGTGCTGAAACAGGAAATAGTGTGGTTAATTAAAATTCATATAGCTCTTGAAAGCTATATTTATACTTGAGGCCATAGCTTAAACTTCACTTTACAAATATCACATCTTTCATCCGAAATTGCTGACTGACACTAAAGTGAGTTCTGACCAACCCAGGGGACTTCAGTTACGCTTCTGAGATGGCAGATTTTGGTTTCTTTTTTTTTAGTTCTTTTGCCAATTAAAAAAAACCCCAAATATTAAAGGCAAGAGCGGTCCAAGCTAAGTAGCAATTATTTTATTCTTTAATACAAATAGGAAGCTGTGAGTGTGACTAAAAGTGAAAGCATTCCCATAATGTTTCTTACATTCTAACTCACGAAACCAGCCCCAAGCTTCTTCCAAATATAATGTAGCTGAAAGTTCAACGGGAAACATCTGTACAGAACACATGATGGTTTGCTCAAAGCAGAGTGGAATATAATTCCTGCCCAAATTTTTTCCCAGTACAAATCTACCATTCTATAGCTAGGGGTATTTTATTCTGGATAAATGACAGCCATAAACTCAACATTAGTACTAGCAGGCAGGGGCGGCTCTAAGCACCAGCAAACCAAGCACGTGCTTGGGGCAGCCCATTTGCAGGGGCAGCAGGGATCCAGCATGGGAGCTGAGAACCAACAGGGGGCCCTGGGAGCTGTAGTTCCTTGGTTAGCTCCCTGCCTACAGAGCCAGCCCTGGAGCAGGGAAAGAACTACATTTCCCAGCATTCCATTGGCCTCTACCAACAGGAAAGGGGGCGGGAGTGAGGTAGCTGAGACCTCATGCTGCAGCCTGCGGTGAATGGAGAGCTGCACTGTGAGTAGGGGTACCATATTTTAACACTCAAAAAATAGGACACTCCACGGGGAGGGAGGGTAGCCCCACCCTGCCCCCATCCACTCCCTCCGACTGCCCCCCACAGAAACCCCAACCCATCCAACCCCCTTGCTAGGGTTACCATACGTCCGGATTTTCCCGGCCATGTCCGGCTTTTTGGGCCTCAAATCCCCGTCTGGGAGGAAATCCCCAAAAGCCGGACATGTCCGGGAAAATAGGGAGGGAGGGCCCGGCGGTGCGGGGCCGGCTGTGCGGGGCAGATGGTGCTCGGCCCGGGGCCGGGGCCAGCAGTGCTCGGCCGGGGGCCAGGGCTGGGCCGGGGACGGGGACGGCGGTGCTCGGCCGGGGCCGAGACGGGGACAGGGATGGTGCTGGGGCCGGCGGTGCTTGGCCGGGGGTGCTCGGGGCCCGAGCTGAGCCGGGCGGGAGACGTCGGGGCCAGAGCCTCTTGGCCTGGGCCGGCCGGCCGCTGGAAGGAGCCGCTCGGCCAGGGGGGCCGGACTGGGCCACGCCGCCCCAGCCCCAGCCCCAGCTTACCTGCTGCCTCCCTGTTTCAGGCTTCCCGCCAACATTTGATTCGCGGGAAGCAGGGGAGGGGGAGGAGCAGGGGGAGGAGCGTTCAGGGGAAGGGGCGGAGTTGGGGCGGGGAAGGGGCCCCGTGGAGTGTCCTCCTTTTTTAAAACTAAAATATGGTAACCCTACCCCTTGCTCCCTGTCCCCTGATCACCCCCTCCTGGGACCCCTGCCCCAACTGCCCCCCAGGACCCCACCCCCTATCTAAGCCCCAATGGTCCTTGTCCCCAACTGCCCCCTCCTGAGACCGCCCCCCAACGCTCCCCTAGGACTCCACCCCCTACCTGTCCCCTGACAAACCCCTGGGACTCCCATGCCTATCCAACTGCTGCCTGTCCCCTGACTGCCCCCCCGAACCTCTGCCCCATCCAACCCCCCTTGCTCCCGGTCCCTTGACTGCCCCCCCCGGAACTTTCCACCCCTTCTCCAACCCCCCAGTCCCCTTACCGTGCCACTCAGACCAGTGTGTCTGGCTTCGCACAGCGCCAGACACGCTACTGCATACATGCTGCCATGCTCTCCTGCGGAGCCACAGGCCCCCTGCCCGCCCCCAGCACCTGCCTTCCAGATTTGAACACTTCAAAATTCAGGAGTGCTCAAGCTCAGTTTGGGCAGCTGTTACTTCATTTCTCTCAAATCAAATATACTGATCCACTGTAACTTGCTGTAGAAAAAGTAGGATAAAATTGAGCAAGAAATGCTTCCCAGTGGTTATTAGGACTGGAATTGCTATTTTCAAGCCATTGCCTTTTTGTTTGTTTGTTTGTTTGTTTGTTTAAAAGGAAGACAGTGATATTGCATTGGCAAATTCCCCATAGAAAGAAAGAGTGGAACAAAAGAATAATAAAGGCACCTCAACTTTTCCTCATTTATGTAGGACAGTCTTATAATATGCATCCAGATATCCTCCAATCACACAAGCTGAAAATTGTTCCACTTTACTGCAGTTCTGTAACCATATGGGAACCAATCCTGTCTGTGTTCTGTGCACATCTAAAATTCCTACTGAATGACCTGCCCTGGGAGCAAGTTACCAGTGACCCAGGGCTGCGGCAGAAGGAGGGCGCAGGTGGGGAGGGGGTGAGCCCAGGGCTCGGGTGGCAGGAGGTGTGTGGGGGGGCAATGGTGGAGGGGTAGGGGGAACCCAGAGCTGGGGCAGCAGGGTGTGTGTGTGTTTGTGGGGGAGAGCCCAGGGCTGGGGCGGCAGGGGGGTGCGGTTGGGGGGGGTGAGAGCCCAGGACTGGGGCGGCAGGGGGGTGCAGGTCGGGGGGGTGAGAACCCAGGGCTGGGGAGGCAGGGGGGTGCGGGTCGGGGGTGAGAGCCCAGGACTGGGGAGGCAGGGGGGTGTGGGTGGTAGAGAAGAGCCCAGGGCTGGGGCGGCAGGGGGGTGCGGGTCAGGGGGTGAGAGCTCAGGGTTGGGGAGGCAGGGGGGTGCGGGCGGTAGAGAAGAGCCCAGGGCTGGGGCGGCAGGGGGGTGCGGCGAGGAGCCCAGGGCTGGGACGGGGGGCAGCCAAAAATTTTTTTGCTTGGGGCAGCAAAAAACCTAGAGCCGGCCCTGCTAGCAAGGAAGGATGAATATCTATCAGTAATCAGGGCCTTCGGAGTAGCTATCAATTATATTGTGTTCCATTAAAGGCTTATCCAGAAGAAATTATACGCAACCTTTTGGGGCAGACAAGCCCCAAGAGAACACATATACTGTGCCTGGAATGGACTGACTGGCCCAAAAGAAAAACTTGAGCGAGTTCTTGAGCTGCTTAGATGGAGACAAGCATATCTAAATGAACCCCTTGCAGCCCCATTAAATCCCTTTCTCAAGTCCAATCTCACTACTGAGGTTGCACAGCTATTGGTAGTTACTACAGCCATCGTTGGGGCTGGAATAACCCCATGCACAAGCGTATTGGAAAACAGGAGGAACAGATGGGTCTAGGCTAGGCTGCTTATTTTTAAATTAAACCCCTCTCCCCACATACGCACCTCTGTTAGCATTTAGATGTATATGGGGGAACCACAACCCTATAGCTGGTTTGGGGGGATTCTCTGATTGAAGGGGTTTCTCAACCCTGTTAACAGTCTCAGGGGAAACATTCATCCAATAATCCTCCACTTTTTGATAGAGATGTTACCCTCAGGATGGATGGTCCCTTTGAAATTTCTTCTCTGACAACCCCACAATGGGACTTGGTATCCCTAGTGTCATTCTCATAAGCCTGAAAGTCTAATATGACTCAGTTCCTGGGATCAGCATCAATGTTCATCTACTTTAATGGCTCTGTAATGACAGACAAGATCACTGGGCAAGATCCCCTGACTGTCAGGCTGCCGGGTACTGCTCTGGTTCTGAGGAGCAATTTACAGCAGCCTCGGGATGTTCTAAATTGCTAGGACCCCTAAGGTTGTTTGCGGTATAAGCAGAGATCTGTGTAAGCTCAAAAGCTTGTTTCTTTCACCAACAGACGTTGGTCCAATAAGAGAGATTACCTCACCCACCTGGTCTCTCTAATGATCCCTAATGGGCAGCTCTGGCTACCAGAGATCACTGGAGCACAGCAGCACTCTAGTACTCTGGCCATACCCTCTTTACCAATGCTCATTTCACCGGGGGAGTGGTGGGGAGTCAGCGACTTTGGCTCTGCATTGCTCAGTCACTCCCCTATGCCACAGAATCTCTAGGTAGCAAGTTAAGTAGGTTGTTGGCTGGAGTACTGCACAGCAGCCTCAGGAGGGCTTATGACGTAGCCTATTTTGCCCAGATGTAAATTACCACTCAGGGGGCAAAGCAATGAAAATCAGGACCAGCATCTAATCCTGATTATTAGTATCATTTATTACTATTATAGTAGAAAACACGATAGCTTTAGTTTGCATTGGGTTTCAACCCAAATGGGTTTGCACCACTCATAGTCCACCTAACATTCAGGTTTGAATGAACCCAAAATCTTAAAGTGAAGTTCAATCATTGACACAATTTGAGAAAAAAAGATATAAACAAGGACCCTCCCCTGAGCTCTGGTGGTACAAAGCAGGAGAAAACATGGCTTTGCCAGCTTCTTGAGTATTCCCCTTGCAAAAGGGAATCGCTGGGTGAGGGGTGTTCCCTCTGGAGGTGTCTATGTTTGTGGGAACTATGTAGTATACTCCCATGCATTCACAGTGGTGCTGGCAGGGAAACAGGAGAGAGTTCCTCCTGCAGCAGAAGTGGTGACTGTAGCAGTGGTAAGTGCACCTATGCCACTAGAATCACAAAGCCATAAAAAACGCTCTGATTCTTGCCTAAAAATTGGCATAATTTTAAAGTGAGATTGATTCAAAACAAGAAAAAAAATTACAGGCAGAGAAGCAGACTGGGCTCAGCTAGTGAACAGGCCACAATGACACCCAGATAAGAAATTTCTAATCTTTTCTCAGCATCAGGAAGCTGATATGCTCTAGTTGCTTATTTATACTTGCATTAAATCTATGGATTCGTTTGCACCTTCATTACATATCATACCTACATTCCCAGGCATTGTGTCTTGTTACAGAACAGTACTACCGCAGCCAGCATGCTATTTAAAAAACAATACACTTTTGAGGAATTCAGACATTTTTAAAGTAATTACGCACTGGTAACCTCTTTCCTTCCAGCAACATTACATATGCTTCCAAAACTGTTTCTTCTTTATGGTTCAATCCAGTGTTTCTCAACTGGGGGGGCCATGAGCAGGTTTCAGGGCATGCGCCAATCAGGGCCAGCTTTAGACTCACTCAAGCAGAAAGCCTGAGCCCGAGCCCTGCTGTGGTGGGGCACAAATAGGGTGACCAGATGTCCTGATTTTATAGGGGCAGTCCCGATTTTGGAGTCTTTTTCTTATATAGGCTCCTATTACCCCCCAGCCCTGTCCCGATTTTTCACATTTGCTGTCTGGTCACCCTAGGCACAAAGCTCAAGCCTGAGCAACTTTAGGTTTGCGGGGCCCCTTGTGGCTTGGGGTCATGGCAATTGCCCTGCTTGTTACCCCCTAATGCCGGTTCTGGCAGAAAAAGAGTTATTGTGGCACAGGTGGACTGTGCAGTTTTTATAGCATGTTGCGGGGGGTGGGAGGTGGGGCTCAGAAAGAAAAAGGTTGAGAATTCCTGGTCTAAACTACATATGCGAAGTAGCCAGAAAAGAGACCAAAGAACTGGTCCCTGGTATCAGAAAAAACACCTGTAATTTCCATTGAAGGAAATGGCCCTTCTCCCATTGAACTTAATGGGAGTTCTGACATTAATGTGAACTTCAGAGGCAGGATTTGACTCAGCAGGAGTTCTGGATGTTCTAAAGGTATTCTCAAGATTTGTCCCTCACATTTCTTCAGAAATATTGGATGGGGGGATGGATGTACAACATGGTTATCATGCTGATTACAGATAAAAGTTAAAATCTAGAAGTCAAGAACTATTTTGTTTTCTAACCAGTAACCTATTAAGAACTTTAGGATTGTCTCTTGAAGAGATTTTAAAAGAGATCTGCATAGGTATTTCTAAACATATTTATTAGGAATATTATTCTGATGCAACTCAGAATGTATTTTTTCCTCTAAGACAGCAAGGTTTCTGAGAAAGAAGAACTAAAAAAAATTGTGGAGGAAAGGGAGGGTTTACATTTATTTTTTAATCATTCGGAATATTTAAAAAAGCATATGTCACAATATTTTAGGGTTAAGGTTTATTTTGAGTTTCAGACAAAAGCAATTTTTAAAGCTGATTTTTAAAAAAGAGCCTTATTTTCTGCGATACTGTTTGTGTGGTTCTAATACTCTATGAAAGTAGATTTTCTTTGGCAGAAATTGAACTTTTGGATGAAGAGAACAATGCTCTGGTGAAAAGCAACAGAGGGTCCTGTGGCACCTTTAAGACTAACAGAATGCTCTGGTGGATTCACACTCTTCCCCTCGTCCAACCCCCCAAAAAACAACCTTAGACTTGTGGTAATATTTTAAAGATATTGATTACCCAAACCTTGCCCTTAGGTTCATCTGCATGTTGTGACTCATTTAATATGGAGCTTCTTCAGAAACTGGCCCCAACGTGGACTTTCAAACTCAATGTTGTAATTCTGTCTGCTCCAGTTACACACACACACACACACACACTCCTATGCAATGGTAATCAACATTCACCAATTAAAGAAATAATTTTGATTGTAAGAAAAGCTTACCTTATCTTTTATTTTTCCCCAGCTGAAATTAAAGTTGTTTCCTTCTCAGCATTATGAAAATATTGTTCACCAAAAAAAGAAGAAGCAAACAAACCCAGAGAAGTTCAGGACAACATGACGTGTAACCAGGAAAAAACAAAAAATAACCTGAGGTTTTGAAAAGCAAAGTGCTTTTATTCAGAAGCACAGAAGAATGTAGTTCATAAATACTATGAAGTTACATTATTGTGAGTAAAGACACTTAATTTTAATATATAAGTAATTTTAAAAAATCCAACATAGTAGTAATCTGACATTTTCAAGAAATTTGTAGTTTTTCTACTGATGCTGATAAGTGATGATCTAATCTGCACTTTGTGGTTATGTGCAAGTTAATTAAATACACTGTATGTGGTTGACAAGTAAATGGTGAAAATTTATTACACTGTTTACTTAGTCTAAGCATTTAATCTATGTTTGTTTAGCACCTACCTCTCTTTTATGACACCACATATTCAATCAACAAGATAACAGTAGCAAGGAGAGAGAAAAGTATTGCAATACATTCATGGCCACCTGTGATCACACAGTTGTCAGTATGCTGCACACCATGGACATTTGGAAATTCATAGTGACAGAAATGATAGAACTCATATGCTCCTACTCCAAAGGAAAATCTCTGTTAGCAGTCTAGGGCCTGTGACACACAACTGAGCTAATTATATCTAGCAGAGGGCAGTGGTGTATGTTCCACTGACCAGTTCATTACAGTATGGCTGGAAAGGAAACGTCAACCATCCTTTCAGTGCTCAAAGTTATACATTTGACAAATGTGTCTTTCTGCTACAGAGGAAGGAAATCCAAAGTTACTTTTTTGTAGTAGGAGAGGACTCTTCCTGTTTTGGCTTCCTGTTACAATGACTATACCACACTAAACATAACAGGCACTTGAACTCAGCGATAGGCCATGCCAAAAAATCTTGATCCAGGCCTCTCGTCGGGGTGGTTTTTTTAGAGCGCTACAACTGCACAGTTTCTGTGCACGAAGTGGCTTGGCAGTGTGTACACCTCGGGAGATACAGCGCAGAAAGCTGCTTTACTGCGCAGAAACTTTCCAGTGTAGACAGGGCCTTTGTGGTAGCGCTCAGACATTCTACCTGCACAGGACAGAGGCTGATTGAATGTTTCTGAGAGATCTCAAGGCAGCAACACTTACACCTTCTTCTGAAGAGTGATGCAGCATGCATTCCTCTTGAGACTGATTGTGGGTTACTGTTGGGACAAGAAGCACTGCTGGATGCCTTGGCTAGCTCAACAGTCCAGTACTCTGGGGAATAATGGATCTGTATTCTGGATGCTTCTTGCATGAGTGTGCTGGGAAGAAAGGTATCCTATGCCCTCTTCCCTCCCATTGTATCCATGCAAGGGATACATGATTTAGCCTATAGATTTGTATTATTTACCAAGGTCAACACTCAGTAGGTGAAATGTGCAAATATAGGAGTGGATTATGCAGAACACCAGTTTAAAACGTTTTTGTGATATGGCAGAAATCTTATATACAGAGCAAGACATGATCACACTATCTCCCACTGAAATCAAGTGATGGGATGATTAGGCTCATGTATTTCCAATGAGGGGAGATAGTTTAAATTTTTGTGTGGATATTTTCACAAATAAAAGAGAAGCATTCTGTTTGGGGGGGTTGTGTTATTCATCATGTACAACTATATGAACAGCCACACAGACTTGAGAAAATATTCACAAATCCCAAATGGTGCATGAAAAAATTCTTACCTGAAAGTAAGTTTCCTTGATCTTACTCTATGAACTTCATACTGATAATCAGAGAGAGGAAATAATACCTGTAACAGAGGTGACCAACCATACAGCAGAAACAACAAAGTGTGAATAGCACAATTCATAAATAAACCACGAACCAAAAATGTATTCACCCAAACTATCTAGCAACCACTCATGAATAACAGATAATAAATAATGGAGATATCCTATCTCCTAGAACTGGAAGGAACCTTGAAAGGTCATTGAATCCAGCCCCCTGCCTTCACTAGCAGGACCAAGTACTGATTTTGCCCCAGATCCCCAAGTGGCCCCCTCAAGGATTGAACTCACAACCCTGGGTTTAGCAGGCCAATGCTCAAACCACTGAGCTATCCCTCCCCCCCAATATATGTGATTGGGTCCACACTTGGAACCAATAGTATTTGTAACAAGTTGTTCGCCCAGCTTTACTGGGGAAGAGCCATAAAGAAATGAGAGCGAGATGGAGTTCTGACACAACAGCTCATGGCATCTCTTCATTTGGAGATAACCCCCAGCTTGCTTCTCTTCCCTCCCATCTTTGGGAGGCTCCTACCAGCTCAACTGGTGTATCTGTCGAGTTCTTCTGATTGTTACGTTTATAAGTAATTTACCTATGAGTCACCCACGGGATGATTAGTAGTTGGATTCAAAGAAAGTTTCTCCCAAAACCTTTTGATAATAAAATAAATTGTTTGTGAATTGTAAACTTACTGGGCCATGTTCAGCACTATTACAAGTGAGCACAACTCCACTGAATCCGAAGCATACACCAAGGCTGAATCTGACCCCTCCACTCTAGTCCTTTTATAATTCATGATTCTTTCCATATAGCAATTGAGCTGAGGCGGCTCATCCAATCCATATTTTTAACCAGTCACCCAGCCCGAAAACAAAGCTTTATCTCCATTTGTCAAGAGGTTTTAAAATTTCCATAGAAAACACAAAACTCTACAGGTAAACTAAAAGCACTCTTAAATAATAAAAACTAGATGACCAGGAATGGAGGGAAAAGTTAACCAAACATGAATGATGGGTGAGTCTTACAGTGCACCTGAGGTTCAGTTAAGATAAGTTTGGATAAACAAGATGTGCACAGACTGAGTATCTGTTGTTGCAATGCTCATCCTGCTGCACTTCAACCACTCCTTACTGCAGGCTACACAACCGATTACATCATGTCTAAAATTAGATCAGCTCTTCCCAGGAGGGATTACGTCTTTTCATTTGTAAATTGAATTGAACCCCTATGAAGGCACCTCTCTTCTACCTTCTCTTGGGATCCAGCAGACTACTGCCCCATGACCTCTGTGGATGAGGTGGCCCTCTCCTGCCTCTGGTAATAAACCCTGTGCAAAGGGGTCATCAGATGGAATTTGGGTGACCCTCTCCCCTTCTTCTCCAGCAGATGATTTTGGGCCTGATTCTCCATTACTTTGTTCCTTGTGTAGTAATTTACACCTGCGGAAGTGGGTGTAGAGCACTAGCAAATCAGAATTCTCCACCACACCAAGAGTAGCACTTTACACTCACTTTGTACAGAATCAGGTCTGTGTCTTCAGAAGGATGGACAGCCTCATATCTCCTCCAACAGGTGTTAGTGGAGAAGCAGGGGTAGGCCTTCCTTCACCTTCTATAAATGATTTCACAAAAAAATTTAATCTGCAGCCAGAAGAGTTTATTTCTGACCCGTGACTGTCTCCATCTTGCTCCAGCACTGTTACTCCAGAGGTCTACAGCTTAAATATTGTCCCCTTTTAGTGGCATGGCCCAGTAGCCCCTGTGCTAGGCACCAGTGTAGCATTAGACCCCAAATTTATCTGCATTATGGCACTTCCTTGGTATTTGTGACCCAGAGTGCATTCAAACTCTTCTAAAATCACAGAATAATTTGAATGGCCCAAGAATCTCACTTGAATGTAGGATAAAAACCCCTATAGCCTGACAAGCATAAGAGGGAAAACAAAAGCAAACATACTCAGACACATGAGCCAAATTCTGGCTCCAGGCACTAAAACAGAGTAACTCTTCCTCCGCCACCAAATAGCTGCATATTAATGCTGAAAAAAAATGTTAGAGCATGTCCTATTCTGACCAACCTCAGCACCATGAACAGTCCTGCATCTGCGTAATCTGCAGCCAGGAATATGCTATGTGAGAGGAGAGATCTGTGTGAGGTCATAGGGTAAAACAGGTAGACTGTGCCCCCTGACCCATAAGCCCTGCTTTGGAATGCTCCTCCTTTCCTCTGGTCTCCAAAGGCTTGCTGGAGAGCCAGAAATGGGACAGGCAGTTTCCACTTTGTGATTCCCTTCCTGGTTGCAGCCTTTTGGGGATTTACATATGCAGTCTAACTCAATTTGGCCTATACATTTGTGATCCACTAAATTTCATTAATTTTGGGACTCAAAGAGTTAAAGGTAATCCTGCTTGGTGTAAAGCAGTTCTCTAGAAATCTTTAGCAACCTGCTGCTAGTTATCTCTATGAATATCATTTGTAATTAGCAGCTTTCCTATTAATATTAAAGGCTGAAGGGCAGAGAGGAGCAATATTCCAGTGCTGTTCAATTAGTTCCCACAGTGTCTGTCAAGTTATCGCTCTGGGAAAGCTTATCAGGAAATTGTTATTGCAGTCCAGTCTCTAGCAGCTGAAGCCAGTACAGGCCTGGTGCAAAGTCCACCTGAAAAGGGATCTCCACCCTCCCTTCTGCCAGGGCAGCCAATGCAGATATAAAAGTGAACAGTGCAGTGTGAGGAGCAGGCGTAGGCAATGTAAACTGAGTCAGTCAGTGAAGCCATTGGTGGAACTAAAGCTGCTGTCCATCAGGGTCTTTCATGATAACAAGTTTTCCCTTGGGTGCAGCAAGTTCAGGAAATGCAATTTGCACCTCATGATGCTAGTGGTAGTGAAACTGAGTGAGTCAGCCTCTCAGAGCTTCATTTTTCAGCTTTGTTTCTTACTCCTCATTGTTCTAAGATGAAACTGACATAATTATCTAGTTATAGTAAAAACAGTTGCATGCACTATACATCATCTAGGAACTAGTCATAGTCCTACTGACCTCATTGCCAAAACCCACGTTGATTTCTAGAACTGTCAGATAAGTAAATAAATAAGTATATTAAGTGTACAAAAATTAAATGTAATCACATAAACACATTGTATTACTATCAAACAGTCAAAAGTGACTAGTGATTTTGGGTGTCAGTTTTTGGGTGCCCAACTTGAGACATTTTAAGGAGGTCAGATTTGCAGAAAGTGCTGAGCACCTACTGTCAAGAAATCAGGTTATTTAAAAATGTCTCAAATTGGGCACCCAAAAAAATCAAAACATTCAAAATCTCTAATCCCTTGAACTTTGGACCTAGATGTGTAACATATAAAAAACCCAAATACCCAGAAAAAGTATATTCATCATACAGTTCCTGATGTACAAGCACACTGAAGAACTGGATCATTAGTGTCAAGTATCAGAGGGGTAGCCATGTTAGTCTGAATCTTTAAAAAGCAACAGAGGGTCCTGTGGCACCTTTAAGACTAACAGATGTATTGGAGCATAAGCTTTCGTGGGTGAATGCCCACTTCATCAGACACAAGTAATGGAAATTTCCAGAGGCAGGTATAAATCAGTATGGAGATAACGAGGTTAGTTCAATCAGGGAGGGTGAGGTGCTCTGCTAGCAGTTGAAATGTGAACACCAAGGGAGGAGAAACTGCTTCTGTAGTTCGATAGCCAGGATCATTAGTGTTAAAAAGCTATGGCCCTGATCCTAACAAACATATGCACAAGTGCTGATCCCTGATTTTCATGGGACTTCATGCAGGCAATTACCTGAATTGGCACATACACTTGCAGAATCAGGATCTCTCTTCAATGTATCCTCTCATTTATTATTAGAAAACGTTGATAAAATATTTTATTCAATATCAATTGGCAGAGGAATAGGAAATTTGCTTTTTTCATGCCTGTTTATAAATAATCTCAAACAAGTGATGAATAAAGTTTTGGGTAAAACTGTTTAAAATCTTCAGCTTTCATGTTTTAGTGACTGTTTCCTTCCATTGTGTTTTCCCTCTGAAATCATGGCTTGGTTATCAAGAGATGACTATTTGATTTTTGTTCTGGGATTCTCCTTGCTGCTTCTGGGCAAACCAAGGACCCGATCAGACCCCTGGACAGAATATGAAGAAAAGTTGAATTCTGCATTCTTGCAAGCCTCATTTAATGACTTTTTGAGAAACTCTAATATGGCAGATTCTGATCTCACTTACACTGGTATAATTCCACTGATTTCAGTGGAATCACTCCTGATGTACACCGTGAGAGAAGAATCAGGCACACTGTATATGGGATACCTTATTGTTGAGTTGCTGTTTCATACATGCCAAAATAAAGATGGATGTGTGCCAAATATCAAGGGTATATAACAGAAAAAATTAAAAAGGTAAATCCTTTATCACACTCTACACTATCTGTTGCTTTAATAATTGTGTCCATGCTAGTAAATGACAGTGTATTGCTTGGGACAGTGGGGAGCAGAATTTGGCCTCATACACACAGAAAACAAGGTGCTGTTTTAAAAATGGATTGTTGCTTTCGTTTCACTCTTCATTTGTCACTGTGCAGAACAGCGCCCTCTGGCGTGGCAACAAGGTAATCTCAATTACACCCTCATTCTTTTTGCTCCATGGGACAAATTAGGTTTTTCTTTTCGTTAGCTGCCATCAGGAGAGAAGTATGAAGCACAGTAACAGAGAGAAGGACACTCTGACAATAAGCAACCCACAATGCAGGGCAAAAAAATCTCAATATGGAAAAGATCAAAGGAAAAACAGTGGCCAGAAGGCTCGAATCCTCCTCCCTTTTAAGAAAGCTTAAAAATGCAGCAACTGCCAATCCCAGGATCTGCCATTGATGTTAATTATGGCTTCTCATTACAAAGCCTGATAAGAAATTAAATGAAGAAATACAAACCCAGGGGACTGGAAGGCCAGAGACAAATTGAACTGAATAGACAGGCTTCACCTCTGCATATATCCTCTTTAATACATTTAGAGAGTAGGGTAGGGTCATTGACATTTAAATAGAACCTTGAAATCTGCATTTAATGCATTCAAAAGCAAAGGTGGACTGAAATCACCAACACCTGATAACTCTGAACATGCTAATATTTGGGAAAACCCTTTCTATAAATTAACAAAAAGTGTTTGGATGACAGTGTTTGCAAAGTGGTTTCTCAAGGATAAGAGCCATTTTTCCTCTTTTGTCAACATGAAAAGAAAATGTAAAAGAATATTAAAAGTCACATCTGCACTCACTATTATTACAAAAAACACCAGAGATTACTCTAATTGAGTAATATTAGAGAAAGTGAAACAATTTCTCTATTCTTTTTAACTTTGTGCATTTGACAACAACTTTGTGTGTAGCCCATTTCCATGTTCACTGTACAGTCAGTCCATTTCTCCTTAAGCTTGTGTGGTTTTGCACACAGCAACATGGGAGAGAAAAACTATTTTTAAAAATAAGAAAATGTGATTGTAAAACCACAAAAAATAGTAAAGGGGACTCAGGAGCAGGAGAAGAATCTGAAACTATTTTTAATGTATCTTTTGAACTTGATGAGCTCTGAAAACAAACGTGCCATGGAAAACCCGGTAACATGGATCTAGAGAGGGGGGAAATGGTCTTGTTACTTCCATCCTATATAGATTTGGAAAATGGAAGTCAAGAAGTTATTTGTATATCTTGAAAAATGTCACCAGTAATGTATTTTAATAACTTCCCAGTACTAATTATGGTCTCACTCAATCCTATATATCATTACTTATGGAGGTGGTCAATAGGACTACTCAGCATTTAGTCCCATAGCTTAAAATGAAATGGAAAATTTTCAGATTGACATTTTAAAAATCTGTTTTTCTAGAGATGAATTTGAAGCAAAATCACAGATCCAAATACCTCCAAACTTTGAAGAAACTTGGATCTGCATCTGGGTCCAAATGTCATGGCTGGTTCCATATTTCTATGATCTTGCATCTGAACTCCCCCGAATTTTGAAAAGCTTAAAATCCAGATAAAAACTTTATAACTTGAGCTCATATCTAGTTTATTTAGGCCCCAATCCTGCAAATGCCTGCATGCATGCATGCTTAACACATGTGAATATTCCCATTGAATTCAGTGGGACTACTCATGTGCCGAATGTTAAGCATGGTTTTCATTTATCTTTATTTGCTGTCATGTGTTTTGTCCTATTTAAATATCTACATACAGAGCAGTGTAATTACATATTTTATAAATCCTGCTATAATGAATGAATTATTTACTTCTGAAAGAATATAGTACTCCTTTAGGATAGTATATTACTTATATTGTATGAATTATATTTAAATATGTATACCTTTATCTTAATATTATTGTAAAATAATCATGTATATAATAGTGTAAATTTACACTATGTTTTCTAAACATAGATTAAGACCCATTCCTTGTCTCAAAGAATTTTCAATCTGTCTGGATCCTTATTACTTGTAGAATTATAAATCTGAAGAAAGAAAGAACTAGTTTCCTGTTGTCAGAAAGTCACTTGTTGCTAGGCAGATTATGGTGATGATTTCTGACTGCTACATTTAAAAGAATACAGTCAGATTTTTAAAATATTATCTACATACATTAAAAATGTAATCTGTGTTACTAATAATATCTTAGTAAATGTGAAAGAATTTTAAATCTAATTTACTTTTGACTATTAATGCTGTTTGGTTACTTTCTAAATGAAAACAGACTAGCCAGCTTCATTTTGTCTAGTCTTGTTCCAGTCAATGTCACATTCACCTTCCATTTACTAGAAAGATATTGCAGTTTTTGGATTACATACACTCACAGGAAATATTTGGGTTCTTCTGAAAAAAATTCTACAAGAAATAGCAATAGGAACAATAACAATAACATAGAAACATTTCTACTCATTACACAAAATAACCTAGGGTTGTTAGGAGTGTGAGCAGGCTGTGAGCAGTGATGTTATAACTTTCTTACTTATGCCTCATTGTCTTTGCTGCTTGTTTACGTGCCAAAGTTGAATTGAGGCCTTGCAGACAGAATCATTCTACATTTCAACAGATCAAAGACATTTGGGCATCATGGTACTCCCTGAATAACTAGGCAGAAAATATATGATAATACCCTTATGAGTCATGTCCTCAGATACTAAAGTGATGGGCACATTATAAAAACCTATATAGATAGATAAGATATTTCTTGCATATTCAGGCTCTGGAAACATTTCATATACATATACTCACAATAAGGACCATGATGCTCACATGAATACAGTCCATCATCTACAATGTTAAGGAATCCAGCTGCATCAGAGAACCTGGTCTTGATGGTCTGCATCAAATACCTCATCTGTGTGAGAAAACTCCACCCAGTTATCTATGTGCAGCACTGTGGAGTCCAAGGACTGAACCAGGTGCCAGGACACAGAAGGCTGAGATAAGCTGGCCAGCTACGGACACCAACTGAACCAGTTCAAAGTCAAGATAGAGAAAGATGCCAATTGTCACAGATCCGGGTACCCTGCTGGCAGGCCATCAGACTGCTGTGAGGGGACCCAACCACTGGATCCTCAGGTGTTTCACACCCATGGGAGTCTGAACAGAATCTGGTCCTGCCTTGGGGTTCCTAGATCTTCTTGGGGTTCAAATCTTCTAGTTAGCACTGTCATGTTCCTGTACAGGTATGAACTGGCTACAGTGCTTCCTTTTTAGTGAGGTACATAGGAGATGTGTTCATCGTAAGATACTTTAATGCTCTGCTAGATTTTAGCTGAGGATACCTTAAATAAGTTTTTTACACACAATGCCACCTAGTGACTGAATAATATAATACAATTTAGCATTCCATTACAAGCACCCCTTACTGAGATCCCAGGGCCCAGCTGCTTAGCCCATGAATTTAGTGCTGACTCCTCAGACTCCCCTGTAGCTTAAGCACACCTTTCCCAGAATCCCGTCAAGGTCTGAACCTTCTGAGTTCAGTTTCACTCATGTGGTAGGTGTAGCATATAACACACACAGAGACAGACTTTCCACAGAATGCTAACTCCATTGCTCTTTACTTAAGACATAAAGGACAAGAAAGTACAGATCATTTACAAAACAACAACCAACCTAAATGCAATGCCCGTCACTAGCTCATCTTCCATTAGAAGCCGTTGGGATCCATCTGTGTTCCAGAGGGCAGGGCAGGGCTCCGCTCCTCTCCCCTTCCCTCCCTTCACACCCCACCATCTCATCCAGCTCCCACAGGAGCTTCCCTCATCTTAAACTGGTGAAAAATGGCAGATGAACCCAAGTAGAGCATCTTCTACCCTTTTATAATCTTCCAGTCCCTTAGTCAGGTGACTTCCTCCCTGGTCAGCCCCAACATGTTACCACAATGTCATACCAGATGACTTTGGTGTGGTGCTAGGCAACCTCTCCCCTGGCAAACTAGTTCCTCTGGGCAGGAGCAGCCTAGAGTCATTAATTTCAGTGGTTAAGGATTTAAATCAATGACACTCTTTGGTTAGCCCTTTGCTGCCCACCTTTGGAATTCCAGTCCAACATGGAGGCAAATGAACAAGAGAAGGCAAAATGCTGCACATACAAAATGGAGTTTACATTTTGGTAAAGTAAGATACACATGAAGATCCCTCAGTAACAAAAAGAATTCATAAGTTGTACTGACAGATTCCCACATCATTGCACCAACACCTTCTGAAGTCTGGGTGGACCACCTGGTGTTTGTGGCACTACCATCCCAGGCACAGGTCTAAAAGTACTAGCTCAACCAAATGGAAACAGTAGGTACACTCCATAGCCATCAGAGAAAGGAAATGAAGAAAGATAGAAAAGAAGTGTCCCGAGAGCCTTACATGCAGATTTTAATAGCAGTAGTGCAGTACTGAGAATTACAATTGACTATGCCTGAAAAGCTGCAAATATTTCTCCCCACACTGAAAAAATGGATGGACTAGGATGTGCATGGCAACGATTGTTTGTTTTCCATTTGGAGCAATGCCAAGTGAATCTCAAGGGCCCTGTTAACACTGCTCCAGGCATAAGGGAGAAAGGAGGAAAAAAGGCTGGGGGTGAGGGGTTTAGATTCCCACATCATCACAGCAACAGACTTCTGGAAGTCTGGTCCCTTGAAATATGTGTTAACTACTTATGCTAAACAATCTGTTCCATCATGTATTTTGCTGACACTCTGATTACATTTCTCAGACCTTAACAAAAGCTCTGTGTAAGCTCAAAAGCTTGTCTCTCATACCGACAGAAGTTGGTTCAATAGAAGATATTACCTTACCCATCTTGCTTCTCTAATTACCTGGGATCAGCCTGGCTATTACAAGACTGTATACAGAGTTTGGTTTTGACGTTTATTAAATGTTACAATTAAAAAAATAACATTTGTTTTGGATTTAGCTTCCCAAAGAGTCCACAACACTTCATTAATGATCTACAAATGGTGGTACACAAGGATTGCTTTATTTCTCTCTCAAATTCAGCCACTTCTAGTGTGAAGTATGGCCATTGTAGAAGTTACAGCAACTCTACACAGTAGTTTTGAAATAAAAAAATATTAATATAAGCAAGTGACACTGGAATGAAAATTCAGACAGGCAGAAAATATCTACCAATGTTGGAATTCAGCCAGGAGAGCTAACATCTGGTGGTCTACAAATTGTTCTCTTAGATCTCCAATAGCAAGTGGTGCAGGACTGGTGTTATTTATTTCATGCAAAAAATGATATTTTCAGCAGCACCATGCTCCCTAGCATCAGGCTGGTACATTACTGCAGGATGATAGAGAGAACAGCACCAACTATTGAATAGAAGACACCACTTCCTACAGCACCAAGATGCTCGTTGAAAACATCTGATCCAAGTACTGACCAAGACCAGCTTCTAAGAGCTGATATGATAACAGCATAATGTGATTTAGCCGCAAGCTGAATGTTTCCATGATCATGGCTAAAATGTTATACAGTCTCTAGTTTTATGACATATAGTGAGAGTTCCATTGGGTACAGTGGGGGACAGTATACATCCCACACCATGCCCCTGGCCTGGTCACATCCTCTGCCCTCATATATCATAAGCCCACAGCAAACAGGATCTTAGGAAGGAGAGGATGCAGATGAGCCCTTTTTCTGGGCAGGAAGAGGAGATCTTTGTGTGTGTAGTCCCTTCCATGCAGGAATCTAAGGAGCATGATTGGTGCCTATGCTTCCATTCATTATGGTTTTGTTGTTAGCATTTAATAAAAACAATCATATTTCATACATCATATTTCCTAAAGAACACAACATTCTGGCAATGGGAGATAGCAAAAACAGCAAACCAAATTTACTAGCACCTATGCCCTTCTACAGCACCACACCTGATCTATATGCAGAATATACAACATGAATAGAGGAAGCCCTTCTGTTTCTGAAACTTTGTCAGTGGAATAGATAAAGCAGAGGAGAGAGTGAATGAGCAATATTACCACAATCTACAAAGAGGCACAAAGGGGGATGGATATTTCTGAAAAGACAAAGGGTACACTAAATGCTTATTTCAAACCACAAAGAAATACAGTTTCAGAAGAGTACAAATTCAGACAGCTACTGCAAGTACCTGATGAATACAATGACTCAGATGTAAATGCCTTAAGGGCTAAGCCCTGGTCCCACTGAAGTCACTGGAAGTGTAACTGTGAATTTGGTATATCTGCATGAAGCATGATCCATGATCAAGTCATAACATGCTCACAAAACACTGGCGGGGTTTGACCCTAGAAAATGCAGTTATCATAGCACAACTATATGAGTCACCACAGGAAGGATCTAGTGTTCTTTCTGCTAAGACAGTGGTTTTCAACTTGTGGTCCATGGACCCCTGGAGGTCTGCAGACTATGTCTAAGATTTCCAAAGGGTCTGCACCTCCATTCAAATTTTGTAGGGGTCTGCAAATGAAAAAAGGTTGAAAACCACTGTGCTGCTAAGACTTTAGATGTGAGCATTAATCAACTGCAGCCACACCCCAGACCGAACAGGTTTTAAACCAGAAAGTGAGGTTACAGCATGTGCAAAATGTATTAATGTTACTAATGCAGATAATAATTGTGCCTGCTATTGTTGTGAATTGACTACACAAACACCATATAGAAGTAGAGTAAAGAGTACCAATTGCCTCTTCTGTAGAAAAGTGAAACATGTGGCTGGAGTTTGGGGAAAGAAAGCAAACAATCAGAAAAACACTGAACACTGAACAGAAAAACACTGAAACAATCAATCTCAAAAGGCAGGGAATGGGAGTGCCTCACCTGTTCTGTAGAGTGACTCAGAATTGGATGAGTGTTTATTTTATGTCTTCAAAAGTAAAAGTATCTTTTGTTATTAATGAACAAAGGTTGCCACCTGAAGTAAAAGAAATGTAGCCCCAGTCCTGCAATGAGCTCCACAGGGGCACAGATGTCTTGCTCATGCAAAACTCACTGCAGAATTGGAATCTTAGTGTTACATTTTTTAAAAAGAACAGGAGTACTTGTGGCACCTTAGAGACTAACACATTTATTTGAGCATAAGCTTTCGTGGGATACAGCCAGTTTTTTTGTTTCAAAATTGCTACAAATTGTGGCAATTTTGCAACAAAAAAACTTCAAAAACAGACTCCAAAGAGAGACTGCTGAATTTGAATTAATATGCAAATTAGATACAATTAACTTAGGTCTAAACAGAGACTGGGTTGGGTCATTACACTAATTGAATCTATTTCCTCATGTTAAGTATCCTCACACCTTCTATAGGTCATCTCAATTATTACTTCAAAGGTTTTTTTTCTCCTGATGATGATAGCTCATCTCAATTGATTGGCCTGTTACAGTTGGTATGGCTACTTCCACCTTTTCGTGTTCTCTGTATGTATAAATATCTTCTTTCTGTGTGTTCCATTCTATGCATCCGTAGCTGTAGCCCATGAAAGCTTATGCTCAAATAAACTTGTTAGTCTCTAAGGTGCCACAAGTACTCCTGTTCTTTCTGCGGATACAGACTAACACGGTTGCTATTCTGAAACCTTAAATTTTTTAATAATCCATTTCCACCTAAACATCCAGAATTAATTCCAAGCATTCAACTTGTTTTGTATAATGTGCAGGCAACACCAATTATGTTACTCAGGATACTGCAAAGAACAGGTTAACTGGAAAACACATGTCGTGTGTGATGACATGTATATGCTATTGATTGAAATATCATAACCTTATTAAACAGAAATCTAGTTTTAATTTAACATATACTACAAAAGAGAATCAAATATACAACTGCAAAGTGAATCAAGTACCAAGTCCAAGACACTAATTTGAATGGTTTTCTCAGAAATCTGACTCGCTATTCAAAGCCCTTAGACAGTATTGGTACAAGGTTGTAATAGAAATTAAAGTCACGCCATTAAGTCACAGTTTGTCACCCAGTCAATATGCCACAATAGAAGTTGTGAATCAGGAAGTGGATAAAATGCTACATAAAGGAATTAATGATGACATGTAGGAAAGAAAAGGATATGCATGAGATCTGTGTGTGTAACAGGGCATCAGATCCTAAGCCAGCTAGCAGTGACTAATTCAGGTGTGTAGAAAAATAAATACATCAAAACTCAATATATTTAAACATAACAATCAAAAACAGTACTCTTAAATTATTCAAAACCACCATGTTGTGCAAACAGGTAGCCTATGCAACCTCTTAAAGATATTCCTGTTATCCTCTCCTCCTTTCCCTTTCCCTGTATTGTTTGTCATGTTTTTGCCTTGGCATGCCATGTCTTGTGAGCATTTGGGGGCATCTTTGTATATGTTCGTTCAATGCCTTTCACAATGGGATGATGATCCTGGTTGGGATCTGTGGGTGTGTGACTGCAATATAAACAATAACATTCATAATAATCTAGGACAATGCATAGATATGCAAGACTTTTTTGGAGCCATCCTGATATTAGGTGCTTGAATCCTATATAGAAATGCTAATTGTTTTTGACTCTCTCTGTAGTGAGTACAGGTGGGTCCTGTTAGCTCTATAATAAGAAATAAAAAGGATTTGAGTGCCTATATAAGGCAGAACAAACTAGGGGTTGGGATTGAGGGCCCTACAGGGAAAACCTTAAGAATACCTAATCCTAGGAGAAAGCTTTGGTTAATGATTATGTATTGTTATTTCTGTTATTTAAGTTAAGAATAAAGGCAGAAATAGGGAACATTTGGACTTTAATCGGTGCGGATATAATTTGTTCAAAGTACGGTGGAAAGTCAACCTGCTTACAGTGTGATTGTAAGCGAAGTTAATAAGGTTGTTTGTTAGGGCTGAGGTTCTCAACCTTTTTCTTTCTGAGGCCCCCCCATGACGCTCTGTACCTCGGGGGAACACCCAGCACCCCCATGTTCATCCCTGTAAAATGAGTGTGTGGTATCCAATGCAAAGTTCGTTATGTCAGGTGTCTTTGGAAGGCTCATGAAGCACTGAGCATTGTTATTACAGTAATGTTAAAGTGATGTTATAGGTTATAATTTCATGTATGTAGTTATGAGGCTAAAAATGTATCCTCATGGCTTAAAATAAGCCCAGGCAAAAACTCTCCAAGAGCAGAGGGGCAGTTCACACCTATTAGGGCAGGTATGGGACAAATGCAGCCCAGCCTCACAGGAACAAAGGATGCTGGCATAGGCAGCAACAAAAGGATCGGTTGGATTCTCGAGTGAGCCACCCCCCTTCCTTTGGCCAGTCTGGGACTGCGATGAGGTAATGCTCACCTGACTCTGAAGGGGGTGGGGGGAGAAGCCAAGTGGGAAGAAAGAACACGATAAAAGGGAGAGACATTTGCCATGCTCTCTCTCTCTTCCACCTACATCTACAGATACCACACCAAGCGACTGAAACGCTGATCAAAGGGGAGAGTCTGGCTGAAGAGCAATCAGCCAGCCTGTAGTGAGAAGCATCAAAGTTTTTAAGGACATTGAAACTGTTAAGATCAGCTTAGAATACATTTTGCTTTTATTTCATTTGACCAAATCTGACTTGTTATGCTTTGACTTATAATCACTTAAAATTTATCTTTGTAGTTAATAAATCTGTTTGTTTATTCTACCTGAAGCAGTGCATTTGGTTTGAAGTGTGTCAGAGGCACCAGTTGGGATAACAAGCTGGTGCATATCAATTTCTTTGTTAAATTGATGAATTCATATAAACTTGCAGTGTCCAGCGGGCATAACTGTTAAAGTGATGTTATAGGTTATAATTTCATGTATGTAGTTATGAAGCTAAAAATGTATCCTCATGGCTTAAAATAAGCCCAGGCAAAAACTCTCCAAGAGCAGAGGGGCAGTTCACACCTCATTAGGGCAGGTATGGGACAAATGCAGCCCAGCCTCACAGGAACAAAGGACGCTGGCATAGGCATGGGCCCCTCTTGGAGGCCGCCCTGAAACCTGCTCGAGGCCCCCTAGGGGGCCCTGGGGCCCTGGTTGAGAACCACTATGTTAGAGAACATCACCCTGTAACTATAGATAAGTTGCTCCACATTATATAAGGCTTGAAAGATTTTGCTGAGCTTAAGGCTAAATTTAATAAACATCTTTAACTGAATCCAGGAATATGATGACTTTTATCACTCCCTGTATTTAGTACAGATCTTCCAAATTTCTTTTTTGGTCTTTCTAATGCTCCTCAGGCTTACCAAAAAGCTATGTATTCAGTACCTTGCAGATGACCTGGTACTGTTTGGAATACAGATGTTGTTGGTTTTGCTGCTAATGCAGAGGAGCTAGAAGGAGAATGAGAAAATTTTTGATTGATTTCAAAAGAGGATTAAAATTGGACAGAAATAAATATATTCACTCCTATTTCTCCTCAGATGGTGTTTAGACTGATCAAAAGAAATTGGAAACTGTTCTTAAGGCTCCAAGACTGGAGAATATGTAATTAGTGCCTTAAATTCTGGGAATTTGTGGCTTCCTTATGAAGTTTATTCCAAAGTATATAAACATTAGTCAGCAGAGCTGTTCTGAAATCAGGAAAGATATTGAGTAAGAGTGGAATTCTAAAAAAGAATCAGCTTGAGAGCTAAGAAGTGCTATAACCAAAGAACTGTGTGTAGCATAACTGGATTCACCAACATTTGTAGTAGCTGATGATAGCCTTGCTGATTTATGTGCAGTTCTGCTCTAAATACATAATAATAGATCAAAAATCATTGATATATGCAGTTGCTCACCAGACTGCAACTGAGAATCTGACCTATTGTCTCTATTCTTTGACATTTACACAATGAGCCACAGCTGTACACTGTCAACATCTTCTACCTCTGGAGAGGGAGGAAAATAAAGATTACTCATCTGCTGTACATGTTTCCTTCTGCTGAATTCTCAGTGGATTACTCCTCTCCTGTTCCATTTTTCTTTCCTCTTTATTTGTATCTTCTTTTCACCACAATGAGCTGCCTCCCCTCCCCTCTGGGTTTTATATTTAGCTAGAAACCAATTAAAAAAAACATAGGAACACAGAAATTGTCAAACTGGATTAGACCTAAGGTCCATCTAGTTTAGTATCCTATCTACAACAGTGACAGTATCAGATGCTTCAAAGGAAGGTGTAAGAACCCTGCAACTTCTCGAGGAAGCAATACCACTCAGCATATCTATATCTATATATATTGCTCAGCCATAATCTCCCCAATATTAGGTTTCATTCTTATCTCTAATCATTAGAGACTGGGTTATGCCCTGAAGCAGGAAGTTTAATTTCCCCAATAAAATTTGTGTTATCGTGAACTATTATAACTCTAGATAGTCTTGTTAAAATGTTTATTTGCAGAACTACTGACAATCAGCAGAAGGCCCATTTGGATATAAAGGTGACATTGCTCTCCACAGGCCTCTCTTGTGCGAACATTGTTGAGGAGGTATGGGTAAGCTTGCCCTGCTGGTGCTCTTCCTGAACCTATTTTGTGGATAAATGGAAGACTTCCCTTTCCTGGATTGCCAATCTGATATGTTTCACAAGCACTACATCCACTTAACATTTTTTTAGATAACAAATATTAATTTGAACCCCAGGAAAACAACTAAAATTAAAATAAACCGCCCACATCATTTTTTCCTCTTATACTGCAACATTTCAACGCTTTACTTGGCCAACTAACATTGCAAGATCATGGCCATCTTGACAAAAGTTGACCTGGACTCAGTTATTCATGCCTTTGTCCCCTCTCGGCTGGATTACAGCCATACAGTAGACCTGGGCATGAAAACTTCTGTGCTTAGGAAACTCCAACTGGTACAAAATGCGGAAGCACATCTTAGTAACACTGGCTACCACAAACACTTCAAACCTCTCCTCTGTTCTCTGTGCTTCTTGCCAATCCTGCAAGTCTTACTCCTGGAGTGGTTTGAAAATGTGTGCTCTGCCACAGCCTCAGGGAGGGTTACACAGCCCAGTGAACCTGAATGGCCATTAAAATCTTGATTACTAGCCGCTTTTATTGGGCTACCTCTTGTAACTCAGAACTAGATGTAAATTTCCAGTGATAACCTGTGTAGCGATAAACTTCATCCAACCACAAGAGTGTGCATGTGAGAGGATTGCAAATCTCTTCCGCCAAACCAGAATTAGCCGGTATGTATCACTGGCACATGAGAGAGCGTGTAAATCTGAAATTGCCCTGGATGGATACAGGATCATGCAGAAGACGAGCTGTTCTGGGGGCAAAAGGGCAGCGATCGGCCGCAGCCTCCTACCAAAAATAAGCCCCAGTCCAGCACCCCCCGGGCCGAGGGGGGGGAAGCGGCGGGGCTGGCGCGGGGAGGCTGAGCGGAGCCTGGGCTGAGGATGATAGGCAGGACGGCAACAAAGCCAAGGGCTTGGAGGAAAGCAGCAAGTTTCGGCGAGAGCCGGGAATAAAGCCCTGCGAGCCGAGCGGCAGGGCTGGCTTGGGCCCCGAGCGGTGAGTATGGCTGGGACGGCGCGCTCCAGGGGCGGCTGCTCTAGAGGCAGCGTGGACCAGAGGGGCTGAATCGCACCGGGACATGGCGAAGGGGCAGGATCCGTGGCACGGAGCCGCATCGGGAGACAGGGAGGTTCCGGGAAGGGAAGCTCAGCTCCGCTGAGTGGGGAGGCGGCACCGCTTTGTTTGTGGCTCCGGGGGAGAAGCGCTGCTGCAGCAGCAGCGAGGTAACTAGCGGTCATTCTTTGTGCTACCGTCAGGCAGAGGGAGGGTGCAGCCTGCAGGGCTGGTAACCTGCCCGAAAGCACCATCACGGCTCCTCCGCCCCTGGAACTCTCTCCCGCGGACTGCGAAGGAGCAGCTTACTCAGTGTCCTGTTATTTTCCTCCTTTCCCCCCACACTCAGGGGCAAGCGTTAACCCCTTTGCATTCAGTGATCCCTAGGGTCTGCCGGCCTCTGTCTGTCTGTGTGTCTGTCTGCGGAGGCTGAAGTTCTGAGAAACTTACTATGTGGTATTACTTTCTGAGTCAATGGTCCTGATTTAAATTTTGGGGGGACATAGGATCTGAATCCTGGAAACCTCACATGTACAATCTGGAAAAAATAGGCATCTCCAAGACTATTTTCTAAAACCATTTCCACAACAAACATTTCATTGGATGTAAGGCCCTCCTTTACTGGACTCCAATGGGAGAAAAAAAAATCTGTTCTCAGATCTTAGTTCCATATTCTGCTTCCCCTAATAACCATGTTACAGGTTCCTAGGGAGAGAATAACATCAGGAACAAGATCCACCATACAGATCCTATAACAACATCAAAGAGTGAGAAAAATAGCCAGAGAGCAAGAAAGATAGTGTTGTAGTTGAGGAGCATGGAGACCTGCGTTCCTGCTCTGATTCTGCCACAGACTTCCTGCATGACCTTGGCCAACTCACTTAGCCCAACATTTTCAAAAGAAATCTCCGCACTAGATTTGCCTTTCATTCAAGTGAAGACACCTTAGGCATGATTTATCTAAGTGCTGAATATTCACATGTCCACTGAAGTTAATGAGGTGTTAACCTGAAAATCAGACTACATGTGTTTCAGGCTGGGCAACCAAAAATTAAAGTACCCAAAATTGGAGACCACTTTGTAAATGTCACCCTTAACTTTTCTATGCCATGGTAAAATGGGGATATTACTATTTAGGATACCCAGCTGGGGTGCTGTGAGGCCAAATGCGTTACTATTTATAAAACAATTAGAGTTCTTTGATGGAAGTTGCTATAGAAGTGCAATATTCTATAATTTTAACATTAAAGATAATCAACCACTGGAACAGGTTACCTGGGGATATGGTAAATTCTCCATCACTTATTGTGATGTTCCCCTCTGGTGTTGTCTGGACCAGTGATCTGCTAGGCCACTTCAATCCTTGACTCTGGGAGCCAGCCTTACCCTGCTCTGCTGTGAGACCCCCCACTCCTGGGCTGTTCATGTACAGCCTCTGGCGTGTAAGCTGCTCCCAGCTACTTGCAAGCGAATGACACTAGCCAATATCTCCAGTCCCAGAAACAACCCTAGGAACCTCGGTCTTGCAGTGTCCAGTTATGCCCGCTGAACACTGCAAGCTTATATGAGTTTGTCAATTTAACAAAGAAATTGATATGTACCAGGCTTGTTATACCAACTGGCGCTTCTGACACACTGCAAACAAAATGCACTGCTTCAGGTAGAATAAACAAACAGATTTATTAGCTATAAAGATAGATTTTAAGTAATTATAAGTTAAAACATAGCCAGTCAGATTTGGTCAAATGAAATAAAAGCAAAATGTATTCTAAGCTGATCTTAACACTTTCAATGTCCTTAAAAACTTAGATACTTCTCACCAAAGGCTGGCTGGTTACTTTTCAGTCAGGGTCTCCCCTTTGATCAGTGTTTCAGTCGCTTGGTGGTGGTGATGTCTGTAGATGTAGGTGGAAGAGAGAGAGCATGGCAAAATGTCTCTCCCTTTTATCATGTCCTTTCTTTCCTCTTGGCTTTGCTCCCCTGCCTTCAGAGTCAGGTGAGCATTACCTCATCGCAGTTCCAAACTGACCAAAGGAAGGGGGGTGACTCCCTTTAGAGTCTAACAGATTCTTTTTTTGCTGCCTAAGCCAGTGTCCATTGTTCCTGTGAGGCTGGTCTGGGTTTGTCCCATCCATGCCCTGATGAGGTGTGAATTGCCTCTCTGTTCTTGGAGAGTTTTTGCATGGGCTTGCTTTAAGCCATGAGGATATATTTTCAGCCTCATAACTACATACATGAAATTATAACCTATAACCTTACTATAACATTACTGTAACAATTACTATAACATCACTATAACAACCATGCTCAGTGCATCATGAGCCTTCCGAAGACACCCAACATGGCAAACTTTGCATTGGATAGCACACAATCATTTTATAAAGATGAACATGGGGGTGTAGGGTGTTCCCCCAAGGTACAGAATGTCACACTTATACTCTTTAAATCAAGACTGGATGTCTTTCAAAAATATATGCTTTAGTTCAACCACAAGTTGTAGTGCTAGATGCAGGAATCACTGGATGAAATCTAGGGCCCGAGTTATACAGGAGGTCAGAGTAGATGATGATAATAGTTCTTTCTGGCATTAATATTTATTAAACTATTAATTCACCCGAGAAGGCAGTTAACATCATGCAAAAGTTGCTTCTCATTCTCCTCAATGAGTTAAGTGAGATAGGCAGACACCTGACAGTCCTGCATGCAGAACTCCCATGAGACTTTATGAGTCCTATCTAGTAGATGACACTGCTATGTTGGGTGCACACTGGATGAGGAGCCCTTGAAAATCTAGCCTTGTTTCACAGAAGGAGTTGCTAGGTGCTGAGCACTTTGAAAAATCTGGTCCTTATTAATGTGCCTAAATGGGAGCTGAGCTCTTTTGAAGATTTGGCACCCCTTATGGGCGCTGAGCATTTGAAAACTGATTCCGAGCTCTTCTGACTGGCTCTTAGAAGCTACTGCCACATCCAAACCCAGTCACAGGTGAAGGGAGTCAGGATGGGGGTATCATGCTTTGTTGTTGTGACTGTGGATCTCACAATCTTGTTTGCTTGGGGGAAATATGTATTGCTTTGCATATAAGCTGTTGGCACTTGTGCTATAATTTCTTTACGATTTTGCAGTTGCAAAGAGTGTCCTCTGCTTTTCTGGCTTCTAAGGTACTACATTCTAGTGAGATACATCCACAATGTAATAGGTCAAGGGTGTGCTGAGTCATGAGTGAGGAGAGCAGCCAAATGTCCAATCCTAGCTCTGTTCAGCATTTGAGAGTTTGCACAAGTATTGCAAGTGACCTTTCCTGCTTGTGGATGTATTTACATACAGATTCTGGACTAAATATAAACATGAAGGGAGGTTAATAGTGCAAAAGTGAGAAAGAATCCAGTTCATAGAGGGTAAAAATAAGCATTTCTCTATTACCCAGGGCTAATGGATGTTGTTGCAAGTCTGGCACTAACTCAGATCACTTTGTTATATAAGTTTATTTGTCTGGGGCCATCCTTACTGTTGTTAAGTGAGCAGTTTCTTTGCTATTGTAAATAGGATGAGTATCATTGCTGGACATAAGTCCCACTGAAAAAAATGTTACTGCTTTAAGTTACTTTTGTTTTAAATTATTTGAAAAATATTTAAATATAAAATAAAAATTATGTTAAATAATAAATAACAAATAAATAACAATATTTAAAAATCACAACATTCAATCCTGTCAAAAAAGAAAAAATGACTATGTACAGTATCAGTATTTAGGAAGTTTGATATAATGTTCAGTGACTATATAACCCCCATATAGATAAATCAAGAGTACTTTTTCAATGACTAGTGGTTTGGGGTGCCTCAATCTTTGGGCAATCTGAGATAGTTTATAGGGCTTGACTGTGAGAGAGCAGGTGCTGAGCATTTCTGAAAACCAGGCCCTTTAAGGTGTTTCAAACTGTGCACTCAAAACTTGAGGCACTGAAATTTATTTTTGAAATTTAGGCCATTAATATCACTATGTGGATTCCATACAAAATCTATGGAAAAGCTGCACAGTTAAGCACTTTAGATCAGGAAATACAAAAACTAGGGTTCCATATTCAGCCTTCACAGATTCACACTTATGGGCAATCTTTAGTGACATGATGACATATTATTTCTGAAACAATAGATTATAATGTCAATCATACATTATTTTCTACAACCTTAGACAAATGGTGTAATATATTGCATTTTTTTTATCCTTGTATCCCTCACTATTTTCATTACCATAATCATTCAGTAGATCTCTATTGACTTAGACTTTTTATACAATTAGTTCTCTTCTCTCTTGTGTATGGGCCAGATCCTCAGCTGATGTAAAACAGAATAAATGGAGCTACACTGATTTACATCAGTTGAGGATATATATTTGCCCTAAGCTGCAATGCTGCGATATATGCTGACGATTTAACTTTACTAGAGTTTCTAAAAATCGAATTACTAATTAAATCATTTTTAAAATATTTTATCCCTATTCCCTGACATCTCAGTTCCGACCATCTTAAAAATTCCTCTTTCCTCCATTTCTTGGGATGAGATGTTACTGCACTAAATAACAATATTTTATCCACAAGATTTTCTCCTGCATATAGATAAGATAGGTCCATCCAATCATCTCTCGAGACAATATGTCTCCTCCATTTACGAATTAACATATTTGGGATTTGCACACTAAACTTAGTGAGAGCTAAACCACCATCCCTACCTCTAGAATAAAATATCCCATCTGTGGTACACTGAGGTAAATGTAAAATCTCTTTAACTATTTTTCTAACTAACACATCAAGATCATCTAAAAGATTAAAAGGGGGTTCTATTAAAAGAAGATTATAAAATAGCTTCGGTAAGATGTATGTCTGTAAAATTAATATTTTTTGGGCCGGTTTTAATGGGGCCTTAAATAAATTCTCACTCCAGTCTTTCAATTTTTCTTTAAGTACCGGTCCCCCTACGCCTATCCAGGGATCTATTCTAGCTCCTAAATATTTTTCAAAATCCCCTGGTTGAACATATTCAATCTCCTCTGACCCTATCTGCCAATTATCCTTAGGATTAACTACATAGGTTTTATGTTTAGTTAAAATATGAAAGCCTTTCGTTTTCTTCACATTAACAGAGAAATTAGTATTTTTACAAAACTCCTCTAAGATACCCAAATTTTTGATCATTCCTTTATATGAGCTACTTAAAATTGCCACATCATCGGCAAAAGCCAATGACGTGACACTATTACCCTTAACATAAAAACCACTTCCTTCTACTTCTAATCTAGTTAAAAGGGGATCCATAGCAATATTAAACAAAATTGGGGACAACGGGTCACCCTGCTTGACCCCCCTCCTAATTAAAATAGACTCAGTAGCTTCATCACCCACCCATACCCTAGTTGTGCAATTATCATAAAGGTCCCTAATAATATCTATAAAATGTTCATCTATACCAAATCTTCTCAACCCAGCTATTATATGTCCGTGTCCCACAGAATCAAATGCTTTAGCCAGATCTACAAACACTATTGCAATTTCATTCCCATTTCGTTTAGCCCCTTTAATCAAATTATCTAATATAGCAATATTTTCCTCACACCCAGGGGCGGATATAAACCCTTTTTGTCTACTACATATCTTAACTGTTTCCACCAGTCTTTTTGCTAATATTTTGGTATAGATTCTAATCCAAACTGACCCAATTGTCAATGGTCTCCAAAATGTTAACTTCTTCATTTCCTCCTCATCTTGTGTCTTTGGTATTAAAATCGTTCTATTTTTCTTAAATTCATCTGGTACCTGTCTATTTAGAAACCATATATTAAAAATTTTTGTAAGTATTAAGGAGTCTAAATTAAAAATATCCCACAAATTGCTCACTTTTACTTTATCTGGGCCAGGAGCACTATCTTTTCTTATTTCTCTTAAAGCTATTCTAATCTCATCCACAGAGATCGGACTCATTAATATATCATTATCCGCATTCTCTGTGGATGATGGCCACCCTATCATATTACCATGTCCAATTGTTCCCAAAATATTTACATAGTATTCCTCAATTTCTTTCATAGGGATAGCACACTTAGCCTTATCTGGCTCTCCCATTATAATGCGAGTCAATCTTCTTCTATCCTTATCAAATAATTGTTGATAGAATTTATACTTAGCTTTCTTTGTAGCATATCTCCTACTTGCATTAAATTGCTTCCTTCTCCCCTCCTTTCTCATCTTCCCTTTTCCTTTATTCCTCAACTCTATTTGACTTTCATTTCTAGGGTCCTTTCCCTCTACTAATGAATAACATAATTTTTCCAACATTGCCCATCCGAGAGCTTTTGTTAAATCCTCCTTTAATAATCCTTCAATTTCCCCTAAACTATTTATTATTTCTCTTCCCTCCCTACTTTGTTTTCCCCGTTTACATATTTTCTCCACTAAATCCACTTCTGGATGTCCTTTTAGTGGGAAAATCCTCTCTCTTGGGGGCGGAATTTCTAATATATTTACTCTAATGTCCTCTACCTCAGTCACTTCCTCCCTATCTCCTGTTACCACTAACTTCTTCTTTGCTAATTCTCATCTTTTATCTGATATTTGTTTATTCGTTTTGGTCCTCATCTCGCTCTCAATACATTTATTTATATTCCTTTTCCCAATATATTTCCTTTCCAACTGTATAAGCTGCGCAACCTCATCTTTGGTCCATATACGAGATCTAATCGATCCCTCTTTGATCTTACTTTTAGCAGCCATATCTTCTTTTCTTTGCTCATTCCTCACAGCAGGGTGTCTATGTCTACAGTGTTGGCTCAATCCAGATCTAGTATGAAAACCAAGCCCACAGACCGAGCACGTATGGCTCTT
The DNA here is from genome assembly GCF_011386835.1 of Chrysemys picta bellii. Lineage (NCBI taxonomy): Eukaryota > Metazoa > Chordata > Testudines > Emydidae > Chrysemys > Chrysemys picta. The sequence goes on from NC_088799.1 coordinate 33,326,262, forward strand.
CATTGGGGTATCCGCCTTCTTGGGTATGCACTTGGGGTAGTGGCAAGCTATATTACGATATTGAGAAGATTTTCCACATTTACTACATACAACTTGTATGGCTTTACTTTTATGAACCACATTAATGTGTTTGGCCCATTTACCAAATGTTGGTAATATCTGGGGACATATTGGACAATTAAAACTATCAACGGGATACTCTAAATAAAAAACCCCATCCTTCCACGAACTACTTTCTAATATATTTATATTACTACCAGTACTGTTAAGATCCTTATTACGATCCCTATTAAAATCAGTACTTGGTCTAAAACTATTTAATAAACTAGACCCATTAACTAAATGAGCATTAAGATATCCCGATTCCCTAACATATGGATCATCAAATGTACTTAAATACTTAAAATCTGGATTAAAACTGTCCATAGTTAAATCATTAAAAGTGTCCCTTGTAAAAACCATCGGTAAGATAGATAAAATCTCCTCACCACGATCATCACAAACATTCTCCTCTACCTCCTCTCCATGCTCCACTGGGAGGACTTGATTCTCACTCTCATTCTCATGAGACTTCATTATAGTCCACACCATTTTATCCATTGGTCCAGCGACCCTGATCACACCCCTAATATATTTAACACTGTCGGCCGGGGCATCAAAGCCAACAGCGGGGGCGTTATTAACCCGGTCCAGCGCCAATCCGGTATAAAAATATAAATTACTTTTTTCCATAGCTAAAAGATTTACCCTTCTCAGGGGGAAACTAACCCTTTCCAGGGGGAAACTAACCCGTACCTGGGGGAAACTTACCCTTTCCAGGGGGAAACTAACCCGTGCCTGGGGGAGGCTACCCTTACCAGGGGGAATCTAACCCTTACCAGGGGGAGTCAACCCGTACCTGGGGGAGGCTACCCTTACCAGGGGGGCATCCATGTGGCACCATATGGGGCTGCCCAACCCCGTCCCACACCCCACTGAATGTGGGATGTGGGTTCGTCCTCCGCAATCCGCCTGGCTATCCAAGCCAGTTACCGACTCTCACCACGAGGAGGTAGCGGTTGGACTTGCAATCCAGAGGCTTTCCTCAAAGAGGGGTCCCAAACAGCATAATGTCGAGCTCTAACGGGCGTGTGAGAAAAGGCTCAGATCTTGGTAGGGGTTGCCCCTATTGACCGGGCTCACGCCCACCCCCACCTCACCGATAACCCATTCTCTCACTACCCTCAGGCAATGTTTCCGTCCAAGCCCGACAGCTGAGAGGGTCCAGAGACGCATGGAGAGCCATTAAGAGAGCCTCCCTGTTCCTTATCCCCTAACTGCCCCTTCCTAAGACCCCTCTCCCTAACTGCCCCCCAGGACCCTACCTCCTACCTGTACCCTGACTGCCCAAAACCTTATCCACCCCCCCAGAAAGCGCCCCCCAAACTCCCGACCCCCCCCTGCTCCTTGTCCCCTGACTGCCCCCTCCTGGGACCCCTGCTCCTAACTGCCCTCCAGAACCCCACACCCTACCTAAGCCTCCCTGTGCCTTGTCCCCTAACTGCCCCCTCCTGAGACCCCCCCACCTATACCCTGACTGCCCAAAACCTTACACCCCCAACCCCCAGACAGCCCCCCCCCCGAACTCCTGACCCATCCAACCCTCCCCCCTGCTCCCTGTCTCTTGACTACCCCCCCCACCCCAGAACCTCCCTGCCGCTTCTCTGGCCCCCGGCCCCCTTACTGTGCTGCAGAGCAGCGCGCTCGGAAGCGGGGGAGGGGAGCAGGCTCGGAGCTCCAGACGAACGGCTGGCGATCTGTGAATGCAGGGAGGGAGGGGGAGGGAGAGAGAGGAGGGGAGTGGTGTCAAGTTTCAGGAGAGAGGAGGGGGGAAGTGCAGGAAGGGCTCTGGCTCTGGCTGCCGGAGCCCGGGCTGCTTTGTAAGCCGCGCGCACGCTCTGTATGGGGGGGGAGGAGGGGAAGTCCGGACATTGACAAATTCCCCCCGGACGCTATTTTTAACTCGAAAAAGCCGGACATGTCTGGGGGAATCCGGACGAATGGTAACCCTAGATAAGCAGAGGAGTGGGGACGCGGAGCGCTGGGGGCGCGGCGGGTGAGGGGAGCTTGGCAGGCGCAGGAAATAACTCCGGGGGGGTGGGGAGCAGCAAATAACTCCGCGGACCATGTATTTGAGATTCCTGCTTTAGGCTCACTGAACCCTTTGTAAAGGGTAGTGTGTAGCTTTACCACCCAGGAAGAACTCCAGGAAGGAACTGTAACTCAGAGGCATAATCCCTCTCTTCTTCCCCTGTTGCTTTGAAGACAAGTGGTTATTAAATCACTTCACTCCTTTTCAGGGTACATCTGCTGGTGCCTGACCATTTCCACTAGCTGGTGTAGTGGAGCACAGCTATGGCACTCCCCAATTCCTCCAGACCATTTGATTGTGAGGGGAAGTATGGAGTCCCTGCTCTCATGCACGTAGTGGTCTTTATTCCTTCCTACTCCCCTATGTGGCCTGGTGAGGACTAGTGACAATCTAACCCATAATCAGCAGCCATGTATTTAGGTTTGTCTTTCAACTAGCAGCGCAAGCATTTTTACACATAATTCAGTGAATGAGGCATTTCACTGTGGAGTCACCTCAGCTGAACACAGACATGTCCCTGTGTTCCTGAGTTGCAGTGCAGCCGGTGAGGCAGTTAACTATGAAGGTAACTGAGCTACAAACTTAGACCGCTTATACATGCAAGCAATTTTTCACTATTGTTTTGTTATACTTAATCTATAGTATATATTGTGCAAGTCCAGCTTTCTGTATATTTTTCATATAAGTGACTAATTAGCTCTGACTGGCACACACACATTAGTATGGTGTACTGCAAGAAGCTACACATGTACTGGAAGAAGTAAATGATCACATAATTAAAGTCAGTGGCCAAATCTTCTGTTAGTGTAAACCACTCTTAGCTCCACTGACAACACCAATTTACAACACCCAAGGAACTAACCTTATATCATGATGCATATGTAAAAGGGATCAGAGTTAAGGTAGCGCTGAATAACTATAACCTTGACGTCTGCATTTTTTAAAATTCTGATTACTTAATCTGCTTAATATAGTTTTTATGTGGAGGCAAAACATAAAAAGAAGTTTTGCTTTTGATAACTTTGAAGCTCTGCTGGCTTGCAAATAATTGGCAATAGCATGTGTAAATGCCATAATCTGGAAGTGTTTGGATAGCCACTACCAGAACTCCCTGCCTCACTCATTAGAAGGTCTGCAGGAGCGAACCTCTTTCCTGGGCACTTTAGGAAATTCACAGGAGATAATTTCTCTCTTGTAAATCTTTGTGGAACTTTTAAGGTGCATCAGAATGAGCTTCCCTCCTGCACATCTTAAAAAGTGGGTGAGATCCCTCTTTCAACCCCTGGCAGTCTTTATAATAATTTAAAAGCAGGCTTAATCAAAAGTGATACAAGCTACAAAAGTGAGTTCGTGGAATAGTGTTGCCATTTTCATAATATAATAAAAATACTGTAATGATAAATAATAATTAATAAACAGTGTGTAATAAATAGTGTGTCATAAAAACAAATTTTATATTTCCAAGATCACTCTTCCAAGATCTCACTTTTGTAGCTTGTATCATTTTGATTAAGCCTGTTATAAGACAATGGTCCTATCAGAGGCACCAGTAGAAAAAAGAAGTACAGGGGCAAAGCCCCCATGCACCCCAGGGCCTGGGGGGGCACCACCAGAAAAGTGGGGAGGTCTACGGGGGCCAATGGAAAAAAGGAGAGGGACCCGGGGGGGGGTGGGAGAGGCACCAACAGGGGGTGGCACATGACCCTCGTCGCCCCCCCCGTAATGGTGCCTCTGACTCCTATGTTTCATTGAGGAGTATCACACGTGAAACAACATGAAGGTATTTAACAGCTCAAATTGTTCCGCCTACTCAAGCATTCAGGTATTGATCAGTCCAGACAAACAATGCACATTACAGCAAAGCTTAAACTTGTTCTTCATAATAATTAAAAAAATCACTAGCAGCCTATTTAATTTTAAAAACAGCAAAAAATATCCACCTCCCTTTCTATTTCGTATACGGAGTGGTGAAGTTTAAATCTCCTCAGTGTGATAGATATGCTTGCTTTGCTCTGCTTAGCTCTTGGAAGTCCCCAAGGTGCCATGCTGCTGGCCCCGTGCTGCCCAGGGTCCCTATGGACAGCTCTGTCTGCCATTAGGGAATTTTTTCCCCGAGAACCCCCATAACAGTTTGTGAACCCCAGTTTGGGAACCATTGCCCTAGTGTAAAATCTTGAGTGATGTCACTGATCTACAAACTGCTGTATTTGAAAACAGAATTTAACCCAGAAGGAGCCCTAATATTGACATAATCTTTTGGCAATGGGCACTTACACTTTTCTTTATCAAAAGCTTCTTACTAATTTGAAAATAAAATTTAATACATGAAGTCTATAAAGTTTCAACAGTTCTTCCCAGTCACTATAGAAAATATTTTTGTCCCAGGGCAGCTACATTTTTTCGTAGGTTGTCAGATTGCTAAGTTAGCACAGAGAAGCCCTCTACCAGTGCTCCTCCTAAGATCCATTGGATGGAGAACCACTCTACTTTACCCTGGATAACTGATGATAACTGTTCATGTAGATAATTTAAGTGGGTACCACACATTTTGCTGTGTTACAGTAGACTTCCAAGTGTACCCTGCTAAAAATGGTTACTGCCTATTCACATTACACTCAGTCCAGCTTCTTGATTGCTTTTAGAAATGGGAGGTGAAATACAATGACAACACTCACTGCTCTTACTTTATAGATTTTATTTATTTATTTTGTAAAATATCATGGCCTGAGGGAAGGAGGGCAGTATACATATTGAAGTTTGCTTTGAGCAGCAAAATGCCTAAGGTCAGTCCTGTTCATAATACTACTGTAATACTTCATTGCCATGAGCACTGCTTCATTATAGTAGCTTGTCATATCATATTTGCCTATGACCCGTTAATTTTATTTGTTGATTCTTATTTTTTGGCATTAATGAGACACTGTACAAGTTCAGAAACAGTTGCAAACTACTCTTTGCTTTAATGAATTTAGATGTTTTGGACCCAATTTTCCTTTCATTTATAGCAGTGTAAATCCAGAGTAACTTCGCTTATTTTGGTAGAATTACTCTGATTTATACCACTGTGAATCAGAGCAGAATTTTATCTAGTGGGCCAAATTCTGTCCTCCTTTATACCTATATAGCCTTACCGATGTCACCATTCTGTGGGCTTTGTCTTGTTGTGCCTTGCCTATTATTATGTCTCTGCTGTTGTTGTTTCTGTGTTGACTGTTGTTTGTGTAACGATGTCATTGAGATGTACTAGAAGGCAACATTTGCTCCATTGAATTTAATGTATCATTAGAATTCTGCAGGAACTGGATTTTGTTAGTGATGAATAAGATCTCTTATTTATTGAAAAATATCACACATATACATAAGTTATGCATTTAATCTTTTAAAGTAGCTATTGTTTCAAGAATCATATTATACTATTAAATGGAGTACGTGGAAGACCACCAGAAATTGTTTCACTGTTTCTAATATATTTTCTTTTGTCCGTTTCTGAAGCCACTTCCTGTTTCCATTTCTTCAGGGTGGAGAGAGAAAAAAACACACCTTATCTGGTAACTTGTACCACTAAAGTTTCCAGTCTCCATGGAAACCTCTGTGGTGCTCCATAGTATTGTAATATTTCAATACGTCACAGGATAAATGGAGAGTTGGTTCTGCATCTTGACTCGTTCAGTTAAAAATTGCCTGTGGAGTCACTTGAAATTATTTTATTATTTCTGGGTTGTGCTCTTCATTTGTGGGGGTCTAAAGAACAAACCAAACGTCAATTTAATTTATTTGAGACCAAGTCCTCCATACCTTGTGCACCAAAACCTTCCCACTGTGCTAGATTCTGATCTACACTGACATAAATTTGGAGCAACTCACTGATCTCAGTGGAGTTACTATGGATTTACGACAGCATAACTGAAAGCCTAACAATATAATTATACACCTCTACCCCCATATAACGCGGTCCTCCGGAACCAAAAAATCTTACCGCGCTATAGGTGAGACCGCGTGATATCGAACTTGCTTTGGCCCCCTGCTCCTTGTCCCCTGACCACCCCCTCCACAGACCCCCATCCCTAATCACCCCCAGGACCTCACCCCCTATCCAACACCCCCGCTCCCTATCCCCTAACTGTCCCGCCCCCTGACAGGTACTCACCGGCAGCGGCGGGAAGCGGAGCAGCCCGGCCCTAGGCTGCTCCACTCCGCCAGCTCCCAGCTGCAGCGCTCCACTTCCCGCCGCTGCCGGTGAGTACGGGGGGCCTCCTTTCCCCAACCTCCCCGCACTCACCGGTGGCGGGAAGCGGAGCACCCCGGGCTGGGAGCTAATGCGCTGATCCACAGGAGCGCTGCTTTACCGCGTTGCATGCGAACCCGTGTTATATCGGCTCACGTTATATCGGGGTAGAGTGTATACCATACTGACTTTAATCGGACCTTGAGTTATGCAAGGAAGGTAAGATCAGGCCCCTGCTCTATAATTTATGTAAGCAAAACATCTCGAAGATCACGGAATCTAAATATTTTTTCATTATTTTCTTCTTTCACCCTTGTCCCATCAACACGAAAAATAATAAATCCCAAGATTACCATTCTTCTGCAGAGAAAACCAATTGTAATCTGATTTATCTTTTATTTATTATTTCCTTTTTATTAAAAGCTTTAGAATTTTGAACACAAGACACAATCTACTTGTGGATCTGGGCCAAAGTGACAAACAAGGCAAATTATAGTCAACACACATACATTGCATAGAGAAGTACAAAAACCAGAAAGATACAAGCAATATACACACAGAGTGTGTTTTATTTTATATGTGCATTTTATATTTAAACTTATTGAAATGCTGTTATTTTACTGAAAACCACATGAAGGACACATTGAAATGGAATATGGCTATGGTCCAAATTTGTTATAAACTGTTTCATTTTTTAAAAATCATGATCTAAATCGTGCCCCAAGCCCTCCATGTGTAGCTGTCATCCCTCCCACATGGGAGAAAGGGGTACCATTCACGTCTGCAATACCATCCCTGCTTCCTGAAACCCAGGAATGTGTGGGGGAGCGGAGTAGGCAGGGCTATCCTGAGACTGGCTAAAAGAGATGAACATCATAATCCCACAGATTTTTCTCATGGAAAAGCAGTATGTAGAGGTGGTCGGAAAAAAAATTAGAGCTTCAAAAATGTAAATTTCAAAATATTTCATACAAAAAATAAAGAAGAAACTTTGAAAAAAAATGTTTGTAAAATCCCCCTCCCCCATTTTTGGAACTATAGAGCTGGTTGACACTTTGTGACTTTTCAAAATGTTGAAAATGCAAAACAAATTCAGAAATATTTGTGCAACATTTTTTCATTTTTTTACCAGCTCTAGCAACATAGATCTCTAGCCGGAGGCTCTCTTACCTATTTACTTGTAGAAGTGGAGTTAAGATTGCGGCTGAATAATACTGCCCTGTGGTCCCCATACTGTTCCTGTATGCAGAAACCCCAACAAATGCTGGAAAATAGGTTGGGGAACTAGTTTCATCTAAACTGTTAAAAAATAAAAACAAATAACTTTTACAAACCTGTACCTGTTTTCTGTGCATACTGAAAGCATTTATTTTGTTTGTTTCAGAATACTGTGGGGAAAATGTGCACCACTCAAGAAGATATTGGATATGATTTTGAAGATGATTCAAAAGATAAGACGAAGACACTTAAGCCTAATCCAAACATTGATGGCGGATGGGCTTGGATGATTGTGCTTTCTTCCTTCCTTGTACATATACTCATCATGGGGTCACAAATGGCCCTTGGAATACTTAACATGGAATGGCTTGAAGAATTCAGTCAAAGTCGAGGCTTGACTGCATGGGTTAGCTCCCTTAGCATGGGTATTACATTGATCGTAGGTATGTTCCAATATAATTATATTGCAAAACTATATAGGTTTAACATAGTATTCTCCCCCCATGCCAAGTATTTTCTTGCACTATTCAAATATGGTAACTGAGTAGGCCATAGTGTTCTTGGACTGTAGTTTTAAAGTCACGAGGCAAATTCAGTTGTCTACCATAGCAACTGATTTGGGCTGTGGGGCTAAAAATAGCCCCCTAGACATTCCCACTTGGGTTGGAGTCCAGGCTTCAAGCCCCTTCTTCTGGAACTTGGGCTCCAGGCCGAGCTCTAAGGTCTTCACTGCTACTCTTAGCCCTGCAGCCCAAGCCACACAAGCCTGAGTCAATTGACCTTGGGTCTAAGCCTTGGCACCACAGGCTTTTCTTTGCAGTGTAGACATACGCTGGCATGTGAGCTATGTGGTCAGAGGGAGGCAGGGAGTAGCAGTGAAGCTGGGGGGAAACAACAGTGAGGCGAGGAGAAAGAACAGTAGGCAGTCATGTAACATATATCTGAGTGGTGCCAGCTAACTGCCTGTTGGGTTGGTCTGGGCTGAATCAGTTGGCAGAAGGATCAGGAGTGGGAGAAAAATAATAGTCCCTCCAAAAAGCTTGGAATCTGTCTTAGAGTCTGCTTGGGAGGTCGAGAGGTAAGGCTGGAAGGAACAGAATTAGGGACTGATTCTTCACTATCTGAAGCTTTGTGCTGTCATTTACACATGTGCAAAGTCTTATACCCACTTTACACAAGTGTAAAAGATAGCACAAGGTGCAAGGCAGTGTAGAATCATATTTAGAGTCTGTCTGAGGTGTGTACCACTAGAAAGAACAGCCTGCCTGGAAGAGGGAGGCTTGGAGAAGATGGAAGAGTCCCTAAAAGACCCCAAAATATTAGTGTAGCTGGGTCCCATTAAGTCTTAGTTCAACCCAGAAAAAACTGGTATATTCTTTGCTCGATGTAAGGTGAAATGTCTGTCGATATTGTTGGAGTTAGGTGTACACATCCTACATGATTAAACTCTGTGCAATTTCAGTTACTTCAATGGGGTGCCAAGGAGTCCAAGTCAGGGCAGGATTTGACCAAACCCCACAGAGGGCAAGGTACATCTTGAATCATGCTAGGACAGTCCACATTTCCCTGTATCTTCCTAATACTCAGAAACTGTAGTTTATTTTTGATCTTCAAGAATGAAAGGCAAACAAGTAACTAAAATATCTTTTAGTTGAAATATTGTCAATCATTAATAATTAACAATGAAGATAATTTGGGATAAAATTAAGTTCCAAAGTCTCAAAGGCTTATAATAGTTAAAATGTCCTTAAAATCACTAAAGCTGTCAGAGCAGCTTCAACCACTTATCCTCTGTGCTTATTTACATATTTCTTTGTCAGAGTTTTACAGACAGGCCTCTTATTTTCAGCTGAGTGGTGGGATGCACCACCTGCCTCTGCAAAAGTTGATACCATCACTAATACTTAAATCAGTACAGGGAATGCTGCTCTCTTTGCTATTTAAAGGATAGATAGATAGATATGACTTTCAGAGATCTGTACAGTGACTAAGCTAATCTAGATCAACAGGGTTGCAGAAGCAATTCCAGTCCTTCTCTACCTGCCAGGTGTATTTGTCTGTTGCATGTATGCCTGAGAGAGAGCTTTCCAGATCTGCACTCCCAGGGATATAAGGTGCCATATTTTGGCTGTTAAACAGACCACATTTATTTGTTCCTTCACCTGAGTGTAAATAGATTATCCTATAACACCTGTTACAGGCTCTGTGACACATTTATAAGGGTGGTTAAATAACAGCATCAAATGGGATCAACAGGACAAAGTGCCATGATAATAGATTAAACAGAAAGTTCTATGTAATCACAATCCATAACAAGCAGTGTAGGGCCATCCACTGAGTCTGAATCACTAACATCAACAGTTTAGGAACAATATTAGAAGACACAGTAGCAATTTAAAAGACTCTGACATCCTGCTGAATCTTATAATTTTGTTAGGTACTCAGGTACCTAGGTAGAATAAAGGCACAATTTTGTTAAATCAGATGCAGGAATCACATTGAAAAAGCAAAACATACATCTCATAAGCAAAGGAACAGGATGTTTATGTGCAATAATATCAACCACTGCACAAGATACAAATCTTACTTCATGACTACTAAATACATAGCAGAGGACATTCTACAGATATGCATGGCCCTGAATGTGACAAAAGACTTATACTGTGGATGTTGTTTTCACTGTACATGGTGGAGTTCTTTCACCATGGTATTTGACAGTGGTTCATAGACTACTGTCATCTGCCTCCTCACTAAGTTTGCTGGGTGTCATGATGCTTGACATTTCTGAAAGTTGACGTGAGGATCAAGGATAGTTTAGAGTGAAACATCTGGGAAATGGATTACATCATTCACAAGTTTCCCAAATTTACAAGGTGTTGAGGGATGTACAGTATCCTTCAAAGAATGACCAGAATCAGCTTGATATGATTGGTTGCTAAATTATACTCTGTGACTTACCATTGGCAAATCCATGTGAGTAGGCATATAGCTACTCAAATGTGCTGCATTGGCAGTGGAGGTATACTGGGGTGTTGTAGCTGGCAGGCCCTAGATTTTAAGTGTCAGGGAGCTATTGAAAGGGTGTTCCGGAGAGCTCAAGAGTTTAGAATTAATTTTCCCTGCTGTCCAAAAAAGCCCATCTGTTGATCTTTAAGGCATGGAACAAGGCCCATCTTTTCTCAAGAATTTAGTTAATGGGGAATGGACCAATTATGTTATTAAATTCTACACATTCACCTAAGTCATAATAGAGTACATTTTATACATAAGTAAATAAATAAATAAATAAAATTATCTCCACCTCTCCAGAGGCTGTGAAATAGCAACGAATCAAACTAAAGGGTGGATTTTTACTGTAAGATTTGGCCTTCATTTTCACACATTTTGAGACAGCACAGTGTTTCTCAGCTGTACTGGATAAAATGTTTAATTTCAGCTGGATCCTCACATCTCTGGGAGAGAGAAAGCCAATGTGAATGTGGTCCCTGAGTTGAGCAAATCCTTCTTTAGAGCATGGAAGCAGACATTGCAACAGACAAATTAGTTAGTCTTCTGCTTAACTCACATCTTGCCTAATGAATCCCCTGAGGAATGTAGATTCAGTGGCTAGAATCTTCATTCCACCTGAGAGTACAGTGTGGGGGGAGGGGAATACTGCAGGTAGAGGGAGGCAGTTACCGTTCCCTCATCTCAGAGGAGCAGGGGTTGGGGAGAGTAGCTGGGTCAGGGAAGCAGCTACACCATCACTGCGGACTTTCCTCTAGCAGAGAATTAAACTGCTGAGGGGGAATTCTTTGCTGACCATTTTTCGTTAATTTGGTTGCAGCAGCATGAAGTGGATTTAGGAGCAGGATTCCGTGGTCTACTAAGCGTTTGCATTATCATAAGCCACTGCAGATGAAATAAAGAACTTTGAATTCAGGTATTGGCAGAGTTATTAGCCAAGGGCCTAGAGGGGTTTACTGAATGACATTTTTGAGGGTCTAAAGGGGTTAACAGGAAAAAAATAATCCTTTTAATTGCATTTAACAATTTCAATTACACTGTTTCATATTTTGTTTGAAAATGATAATTAAGGCTTTTAATAAGTTTCACAATAAGGGCTTTACACAAACCTTTTAGCAAATTCTTCTTCATGTTCTGTGACAGGTCCTTTCATTGGTTTATTCATTAACACATGTGGGTGCCGCAAGACAGCAATAATTGGTGGGATCTTGAATACCCTAGGCTGGGTATTGAGTGCCTATGCCTCAAATGTACATTACCTCTTCATTACATTTGGCGTGACTGCTGGTAAGCAATATTTATATTTGGAAATTCTTTTAAATAGTGTCTTCTGGCAGTCCATTTGCTGAGAACATGAGAGAAGCTAAGATCGTTCTTGGGTCATTTTAATATTTGATTTTTTTTAAACTTCTGATAAAGTGATTTTAGGTGGGGAAATGCCATTTAACAATTTTTCTTTTAGTTTATTCAGCTTGCACAGTCAGACTAATGTTATTGTGCTATAGTTTTAGACATAATAGGCAAGGTTCTGCTCTGACTTTGAGGTCAGTGGAGTTATTCCAAATTAATACTGATGCATGTGATAGATGTAGTCCAATGGGCCTGATTTTTATTCCACACCATTTTTACATTAGTGTAACTCCATTGTCTTTAACAGAATTATACCAGTGAAAGTGAGAGCAACATCAGATCAAATGGCTATTTTTGTCATGCAAGTTCTATCATACAGCATGTGAAGATGTTTTGTCAGTAGTGGGATGGCATAGAGGTCACCCAGCTATGCCACCTTTCAGTCAGGGATGGCACCACAGGCTGGTCCTGCCTTGGTTTATAAACAAGTCCAGAAAGACCTTTTTTAGTCAGAGGGCACCCCCTCTTCCAAGGGTCTCATTTATTAGTAACAGTCATAAGCATAACTAGGACCTTACTCAGATACAGCGGGGGCATTTGTCATCTCAGGCTCAGTCCAGCTAGTTCTTTCCTTCAAGACACTCTTCTTTCCTGTGCCTGGAAAGAGTTTCTTATTTTGTTCTGGAACCTTTCCCGGTTCCTTCTTTGGATTCCTCCTTTTCTGTGCTTCTTTAAGCAGGAGTCCCCAACTTGGAACTGCGCTGTATTTTTCCCCCCTCACTCTCTCCTTAAACTGAAGTTCCTCCCCAGCTCTCCTCTCTGAAAGTGGGTTCTTTTAATCAAATAGTCTGGTCCTTCTTAAGGTGGAGCCCTCAGTTCTTCTCTCTGGAGCTGAGTTGTGGGTTAGTCAGCTGTAGGGCCTTTGCCAGCTTCTCCCTCAGTTGGCACTTTCCCTTAATTAGGCCTGTAGGTGCTCCACAGATCAGCCTTTCCCTGCTGATATCTCCTGGTGTCTGCTCTGATATGAGGGAGGAGACTACCTTTATGCTGGTTCCCTTCCCCCAGTTTATCCGCAATTTGTTGGGGGAGAGGGGAGCTCTGCCCCACCCTCTCTGAAAGACTCCTGGTCCTGGGCTCTTAAAGAGACAGTGATGGGATTTCCTCCCAAGCGCCACTTTATATATATATAAAACACACACACACACACACACTTTATATCTATAGATATAGATATATCTACATGGGCTGACCTCTAGGCACAACTGCCTTTAAAGGGCAGACACAGCGCTATCACAAAGCTTCCCCCTCAAGAGCCAGTCTATATCCAAAATGTAGACTCGATCAAAGTTATCATTTAGCCATGTTCCCCGAACAGGGAGGCACTTTTTGTTTAGCTGCTACCAGGAAATCAACCAGTATGCTTGGCAATATCTTTATCATGGGAACAGTCCTTGGCAATAGCCTTATCTTCATCAGAAAAATTTAAGTAACCAGGATCTGAGGTTCTCTCTGTTGTAGGTAGCCCATAGGGTGCATGTGGTCATCCATAGTCCATGGCATGTCATAATTTACACCACGCACCTGTGTACCTAGATGGTAGAATCTCTTTGCCACCTCCTGTCTTGTTAACAGAACTGGTATTTCACCACAAATAAACTTTTCTGTGGTAGTGGCCTCCTGATCTTCTGGAGAGGAGTGTCCCTGGATGCACACATCCAAGTTAAGGATATCTCTGTTCAGGTTCAGATCCCTTTCAGGGTTTCCAAAAAAACAGAGATTGCAGTGTTTTGCCCACAGCTTATAATATCTGACTTAACAACACCCACTTCTGTTCTTTCTTCAGCCACACTATTTTATGGAGGATATTCAATATATGAAAATCACCCTCATCTTCCTCCTCCTTCTTTGGGGTAGAGCTCTTTGTTTTTTTTAGCAAGGGTGTGGTTGTGGCTTTGCCTTGTAGCTTTGTCACTGTCCCATGTCTTTGGATCTATGGCCAGGCAGCTCTTAGCTTCAATCAGCTGATGTACCTCCTGGCTAAGTCCATCTTTTTGTTGTAGTGCTTCACCCAGCATGATTCCAGTTCTTTTCACAAGGTGGTCACTTCAGCCTAGAGGCTCTCCAGCTCTTTACCCTCTAGGGAGCCTGTCCTGTAGGAGAGAATGAGGGCCTGAACTACAACTCCCATGATGCAATGTGCTGATAGAGAATTGCAGTTTAAAATTTTCCAGGTCAGTTCAAAATACAAGTCTCCTGATTCTGATCAAACCAACCCAAAATGAAATATTTCATTTAGATTTTCCCAGCAGAAAATCAAAATTTTTCAGCAAACTTAAATTTCATTTTCTGTAGAACAGTCATTCTGATGGAAAATTCCCAACTGGCTCTATTTTTTTATTATTATTATTTATTTGTTGAGACATAGTTTGAAAAAAAGCAATGGAGCTGACTGACCAGATATAGGGCCTGATCCTATAGTTCTTGTGAAGTCAACCCTCCCTTTGGTTACAACTGGAGTTTTGCCTGTGTAAAAGCTACTTGATTTGGCCATGTAATGTAATACCATGAACTAAATTCAACCCTGGTGTAACTTTACTGAGATGCAGCCAAACCTTTTTACCATACCACATAATTTCTCTTGCTCTCTCTCAGAAAATGACATAGGGATGTCAGTTAACGGGAAAACCAGTTACACTTTTAATGAGCACAGTAGAAGAATATAAATTGGTATATGTATATCCACTGAAATGAAGGATTTGTAGCAAGCCTAAGAGATGACTAAACTTATGAAGGTGGTGATATGCTGAGGGTGAGGACTACATCTTTACAGCACTATACCATAAGCAAAAATCCTTTATGTACAAAAAAAGTCTTTATTTGCATAGACAGAGGAAGAACATAAGCCTTTGTTGAGCAATGGCTTTAGTACACCAAAGGTGTCAGTAGGATCCCAGTGGTGATGAAGTTTCTTGTAGAGAACTGGTGGCTGCTGGACTGCCTCCCCAGAACAGGATGGAATGACACCACACCCAGAATCTGGTTCAGGCTCTTTTCCCCAGGCCTTTAGCTTTATTATTTCTATAGAAAGCTAGCACAGCACATTAATCATCCCCACCTCTTACTCCAGAGTTTTCTACAAAGGTCTACTGTTCCCTGCAGGTTTCCACTCTACAGGACACCTGCCTGAGAATTATTCACAAACCCTCCTCTTCCCCCTTACCCCCCAATCCAGGGGCTTCCTGCCAGAGCCTTCTTGCTCCTGGGAGCTCTTGCCTCAGTTCTCCTACCAGCTCTCTGCCTGGGAGTTACGCTGTTCTAGAGACCAAACTGCTTCCTATAGTTTCTCTTTTAGTTTCACAACTGTCTCCCAAATGGCCTACTTGCTGGCTTTCATAATCATCACCTGATCCCCAGCTTTTCAGTCTCAGCTGGGAGGTAGCTGAATCATCATAGATGAGTCTGGGCCCAACTCCCCTTAAGGGGTCAGCTGCCCTGTGACAAGGCCTATCTTGCTAAACTCATTAAGACATGTAAGGTCTGACATAACTTAGTCACATATTGTAGATTGTTGTAACTTCTCAGATGCTCTGAGCTTTTAACACACTGGTTGTCTGTCACAAACTAGAGTACCTCTAATCCCAGAATCCCTCATCAGGAGGTAGTTATTCACAGCTGTGAGATAGGATGGCAGAAATGACTGCAAGGAATAATTAAGGAACAATTTTTGTGCTTCTTATCTGAGCAACACTTCAATTGAAGAGGCTCTGGATGTAATGCCTTTGGAAAGATGTGTTTGCAACATGAAGCAAGGTGTAGTTCAGGCTCTCGCTGAGCTCAACTGGAGGAAAAAAGATTTGATTTTTGGTCTTTCCCAAAAGGATAAATCAGAAACTACAAGGTGTGTGGAAAAAGCCAAGAGTGATGAATATGGACAAAAGAAATCTTTTTGGAAATTTTGGTGAAATCTAAATGAAGATGCCTACCCCCAAAAATCCTTTAAAGAAATTTCCACAAAATCTGCAGAATTTCTGTAAAGAATTTTCTTCTGCTTTTCTATTCTACTTGGTATCATTTTATTGATTCTATTAGAGATCACAATGATATCAAAACAGTGATGTATAATTAACTCTCATCAGGGCAGGGAGCCTTGCCTGTACGACTCTTTCCTTATATCTGGAGTACCCTTAGGTACAAATGAATCAATTCTCTCTTTTTTTCATCCTGTCCAAGGAAACCAGACCAAAACTGTTGAACTGTAGAATGTAATATGTAGAAATAAATAGCAAACATGAAAACCATATCTGTGTTCTCTAGAGAAATCTGACTGGATGTTTCAAATGAGATTGAGAAGAACTGAGACACTCTCAGTAGACTAATTCTGGTAAAAAATTGGGGTCAGGGATATTCCCCTGCAATGCCATGAGACCTCCCTTCACTGCAACACCAAAAAAGGTCACCACACCTGTTCTCATCTCTCCATTGCCCTTAAAAAAGGCCCCCAGCACTTACTTACCTTGGCCTCCTACTAGCGGTGCAATTTTTGACTGGCTCCCATCATGTGCTGTAGTGTTCAGGCGGCTCATTGCATGCCCACCCTCCTACTAATGCAGGGGTTCTCAAACTGCGGGTTGGGACCCCTCAGGGGGTCACAAGGTTCTTACATGGGGGGTCGTGAACTGTCAGCCTCCACCCCAAGCCCCGCTTTGCCTCCAGCATCTATAATGGTGTTATAAATTAAAAACACTTTTTATATATTTAAGAAGGGGTCATACTCAGGGGCTTTCTATGTGAAAGGGGTCACCAGTACAAAAGTTTGAGAACCATTGTGCTAATGTCATCAGTTTATTTTTTTCTCTTCCCAACTCCTCTTGATGTACAGTCTTTCTAGACCCCCCCCCCATTTCCAACAAACTCCTCCAATATCTTCTCCCCAACTCCTAGGCTCATCTCCATGAATCTCCCCCAGTCTCTCCCATCTTTTTCCCCAGACTCATTCTAACCCTCTCAACTCAAAGCCCCTTATTCTCTCTTCCCCAAACTGCCTCTCACCCCAGGCTCTTTCACCTCCCCCACATCCTTCCAGCTTCTTGTCCCTTTCCCAAAATATCCCTCTTGGTTTCCCCTATGTTCTCTCCAGTGCCTGTGCACCCCAACAGCTGTCTCCCCTTTGTCCTGGCCCCACACAGGGCTGCCCAGAGGATTCAGGGGGCCGGGGGCAAAGCAATTTCAGGGGTCCCTTCCATACTATAGAATACTATATTCTCGTGGGGGGTCCTGTGGGGCCTGGGGCAAATTGCCCCACTTGCCCCCCCCCCCCCCGCTGGGCAGCCCTAGCCCCACATCCCCCATAGCTGTGTCCCCTGGTTTTAGCCTAAGGGAGGGGAATAGAGGGAGCCACGCCCATTCAGCTCCTCATAGGTGGAGGGGAAGGGCCCATATAAGGATCCTGCCATGCCTGTCCAGCAATGGGAGAAGGGGGGGACAGAGAGCCCTCTGTTGGCAGGAGAGTACTATTACAGCTGCCACACAGCCTCAAGTCCTATCTATTAGCTGATGTGGTAATATCTTTTATTCTTAGCTTCTCCTCTCTGACCTCTCCCCTACACAGCCAGCAAAAATCAGGGGGCAGAGAGGGGGCAAAGGGAATGGCATTGTCAGCCCCTTCCCTCACAGCCTGAAAGTTAAGTGGAGATGTTCCTCTCTGTCATCGCCTATGATTACACCTGTCTATACTGTGTTGCATGCAGTGTTGCAATGGGCTTTGGATCAATTATCAATTATCACATAAAATGTGTCCTACAGTTACCCCACCCTGTAGTTGCAAAGTGAGGAAAAAATCACTAGCTGCAGGTTTTTTCACTCGTTAACTTAAAAATCAAGCAATTTCTATTTTCTGTCAAATAAGATACAGGTACAAGGAAATATTATGGCTGTGTGCATATACAATTAAAAATTAAAATCTATGTACATTTATTCCCACCTCTACCATTGACTTGCTGCATAACCTTGGGCAAGTTACTTGGGACCTGATTTTCAGAAGTGCTGAGCGCTCACAGCTCCTGATGATGTCATATTGACATATGACTGCTCAACACCTCTGAAAATATCTACAGCCATTAGCCTCAATATGGCTCAGTTTTTCTATATGTAAAATGGGACAATACCTACTTTTCAGGGATTAATTAATTTGTGTTTGGAAAGTACTATGAATATTGGATTAAAGTAAATGATAAATGAAAAGTTTTTATTTATTATATTTATATAGAAATTAGGTATAGCCCTTGTATTACTGGTACGTTCCTAATGTGGCTCTTGCTGCTGCAGAGTTTGGGCATCCCTGCTGTATACTTTGCTAAATCTGGATGATTTCAGTAGAGTAGCATGTGATGTTTTTATTTTCACAGGTGTTGGGAGTGGCATGGTTTATCTTCCTGCAGTGGTCATGGTAGGACGGTATTTTCAGAAGAGAAGAGCACTAGCTCAGGGACTTAGTACCACTGGAACAGGGTTTGGAACATTTCTAATGACCGTTTTACTGAAGTATCTGTGTAAGGAATTTGGATGGAGGAATGCAATGTTTATCCAGGGTGCTGTGTCTCTGAACCTGTGTGTCTGTGGAGCGCTCATGAGGCCACTTTCTTCCAAGAAGGATGCCAATGAAAAGGGTGTTGAGAGAAACAATCGTGAAGATTATCATGCAAAAGCTCTGTTCCACTCTACAAAGTCCATAAAATCTAATGGGGTATTACATGAAGAGCAAGAGGAAAAAGAAGGGCCAGCTAATGACAAAGTGCTTGATAACGTTCAAGCTATGGAGTGCAAAGGTAAAAGCAGACGTGGAAAGAATTTGTATGCTCTTTGCATTCTTAAGAGAGTGAGCCAGCTGACTGTTACAATCAAGAAGGGGTTTGGAACCTGGTATTCCAGCTACTTTGGGGCTGCATCACTTTTACCAATAGAGTATTTGTGGCTTTTGTGTTTTGGGCATTGTTTGCATATAGCAGCTTTGTTATTCCTTTTATTCATCTTCCAGAAATTGTCAAACAGTATAATTTATCCACACAGAATGATGTGTTTCCTTTGACCTCGATTATAGCCATAGTTCATATATTTGGTAAGGTGATCCTTGGAATTATCTCTGATTTACCCTGCATCAGTACTTGGAATGTCTTCCTGATAGCTAACTTCACTCTTGTCATCTGTATTCTTATTCTGCCATTAATGCATACATATATTGGCCTGGCAATGGTTTGTGCCCTAATAGGATTTTCCAGTGGGTATTTTTCTCTAATGCCTGTTGTGACTGAAGATTTAGTGGGGATAGAGCACCTTGCAAATGCTTACGGCATCATCATTTGTGCCAATGGGATATCTGCACTGCTAGGACCACCGTTTGCAGGTAAATAGTTCAAGTTTCAAATCAACATACATCTGTGATTATATCTGAATTATTATATATTTGTGATATTATAATAATGTGGATAACAAAATTACAGCCGCTCCGGCTCTGATTAGTGTCCCATTTTACATGTATGTGTTTACAGAATACATTCCCGCACCCTCAGTACAAACTGCCATCCTTGCAAGTCATTCTAGCTCTGTTACAAACTGTCATTTTTATGGTACATTGTTTAATATAATTGTATATACAAATTTTCTAGCATAGAAAGGGTTAACATATTTACTCCTGTGTTTTGTGTATCACAGTTTACACCTGCAGCGTGCATATTTCCAGATGAGAAATCTGGAAATCCTGTAGTAGGGGTTGCCACTGTGCATCACGGGAGGGAGATTTCATCGTGGGGGTGCACAGACTGGTTTGTACCATCACCTTCTATGGTGGGTCCACCAGGTAGATTTAAATTGTGTTTGTGCTCCAGCAGCATAGGCTGCCCAATGGATGTGCTGATAGAGCTCATCAACAGCTGCCTTGGCTTTGCCCAATTATCAGACAACACTGTCCAATTTTGGGACTGTACTGCATGTTGCTTCCTCGCCCCTGGGAGAAGTGAAGTTGCAGGCATTGCTACAGCTCTCCTCAAATGAACTTGGAGGGAATCAAGCCCCTTCATTGTAAGTTATCCTGTACAAAGGAATGTGGAGTCGGGTGACAAAAATACTCCCTAAAAATAATACTTTGGCCCAGACTCTGACTGTCTTTTTTGGATGCATGAGTCAGAAGAAAGCAATAAGGTGCAATGGGTCATCTTCAGTTGGGGATAGCATGGACACTGAACTGGGCTAGAGCCACCACCAGCATTGGGAGAGCTATAGTCCCTCTCTCTTTCTCTGTACCTGTCAGTAGTGCTGGAATGATGTAGACGAGAGCAGATGCTGAATCCTTTCAAAGGGTAGCAAAACTACAACTCTACTGTGCATTCTCTCAAACCCTGTCAGCCAGAATTGAGCGCAGTAAGAGTTAACATGCCCATATCTCAGGGGAGAATTTGGCCTTTAATAAAAAAAAAAGATACAGTGATTGCTCTAAACCAGCTAGCCCTTCTGCTTTTATATTATGAACCAATGTGGATAACATGGTAACAGGAGTTTATTTTGCGTTTCAAACCTTTTGAAACAATCTGAATGCAGAATTGAATTGCATCAGTCAAGGAATTGAGATTGACGTATGGGCTGTCACCGTGCTAATCTCATACTTCTTGAGAAAGATCTTAGAAGGAGTTTCTCTCTATGTGGGTTCTTAAAAACCTTGTTTTCCTTGAACAAGAAATGTGGACAGCGCATTGAAATGTGCTTGTACAAACAGAAGTTGGAAAAGTGTCCTGACTTAACCTGCCTGACACATATGTGGTATCAAGCATTCCAAAGAGGAAATAGCGAGGCGATAGCTAAGAGTAAGTGAAACAACAGCGGGCTTTAAGTTCCAGTGTTATTTTAGCTCAGACCTGTTACATGCAGGTTGTGGCAGGTATAATTTTGGGGCCAGCATTGGTTAGCTTCTGCAAATTTGAGCTCTACTTCATTCTAACCTTTCAGTGGAGAGAGTGAAGCTATTTTTAGAGATTGTTCAATATAGAAAACATATTGCATTCCAAGTTTTTAGGTGATCTACCACAATCTTAATATTGTTAAGTAATATTGTTATTCATCATTTGAGCTCAGAACACCAGGATGTGAAGATATACAGAACAAGTTCTTCTATGTTTTCTAAAATATCTCTTTTCAGTAAAACTGCAGCATTTAAAGCCATTTCTCATTGGAACATATCTGCCAGAAGACTTGCTTGTGTTGATCCTGGGCAGAATTTTAATAATTTAAACTCAATTTCTCCTCTTTTAGAGGCCCATGTTTCATAGGAGCCAACATATCCCCAACACAGGGTGGTGTTAGCCACAAATTTGTATGGCCAGAGCTGCATTGGCAGTTGTTCCATAATTGTCCTTTATGGGGTTTCCTCAGAAGCATCTAATTCTGGCCACTGTCTGTGAGAGGAAATGGAGCAGATGGAACACTGATCTAACCTAACAGTACAAATTCTATGTATTGATTCAGTGCATCTCTTCAGAAGTATCTGTTAGCAGCATTCCTATGAGCTGTGGCCACAAACTAAAGCTTCCCCCAGTAGAAGACTTGAGGGAGTTACACAGGGTCACCTGGAGCCCACAACTCCAACCCTAAAACTTCCAGAATCTCAAGGAATATAAACCCAAATCCCAGTTTATTAACCATAACAGAGGGAAACAAATTAAAACAAACAAACAAACAAAAACCAGGCAAATCCCATACCCTGAAACTGGGCTCTTTTGTTAATCTCTTTACTACAGGCCAAGGCTTAACAAGAGCTTGCCCCACACTGATTTCCCCTGACATCTCTCTTAAGCTTAAACTAGTTGCTGAATGGTTGGGCTGTCACGGGGTATGTCAGTTGGGCCAAATAATCCACCATCTGCGCCAACTGCCTCATACAACCAATAAAATTGTTGCAGGCAAATTAGCTATAGCGTAAGGGTGGTGATTGGTCAAGTTACCTCTGCTATCACAATGGTCTAGACCAGGGGTCGGCAACCTACGGCACGCATGCCAAACACGGCATGCGAGCCGATTCTGAGTGGCACGCTGCCTGCCCCGTGAGAGGAGGAGGAGGAGGAGGGGCCGGAAAGGTCCTGGCCCCCCGCCCCACTCAGCCCCCCCGCCCACCGCTCTCCCCTGCGGGGGCAGGATGCAGAGGCTTGGTCCTGCGTCAGCCAAGCTTCCCTCCTCCCCCGCTTCTTCCCACAGCTTGGTGCGTTCCGGCCCCTCTGCCCCTTCTCCTCCCTCTCCCTGCCCGCGATGGCCCTTGTGATGGGGAGGGGGAAGAGCGGCAGCATGCACACAGCTCCGTAGAGCAGGCAGAGAGAGATAGGGATGGGCTTGAGGGAAGGGGGTGGAACAGGGCATATCCCTCCCAGCCTCCTGCCATGAGCCGCTGAGGGCAGGGGGCTGGGAGCACCCCCACGAGCCGAGCACCCCAGCCCTCTGCCCTGACCCACCCACACACTCAGCCTTCTGCTCTGACCTCGAGTCGCCCCCAACACCCAGCCTTCTGCCCTGCACCTCCACACCTCCCCCAGCCCTCTGCCCTGACCTCCCCCCAACACCCAGCCTTCTGCCCTGCACCCCCACACCTCCCCCAGCCATCTGCCCTGAACCCCCCCCACACCCAGCCTTCTGCCCTGCACCTCCACACACACCCAGCCATCTGCCCTGAACCCCCCCCACACCCAGCCTTTTGCCCTGCACCTCCACACACCCCCAGCCCTCTACCCTGACCTTGAGTCGCCCCCCAACACCCAGCCTTCTGCCCTGCACCCCCCAGCCCTCTGCCCTGACCTCCCCCCAACACCCAGCCTTCTGCCCTGCACCCCCACACCTCCCCCAGCCCTCTGCCCTGACCTCCCCCCAACACCCAGCCTTCTGCCCTGCACCCCCACACCTCCCCCAGCCCTCTGCCCTGACCTCCCCCCAACACCCAGCCTTCTACCCTGCACCCCCACACCTCCCCCAGCCCTCTGCCCTGACCTCCCCCCAACACCCAGCCTTCTACCCTGCACCCCCACATCTCCCCCAGCCCTCTGCCCTGCACCCCCACACCTCCCCCAGCCCTCTGCCCTGACCTCCCCCCAACACCCAGCCTTCTGCCCTGCACCCCCCCACCCCGCCCAGCCCTCTGCCCTGACCTCGAGTCGACTCCAACACCCAGCTTTCTGCCCTGCACCTCCACACACACCCCAGCCATCTGCCCTGAACCCCCCCACAACACCCAGCCTTTTGCCCTGCACCTCCACACCCCCCCAGCGCTCTGCCCTGACCTCCCCCAACACCCAGCCTTCTGCCCTGCACCTCCACACACACCCCAGCCCTCTGCCCTGAACCCCCCGCACACCCAGTCTTCTGCCCTGCACCTCCAAACACCCCCAGCCATCTGCCCTGAACCCCCCCCACACCCAGCCTTTTGCCCTGCACCTCCACACAGCCCCAGCCCTCTGCCTTGACCTTGAGTCACTCCCCAACACCCAGCCCTCTGCCCTGACCTCCCCCCAACACCCAGCCTTTTGCCCTGCACCTCCACACACACCCCAGCGCTCTGCCCTGACCTCCCCCAACACCCAGCCTTCTGCCCTGCACCTCCACACACACCCCAGCCCTCTGCCCTGACCTCGAGTCGCCCTGCTCAGCCCACTGCAGGCCTAGGTGAACAGAATCCCAGGCTGGAAGCGGGCTGAGCAGGCTGGCGGCGTAAGATCAGCATTTTAATTTAATTTTAAATGAAGCTTCTTAAACATTTTGAAAACCTTGTTTACTTTACATACAACAATAGTTTAGTTATATAATATAGACTTATAGAGAGAGACCTTCTAAAAAACGATAACATGTATTACGGGCACGCGAAACCTTAAATTAAAGAGAATAAATGAAGACTCGGCACACCACTTCTGAAAGGTTGCCTACCCCTGGTCTAGACTCTTGGTATGGCATAGATACATGCCCTGCTGTCACACAGGTGTAATTTGTAAAGTCAAAATGGTTGAGAACTTAAAAATTGGATGGCAACAAAGCACAAATCCCAGTGACGTTTGAACCTGCTGGCATTCTAAACAAAAAGAGCTCTCAACCATGCATGTAGCTGATTCCATTGCTTTACACTGACGCAACAGACATTTTAGGCTTCATGGTGACACAGACAATCCAGGAATCTTATTACAAGACTGTTATATAGATAGTGGAGAGGGTTCCTAGCCTGCACAGCTGTTAAAGGAATAGCATGCTACCACACTATTTATCTACCCTATTTGTATGAAATCCATCACCACAGCATCAGAAGAAGTCCTTATAGACATTAATATATTTATCTTTATAACACTCCTGTAAAGTAGAGAAGTATTATCCTCATTTTACAGATGAGGAAACTGAGGGCACAAAAATAAGGTAACTAGTTCAAGTTCACACACAAAAATCAGGAGTAGAATCAGAAATTAAACTTAGATCCTCTGGGTCTCAGTCCAATATCCTAACCACAAGCATTTAACACCCACAAGTTCAATTGCCATTGGTAGTAGGTAGCAGGAAGGGGTAATGTCAGGACCGGCTATTAGGCACCAGCAAACCAAGCACGTGCTTGGGGCAGCACAATTTCAGGAGCGGCATTCCGGCCACCATTTTTTTGGTGCTCTTGGAGTTTGTTTTATTTTTATTTTTTTGCCTAGGGCGGCAAAAAACCTAGAGCCGGCCCTGGGTAATGTATGACTCCTTGCACCAACTTTTATTAACCTGGCCCCACGAGTGACTCACTCAAGAACATAAGACTTGAGTAGTGTAATGTTTTAAATTTACTTTAATTTTTTTTTCTTTTCAATAGTCTTATCATATAATTAACCAAAATTACATTTTTGCTTTCAATACCAGAGAGTAGTTTCATTACATAAACATTTACTGTGTAACTAGTATTAAATGCGACATATATTACATAAGGTTATTTTCTTGAAGGCGGGAAATGATATTATTTCCAGCATTTGGTCTAATAATGTACAGATCAAGAGTCTTATTCATGAGACAATTTTTTAGACTATTCCACAGAAACTGTATCTTCCTGTGGGAACAGTGACAGTACTTTGCATGTTATAGAGCATTTCATCAGAAGATTTGACTATGTTTTACAAATATTAATTAGTTATCACAGCTACCCAGTGATTTGCGTAAGTATTCTATACCCATTTTACATGTGGGTAAACTAAACCACAGAAGAATTTATTGAATGCACAAGATCACACAATGAGTCAGTGGCACAACTGGGAATAGGACCCAGGACTCTTCTTTAACTATTAGACAATACTCTCTCCCTTGGAAAATAGAGAAGATGGTGGACTGTACTTTTTCTCTTTGTCCCAGTAAATTTTATGCTTTGTTAATTCAGCAGTTTTTTCCCTCATGAACAAAGTTAACCTCTTAATTGTGCAATATGCCGGGCATAATTCCAACCTGAGGAGTAGAGGAAGAGAGGTGCCAGCAGGGAACAGAGCAAACAAAAAGAGAAGAGGAGATACCTATGCAGTGATACATAAGGCAAATTTGTGAAGTCATATTTAAAAGAGATTGTAGAAGTTACAGCCGCCCAAGTAAAAGGGTCACACATTCTGACAACCTACATGCATGTTTACGCCATAATTAATTAATTCCCATTGAGCTAATTGGGAATTTTATCTGACTGAAGACTGCAGGATTCGGCTCTTCATGTCTTGGGCTCAATTGTATCTTCATTCAATCATATGCAACACCCAGGGCCGGCTCTACTGTTTTTGCCGCCCCAAGCAGTGCGCTGAATTGCCGCCGCCAACGGCGGGGGCAGTCCATGTGCTGTTAGGGCAGCACGCGTGTTTCCACGGCGGCGGCAATTCGGCGGCAGCTTCTGTCTTCAGCCGGAATACAGAAGCTGCCGAATTGCCGCCCTGGGCAGCTGAACATAGAAGCTGCTGCCGAATTGCCGCCGCCGCGGAAACGTCCGTGCCGCCCTAACGGCACACGGACTGCTCCTGCCGTCCACAGTGGCAATTCGGCGCGCTGCTTGGGACGGCAAAAACACAGGGACTGCCGCCCCTTGCAGATTGCCGCCCCAGGCACCTGCTTGGAATGCTGGTGCCTGGAGCTGGCCCTGGCAACACCAATTAGAACTAATTCTATGGTCCTTGTTAAGACAAAACTCCCATAAACTTCAGAGGGAGTTCCATCTATGCAATGACTGTCAGATTGGGCCTATTGACTTCACCGGGAATTTTATGCATGTATTCAAGTGCCTATGTTGGCCCTCTGTATTTAGTACCAACTCCATCACCTACACAATCACATACATATTCCGTAGCTGGGGTAAGTAAAATAAACTGGGTAAAATTCACCCTGTGCACAGTGCTAGCATGAGTCTTATGTGTAAGTTAAACCTTCATGCTTCCCTTTGCACAGAGGTGAATTTCACCCAGAGTGTTTTTCTGGACTACTGAGTTAGCAGTCCTGACAGAATAGATTTTTTTTCCATTTAAAATTATTTTCTTCACCTTTTCTTTATTATAATCAGAATTTTAAAAAACAACATGCAGAAGTGGCAGGGACAATAAGGGTCAGAGAAAGAAGAACAATTAAATAGGATTAGCCAATCCAGCCCCCTTTGTTCTCAGAGGGACTTTAGAAGCAATTTGCTTTATTCCTATCTCTCGCTTCTGGTATAGGATTTATATTTGTTGTCTGGGCTGGAGTTGATGAAGATTGGAGAAACAGAAGCAGTCAGAATTTGGTGATCTAGCTTTGCTATTGGGATTGTACCAAACAAGGATCAAAATCATACATTAAAGAAATCTGAATAAAACAGAATGTTTGAGTTACAGACTTTAGCAAATGAACAGTGTAGGGTCTTCAGATACACGTATCACACATCCAGAGACTTATGGGAGCCTAGGACTAATTTAGTCTACCGGAGTTTTGAATTTTTGAGTCATTCACTATCTGTGACTTGTTCTAGAGCTTGGATGGAGGACTGAAAACATCTCCATTTACTATTTACATAGTTAGGATGGTATAGCAGATTGAATAGGAGTCTGGGAGCCAGGAGTTCCTAAAGTCTAATACCACCTGTGCAACTCACTCACTGTATGGCTTGGGGTAATTACTTACTATGTAAGTTTCCCATCTGTAAACTGGGATAGTAATACTGATCTTTCAATATACGGCCTGATTCTCCACTGCTCTGTACCTTGTATAACCATTTATACCTGTGCAAATGTGAATGTAAAACAGTCATTCTGATTTAGCAGCATTTTACATCAATTTTCCACAGGTGTAAATGACTATACTAGATGCAAAATAGTGGAAAATCAAGCGTGTAGAGTGCTTTGTAAATGTTAAATGTTCCCTAATGCCTCTGTGATACAACAACATGTTTTTAAGTTTACTTACAGTTAACACATTCATTGACAAAACTGATCTTTTCACAGTTTGCTATTCTTTATTCCAAGAAAGGAGGCTGGATACAGTTAGTAGTAGTAGTAGTAATTTGATCACATTTTTCTAGTTATGTGAAAACATTGGCAAAAACAAGACTGGATTAAGGCAGGAATATTCCAAGTGGAGGGGCCTATGTTTATAGAAAGAATCTATAAACATAGGCCCCTCCACTTGGAATCTTCCTGCCAGACTTCTAAGATGGACCTTTGTTTTCACTCACACCTGAGTCCTGGCTCTTTCCGGTAAGTAGGTAGCCCAGTCCAAACTCCCATTCAACCTTGTGCTGCATCACAGCCTGATGCTCTCCCTCTGAGACACTCGTGTTTTCTGGCCCTGGATCCCAAGGATTCTGCCTTAAGCTTCCCCGGCCAAAATGTTTTGAAAGTCCTAACTCCCTATACCTCACTTCAGACTGGGAGTGAAATTCTCCCTTATGGAGAGGACCATCAAAAGGCCTGTGCATATCTGAAACCCCAATTTTGAGGATTTAAATGGGATATAAGCGATGTGTAGGCCATGGGTTGGCTTTCTGCATAGGACTGAATAAACCACTGGTTTTTGTCAGTTCATGTCTATTTTTATTGTCTAATGATGGAGACAATTTCCACTTTTTTTTTTTTAAGAAAAAATTTGTGACTTGAATGAAGTGTCACATAATAGGATGTATTCATGAAATAAATATGCAGTGTTTTTTTTAACATTCCTGTTTTATGTTTCTCTGATATGCTCTCTACTGAAAACTATCTTGTCCTTGTTTTGCAGGTTGGATCTATGACATCACACAAAAATATGATTTTTCTTTTTACATATGCGGTTTGCTTTACATGGTAGGAATAATCATTTTACTCATCCAACCTTGTATTCAAAAGAAACCATCAAAAGACCAACCCACTGATAACACAAAAGTATAGTTCAATTTATGGAATGTTTTGAAAAGTATGTATTAGGTTCATATCTCTGTTATATAGCAGTACAAAATTGTTATTCTTATAAGACCAACTGCATTGAAGAGTATCACAGTGAATAATGAATGAGCTGCAAAGTGCTGATATTAAATAATTAGTGGAAATGTGCTTGTAAAAGCAAGTTTACTGTCACACTTACGATTCTTGGCTTTAGAACTGTCTCTTTAACAGATACAGATGTTAAGAGCTTTCCAGATGCAATATCACTATTTTTATATTTGGTCAGTGGTTGAAACATTCGTTTTGATTCTTAACTCATGTACAAAAGTTTTACACTGATGAAACTATTGACTGCAATGCAGTTACTGCTGATTTACACTGGTGTGAGAGAAGAATCAGGCCTCACATGAATACTTTCCTACTCTATATTCCAGCTGATCAGAAATTTGTTGTTGAACACAAGAAAATGGTTACATTTCTCATCCAGCTACGCACGTGTGTCACTACAATACTAATAATAATTCAATGATACACATAATTTAATATATTTAAAAGAATGTTTCTGTGATATAAAATTGAAAATTTCTTATATTTTTCTGAAAGCACTCTCTAGTCCAAGGAACTCTTTTTGATGTTTTGATTGCAGAACAAATTATCCATTCTCAGCTCATGCGAGAAATGATAAATGAGGTACTTAAATATATTCTGATACCAAACAGCACTGAAGTAAAACAAACAAAACAACAAAAACTGTGGAAGGATGGGGAATATTAATGGAGTTCTGCAGCAGAAAGGATAGGCAGCAAAACTAGATGATTTATTGCAAAAGTCTATTAGAATAGTTAATACATTCAGGTAGAGTTTATGAGCCTCCCAGTTCTGATCTCAGTGTAGCCAGAGTCAACTTCAGTAGTTATTCCTGATTTACACTGGTGCAACTGAGAACAAAATCTGGCCCTTCCTATTATTCTAATTCTGTTTGCATTAGTTTTATACCTGTAACTACATTGGGCCAGACCCAATATATATTGGCATAGGTCCATTGACATCAGTGGAGTTATTCCTGATTTACATCAGCGTGAGATCAAAATCAGATCCTGTGTGCTTAGAGCAAGGCTTTGGAAGACTGAACTTGACCCTACTCTGGTTGCATTTTATTACCATACAGAAAGGGCAGGTCTACACTATAGGGGAAAGTTGATCTAAGCGCTGCAATTTTAGTTATGTTAGTAACGTAACTCAAGTCGAGGTAGCTTAGATCTACTTATTGCAGGGTCCACACTAGGCTATGTTGATGGGAGATGCTCTTCCATCAACTCCCCTTACTCTTCTTGTTACGGTGCAGTACTGGAGTGGACGGGAGAGCGATCTCCGGTCAGTTTAGTGGGTCTTCACTAGACCTGCTAAATCGACCCCCGGTGGCTCGATCGCTGCAGCGTCGATCCACTGGTAAGTGGAGACAAACCCAAAGAATTTTCCTATGTGAGAACAACCCATTTAATAACTTCCTCTAGCTGATTTGTTGTAACGGATGTCTGAGATCTGAGACAGCTACCAATACTCTGTTATAGCATGTCCAGTTTCCTAAGCCTGATACTTTGCAGGTGAAACATCTTATCAAGGATTTCTCAGACTGGAGGATGCTTCCAGAAAAAGTTTGAAGTTCCTGGCTACCTTACTTGTTTACACAGTTTACAATTGTAAAACATTTGTATTGCAATCCTTCGTCAGTAATTCATTGTTTAACCTAAATAAGCAATTTCTCAGGGATAGAACTTGAGAACATTGGGTGAAGCTGGCCAAAAGTATGTATTTAGTTTTAGAAACAGTTGCATGGAAGACAGCATATATTTTATTGAAATTTATTTCAACACAAAAGTTATTAAATTACGACTAATTGTGTTGCAATGTAAGAGCACAACATTCACTATGTAAAACTGATCATATTTTTTCAGTGCTGTTTTTACTTGCTGTAAAATTAGCTATGTAATGCAAATCATGGAAAAGATAAGTGTTTTAACTATTTAAGTGCATTGCCTTGTTTTTTTGACAATATTAAATAACAGAGGGACAATACAGAATGTTTGTATGGTGCTACATTAATATTTCCCATGCTTTGAGAGGCACAACTTGTGATGTAGTGCCTATATTAACTACAAAGTGTCATTTTATTTTCTGGGTTTAAGCTTTATAAAGGTTATTTTTGTCATAAATGAGGTTTCTGCTTTAATATTGTTGTATGCTGCTGGAATTTATTGAAAACAATTTGTGGTATCCAAATAAACAGAACAAATAAGGGGAAGTTATGAGACCAACATCAATTCTTTAAGTGCAGGTTCAATGTCTTGTTTAGTGGGAATGCTGCTGATCGTTTATTTTAATCAAAGTGACTTATTTTGTTGGGTGACTATATATATGGAAATGGTGATCTTCCATCAATTTCCTTCTTTTTAAAAAAAAAGATATGTGTCTTTTATACTTCAAACTTCACTTTTCCATTTGTCCAATTGTTTTTATTTGCACATTACCGTAATGAATTAAATGTTGTTCTTTTAAGATATCTGCATACGTCTTTCTATAGAGCTTCTTTTTCTTTTGGTTTAACTGGATCATGTAATGAGAATAAACTTTATATTATAAAATATTTCAAGATTTTTTCCTTTTTTAACTATGCACTTTTTCATTTTAAAAGTAAAGATACTCCTGCAAAGTAAGGGCTAAATGATTCTCCTCACCTCTGCAGAGGGGACAGAAACCTGGTTGATCCAGGAAGTGGGGAGATGGCCATTCTTGGCATCATCTCCCCCTCAATCCAGCATAATTACCAATTTAAATGAATGTTGAATTTAGGTGTCTTCTCCTTTCATAATCTGAAACCCTCCTCTTCCCCTGCCCCAGCAGATTCTGGGAGCAGAAACTGCCAAGGAAATCCAGGGAAATCTAAATCCATTGGCACTAAGCTTTCATGAAGATGAGGAAAGAAGCTCCATTGTTGAGTAGCTAAGCTCATGCACTGCAGTTCTTTATAAATTCCTTTTTTATTTTAGAGTTGCCCTATGAGTGTTTTATTCTTCAAGGACAGGAATCTTGTAAATATAGTATCTTTAAATAAAATCACGTAAGCCCTGATCCTACAAATTTATGGACACAATGAATTTATAAATGTAAATACTCCCAGTGACTTAAAGTGGACCACTCACATGGATAAAGTTAAGAATGTGCTTCAGTGTTTGAAAGGTTCAGGGCCTTCTTCCTAACACTCTTTACTATTAGCAAAATATTTAGGCGATATCTGTATATAATTCCAGTGCAAAGTAAATTTACTCAGATTAGCACATTTCTTCTAAAATTTGAAGTACTACTAGAATGACATTCAGAAAAAAATATGAAATAAGAGAAAATATATTTTAGACTATCTGAATAAATCACTTTGTAGAATCTAAACTTTTATTTCTTAATTACCAGTTTACAGTAGATTTACATACTGCATTTTTAATACTTGACATTTAAACCAGTTTTTAAAAATAATGGGCCAGATCCTCAGCATTGAAGTCAATGGAGCTACACAGATTTGCACCACTTGAGAATCTGGCCCAAAGAGAATACGGCATTTGTTCTAAAGTAAATAATAATATAACAAAAGTAACTAAAGATTGTTAAAAAAAGGTAAAATATTCCTCTGGCAAACTGTTGGCAAGTAAATAGCTTTATAGCATGAATATGGTCACATTTATCTATAAGCTCCAAGGGTATACCATACATTTCATGTTTCACAAAGATTAGAAAAACTTCCATAGAATATATATTTAATACCATTTCACTTTGAATGGTGACCTTGGAGAAGGGGGAAAATGGTGAAAAATTGGCACTAGATATAAAGAATAACAACTTATTTTATGTTTAATATAATGATAATACAAGGCTTCATCAATAAAGAATAACACACCACCCTGTAAAATTAGAGAAGTTAAAGATCAAAACTTGTCTAACTGCCTTTCATGCTATTGTAATTAGCGCCTTTTACACTTAGTTTGATCATTTACCAGTGCGTCAGTCACTCTGATGGCCATACTCAGATTATTGTATAAATTGTTAGTGGCATTTGGTCAGGATTAAGTTCCTTATATCTATACTTACTATAACCAAAATATACATGGCTCTACTAAAACATTTCAAATAATCAGCTACATATTTAAGGGCCCAATCCCAGTAACCCTCTCTCACAAGAGTAGTCCTTAGTCATACAATAAGACAACAATAAGTAAGTCTTGGTTTCAATAAGAATACTTTTGTGAATAAGGACCATTTGCATTATAAAAGTTTGTGTTGTAAATAAAACTAGGTCACCTTGAGAATTTTGGCTTTACTTGGGAGCCTAAAACTAATCACCTAAATCCATATTTAGGCACCTAAACAAAATGACCTGATTTTCAGAGGTACTGAATACTATGAACTCACATCAGCATCAGCTCAACACATAAAATAAATCAGGCCACTTTTTAGTGAATTCAGGTAACTAACTTTAGGCATTCCAGTGCAACCATATTGGCCTTAATGTTTTGTGATGTTATCATTAGTACAGTGCCAAATCCTGCAGGCCTTACTTAGGAAGACTCTAACTGAAGTTTGTGGGAGTTAGCTGAGTAAATCATGTAGCTTTTAGGCCATTATATGGAAAAAATGCAAGCATTGGTATAAATGCTCAATATTTAAACCTAGTCAATAACACATGGTAGACACTAATTAATAATTTAAGGCTATTAATACTTGACCTCTGGATTGTTGAAGTTAATGTTGTAATTAACAACAATTAAGATGAAATTCTAAGCTATGTAAAATATTTTCTTAATGGATTTGTCAGCTCTGTTTGGTAGGAACATTACTGATGTGCTACAATGCAAAGAGCCAATAGTAAATATTATTTTATAATTGAAAATATACTTAAGTGAATGTAGACCTCATCAAAGGTACCAGAGTCACAACACTGGCACAACACTAGTCCATTATCATCAAAATTTCCTGCACAGGCAGAAGCAGTGAAAATTTCACCCGTATACCATCCTTCCAGTGTTCCCAAACCATGACCTGAAGCAGCTGTCTGAAAGGAAGAGGGTAGTTTGGTATACATACCCATTCAGTTCTTGGTCTCTAATGATGTTTCCCCTTAATGACAGAGTGCTGATTGGCTTATTTGTTTGAAGTTTAGACATCTAGACTACAGAGGATGTTCACTAATTTTAAAACCACTTTAATGAAGGTCAAATTTTGGACCCCAGATACACATTGGTCACCTTTTAACATTTCACATTTGCCATGGTGGCCAGTAAACAGTCAGCATTTACCAATCATCTTGTTTCTGCCTCCTTCTTCGGAGCTGCAGCTGAAGCTGAAGCTTGTTTGTGAAGAAGAACTGCTTCCAACCCACTTCCTGTGCCAGTGCTCTCATTTCAGGGGTAATTGCACCACACAAATTCTGCACAATTTTCTCCCACAGTGTGTCAGAGTTGCATATCTATTTATAAGAGAAAGTAGGCAGGGTTATTCTGGTTTAAACAAATATAACCAGACATATTCAATGTTTACTGACCGTTTGGTTTGCAAAAACCCAGCACAGCTCGTATATTAAGTTAGCTTTATATATAAGAATGAGATCTTTTGGGAAAAAATCCTACAGACCATTTTCAGATAAACTTACAATAACTTCAGTACCAGTTTTGCCCTAGTAAGGACTGAGTCCAGGTTGTAGGATTTGACCCTTGTTATATGTCTTTGTTGGTCTTGTACATGGTATTATATATTCTGTAAATTATTGTCATGGTTTTTTTCAGTATAATGAGTTCAAAAATATTTTCTCCATCTGGGCCACATTGTCTGCTGATATATATTGGCACAGCTCCACTGAAATCAATGGAACTGTGCCAGTTTATACCAGAAAATTTGGCCCATGTTATTTACAAATCATATTACAGATATATATGCATGTGTTTGTGGAAAAGAAAAAGGGCCAAATCTATTTATTTGTGGTGTTATACTATCAGACTCTCTGGATTTACATGAGATTAGCTTGGCCCTATGCAACTGAAAGAAGCTTTCACAAGAATTATGAGCTATTCAGTTCTGGAGATGGATTGTGATTCTTGGGTGATGCTTCCCAGTTTTGAATGCCTGCATAAACAGAATGGTGTGGAAACAATCATATTCACCATTATAGCATAAGCAGAAAGAGAAAATGAAGTTTTTTTTCAAGTTTGATACAACCATCATAGAAGAGTAATTATTAGGAAGATTGGGTGCATCAGTATAATCATTATATCCAATCTTTAAAATAAGTGATCTTGAAAGATATTGAATCTGATTCTTCCCTCACACAAGTTTTACAATGGTTTTATTGGTACAACCTCTCTGTAGTCAATGGAATTGCACTGATGTAATGCTATAATTTGGTCCCAATATCTGTTCCACTGCTGAGCGGTGGTGGTTATATTACCACATGCTGGGTTGTCTGATCAAAATGGGAAGACAGGGATCATGGGAAATACTGCTTCAAATACTGCTGAAAGAAGAAAAAGGGATGAATTTTAAAAGCTTTCCTAAAATTTCTGATTGTTATATTTCTCTGGTCTGTTGTGCCTAGAAAATTGGTAATTGTATTAAATTGAAAATATTGAAGACTATCTTTTAGTACTTCATACGCAATATATAAAACATACAGTGCAAATATCAATTCAATATTATTGTTTTCTTCTTTCATAATGGATTTCAGAATATATAACACAACAGCCAGCTTTCAGTGTTAGAAACTTTGGTGAGATTATGGTCTCTATTACAGTGGCTTAAATCTGAAGTAACTCCCAGAACTCATGGATTTACACTAGTTTTACACCAGTGTTAATGTGAGCAAAATCAGACTCTATAGTTACAGAACATCAGAAATGTTTATCTTCAGGTTTTCATTGTGGATATAGCCCCCTCTGGTGGTTATTTTAGTTCATAGAAAGATAAGTAACAATTTTTACAATTAAAATAATTGCATTTATAGAACCATTTAAAATCCACAAATAAGGTAAATCTAAGAAATCTACTGAGCCGCTGATGGAAAATACCATGTTATGTATTTCAGTAAATACTGATATTTTGAAAAACTCGCAGTGCTTGAGTGGTGGTATTCAGAGTAAGGCAACTGCAGTCATTCCTTACTTGATTATATAAAACAGATTCTTTTACACTGTCTTTGTTTTAAAATATTACACAGTGAAAATACAAAAGTAAAAAATACTTTGAAACTGGCATTGGAATAAACCTAGATACTAAATTCTGGACAGAAAAACATGATGAGATTTATGCTTAGAATTAACTGGTGAGAGAAGAAATAAATACGTGAGTATGCGAGTAAATAAAGGTGAACATATTTAAAAGTGTAAGAATATTTTTGCTGATAGTCTGGGTCTTTGGCAAGAACAGGAAATAGAAGATGGACTGTAATAATAATGGGATGGAGGGCAAAAGATGGCACACAGCAAGAACCAGTAGTAGCAAAACTAGAGATTATCTAGGAGTCTTTGCAGGATACTTGTGGCCATGATACTTAGCCAGAATATTTGGTAAGGGCTGGAAATGAAAGGATGCAGCTACCTATTTCTTTAATTTATCTTTGAAAGGAAGAAAAAAAGTTTGGGTTGATAATATGGTAATGAAAAAGGGCCCTGCTGTGCATAGGCACCAACTTCTGCTGGCGCCGGTGGGGGCTCGTGCCCCCCCGGCCCCGCCCCAACTCCACCCTTGCCCTCATTCCAGCCCCTTCCCCAAAGTCCCCACCCCAACTCCACCCCCTCCCTTCTCCTATTGGACTCCTTCCCCAAATCCCCACCCCGGCCCCGCCTCCTTCCATGAGCGCGCTTTCCCACAACTTGTTACGCCGCGAAACAGCTGTTTTGCAGTGGCAACCGCTGGGAGGAGAAGCGGGGACGGTGCGCTCAGGGGAAGAGGTGGAGGCGGAGGTGAGCTGGGGTAGGGGGCTGCCAGTGGGTGCAAAGCACCCACCAATTTTTCCCCGAGGGTGCTCCAGCCCCGGAGCACCAACGGAGTCTGTGCCTATGCTGCTGTGTCCTGCAAGGATCCATGGTTGGGAAAGAAATGATAAATAACTTACTACGATCTTGCAGCAATAGCAGTCTTTTCATTCCCTTGAACACAAGGACTGCTCCAGTTTAGTGCTCATGGTCTATGTTTCCTCCTCAGAGAAAATGAGGGGCAGAGTCATGGCACTGCCCGAGCCCTAATCACTGGGGCCAGTGATCAGGACAGTCCGGCAGGGGTAGTCAACAGGCAGACCGTGAGCCAAATCCAGAGTGCCAGATGCTTTTGAACAGACCCAAACATCTTTTTATTTATTACTTATTATCATCATTATTGGATTTTTTTTATTATTATTTTCTATGGAGTCTGGATTTTGACTATACCTTGACCAAGGAATTTGGACCGTGACAAAAAAAAAATTGACTATCCCTGGTTGCTCAGTTCAAGTATTGCACAGCAGCCATGTTCACCCTCCACTCCTGGAGGCACTGTATGTACATGAGGCAAAAGCCTCCTGAAGCTTTGGTTGGGCTGGTGAGTCTATTCCATTGCCTCAATTGCATGCTCCACTTTATGGTCATAACTGAACCCAATCTCCACAAAAATATTAGCATAGTTTAGAAATATTATTTCCCCTCAGTTGAGATTCTGAGAATCCAAAAGGTGAAAAAGAAAGGTTTACTTTGTAAAAGACCTAAATATACTTGATTATATGGTCAATATTACATCATGCACTCACTATCAGAGTGCCTCTTCATGTCAGTTCACAATGTTGCAGAGACTCATCCTCTTTAGTACCCTCTTGTGTCTTGCATCTGCAATGGTCTGCCACCTCCATGGCCTAACCCTCTGGGTCAGCTCTCAGTCCAGTCCAATAAGAAACCATATTAAACGTGAAAACAAAATAATCACATGGATGTTAAAGTCCATAACATAAACACTAGTCATAGAGAAGGACTAGTGTTTATGTTATGGACTTTAACATCCAAGGTCAATGTTGTCAAGGCTAGGCCCCTGGCTAAGCCAGGCTTCTTGGGTTAGGACACTGAAGATTATCTGGCTGCAAACTGGCCCAATAAAACTAGTCAGTCCAAACCAAATAGCCCTGTCCTGGCTTCACTCAGAACTGGTCCCTAGTAAAAGCTGCCAACCCTTTTCATCTGGCCTACTGGGCTTTGATTGGCCTCCGCCTGCTCCCGGCCCTTCTAGGTACCGGAGGACCAACTCTCACTGGTTGTGTTTGCAGCGGATCATGAGACACCACTCCAGGCAACCTCTGGAGGTCTAAACTCACTACTCTTCCCTTCCAGCATGGTACCCTCTTAGGGGAGGGTGAGCCAAGTTGGTGGGGCCGCTGGCAGGGGCAGCAAATACTTGGCAAAACCCCTCATAGTTCCATATAATAAAGCACTCCACACCACAAGTGAATTAGCCTAAAGGCATAAGAATGCAGCATTATGGTCAATACTTAACTTTTGAATATGGTTGATTTTGAAAACAACAATACTGATAATTTTGTACTGCTAATTGTAATTGATATTACGACAAATTCTAGCCTCAGCTGCATCATCATAAGCCCACTGACATCAGCAGGGTTGCATGGGTAATTTTCTTTAAAATATTTCTATGATTTCTTTAAAGTTGAGACTATCCATTAAGAATGCTTTTGTAATACACATGAGTGTATTATCCTCCATGGAGCCTGATCTTGCACTGCTGAACCTGTGCAATGACAGCAAGATCTTAAATATTCTATGGGTCCAATCCTTCAAATACTTAATACTGTACTGGGAATAGTGCTTATTACCTGAATAATCTTAAAGAGACACATGTGTAAAGGATGCAT
Organism: Chrysemys picta bellii; assembly: GCF_011386835.1. Lineage (NCBI taxonomy): Eukaryota > Metazoa > Chordata > Testudines > Emydidae > Chrysemys > Chrysemys picta. The sequence continues at coordinate 33,364,502 of NC_088799.1, forward strand.
GTGTTAAAAGTGAACTAAATCAGGAGAATTTGCCAAAGCAAAACTAATACTTAAAATAAGTTGTAAATGTTTTTTACCGTTTTAAATCTGTGTGAAACTTGAGAAAGCCTGGCAATATCTTCAAGCTCCAGAAAGGAAATGATGTACAGGAGCAATGGGTCAGGAAGCCGTTCCAGGAAGTCAAAGTTACCCCGGCACAGATTGAAGATATGTTCCAGAATGTTGGCACCAAAAACTACAGCAATTTGAACTGTGATTCAAAGAAACCCAACAAAGAAAGAGATTTGTAAATGCCTTTATATTCCCTCCCAATGTATAGGGATAATCTTACATGTATCGTCAAAAAACAGAACAACTCCAATTTAAAAGGTAAGCAGATACATTTCTGGAGGTTTTCTAGATAAACACTTACAATTCTGAAAACCCTTAGCATTAATAATATAAAATATAATATTCTAAGTTTGTTCCACGTACAGAGCTACCACAGACATCAATAGGAGTCTTACATAGCATAGGATATGGCTCAAAATTTGGACATTGACCAGCATAGTTCTAACTCTTCTCCGCTCACTGTTGAACATTGATGTCAGCAAAGCAGCAGCAACAAGACTTAACTGAAACTTGTCCAATACCATTTTGCGCAGGTAAGAGAGATTGAATACAAGTTTTTTATATTGTGCTATACGCTAATGCAGTGTTTCCCAAACTTGGGATGCCGCTTGTTTAGGGAAAGCCCCTGGCGGGCCGGGCCGGTTTGTTTACCTGCCGCGTCCGCAGGTCCAGCCGATCACTGCTCCCACTGGCCACGGTTCCCTGCTCCAGGCCAATGGGAGCTGCTGGAAGCGGTGCTGGCCGAGGGCCGTAGTGGTCGCCGCTTCCAGCAGCTCCCATTGGCCTGGAGCAGGGAACCGTGGCCAGTGGGAACCATGATCGGCCGGTCCTGCGGACGCAGCAGGTAAACAAACTGGCCCGGCCCGCCAGGGGCTTTCCCTAAACAAGCGGCGTCCCAAGTTTGAGAAACACTGCACTAATGAGTAGATTTAGAAAACAATGAAAATTGCATTCATCTTTAAAATAGTTCAAACTTTGCACTTTTGGTGCATCCTTCCTGTGTTTCTTGTTTTAAATATTTGTTCTTCAAAAAACAAAACATGTTCTTGAATGTGCTATTGTTTATTTAATTTTAATATGCATCTTTATTAGTGACCTGTAGTACATTTTGGAGTTGTGTTTTGTTTAAGATCTAATTACAGGAGCTCTGTAATTTAGATTTGGACAGGGATATGTTCACAGTGGGCTCCCTTTTCATTTCAAAACAAAGCTGTTTTATTTACAATTAACAAATTATTACAAATCCAAACTAGTTTTCCTCACAATTGAGCTATAGTTTTACTAAGTGAGGAGTGGTATATATATCTTCTGGCATATGTTATACTCACAAAAAGATACAAATAGAATAGTGGAAGCTAAGACATGGAAAAGGCCTGAAATTTAATCCATAATCTGCCAATGTAGGAATTTTCCTTCCAGTATATTTTAAAGTATTTTGTCTAGGCTAACTTTAAATTATGCAAGCTATGAGGCGTTCATAATTCTCTTGAAACATTCTTCTAAAAATCCAGCAGATCTCACTATTAAGATTTTTTTTTTATATTCAGACTAATTCTCTTTCTTAATTGCATTCCTTAATTTCTACAGTACTTATGCCCCTTTGTACCATCTCACATAATTCCTTTTCTTCTGTGGTGTTTACATCCTCTTTTAATACTTGTACACAGCTATGTCCCTTTTTGCTGTTATTTAACACACAGTCCTTTCAATCTTTCCTGCTAAATCAATCCCTCCAGTTTTTTAATTTTGTTTTATTCTTCTCTGAATTCTCTCCACTTTGCCTATATGATCCTGGTACTAAGGCAACTAGCAGCAAATGCAGTACAGTAGGACTTCAGAATTACGAATACCACAGTTATGAACTGACTGGTCAACCACACACCTCATTTGGAAGTATAAGTATGCTATCAGACAGCAGAGACCCCTTACCCCAACAAAAGCAAATACTGTACACTACAGTACTATGTTAAATGTAAACTACTAAAAAAATTAAGGGGACATTTGAAAAAAGATTTGACAAAGTAAGGTAGCTGTTTCTGTCCTTGTTTCATTTAAATTAAGATGATTAAAAGCAGCATTTTTCTTATTCATAGCAAAGTTTCAAAGCTGTATTACATCAATATTCAGTTGTAAAATTTTGAAAGAACAACCATAATGTTTTGTTCAGAGTTACGAACAACCCCCATTCCAAGGTGTTCATAACTCAGAGGTTCTACTGTATTCTGTGTGTGCTCTCACCATAACCATATAAAGGGGGACTATCGCCTTCCTGCTCTGTCATGTCTGAGTAGACAGCCCAACATTTCATGAGATTTCTTTTTACTGCATATCACATTGCAAGCTCTTGTCTAATTTGCAGTGCGCTATCCCCTATAGATAACTCTTTGCTTTGCTGCTTTCCAAATACTTCAGTCCCATTTAATATCTGTGATTTGGATTACCTTCTCCCAATGCTATTGTTTTGCATCTGCTCAGTTTTAGGGCAAAATCTTGTCCTGACTTCATATAGCTGTTCTGTGGTCTAGGAATGGATTGGTGCTTGTTGCTCACTATCCTGAGAGCTATCCTTTCAATGCAGGCCCTGCATGACTGCTCCAGCTCTATGTCTCCGAGCAGCACACCATGGGGCTGAGAGTCTTGTGTGGGCCCTAATTACATATTTTTGTTACTAAAGCAGCAAAAATATAAGATTAAAAAGATTCTACATGAAAAAAATATTTTTCTACAACAAAAAATATTAATTCCTTTTTACAATTCAACTAACATTCTATCTGCTCCTGCGAAAAAAGCTACTATTGAGCTACAATGTATTCAGGAAAGGGAAATAAAAAGAGAGAGAAAGAAAGAGAGTTGCTTCAACTGAAGACAAGGTAAGGGAGGCTAGGCTACAATGGTATGGGTATATCCAGCAGAGACATGCAAGCTATGTCAGTATGATGGTTCTTTCAATGATCATGGATGGAATGCCATCAAGGGTGATACCAAAGACTCAGTACATAGAGCGGATATCAAAGACCAATTTGCACAACAACCTGGCATATAATCAAGAGTTTTGGAAGAAGGCTATAAAAATCACGGACCTTGAATAAGGGAAGTACAAAAAAGAAGAAAAACAAGAAAGAGAAAGAGATTCCTTTTGTAAAGTATTTTTAGAATACCTAGAAGAGTTTTTGAAACAGAAAGTTGTGCCCAGATCAAAGAATAGCTGGAAAAAATTTCTGTTCACTTTTGTGCTGTATGTCAAGGGAAGCTATTCTGTATAAAAATAATTTCCCTTTAACAAAGGCCTGCGGTCAAGCCAGTAAATGTTCTGGTTCTTGACTATCAATAGACTGGAGCATGATTTAAATATCAACATTTGCAGTGGAAGTCTTATTGATAATACTAAACATACTGGTTGTGAGGGATCAGGGATCTTGAACCTAGGTCAGTGGGTCCTCAGGCAGTCCTCATACTTCAGCCACCACCCAGCAGCTTGCTGGTAACAGCAGGGATTGTGGACTAGTGGACCTAGCTCACCATAGGCACAAAGCTCCCAGTGGGAGGAAAAGTCTGGCTTTGACCATTGGCTTGATTCCCAACTCTGTCTCGGACACTGACCTCCAGTTCCTGGAGCCTGATTCCTGCTCTAACCACTAGTCCTGACCATCATTCCTCTGACCACCAGGCATAATCGCCTATGTCCTGGTCTACGACAGTTTGTTCAGACCACCAACCCCTCCGAGTCGGGTCCAGCCAGGTATGGACCTAGTGGAGTTCCCCTTAATCCAAGAAGCACTGGCACTCCATGAGCAGGTTCCCCACCACCAGACAGACAACCAAGTTGTTCAGGTGCAGATCACAGAGCTGGTTGCCAAGAATCAGGCACTGCAGGGGGAAGTCCATCAACTCTGTGCAAAGAACAATGTGCTCTGGGCCCTGTTGGCTCTATCAGCCCCTGAGCTAGGACCTGTCATCCTCCCCCTACCAGAGTGTGTGTGTGTGGGGGGGGGACTCCAGTGGGGGATTGTTCCAAATTTTGAGGTTTTGTGAACCAGTTGTGCCTCTTGTTCTTGCTTCACTCTCAAATATACTTGTCAACCAACCAAGGTAGGCCTAGTTGTCAGCCTGCTGACTGGTGAGGCATTGAACTAGGCCTTCCCCCCGTTGGAGACCAGCAGTCTGGTGCTATCTAGCTAGGACACTTTCCAGAGAGCAATATCAACCATCTATGGTGATCCCTATGCTCTCTCTGCCAAGGCCACCTTGTAGAAATTCCAAGAAGGGTCAGGCACGGCTATTTCCTATGCAGCACACTTCTGCGGTCTCATATCGGACACAGAGTGGAATGAGGCAGCCCTACTGTTTCAGTTCCAATGGGGCCTGTGGAACGAGATCAAGGATGAGTTGGCCAAAGTCTGAAGGATCTGGGTGCCTTTATCAATCTTGTCATCTGGATTGACAATCAGCTTTGTGAATGGTGGGAAGAAAGAAGATGGGCAGGGTTGGAGCTGCACCCACCACTATTGGGTCCTGCTCCACAAGCTGAGACAATGCAGGTCGACCTGGCCCACCTACTGCTCATGCCTGAGAAAAGGGGGCATCGGTGATGTTTTAGCCTGTTCTTCTAATGTGGTGGACCAGGTCACTTTATCTCTGATTGTGCCACTAGGACACCAGACTGAAGAGACCCAGGAAAACAAGCCAGCCCAGGCCCAGTAAAGGGGGCTGATCTGAACACTTTGACAAAATGTTCCACGTATCTAGAAACATGGTCCTATCTGTAATGCATGCTGAATGCCATCAACCAACACCACATGTCCCAGGGTGCTGCCTTCCAATCCCTCCACCGCAGGCCCTCATTGACTCCGGTGATAACTTTATTGACCTGGATGCAGTCTGGACCCTGCAGATTCCCCTAAGGCCCAAGCCTATTCCAGACCTAGTAGATACAACTGCCAGGTCCCCCTATCCTGCCGGCCAGTGGTCACAGAGATTGTGCCCCTGCAGGTCACCATCCAAGGGCATTGAGAGATGCTGCAGTTTAGGGCCATTTGCGCCTTTCATTTCCCCCTGATCCTGGGTATTTCCTCCCTAAACTTCTCATTCACTGGCATGAACTAAAGGGTCAGTTTCTTTTCAGAATATTGCTGGCAGCACTGCTTGACCCCAGGAAGTACAGAGCACACAGTAGAACCCCAACCATCACAAGCCAGTTGTTGGTCCAACAGACTCATTCACTGATCCTGAGCCTCAACTTCCACCCCAGAACAGTGATTTTGCTAATGTATTTGAAAAAAGGATGGAGAAATCCTACCCCTCACAGGGATTATGACTGTCCGATTAAACTGAAACCGGGAACAAAAATTCCATTTAGTCGTATTTATGCCATGTCTGATCCTGAACTGGTCGACCTTCGCACCTACCTGCAGGAGAACCTGGCCAAGGGCTTTATTGCAAGTCCACCTCGCCTACTGGGGTACCTGTCCTCTTAGTTAAGAAGAAAGATGGTAGCCTCCAACTTTGTATGGACTACCAAACACTACATCAGGTCACCATTAGGAACAGATATCCCTTACCTCTAGCTCCTGAATTACTGGACACACACACACACACACACAAAGTTGGACTTCTGCGGTGCATATAGCCTTGTAGGGGATAAATGGAAGACTGCCTTTTGAATCCACTGTGGACATTTTGAATACCTTGTGAATTCAAGACTGTTGCTGACCTCTGGCTCCTGACTCCAGTTCTGACTACTAGGTCTGACTGCCAATGTCCCATCTATGACACTGGTCTAGAATGCAGTGATGTGCAGATTTGTAGATCAATTCACTGGAATTAGAGTTATCTAATTTATCTGTGTTTTTATACTATGCTCATCTAGCTGTCATGTGCACAGGGTCAATTGTCTTCCCATTGATCTAGGTTATAAAACTACAGTGGGCTCTGGTGCCAAGAATTTTCTTGGTAAATATAAGGCAAGATAAAAGAAGTGTGTTTTGCCTTTTGCTATGAAGGTTCTGAGGTTCTTGAGCATCTTAATATATTCAGGAAAGAGTTCCACAGTCATGGGCCAGATGGCAAGAAAGTGATGTCTCCTGCCCACTCCTGAGGTTGAATAACAAGGAGTCCAGTGGCACTTTAAAGACTAACATTTATTTGGGCATAAGCTTTCATGGGTAAGAAACCTCACTTCTTCAGATGCATGGAGTGAAAGTTACAGATGCAGGCATTATGTAATGACACATGAAGAGAAGGGAGTACCTCACAGGTGGAGACAGGGCCAATTCAATCAGGGTGGATGTAGTACACACCAAAAAATATATGAGGAGGTGTCAATTCCAGGAGAGGCAAAGCTGCTTTTGTAATGAGCCAGCCACTCCCAGTCCCTATTCAAGCCCAAATTAATGGTGTTAAATTTGCAAATGAATTTTAGTTCTGCCGTTTCTCTTGGAAATCTGTTTCAGAAGTTTTTTTGTTCAAGAATAGTTACTTTTAAATCTGTTATAGACTGTCCAGGGAGGTTGAAGTGTTCACCTACTGGCTTTTGTATGTTACTATTCCTGATATCCGCTTTGTGTCCATTTATTCTTTTATGACAGAGTAAGCAACGAGGTTTGCTACAGGGATTGGTTCCTGGTGTGCTTAAAACTACAATAACCACCTGGGGAAGTGAGGAAACAGATTGACAGAGCGAGACGGGTACCCAGAAATCACCTACTACAGGACAGGCCCAACAAGGAAAATAACAGAACACCACTGTCCATCACGGACAGCCCCCAGCTAAAATCTCTCCAGTGCATTATCAACGATCTACAACCTATCCTGGAAAATGATCCCTCACTCTCACAGATCTTGGGAGGTAGGCCAGTCCTCTCTTACAGACAACCCCCCAACCTGAAGCAAATACTGACTAGCAACTACACACCACATCATAGAAACACCAACTCAGGAACCAATCCCTGTAGCAAACCTCGTTGCCTACTCTGTCCCCATATCTACTCTAGCGACACCATCAGAGGACCCAACCACATCAGCCACACCATCAAGGGCTCATTCACCTGCACGTCTACTAATGTTATATATGCCATCATGTGCCAGCCATGCCTCTCTGCCATGTACATTGGCCAAACTGGGCAGTCCTTACATAAAAGAATAAATGGACACAAATCGGACATCAGGAATGGTAACATAAAAAAGTCAGTAGGTGAACACTTCAACCTCCCTGGACAGTCTATAACAGATTTAAAAGTAACTATTCTTGAACAAAAAAACTTTTGAAACAGATTTCCAAGAGAAACGGCAGAACTAAAATTCATTTGCAAATTTAACACCATTAATTTGGGCTTGAATAGGGACTGGGAGTGGCTGGCTCATTACAAAAGCAGCTTTGCCTCTCCTGGAATTTACACCTCCTCATCTATTATTGGAAGTAGACTACATTCACCCTGATCCAATTGGCCCTGTCAACACTGGTTCTCCACTTGTGAGGTACTCCCTTCTCTTCATGTGTCATTATATAATTCCTGCATCTGTAACTTTCACTCCATGCATCTGAAGAAGTGAGGTTTTTTACCCATGAAAACTGATGCCCAAATACATCTGTTAGTCTTTAAGGTGCCACCGGACTCCTTGTTGTTTTTGTGGATACAGACTAACACAGCTCCCCTGATATCGGAGGTTGAATAGTGTATTCAACATGAGACCAGGTTGCAAGATGCAGTTAAGGACTGACTTTCTTAATATTGATTATATGTTAGATAACCTATAACAGCAAAATGTTTAGGAATAGGTCTTAAAAGCAGTATGTAGGACTTTCAGGTACAAAGGATATTTACTGAAGACCCTGGCAACAAAGATAGGAATCTGAGGAAACTCCTCTCTTTCCCAAATACTATCTAGTGAGACTTTGATAGCTGCTCAGTATTCTCATCCAGTTAAAATGTCATAAGACCATACTTTGAACATGGCATTAATATTGTCATGACACTTTTTTTCATAACTTGGTTAAAAAGTTGCAGGATACCCCCTACTATAATCCTCTTTGAGGAAATTCCCTTAGAAAATACTGTAAAGATCCAGACACAAAAACAAGTACTGGATAGCCCATGTAATCAGACTCATGCATGACAGAGTCAACTCTTTATTTAAAAAAAAAAATAGTCCACAACACGCATCTACTTCAAGCTAAATGGCTAACCAAAAGGCTACAATCCAATTCTTTGCTGCTTCAATAAAAATGAGTTTATTACAAAATGCGAGTTTCTTTCTACACGTAGGTATGAATGTATTAACATGTGAATTGTTTGTGGATGCTCTCAAAATGTATTTAGCTGTATTTATTTTATTTCTGTAAAAATACCTTGTGACGTTGCACTCTATATGATTTTATGAAAAAATGCTAATGTAACTGGAATATGCTTCATGCAAAAGGTTTCTTGTAAGGTATCATTTTACAAAGCTTATAATCTACTGAGTATGATCATCCTATTTGTATAAATGTACCACTCTTGTATCTGAAACTAGAAATATGAAATATAACTCTGAGGGCCTATTATAATTATGCAAAGTGTGGGCCATTAATGGTGGTTTGGAATCTTGATGACTCCCATTAACCAGGACAATTGACTGCAGATGGCTCTGTTTTACCTGTAAATCTTCCTGTATATGTGTGTGCTGGCAAGTGGGTAATGAAGTCTCAGGGCAGGTCTTCACTACGGGGGGGGGGGGGGGGGTCGATTTAAGATTCACAAATTCAGCTGCACGAATAGCATAGCTGAATTCGACGTATCGGAGCCGACTTACCCCGCTGTGAGGACGGCAGCAAAATCGACCTCCGCGGCTCCCCGTCAACGGCGCTTACTCCCACCTCTGCTGGTGGAGTAAGAGCGTCAATTCGGGGATCAATTGTCGCGTCCTGACGAGACGCGATAATTCGATCCCCGAGAGATCGATTTCTACCCGCCGATTCAGGCGGGTAGTGTAGACCTAGCCTTAGAGTGACATGTGATCATGTCACCTGAACTGGAATCCATCTTTAACCTTGTGCTTTTCCATTGAGAAGGGGGTGGGGAGACCCAGAGTGACAAAGGATTCCCACCTTATGCAAAAGATAGATAAGTGGGTGGAACAGAGAAAAGGGAGAGCCATCATGAGGAATCCCCTAGCTACCACCTGAGCTGAAACAAGGGCTCTACCAGGTGTAATCAGGCACAGACTCATCCCTGTGGCGCCTCCTGCTGGTCATCCAGGGGAATTAGCTCAGCCAGCATCCAGAGCGCCCTCTGCAGGTCATGTGTCCCGCCTTGACCCTGGTGCCCTTGGCTTGGGTGCTGTCCCCCTGGCAGTACCCCACTCTCTCTCTGGGTCTCCCCACTCAGGGGAACCCCTATCCCAATGTCGCCTCAGTCATAGCTACTGCCAGTCACCATCTAGCCCTCACGCCCTGGGGCAGACTGCAGTCTATCAGCCAATCATCACAGGCAACAAAGGGTTTGGACTGGCTGCCTTTACCCACCCTCAGGTTGCCCCTCTGCAACCCCAATACCTATATGGGCCTAGGACCAGGCCCTGCAGCCTGGGGAGTTGCTGGCCTACGGCTTCCCAGCCCCCAAGGCCTTTCCCCAGCCCTGCCTCACTCTGGGTCCCCGGGTGAGTTCCCCAGCAACCAGGCCTACGCCTAGGCCTGTCTCTCTCCAGTCAGAGGGAGACTCCTCAGTTTCTGGCTGCCCTGGCCTTCTTGTAAGGCTGAGTTGCTCAGTTTGGGGCATGGCCCCAGCTGCAGCCACTTCCCCAATCAGCCGGGGTTTTGCTCCTTTTTACAGCCCCAGCCCACGGCAGGGCTTTTCCAACCCCTTCAGGGCTGGAGTGGGTATTCACCCTGCTACACAGGGGAAAGGATTGTGCCCAGACTAGGAAGGCGTCCACTCTGTGAAAGAGACTTATTGAAACATCTTTCAGGGTGAGATTTTATCTGTACTCAGTTGTATTACTGTATTAGGCTTAGATTTGTGTGTTTTATTTTATTTTGCTTGGTAATTCACTTTGTTCTGTCTGTCACTATTTGGAACCACTTAAATCCTACTTTCTGTATTTAATAAAATCACTTTTTCCTTATTAATTAACTCAGAGTATGTGTTAATACCTGGGGGGCAAACAGCTATGCATCTCTCTCTATCAGTGTTATAGAGGGCGAACAATTTATGAATTTACCCTGTATACGCTTTATACAGGGTAAAACGGATTTATTTGGGATTTGGACCTCATTGGGAGTTGGACATCTAAGTTGCTTTCAATGAAGCCTACAGCTGTTAGGGGACGTGGTTCAGACCCTGGGTCTGGGTTTGCAGCAGGCTAGTGGGTCTGGCTCAAACCAGGCAGGGTACTGAAGTCCTAAGCTGCCAGGGTAGGAAAGCAGGGGCAGAAGTAGTCATGGCACATCACTTGGCAGTTCCCAAGAGGGTTTCTGTGATCCAACCCGTCACATACCCATCGGCTCTATGAGCTCAGATGTGAAAAAATTACATAAGGGTATGTTTGAATACCCTCAGAGCTCACTGAGATTCTCATGCCTAAGAGCAACTGATAGTATTTAGTGACTTGCACCAGTTGTTCATTCTTATCAGGGACTTAAATAGATTTTCTCTCCTTCCCTTGGAATGTGAAGATCTAGAATGTGTGCCTTCTACTATCTTCCATGAATGTACAGTGATGCTGTAAACCGGCCTTGAAAAATCATAAAAATTTACTAACCCAGGCACCAAATCTACTCTCTCCACCCTCTCATCATCACTATGATAATTATGATGAGAAATAAGTGATCTTACATAGCTGTCAAAAAAAAAAAACCTCACTCTAAGCAGATGGATAATTAGTATTTTAGAAGGCTGCAGTTAATGTTATCAAAATTGAAAAAATGTGTAAGGCTGTTTTGAGGTATTTCTCCCAGATTATGTTATGAAGCCATTTTGTTCCCAGATTTTACACAATAATGAAGGCTTGTTAATGCTGCATACTGTATGAATGTTTCTTTCAATGTTAAGAATAGCAAGTTTATTTATATGGTTAAGAAAGTAGATCAATGGTTTACTACTATGCAGCACATGCACTGGATCTGCTCATAGAATGGTATGCACATTTGTTATTACTACAAAAACTACAATAGCAAAAAAATCAGCTTACAGCCATGAATGTGTAGACTGTAACAGAAATCTAAGTAACCAGGAAGTATTAAAAAGTTTATTTGAAAATGATTACTTCATAGGCTTTCTACTGGATGCTTCGAATGCCTGCAGGGATTAGTGGCAGGCATAATGTTTTATTTGCAAGGGAATATATTTTACCTCATGTTTGCTTGACAGGAATAAATCAAATGATATTGTTATAGCACTCTTTTTGTGAACATCTCTAAGCACTTTACGTTACAAAACCCCCCCATAAAATTAAGACTAACTATACGAAGGCAATGTAAAGTTCTAATTAATTCTTAAGACTAAATATAAATTTAGCTACTGGCCTGAAAGAGTGCAATGTCAGCAGAATGTACTACATACGCTTAGGATCAAATCCTGGCCCTACTTAAGTCAGTGGGGATTTTTGTCACTGACTTCAACTGAAACTGACTTTGGCATAAATTTCAATAAAAATAATTAGATTGCTGTTCCAATAACAGTTTTGACAGCAAAGTTTTGAGGAACCTCTGAATATCTGAGGGAAATAGCAGCAAGACTTGTAAGCTAGGAGGTGAGAAAAAGACACAAAAAGGTCTGAGTATTTATGTGAGACAGCAGGTGAGGTGATCTGGAATAGTTCCAAGACTGTTTAAAATACAATAATGGTTAATATGATCCACAAAGGAAAATTTGGTATATAAAAAAGTGACCCTGAGATGATTATCTTTGGAAACAGGAAGAAACTTTTTTACAGTAAGTGGGACAAACTGACCTGGGCTTCAATAGTGCCCATGTAATGAGGTTCAGAATCACCAGTAGTACTTTCAAAAGAAGCATGCAAATACAATACAAATTAGATCCCAAGATAAAACCTTGAATGAATCTAGAAACATTTTTAGCAACACTAGAAATACAAGCGCCAAAGGAAAAAAACTGCATATGTTGGTAAGGATTTAATTATTTCTATTTGAACAACATGCCAGATATCACAATACACGTGTTTCACTGTGACATGATTCAGGTATCAAATGCCACAGAAAGGTCCAACAATATATACAGTGACACAAAAGCTTTGCTATTACATATGCACAGGTTACTACAGAGCTGAAGAAAAGCTTACTTATGGGTGCTAAAAGAAAAACTAATTACATTTGTCAAATAAATCATTAGGAAGGGTTGCTAGAATTCAGCTGTAAACACTGTTAGCAATCTCTCACAGGAAACAAAGGGTACCAAAAGGCTACTCATCATTCACACTATATTTCCTAAAAAGCTCAAGTTGTTTTAAAAATTGATATTACCACTGCCAAGTTAAAACATTGTGGAAGACTACTGCATCTGAAGAAACAGGGATATTAAAAATATCAGCAGTAAAAGAGTTGAATATATTGAAGGACTTCTAAGCATCCGCCAAGAATCGAATTAGCAATCAATTTTGTTCGGTTTTATTGCAAATTTGTCATTTACAAACAAACAAAAAAATTATGCTAATTAAGAGTTAAATTTAAACTGAACTAATCTTAATAACTTAAACCAACTTGATCTGTGGTCTTGTTTTTCTTTCAATCTGAAGTTGATATATACACCTCTACCCCGATATAACACGACCCGATATAACACTAATTCAGATATAATATGGTAAAGCAGTGCTCGGGGGGGGGGGGGGCGCGCGAGGGCCTGCGCTCTCCAGCAGATCAAAGCAAGTTTGATATAACGCAGTTTCACCTATAACGCGGTAAGATTTTTTGACTCCCCGAGGACAGCGTTATATTGGGGTAGAGGTGTATTACCAATTGCTTTCATTGTGGTGCTTGTGTTCCATCACTTGGAAGTGACATGTCTTTACAGATCATCATTCAAAAAATGTGATAAACCAGAAGATACCATCTGTATCCAAGATATTTCTTTACATGACACAGGAGCATCTAATCAAAAGTGTCACAGTTACCAGGTAACTATACCTCTGTCCCCTCTTGGTCTCTTTGAGTATGTCTACAGAGGGATAAAAAACCCTGGGCTGGCCCAGGTCAGCTGATCCAGGCTCACAGGGCTTGTGCTCTAAGACTGAAAAAATCACTGTGTAGATGTTCAAGTTCGGGCTAGAGCCTGAGGTCTGGGACCCTGTGAGGATGCAGAGTCTCAGTACTTGGGTTCCAGCCTGAGCCTGAAAGTCTGGACAGAGAATTTTAGCCCCAAAACCTGAGCCTGAGTCAGCTGTGGATCTTTTATTCTTCTGTAGACATACCCCTAGAGTGTACTCCCCAAATCTCAGGCCTTGAGCTGTTACCTTTCTTGGAGTGAAATCATGTGATTCTCCCACTCTTAGACCAGCCTTGAGCTGCAGTTCCCAGGTACTAACCATGATTATCTCAGCAGGTCTCAGTTAGGTTCATTCCCTGTTGTTCTGTTCCCTCCAGGACCTATAACCAGTGGTGTCCAATGACCAGACGGCCTTCTTTAAACAAAATATTGTTTTATGTAGAACAGTGGTTTTCAATCTTTTTTCATTTGCAGATCCCTAAAAATTTCAAATGGAAGTGGAGACCACTGGAAATCTTAGGCACAGGCCACAAGCTGAAAACCATTGTTCTATAGTAATTACAACCTGTTGTGGACCCCTTAGACAGTCTGCGGACCTCCAGAGGTCCACAGGTTGAAAACCATTGATTTAGAACCAAACCATTTCAGAGAAAAAGATCTTAAAACAAAGAGACTGTACACATATCTAGTTAAGGAAGGGCCCAACTGCTTCAGATGTTGCCACAGGACCTGTTTCTGTCTCCCTGACAGTCTGTTCTCCCCAGGAACAGCTGAGAACTCCCCTCCTGGAGTCTTTTTAACTGTTTCATGTCCCTTTGAATTATTGTGGGAATCTGAAAGTAGCAGCTTCACCGATAATAACATTGTCACTGTCTTGTAATCTCCCTGCTAGGATTTGTTGGAAGGAAGCTTATCTAGAGCTTGTGTTGCCTTTCTGCTTCTTTTTCTAACAGCCCCGCATTAACTGAAATGAATACATTCATATTGGAAAGCCCAATAACCCAGCAGGAGCTATTTCAATAACCAATCACGTACAATATTTATAAAGTTACAGAGCAGTGTTCCTAGAGTTACATAGAAGTTCCATGTTTGCCACAATAAGTGTATAGTCTTTTTCTAAGTCTTACTTTGAAGAGATGGATCATCCAAGAAATATTCATGAGATTCTTTAAGTTCCCCAGGCTTTGCTTCACGAAATTCACTTCTAAGAGAGATTTTCCACCATCTGAAAATTACCTGTGATTGATAAGAAGATATTGGCAAGAATTAATGAACATCAACTACTAGTGGATAGAATATATAACTATAATCCTGAATTTTAATAGTAACAACTATTTCATTTCTAAGTATGTATAAATTGTCATACTGGATCAGACCATAGCTACTCCCAATGGCCACATCTGATGCTTCAAAGGAAACAAATAAACAAACAAAAAAAACCCCAACCACCTTAATGCACCTAGACAAGTGTGAATGCTGTATATGCAGGGAATATTCTTTCTTTATCACTGCATGACAACTTTTTATATCCTTAAGCGTGAGATTTAATTAATATCTTGACTTGTATAACTACAAATATTCTTTTTCATTCTGCATTTAGCAGCAGATGTGTGTGTACCAAAGGATAAAATTAAAAATACATATAATGAAGATGCACTGTTTACATACTCTAAATGAAAATTTCAACTAAAAATGCTGATTATAATCTGAATAATGAAAGGCTCTGATGAAAAATGGGAGTACAGTTCACTAGATAGGTGTTGCAGAATAAGCAAGTTAGAAACCTTAAAACCATCAACCTCAGCCTAGACCAATCCACACAAGCAGTCCATTTCCTGGACACCACTGTGCTAATAAGCAATGGTCACATAAATACCACCCTATACCGGAAACCTATTGACCGCTATACTTACCTACATGCCTCTAACTTCCATCCAGGACACACCACATGATCCATTGTCTACAGCCAAGCTCTAAGGCTAGGTCTACACTACCGGGGGGCGGGGGGGGAGGGTCGACCTAAGATATGCAACTTCAGCTACGTGAATAGCATAGCTGAAGTTGTGTATTTTAGGTTGACTTACCTCACTGTGAGGACAGCAGCGAGTCGACCACTGCCGCTCCGCCGTCAACTCCGCTTCCGCCTCTTGCCGCGGTGGATTTCCGGAGTCGACGGCAAAGCGATCAGGGATCGATTTTATCGCATCCTCACTAGACGCGATAAGTCGATCCCCAATAGATCGATTGCTACCCGCTGATCCGGCGGATAGTGAAGACGTGCCCTTAGATACAACCGCATTTGCTCCAATCCCTCAGACAGATTGAAGCACCTACAAGATGTCTATCAAGCATTCTTAAAACTACAATACCCACCTGCTGAAGTGAAAAAACAGATTGACAGAGCCAGAAGAGTACCCAGAAGTCACCTACTACAAGACAGGCCCAACAAAGAAAATAACAGAACGCCACTAGCCGTCACTTTCAGCCCCCAACTAAAACCTCTCCAGCGCATCATCAAAGATCTACAACCTATCCTGAAAGATGATCCCTCACTCTCACAGATCTTGGGAGACAAACCTGCCCTCGCTTACAGACAACCCCCCAAGCTGAAGCAAATACTCACCAGCAACCACACACCACAGAACAAAAACACTAACCCAGGATCCTATCCTTGTAACAAAGCCCGATGCCAACTCTGTCCACATATCTATTCAAGTGACATCATCATAGGACCTAATTACATCAGCCACGCCATCAGGGGCTCGTTCACCTGAACATCTACCAATGTGATATATGCCATCATGTGCCAGCAATGCCCCTCTGCCATGTACATTGGCCAACTGGACAGTCTCTACATAAAAGAATAAATGGACACAAATCTGACATCAAGAATCATAACATTCAAAAACCAGTAGTAGAACACTTCAACCTCTCTGGCCACTCAGTAACAGACTTAAAGGTGGCAATTTTGCAACAGAAAACTTCAAAAACAGACTCCAGCGAGAAACTGCTGAACTTGAATTAATATGCAAATTAGACATCAACTTAGGCTTGAATAGAGACTGGGAATGGCTGAGTCATTACACACACTGAATCTATTTCCCCATGTTAAGTATTCTCACACCTCTTGTCAAACTCTCTGTAATGGGCTATCTTGATTATCACTACAAAAGTTTTTTCTCTTAATTAATTAGCCTCTTAGAGTTGGTAGGACAACTCCCACCTTTTCATGTTCTCTGTATGTGTATATATATCTCCTTACTATATGTTCCATTCTATGCATCTGATGAAGTGGGCTGTAGCCCATGAAAACTTATGCTCAAATAAATTTGTTAGTCTCTAAGATGCCACAAGTACTCCTGTTCTTTTTGCGGATACAGACTAACACAGCTGCTACTCTGAAACCTAAAATTAAAAAGTTAAGTGTTAACATTTAAATTATTATCTTTATGTTTCAAAGTTGATATTCTACTAAGATGAATGGGGCAGTACCCATCTCTTAGAACTATAGTTTCCAGCTCCCTGCAATAACTACATCATTTTACATTCAATTAAGATTTTTAAGGTTCACTTTGCAACAAACGGGGCTAGAAAGATTGTTTTTAAAGCAAACCAAAAAAAAAATTAAAACAGATTATTGAGCACATAACTGAGGCAAGAGATTAATTCATTGGTGAATCCAGTGGCCATGGAACTGTGGAATACAAGGAGCCCTGCCTAATAGTCATTTTCCTGGATCTCTTTTAAAATACTATGTAGCATGCTTGAGCAGTTGTTACTCTCTCTCTTTTTAGTATCTTATTACTATTATTTTAAATAAGTCAATCTTCACAAGTCAGGAAAAACGGATACCACTATTGTCGACACTCAAAAATCAAGAGTCTAGCCTCCAAAAATCATAAGATTTGTTTAAAAATCTTGAGATTTTTAAAAATAGCAAGTATTGGGTTCTTTTTACTTGCTTTCTGGCTTTTGAGTTTTTGGGGTGCACTTGCTTCACATTTTCAAGCTTTTCTCTGCATCTGTAGCAGAGCTGCATTACACAGTTGGGCCAGCTGCTGGCTGAGTTTTTCCTTCCCAACCTTCCCAATAAAGACTCACTGTCATGCCCTGTCTTTCAGGCCTTTCTTCCAGGGCACTGTTTTATTAATGCAAAGAAAACTCACAACTTACACAGGCTGTCAGGATCCAGAGGCTGGCCAGCTGACTAACACACAGCTAGTCACAGGAGGCAACTTCCTCTTGCAGTCCCCCTTCAACTGAGCCCTGTCACCCTTTAATAGAAAAAAACCTGACCCCTTCTCAGCTGGGTCTGATAAGTTGAACATGGCAGGCCCCCTGGACTTAAAGGGGCACTGTGTTATAGCAAACATGAGGGCTGGAAACTTACTTTTTTTAAAAATGAAAGCTGAAATTTTCTTGCAATATCAGAATTCCAGCAACTGGGCTTTAAAACACTAAAATGTGTGAGACTTGCAATAAAATCTCAAGAGTTGGCAGCACAAATGTCTACACTGGGGGTTTTTTCCTCAGTGAAGTTACAACACAGTAGCTCTACCAGTGCAAATCCATAGTATAAAGCAGTGACATGTACCAGATACCGCTTACCCTGATTTGAAAAAAGCCAAGTGGAGACCAGCTATAAATAACTGCCTTCTCTGTACTTATCTGATATAGTCTCTTATCATGTCATCCGTGCCTAGTTTGCTTCAACAGCAATGCCAGCCTTGACATTCTGTTTACCCATCTTCCTCATATCTGTGCACTTCCTTCCACAATTCCTTTTATATATGGAACACTGATCCTTCTTCAGTTGGAAGCTGCTATTGTAATTTAAATCCCTCTGGAATACCCACTACTTCTGCAATGCCCCAAGAAATTAATTAATTGATTAGTCTTCTGCTTATTCATTCTATAGATCTTAAAAAACAAAACTAAACAAAAAACTTGACTGCATCATAGTGTGCACTAGACTTCACTGAGTACCACTGTAATCTTATTAATGTTGCCTCTGTCTTATCTCATCTACTCCTCCCTACCATCTTGTTACCTTATCTATTGTACTTTGTCTTAATTTAATTTCCTCCAATCGGGGATTATGGGTGAAATCCTGGCCTTACTGAAGTGAATGGAAAAATCCCATTGAGTTCACTGGAGCTAAGATTTCACCCATTCTTTTTTCTCTACATTGAGACGTACCTCACACATTGTTGGGTAATACACCTCTACCCCGATATAACGCTGTCCTCGGGAGCCAACAAATCTTACTGTGTTATAGGTGAAATCGCGTTATATCGAACTTGCTTTGATCCGCCAGAGTGCGCAGCTCCACCTCCCCAGAGCGCTGCTTTACCGCATTATATCCAAATTCATGTTATATCAGGTCGCGTTATATCAGGGTAGAGATGTATAAATAAATAATAATAATGAGTTTTTTACACCCACACAC
Organism: Chrysemys picta bellii; assembly: GCF_011386835.1. Classification (NCBI taxonomy): domain Eukaryota; kingdom Metazoa; phylum Chordata; order Testudines; family Emydidae; genus Chrysemys; species Chrysemys picta. The sequence goes on from NC_088799.1 coordinate 33,383,255, forward strand.
AATCCTGATCCTCTTTTTTTTTCTATTAGCATATACAGGCTGGAGGACTAATCTCAATCCCTACAAAACTTTGTTGACCTAGCTATTGCCAGTCAGGGAGATGGATAACCTACACCGGTGGGAGAACCACTTCTGTCAACATAGGTGGTGCAGCTGCAGTTGTGCTGCTGTAGCATTTCAAGTGTAGATGAGCCCTGGGACAGACAGGCTTCATTGTTACCAACCCATAAAGAAGAATGGAGGCATTTCACAGCTCCCTTAGGGTAAATCCTACCTCCTTGTTTCCAAGGTCATAAAAGACCTTCTTGCAGTGGAACTGGTGTGTTTTCATTATGCTGGGGTTGGGACAGGATTAGAAAGGCCTGTGCAGCAAACTGTGCTGCTATGAAGTGTGTGGATTTGTGATCTATCACTCTAAGGATCTTCCAGTCACACATGACAGCGCTTTAAGAAAATGACAGCGAGTTTTAGACCTCCAGGGTTTCCTAGAAAGGCCTTTCAGAATTAACAGCTGGTGGAACCAGAGAGACTTAGTCTTCCAGCAGCTAGAAGGGTTGGCGAACAGGCGGCAGCCAATCAAGGCCCAGAAGATCAAATTAAAAGAACTGGCTACTTCTATCAAATGGCAGTTCAATGTTAAGTCAGGAGAGGGAGGAAGGAAGGAAGGATCTTCCCTCTACCATAACCCACAAAGCCACACTTTGTGTTTAGGTCACTGAGAGACTTTTTGATGTACTCAATGTGAGTGTAAGGCCCCTGCAGGCTAACCTGAGTTAGACGTTGGACTACTGAAAATTAGATAAATTCACTTTGCAAGACACCCACTGGCTCTGGCAAGCTGGTGACAAGGCTTCAGGAACAACAGCAGCATAGTGTCACTGACACAGAATGACCAGCAGATAATAAGAATTTCCTTTCCCTAGTCCACAGACTAGCTGTTTGCTGTGGCCTAGATCTCTACCTTAGAATCCTTCCTATTGTTTCAGGTTGTCTGTAAGAAGATTCCAGAGACAGCACTGCATTATTTACAGGAGGGTCACATTCAGAGGTTATTGTCACAGGCATAAAGCCTGAACATTGGTGCTTAAATTTCCATAGTGTAATCTAAATTTGGGTCTCTCTCATATTTTTAGATACCAAATTTTGGACACCTACAGTTTGATGTTCAGAGGTGCTGAGCACCCACAATTCTCATTGACTTATCATTCAACTTAAATTTTATTTCTTTATTTTCAAACAAAAGCTCAAATTCCATAGATACTGTTAGGTGAGGCCACACTTTCACTAGGTACTGTTTCCTTCTTGGAAATTGGGTGTGGATTTATCATGGCTTGCTTGTATTTGGTAGATATTTGATATACAGTGACAATAAATATGTTTAAGCAAAAGCTTAGCATATATATTTTTAATATAAAATCTAGTCAACCAAAGAACACTCACGATTTATGCTATTATTTTTTTGTAGGTGCTATAAGAGTGTTGCCCAGTTGCATTTACTGGCTTATTTTGTAAGCATCCTTTGCGCAAAATTTCACTGTAAATAGCCATTCAGGCTTAACTACAGGGTTCTTTTACAGAACACTTAATAGGTAAACAGAGGAAATACATAACTAGTTTTTTATTTCAATCTTATTTTAAGCACACATACAATCATGGTTTAGTTGAAGACATAACACCCCCCCCCCCAAATAATATCCCACTACATTCCCAAAACTGGAGACACAAGCCAATCATCCCACAGGTTCTTTGCAATACAGGGTAACTACAAGTAGTAGTTGCTCCTTTTAAAGGAAAACTAAAGTAAACCCATCTTAACCATCCCAAAAATCTACAAGTTGATAGGCTAAGAAGAAATGGCAGCCTTGAATAAACATATATTTTATAGTTTTACAACTGGTATTTCTGAGCCTAGTATTATAAGCAGTCATCTTGCTAAAATGTCATTTGTGACACTGGCAGTGTGAAAACCCAATGAAAGAGAGACTGTAAACCACTGACCATTCTGCTTGAATAGTGATTTGACTATTTTTAAAACTTTTAGATCTAGATTGCACTTTTAAAACAACAGAACTACATGCAGTATTCAATGTGTATTCTGCATGCAATATTCAACAGCTCCTAATATTCTGTTAGTTTTTTTTGACTGCTGCCGCACATTCAACAGTTTTCAAAGAACACTCCATGATGACTCCAAGATCTCTTTCTTGAGTGGCAATTTAGACCCCATCATTTTGTATGGTATAGTTGAGAATATGTTTTCCGGTGTGACTTACTTTGCACTTATCAACACTGAATTTTATCTGCCATTTTGTTGCCCAGTGACCCAGTTTTGTGAGATCCTTTTGTAACTCTCTGCAATCAGCTTTGGACTTAACTACCCTGAATAATTTTGTATCATCCTCAAACTTTGCACCTCACCCCTTTTCCAGATCATTTATGAATATGTTGAACAGCACTGATTCCAGCACAGCTCTCTAGACACCGCTATTTAACTCTCTCCATTCTGAAAACTGACCATTTATTTCTACCCTTTGTTTCCTGTCTTTTAACCAGTTACTGACCCATGAGAGGACCCTCTTATCCCATGTCTGATTAGTTTGCTTAAGAGCCTTTGGTGAGGGACTTTGTCAAAGGCTTTCTGAAAGTCCAAGTATATTATATCCACTAGATCTCCTCTGTCCATATGTTTGGTGTCACCATCAAAGAATTCTAATAGATTGGTGAGGCATGATTTTCTTTTGTGAAAGCTGTGTTGATTCTTCCACAACAAACTATGTTCATCTACGTGTCTGATATTTCTGTTCTTTACTATAGTTTCATACAATTTGCCTGGTACTGAAGTTAGGCTTACCAGCCTGTAATTGCCAGGATTGCATCTGGTATAGAGGGTAGGTTAAGCAACAGGTTAGGTACCACAGTTAGAATTTTTGCAATTTCACATTTTACTTTCTTCAGAACTCTTTAGTGAATACCATCTAGTCCTGGTGACTTATTATTGTTTAATTTATTAATTTCTCCCAAAACCTCCTCTACTGACTCCTCAATCTGGGACAGTTCCTCAGATCTGCCACCTTAAAAGAAAGGCTCAGATGTGGGAATCTCCCTCACATCGTCTGCAGTGAAGACAATTTCAAAGAATTCATTTAGCTTCTCCGCATTAGGCTTGTCTTCCTTGAGTGCTCCTTTGGCACCTTGAGTTTCCAGTAGCCCACTGACTGATTGGCAGGCTTCCTACTTCTGACGAACTTTTTTGCTATTAGTTTTTGAGTCTTTGCTAGTTCCTCTTCAAATTCTTTTTTAGCTTGCCTGATTATACTGTTACACTTTACTTGCCAGAGTTTATGCTCTTTTCTATATTCCTCAGTAGGATTTGACTTCCAATTTGTAAAGGTTGTCTTTTTGCCTCCAAGTGCCTTTTTTACTTTGTTGGTTAACCATGGTGGCAATTTTTTTTTTTTGGTCTTCTTACTTTTTTTTTTTTTTTTTATTTGGGGTATATATTTAATTTGAGCCTCTATTATGGTGTTTTTTAAAACCATGCGGCTTGCAGGCATTTCATTCTTATGACTGTTCCTTTAATTTCCCTTTAACTAGCTTCCTCATTTTTTGTGTAGTACCCCTTTCTGAAGTTAAATGCTACTGTGGTGGGTTTCATTGGTATTTCCCCCTACCTCCACTCACAGGGATGTTAAATTTAATTATATTATGATTGCTATTACTGAGCAGTTCAACTATATTCACCTCTGGGACCAGATCCTGTGCTCCACTTAGCACTAAATCAAGAATTGTCTCTCCCCTTGTGGGTTCCAGGATTAGCTACTCCAAGAAGCAGTCACTATATCCTAGTAAAGAGGAGAGGATAGTCCAATTGTGTCTAGAAACTTTATCTCTGCATCCTGTCCTGAGGTGATATGTACCCAGTCAGTATGGGGATAGTTGGAACCCTCCATTATTACTGAGTTTTCTATTTTTATAGCCTCTCTATTCTCCCTGAGCATTTCACAGTCTCCATCACCATCATACTCAGGTAGTCAATAGTATATTTTTACTTCTATACTCCTATTATTCAAGCATGGAATTTCTGTCCATAGAGATTCACTTAAGTTTTTTACTATATTTGACCGTATACTTTCACATATAGTGCCACACCCCCACCAGCACAACCTACTCAGTCATTTCTATTTTGCACCCTGGTATTACCATGTCCCAATGATTGTCATAATTCCACCAACTTTCCGTGATGCCTATTATATCTATATCCTCATTTAATACCAGGCACTCAAGTTCACCCCTCTTGTATTTAGACTTCTAGTATTTGTATACAAGCATTTATAAAATTTGTCACCTTTTAGTTGTCTGTCTTCATGTGACATAACTGAATGGAACTCTTTTTCATTTGACTGTTTCTCTTCAGTTCCTACCTGTACTTTAACAATGTCTATCCTCTCCTCTTTACTAGGATATAGTGAATTTCCATTAATAGATCCTCCCCACTGGATGTCTCTGTCTGAAACGTGTGCTCCTTCTCACCTGTCAGCTTTCCCCCACCCCTTAGTATAAGGCTAAAACATAGATGCCTAGGGAACTTTTACCCTGAAAACTTAGATGCTGAGTGAGATTAAGTACTTCCAATGTTTGGCAGGAGTTTTGTGGATAGCAGTGGAGTCAAACTGGCACTTTGGCATCCAAACTGGAGTCTTAGGTGCCTAAGTCTGGGGTACCTCAAGTACCTTTGTGGATCTTGGCCTTAGTTCTTTTGCTTCCTGAGAACAAGGACAGCCATAAAATGGAGAGGAGTGTTGGGAGAGAGAAGAGAGGTTCCATTTGCTCATCTTCTATCTAGTGCACTTGTGCAAAGCCGAATACAACTAAAACACCAATGTTCTTCTAGGATAGCAAAAACCATTGTTAAAGCAGGATGGAAACTTGCTTACATTCCTTTCTATTACGTTCTCATACTATTATTGTCAGAAGTGACATTTCTTTTCAAAGAGATGGCACTTCCAGCACAGAAATGCCAAGTATGATTAAAAACTTAAACAAAGACACTTACGATAATGGATTCAAGATAACAAATGCTTTTTACCTTTTGAACTTTTATACTGTCGAGTTGAGCAAAATGTGTCAGCTTCTTTCTTGGTCTTTCTACTGACTTAATGGGAGTTACAACAAGGATACATTTGGCCCAAACTTGGTGAAATTAAAGAGCTGTACTTTAACACTGGCTTCTCTCCTAGAATTATTAATCTGTGATCATTCATACCTGAATGTCTCTTACTAACACAAGTCTTTAAGTCTAATTCTTGTAAAATTAAAATCAGGATGCTTATTGTATTACATTATGGAGTTCTGGAACCTGTTTTAAAGTAAAATGAATTAAAGTAATATTTCTCAGTCTGGGAAGTCCATATTCTCCAAGCAATAAAATAGAGTGTACAAAAAGAAAAGTTACTGGCCCAACTTCAGCATTGGTGTCAGCAGGCACAAGCCCAGCTGAAGTAAGTTTTAGTAGAACCTGCTTACACAAAGGGTACCTTTGCCCTACAGTCTTGCAGGAGTTGGGATATATTTATATTATTATGAATAATTTTAAAAAATGTATGTAAACCAAGGCCCAGATCCTGAAAAATGATCCATTTACATAACATTTATGCCCATGCAGAGTCACATTGATGTTGGGCATAATGTTCAACATGAGCTGAACACTATGTTGGACTGAAGCCTAGATAGATGAATGAAGCTCTTTCTAAATGAAACCCACAGGCAGATGTTGATTTCAAGCCTTCAGCAAATACTGGGTACTAAGACCATGAGATATTTTGCAAATAATTACAAACCTATCAGAAATAGCCTTCATTTCTGAAGATAAATAGCACATACATCTTACACAATGCAGAAATATTTTATAGTGTATGTTTATTCTGTATTGGCAATTATCTTCTGATAAATTAATAAATAAAAATATTGGGCCTGATCCTCAGCCTGTAAATCAGCAAAGTCAATGGAGATATGTCGTTTACACCACCTTAGTATTTGGCTGGCTGCTTTTAACATAAACACACACACCTTATTCCAATTGACTGATGGCTGATGTCCAAAATATCCTTGCATCAAAAAGCCTCCAAAATGGAACTTCCTACATCAAGAAGGTTCAAATGATGTAATTCAGTCCTGTTTTTAAAGGAAATGCACTAGATGATTGTTTCACTAGGTTTACCACTTAAAGTTTGGGATTCCTTATAAACCTAATGTAGTTATCTAGTACTACTGCTAGAATAAACCTCTAAAGAAAGAAAACTAGAACAAATATTAACAAAAGAAAAATGTTAAAATTCAACTATTAAATATGGTTCAGAGGGATTTGTTGAACAAGGACTGAGGCTCCAATTCTGCAAACACTTATGCATATGCTTAAGTTTATGCACAAGCAGTTCCAACGGGACTACTCATGTACGCCAATTAAGCATGTTAATTTTTACTTGGAGATTTCAATGCCCGAATCGGGGCTGACAGCGAGAACTGGAAAGGAGTAATCGGGCCACATGGTGTAGACAAAATGAACAGCAATAGACTACTCCTTTTGGCCTGGTCTACACTAGGAGCTTATGTCGAATTTAGCAGTGTTAATTCGAATTAACCCTGCACCCGTCCACACAACAAAGCTATTTATTTCGACATAGAGGTCTCTTTAAATCGATTTCTGTACTCCTCCCCGATGAGGGGAATAGCGCTAAATTCGACATGGCCATGTCGAATTAGGGTTAGTGTGGACGGAATTCGACGCTAATAGCTCCGGGAGCTATCCCACAGTGCACCACTCTGTTGACGCTCTGGACAGCAGTCTGAGCTTGGATGCTCTGACCAGCCACACAGGAAAAGTCCTGGGAAAATTTGAATTCCTTTTCCTGTCTGGCCCAGTTTGAATCTCATTTCCTGTTTGGACATCGTGGTGAGCTCAGCAGCACTGGCAACGATGCAGAGCTCTCCAGCAGAGGTGACCATGCAATCGCAGAATAGAAAGAGGGCCCCAGCGTGGACTGATCGGGAAGTCTTGGATCTGATCGCTGTGTGGGGTGATGAGTCCGTGCTTTAGGAGCTGCAATTGAAAAGACGGAATGCGAAGATCTACGAGAAGATCTCAAAAGCCATGATGGAGAGAGGATACAGCCAGGACACTCAGGATCCCAGCCCCAGACATGCCGTTTCTACGAGGCACTGCATTCCATTCTAGGTGCGGCTGCCACCACCACCCCACCACTGTCCGTGGACTCTGACAATGGGGTATTGTCGACGGCCGCTTCCTCGGAGCTGTTCACGGACGGGGAAGGTGAGGAAGGAGATGAGGAGGACGAGGCAGTTGACAGCGCTTTCAATGCTGATTTCCCCGACAGCCAGGATCTCTTCATCACCCTCATGGAGATCCCCTACCAACCCTCCCAAGGCGGTAACCCGGACCGTGAATCAGGGGAAACATCAGTAGGGAAGTGTTTTAAACATTTATTTTGAATAGAATAGGCATGGTATGTTAGCAATGGGTTTTTAATGATTAGTTTCCCTAGGCGCTTAACTTTTTAGTCCTTGCCAGTGCAGCTACTGGAAAAGTCTGTTAACATGTCTGGGGATAGAGTAGAAATCCTCTAGGGACATCTCCACGAAGCTCTCCTGGAGGTAATGTGAAAGCCTTTGAATCAGGTTCCTGGGGAGAGCAGCCTTATTGCCTCCTCCATGGTAGGAAACTTTTCCGCGCCAGGCTAGCAGCAGGTACTCCGGTATCATTGCCTGGCAAAGCATGGTGGCATACGGCCCTGGTGTTTGCTGGCATTCACGCAGCATGCGGTCTTTCTCTGTCTCCGTAATCCTCATCAGAGTGATATCACTCATGGTGACCTGCTTTGAATTAGGGGAATTTTAGTATGGGGACTGATTGCCTGTTCCTTTAAATAACTGTAACCGGCGGTTTACAGCCACGCGGTGGGGGCGGGGAGGCGAACCGTTCCTGCTGAGCGGTTCGCCGGCAGCATGCAGGGATCTTTCCCGGAGACAGCCGCGACGGGGGTGGGACAGGGGCAGAGTTCATGCTGGCCGGATCACCGGCAGCGTGCAGGGATCTTTCCTGAGCCCAGCCACGTAGTGGGGGTGGGGAGGCAAACCGTTCATGCTGAGCGGTTCGCCGGCAGCATGCAGGGATCTTTCCCGGGGACAGCTGCGACAGGGATGGGACAGGGGCAGAGTTCCTGCTGGCCGGATCGCCGGCAGCAGGAACTGGCCAACGCTAGGAGCATTGCTTGGAACATGAAAGGAGGGCACTGCTGTAAATTAAGCTTTAAGCAGCCAAACGTCTACGGCTTACCATGGCCGCCTGCTAGCAGAATTCCACTGTCTGGCCCCGCTTGTGTGATCTGTACATCAAGACCCCAGGCACTCAATGTGAAGACAGAAAATTCGACCTTGTACTGAGTGCACATGTGATAGGTACTGTGCATGGTCTTGTTCACAGAGAAAGACTACATTCATTGTTCGCAAAAATGTATCTTTGTGAGGAATTCACTCCCTTTTTCCCATCCCACAGCTGCGAGTGTCTCCCGAGCTACCCTGGCATCCCCCTCCCAGAGGCTGGCACAGATCAGGCGGCGAAAAAAAAGGACACGGGACGAGATGTTCTCAGAACTTATGGTCTGTTCCCGAGCCGAGGCGGCACAGAAGACCCAGTGGAGGGAGAACATGTCGCAATACCAGCGATCACACAGCGAACAGGAGGACAGGTGGTGGCAGGAAGACCAGCAGGTGACTCAAACGCTGCTTGGACTAATGAGGGAGCAAACGGACACGTTCCGGCGCCTTGTAGATGTTCTGCAGGACCGGAGGCAGGAGGACAGAGCCCCGCTGCATTCTATCTCTAACCGCCCTCCCCCGCCACAAAGTCCTATCCCCACCTCACCCAAAGTCCCAAGAAGGAGGGGCGGCAGGGGACGTGAAAACAGTCACTCCACCCCTGCAGACTGCTCAAATTGCAGACGGCTCTCATTCCCAAAGATTTGATATGTCCTTTCTTTCCCTCCAAATGCGCCTCACCCAAGCCCCCGTCCCAGTTTCATCCCCTGTGTAGTTCTTAATAAAAAATACGTTTCTGTTAATTACTGTTTCCGTCGTGTTCTTTTAGAGGATGGTGTGTTTGAAGGGGGGGGAAGGGGGTTGGTAGTTGGAGAGGACAGTCACCTTTACCAGGGTACAGACACGGGGGCAGGTTCAGCAGAAGGTCACACACACATTGCAGTCACTGGGCACACTGGTCAGTCTGGGAGGTGGTTTTCATGTTGTGTGTGTGTGGGCTATGTGAGTTTGTGGCGGGGGAGATGGTTACAGATCTTATGCAGCGGTCCTTAGCCTGGATGACAGAGCCACGCAGCAGGGGATCTGTAACCGCCCTCCCCCACCACAAAGTCACATAGCCCCCACACACAGAGTCCCGAAAAGGAGGGGTGTCAGGCTCCGTTGAAACAACCAGTCCACCAGTGCGGACCTGCTCTAGGAGCAGGAGCCTGTCATTCCTCGAGTTTAGAAGCGTCCTTTCCATCACTACACCCACTCCCCACCACAGTCTGCGTCCCAGTTTCAACCCTTTACCGCGAAATCCTTAATAAAGAAAACGGTGTTAATGAACAAAGTTTCATTTATTTTATTTTTAAAGGTGCGTTGGAAGGGGAGGAAGGGGGTCGGTAACTGGAGAGGATAGTCAACATTAAGTGGGTAAAGAAACGGGGCCAGGTTCAGCTTTTGTTTAAAAAAACGTAATAGTCACAGGTTACCCTGGTCACTCTGGAACCTAGCTTTCAAAGCTTCCCGGATGCACAGCGCGTCCCGCTGGGCTCTTCTAATCGCCCGGATGTCTGGTTGGGCGTAATCAGCAGCCAGGTGATTTGCCTCAACCTCCCACCCCACCATAAACGTCTCCCCCTTGGTCTCACAGAGATTGTGGAGCACACAGCAAGCTGCAATAACAATGGGCATATTGGTTTCGCTGAGATCAGAGCGAGTCAGTAAGCTTCTCCATCTCCCCTTCAGACGTCCAAAAGCACACTCCACCACCATTCTGAACTTGCTCAGCCAGTTGTTGAAAAGTTCTTTTTCACTGTCCAGGGCGCCTGTATAGGGCTTCATGAGCCAGGGCATTAGCGGGTAGGCTGGGTCCCCGAGGATCATTATAGGCATCTCCACATCCCCAACAGTTATTTTGTGATCCGGGAAGTAAATACCTTCCTGCAGCTGTCTAAACAGACCAGAGTTCCTGAAAATGCGAGCGTCATGAACCTTGCCCAGCCATCCGACGTTGATGTTGGTAAAACGACCCCTATAGTCCTCCAGTGCTTACAGCACCATTGAAAAGTAGCCCTTTCGGTTAATGTACTGGCTGGCCTGGTGGTCCGGTCCCAGGATAGGGATGTGAGTTCCATCTATAGCCCCACCGCAGTTTGGGAATCCCATCGCAGCAAAGCCATCTACGATCACCTGCACGTTTCCCAGGGTCATTACCTTTGAGAGCAGTAGCTCAACGATTGTGTTGGCTACTTGCATCACAGCAACCCCCACGGTAGATTTGCCCACTCCAAATTGGTTCACAACTGACCGGTAGCTGTCTGGCGTTGCAAGCTTCCAGAGGGCTATGGCCATTCGCTTCTGGACAGTCAGGGCTGCTCGCATCCGGGTGTCCTTGCGCTTCAGGGCAGGGGACAGCAACTCACAAAGTTCCAGGAAAGTTCCCTTACGCATCCAAAAGTTTCGCAGCCACTGTGATTCATCCTAGACCTGCAGCACTATGCGGTCCCACCAGGCCGTGCTTGTTTCCCGGGCCCAGAATCGCCGTTCCACAGCATCAACATGACCCATTGCCACCATGATGTCCATGGCGCGGAGTCCCGTGCTTTGCGAGAGGTCTGTGCCCCTCTCAGACTTAATGTCCTCACTGCGCTGCCGTAGCCTCCTCGCCTGATTTCTCAGCATCTGCCTCTGAAAAAGGTGGATGATAAGGCGCGAGGTGTTGACAACGGCCATAACTGCAGCGATGATCGCAGCGGGCTCCATGCTCGCAGTGCTGTGGCGTCCATGCTATCAATCACCAGAAACGTGCACGAACTGATTGCCTGCCGGCGCTTTCACAAAGGGAGGGCGGGAGTGAGGGTTGAATGACGACAGTTACCCAAAACCACCCTCGACACATTTTTTGCCCCAGCAGGTATTGGGGGCTCGACCCAGAATTCCAGTGGGCAGTGGGGACTGTGGGAACTGTGGGATAGCTACCCACAGTGCACCGCTTCCAATGTCGATGCTTGCCTAGTTAGTGTGGACTCACAAAGTCGAATTACTGTCTTTAGTGCGGATACACACGTTCGACTTTGTAATATCGGTTCCACAAATTCGCTTTAAGTAAAATCGAACTACTCTCGTAATGTAGACATACCCTTTGAGTCTTTGTTCTGAAAATGACCTGACCATTACTAACACTCTGTTCTGACAAGCGGACAAATAGAAAATGACGTGGATGCACCCTAGGTCCAAACAGTGGCATCTGATAGATTATGCCATTGTTAGAAGGCGAGACATCCGAGACGTACTGATTACACTGCTCTACAGCCAAAATGCTTCTGAAATAAATGTAGTCAAACTTTACTAATTCTGGGTCACTGAGAACGAAAATGATGCTTAAAATGGTTGATTGGCTCTAGTTTTCAAGATATGCTATTGGGTCAGTATATACGACCCTTGACTTGGGAATGGCGGAGGATAAGTGAGTTATAAAGGGAAGGGATCTCAATTTAAACCAGAAATGACTAACATACATCTTTGACTGGATCTATGAATAAATCTATGACTGGGTTTGGACAGTACTTGCTTTTAGGCAAAAAAATGAATAATGCAATCTGAAGCTGGTATTGCGTCATACATGATATGAATTGCATCATGTTATTCCTAGAAGTCATGGATGATGCAATCATAATGAAGCTTACATCACTCTGCTGAACAAATTGCACTATATCAGCTCTAGAAATCATACAGTGTCGTGCTCTCTTATTTGTCAGTGTTTGATTTTGCAAAGGGACACATTTCTGTGTAGCCAAAGTGAGCAGAGATGCCTCGTACTTGTGTGAACAGTGCAGATCACCACAAACATAGCAGAAGTTAAGTGACTTTTGCATCACAAAAGCGCAGTATAACCACTATGGTTAAGAAAGCCTATCACCTTTATTTTGGTTGCAAAATTGGAGATCAGGACAAGAGGTGGGCCCCACACATATGCTGCAAAGCTTGTGCAACAAATCTTCGCCAGTGGTTGAACAGGAAAAGGAAATCTATACCTTTTGCAGTGCCAATGATTTGGAGAGAGCCAACAGATCATACCAGCAATTGTTACTTCTGCATGGTGCCTCCAGTTGGGAAAGGGGTGTCAAAGAAGAAAAAGTGTACTGCGCATTATCCAAACATTCCATCAGCTATACGCCCAGTACCCCACGGAGAAGGACTGCCGGTTCCTGATGCACCAGAAACATTCTCACTTGAGTCAGACGAGGAAGAGGAAGAGGATGAAACTTCTGATCCTGAACCATCAATGTCACAGGACCCCGATTTTCTCCCATCCTCCTCCTCTGAACCACACCTCATAACACAAGGTGAACTGAATGACCTTGTCAGGGATTTGGAACTACCCAAGAGTAAGGCAGAGCTGTTGGGCTCCAGACTACAGCAGTGGAATCTCCTGGCAGGTGATGTTAGGGTTTCCATGTTCCGTGACCGTCAAAAGGATCTTGTCCCATTCTTCTTCATGGAAGGTGATCTTGTAGCCTGCAACAACATCCCTGGTATGATGGCAGCCCTCAATATCGTTCACGATCCAGATGAGTGGAGACTGTTCATTGATTCATCGAAGACGAGTCTTAAAGCTGTTTTACTGCATAATGGGAATGTTTTGCCATCAATTCCAGTTGGTCATGCAGTCCATATGAAGGAAACCTATGACAACATGAAACAACTTTTGAGGTGCATAAACTATGACCAACATCAGTGGCAGCTTTGTGGCGATTTGAAGGTTGTTGCTCTCTTGCTTGTTCTGCAGACTGGATACACAAAGTACTGCTGTTTTCTCTGCGAATGGGATAGTCGTGCAAGAGATTCCCACTACATCAAGAAAGATTGGCCACTCCAACAGTCATTGGAGCCTGGGAGGAAAAGTGTCCAGCATCCACCACTTGTTGAATGAAGGAAGATTTTGTTACCACCCTTACACATCAAGCTGGGTCTGATGAAGAACTCTGTCAAGGCCATTGACAAAACACAAGCAGCTTTCAAGTACCTCCATGGAAAATTTCCAAGGTTAAGTGAAGCTAAGATAAAAGAAGGTGTCTTTGTTGGTCCTCAGATTCGTGAACTTCCTCGAGATGATGCATTTGACCATGCACTGCATGGCAAGGAAAAGACGGCATGGAAAGCCTTCCAGTTAGTGGCAATAAATTTTCTTGGAAAAAACAAGGCAGACAACTACAGGTTGTTGATGGAAAACCTCCTCAAGGCATACAAAAGCCTTGGTTGCAACATGTCACTAAAGATACATTTTTTGCACTCTCATCTAGATTTTTTTCCACCGAACTGCGGAGCAGTGAGCGACAAGCACGGCGAGTGATTTCACCAGGACATTGCAACAATGGAGAAACGCTATCAGGGCAAATGGAGCCCATCAATGCTTGCAGACTATTGCTGGACAGTGACAAGAGATGCTCCATTTAATGAATACGAGAGACAAGCCAAGAAGCGTCGAGAAGACACTGAATAGGACTAAACTATGTACATAATCATTTTTTGCCTTTTGTTTCATAATAAATTTTATTTATATAACCCTTTTGCTGATTTTTAAAGTGTTACATAAACAGGACAGGTAAAATATTATCATGTAAAGCAACCATAAACACATGAAAAGACCTAGGTTTACAATTTATGATTAAAACTCTACTATCTACACAATATACATAGACATAAAATGTAAAAACTTAAATATCTTAGAAACAGTAGCCAATCAGTTGTTTTAATTGTCATATTTGAATTCAGCACATCAAAATAAAAAAATTGCACATTTTATCTCTGAAGCAGACGACTTCTCAAAAATTTTAGACCAGTGGTACTAGAGTTATGCGAGGTGCAGGGTGCTGGACAGATCACAGATTAGTCAGGACGTCTCTTCAACTCTACATCGTTCCTTCTCGGCACAAACGCCCTAAGCATGTGTGACCTGCTTTCAATATAGCCAAAGTGAAAGATGCTCAATGTTTCAACAAATTCCAGAAGAGTCTTGATGACAAACTGACATCCCATGGACAACTGATCAGTACTGTAACCGAAAAGTGGGACCAGTTCAAGCAGATAGTGACTGACACAGCAATAACATCTCTTGGACCAAAGAAAAGAACACATCGGGATTGGTTTGATGAGAACCAAGAAGAAATATGCTCAGCACTGGAAGTAAAGAGAAAAGCTTTTATCGAATGGCAGAATGATCCCTCCTCAGTCTCTAAGTGGGACCATTGCAAGGACCTTCAGAGCAAAACACAGAAAGACCTCCGTCAGATACAAGACAACTGGTGGGAGAGCAAAGCCAAAGAAATTGAGCACTATGCTGAGACCCAAAACTTAAAGATGTTCTTCAGTGCTATTAAGACTGTCTATGGACTGTCTAAACCAAGGACCACCCCATTGCTCTCATTAGACAACACAATACTGATTCAAGATAAAGAAAGCATCAACGAAAGATGGCGAGAATACTTTAGCAACCTTCTCAATAGACCATCAACTGTGAATAATATTGTCCTCAATGAAACTCCACAACAACCTGCTCTGACAGATCTTGACTTTCCACCTACTATAGATGAGATTAAGAAAGCTGTTAGCCAGATGAGTTCAGGGAAAGCTCCTGGAAAAGATGGGATACCAGCAGAGATATACAAAGCAGCAGGTCCAGCAGCACTAGCAGCGTTCCACAGCGTGATCATCAACATCTGGGAGGATGAAAACACACCACAGGACCTCCATGATGCTACTATTGTTTCTCTTTTCAAGAACAAAGGCAGCAAAGCGGAATGTGGAAACTATAGAGGCATATCCCTCCTATCCGTTGGAGGGAAGATCATCGCCTGCATCATCTTGAACCGCCTAATAGCCAGTATTTCCGAGGCAAATCTACCTGAAAGTCAATGTGGTTTTCGACCTGGCCGGAGCACAATCGACATGGTGTTTGCTCAGACAAATAGAAGAGAAGTGCATTGAACAGAACATGCACCTGTATGCTGTCTTCATAGATCTGACAAAGGCGTTTGATACCGTCAAAAGGGAAGCCCTTTGGACCATTCTAACATGACTTGGCTGCCCAAGAAAATTTGCCCAGATTATACGCCTTTTTCATGACAGGCGAAATATTGTCTGATGGAGCCACATCAACCCCCTTTAACATCACCAACGGCGTGAAACAAGGATGTGTTCTCGTTCCTGTCCTATTTAATCTGTTCTTTGCATGTGTCCTTAACCATGCAACGAAAGATATGGACCGAGGTATATACTTGAAATACCAGCACGATGGTTTACTTTTTGACCTCCGCTGCCTGAATGCAAAGACTAAGACAGTGCAGAAACTCCTTCTTGAGGCACTCTTTGCTGACTACTGTGCCCTCATGGCTCACACTGAAGATGATCTTCAGCACATTGTCAACAAGTTTGCTGAGGCCTCGCAACTTTTCAGACTAACTATCAGCCTCGGAAAGACAGAAGTTCTCCATCAACCTGCACCTGGATCAAATGCTTCTGTCCCGAGTATCTCCATTGACGGTACTCAGCTGAAAGTAGTGGAGAACTTTAAATATCTGGGTAGTGTCAATATCCAGTGATGGATCACTGGATAATGAGATCAACGCACGAATATCCAAAGCAAACCAGGCACTTGGCCGTCTGCGTGTCAAAGTTTTAAATCACCACAACATCCAGATGTCAACAAAACTGCTTGTGTACAGGGCTGTTGTTCTTTCATCTCTTTTGTGCGGGTGTGAAACATGGACACTATATAGGCGTTACATCAAGCAGCTCAAAGCATTTCACATGCGCTGCCTCTGCAACATCATGAAGATCCACTGGCAAGACAAAGTGCCCAATCTCGAGGTCCTCGAGAGAGCCCAGATGACAAGCATTGAAATGATGATCATGACGTCACAGCTACGTTGGACTGGTCATGTCAGCCGCCTGGATGCCAACAAAATCCCCCGCCAGCTTCTGTATGGTGAGCTCTCCCAGGGAATCCGGCATTTAGGTCGTCCACGGAAACATTACAAGGACACCATCAAAGCCAATCTGCAGTACAGCAGTATTAAACCTAGGGACCTTGAGAACGCTGCCAGCGACAGAACACAGTGGCGTGCAACAGTCAGAAATACCTGCATCGCCTTTGAGGAAGACCGCTGCCAGCATCTACAAGAGGCACACGAACGACGTCACAGCAGCGCATAATCCATTGACCGCGAACTTCCCATGCACCATCTGCAGCAAAATGTGCACCTCTAGAATTGGCTTGTACAGTCATCAGAGGGCACACCATGAGACCAACAATTGATGACCTGCACAGATTTTGTCATCATCAGATCGATGGACTACCAAAGAATTTTTACTCAGTCAGGGCCTAAGTGAAATTTTTAATAGAATATAAACTGAACATTTTAAATAGGATGATTAAGACATGGCATACAATTCTGAATGAAAGAGAAGTACAATATAATTTAAAAGGTGTAATGTAAAAATAGCTCAGTTATAAAAAATGTTGCATTGAATTTCAATTACATTTAGGTAGTACACTATTTCAAGGAAAACTGTAGTAATTTTTAGTAAAGACTTATGCATCTGCTTAACTTTACATATTGTGAGAATAATCCCTTCAGTGAGACTATTCATAATGTGTTAAATTAAGCAAGTGCGGAATAAGCTTGGTTTCATCCACAGATTTTATGAGCATACTCTCCACTCCATTATCCAAATCATTAATGAAAATATTGAATAGTACTGGACACAGGACAGACCACTGTGGGACCCTGCTGGATATACTCTCCCAGCGAACCACTGATAACTACTCTTTAAGTACGGTCTTTCAATCAATTGTGCATCCACCTTATAGTAATTTCATCTAGACCATATTTCCCTAGTTTGCTTATGAGATTATCATGTAGGGCTCTGTGAAAAGATTTACTAAACATGAAGTTGTATCATGTCTACTTATTCCACCCATCCACCAGGCCAGTAACCCTGTCAAAGAAGAAAATTAGGTTATTTTGGCATGATTTGTTCTTGATAAATTAATGTTGGCTATTACTTACCACTTTATTATCCTCTAGATGATTACAAATTGATTGTTTAATCATTTGTTCCAGTATCTTTCCAGATATTGAAGTCAGGCTAACTGCAGTGGAGATTATGTTTATAAAATTTGTGGATGACACCAAGCTGGGAGGGGTTGGAAGCACTTTGGAGGACAGGATTAGAATTCAAAAGGACCTGGAGAAATTAGAGAATTAGTCTGAAATCAACAAGATTCAATTCAATAAAGACAAGGGCAAAGTACTACACTTAAGAAGGAAAAGTCAAATGCACAATTACAAAAGGGAGAGTAACTAAGAGAGAGGAGAGTCTAAGGCCTGGTCTACACTAGGCGTTTATGTCGAAGTTAGCGCCGTTAAATCGAATTAACCCTGCACCCGTCCACACTGCGATGCTATTTAGTTCGACATAGAGGTCTCTTTAATTCGACTTCTGTACTCCTCCCCGACGAGGGGAGTAGCGCTAAATTCGACATGGCCATGTCGAATTAGGCTAGGTGTGGATGGAAATCGACGCTAATAGCTCCGGGAGCTATCCCACAGTGCACCACTCTGTTGACGCTCTGGACAGCAGTGCGAGCTCGGATGCTCTGACCAGCCACACAGGAAAAGCCCCGGGAAAATTTGAATTTGAATTCCTTTTCCTGTCTGGCCAGTTTGAATCTCATTTCCTGTCTGGACATCGTGGCGAGCACAGCAGCACTGGCAACGATGCAGAGCTCTCCAGCAGTGATGGCCATGCAGTCTGGGAATAGAAAGAGAGCCCCAGCATGGACTGATCGTGAAGTCTTGGATCTCATCGCTGTGTGGGGCGATGAGTCCGTGCTTTCCGAGCTGCGATCCAAAAGAAGGAATGCAAAGATCTACGAGAAGATCTCTAAAGACATGGCAGAGAGAGGATACAGCCGGGATGCAACGCAGTGCCGCGTGAAAATCAAGGAGCTGAGACAAGGCTACCAGAAGACCAAAGAGGCAAACGGATGCTCCGGATCCCATCCCCAGACATCCCGTTTCTACGAGGCACTGCATTCCATCCTCGGTGCTGCCGCCACCACTACCCCACCAGTGACCGTGGACTCTGAGGATGGGATACTGTCCACGGCCGGTTCCTCAGACATGTTAGGGGACGGGGAAGATGAGGAAGGAGATGAGGAGGGCGAGGCAGTTGGCAGATCTCACAACGCTGATTTCCCCGACAGCCAGGATCTCTTCATCACCCTTACAGAGATCCCCTACGAAGCGTCCCCAGCCATTACCCCGGACACAGAATCTGGTGAAGGATCAGCCAGTAAGTGTTGTAAACATCTAAACATTTATTTTTAACAAAACAGGAATATTAACAATTAAAAGAATGGGTTGTTCATGATTAGTGTGCCCTAGGCGCTTAACGGTTTAGTAAGGGGCAGTGCAAGTTTTGAAAAGAAATCTAGCAATGTCCGGTTTTCAGTGATTGTCCTGCACAAGCCGCTCTACTGTGTATTCCCTGCTACTGCAGCTACAGTAAAATGCGGTCTATATGTGCGGGGATAGAGCAGTAATCCTCCTGGGACATCTCGATGAAGCTCTCCTGGAGGTAACTTGAAAGCCGTTGCATGAGGTTCTTGGGGAGAGCGGCCTTATTGGGTCCTCCGAAGTACGACACGTTGCCGCGCCACGAGATTATCAGGTACTCGGGGATCATTGCTCTGCACAGCAGGGCGGCATACGGCCCTGGTCTTTGGAGGCTTTCCCGGAGCATTCTCTCTTTGTCGCTCTCGGAGATCCTCATCAGGGTGATGTCGGCCATGGTGACCTGCTTTTAATTAGGTAGGGGAATGTTAGTGTTGGGACTGCTTTCCCGTTCCTTTACAGAACTGTCACCGCTGGTTTGCAGCCACGCGGTGGAGGCGGGAGAGGGGCAGCCGAAAGGGATCATTCCCGGGGACAGCCGCGAGGGGGTGGGACAGGGGCAGAGTTCCCGCTTGCCGGATTGCTGGCAGCAGGGACTGACATTGATTTAAATGTGAAATGAGGCCAGTGGTAATATAAAAGTTTTAAACTGCCACAAGTGTACGGCTTACCATGTCTGCCTGCAACAGAAATTCCGTTGTGCTGCCTCGCTTCTCAAATGTGCTGTTCAAGACCCCAGGCACAGAATGCGAAGGCCGAGAATTCGACCTTGTGCTGAGTGCGCATGTGAAAGGTGCTGTGCATGGTCTTGTTCACAGAGAAAGACTATGTTCTTTGTTCACAACTACATTTATCTTTCAGAGGAATTCACTCCCTTTTTCCCATTTCCACAGCCCCGTCTGCGACTGTCTCACAACCTAGCCTGGAATCACACTCCCAGAGGCTAGCGCGGATTAGGCGTAGGAAGAAGAGGACACGGGAGGACATGTTCTCTGAGCTTATGGCCTCTTCCCAAGCCCAGGCAGCACAGCAGACCCAGTGGCGGGAGAACTTGACCCGAATGCACCAAGCCAACATGGATCGGGAGGAGAGGTGGCGGCAGGAAGACCAGCAGGCGACTCAAACGCTGCTTGGACTACTGAGGGAGCAAACGGACACGCTCCGGCGCCTTGTGGATGTTCTGCAGGAACGGAGGCAGGAGGACAGAGCCCCGCTGCAGTCCATCTCTAACCGCCCTCCCCCGCCACCAAGTCCCATACCCACCTCACCCAAAGTGCAAAGAAGGAGAGGCGGCAGAGTCCCTGCTAACTCTCACTCCACCCCTGCAGAGAGCTCTAGTAGCAGAAGGCTCTCATTTCCCAAAATTTGAAAAGTTCTTTCCTTCCCGCCTGACACAAGCCCACGTCCAAGTTTCACCTCCCAATGCCATGTGTAGTTGATAATAAAAAATTCGTTTCTGTTAACTACTGTTTCAATCATGTTCTTTTGGAGGAGGAGGGGAAAGGGGGTTGGAAATTGGACAGGACAGTCTCCTTTGGCAGGGTACATAGTCGGGGGCAGGCACAGCAGCAGGGCATATACACAGTGCAGTGATGCAGTGACTAGTTGCCCCGGTTAGTCTGGGAGGTTGTTTTGATGTAATGTTGGGGGGGGTGGGTTGCTCTGTGACTTTGTGGCGGGGGAGGGCAGTTACAGATCTTAAGCGCCGGTCCTTAGACAGGATCACAGAGCCACACAGCATGGGATCTGTAACCGTCCTCCCCCTGCCACAAAGTCAAATAGACCTCCCATACACACAGTCCCGATCAGGAGGGGTGACAGGCTCCGTTGAAACAAGCATCCCACCGCAGCGGAGCCTGTCAATCCTTGAGTTTAGAAGCTGCATTCGCATCACAACACTAGACCCGCCCCGCACCACAGTCTGCGTCCCAGTTTTAAAAAATTCCCGCTAAAACAGTATTAAAGAAAACGGTGTGCTTTAACAAAGTAGAACTATTTTTATTTCGACACGTGTGTTGGAGGGGGGGTGAAGGGGGTATGTAACTGGATAGGATAGTCAACATTACCTGGGTAAAGAAACGGGGGCAGGTTTAGCTTCTCAGTACACAAACTATAAAATCACAGGTTACCCTGCTCACTCAGGAACTTTGCTTTCAAAGCCTCCCGGATGCACAGCGCTTCCCGCTGGTCTCTTCTAATCGCCCGGCTGTCTGGCTGTGAGTAATCACCAGCCAGGCTATTTTCCTCAACCTCCCACCCCGCCATAAAGGTCTCCCCCTTGCTCTCACAGAGATTGTGGAGCACACAGCAAGCTGCTATAACAATGGGGATATTGGTTTCGCTGAGATCACAGCGAGTCAGTAAGCTTCTCCATCTCCCCTTGAGACGGCCAAAAGCACACTCCACCACCATTCTGCACTTGCTCAGCCGGTAGTTGAAGAGTTCTTTTTCAGTGTCCAGGGCGCCAGTATAGGGCTTCATGAGCCAGGGCATTAGCGGGTAGGCTGGGTCCCCGAGGATGACTATAGGCATCTCCACATCCCCAACAGTTATTTTGTGGTCCGGGAAGTAAATACCTTGTTGCAGCCGTCTAAACAGACCAGAGTTCCTGAAAACACGAGCGTCATGAACCTTGCCCGGCCATCCCACGTAGATGTTGGTAAAACGTCCCCTGTGGTCCACCAGTGCTTGCAGCACCATGGAAAAGTATCCCTTTCGGTTAATGTACTGGGTGGCCTGGTGGTCCGGTGCCAGGATAGGGATGTGAGTTCCATCTATGGCCCCACCGCAGTTTGGGAATCCCATCGCTGCGAAGCCATCTATGATCGCCTCCACGTTTCCCAGGGTCACTACCTTTGGCAGCAGTACATCAACGATTGCCTTCGCTACTTGCATCACAACAACCCCCACGGTAGATTTGCCCACCCCAAACTGGTTCGCGACTGACCGGTAGCTGTCTGGCGTTGCAAGCTTCCACAGGGCTATGGCCACTCGCTTCTGTACACTCAGTGCAGCTCGCAACCGGGTGTCACTGCGCTTCAGGGCAGGGGACAGCAACTCACAAAGTTCCAGGAAAGTTCCCTTCCGCATGCGAAAGTTTCGCAGCCACTGGGATTCATCCCAGACCTGCAGCACTATGCGGTCCCACCACTCAGTGCTTGTCTCCCGTGCCCAGAATCGCCGTTCCACGGCATCAACATGACCCATTGCCACTGTGATGTCCTCGGCGCTGGGTCGCCTGCTTTCTGACAGGTCTGTGCTACTCTCAGACTTCAGGACATCACCGCGGTGCCGTAGCCTCCTTGCCTGACTTTTCTGCATCTGCCTCAGGGAAACCTTTATGATAAGCTGCGAGACGTTGAGAGCGGCCACAACTGCAGCGATGGTCGCAGCGGGCTCCATGCTCGGAGTACAGTGGCGTCCGCGCTGTCAATGACTGGAAAAGCGCGCGAACTGTTTTCCCGCCGGCGCTTTCAGGGAGGGAGGGCGGGAGTGATGGACGGATGACGACAGTTTCCCAAAAGCACCCTCGACTCATTTTGTTACCCAGAAGGCATTGCCGGCTACACCCAGAATTCCAATGGGCAGAGGGGACTGCGGGAACTGTGGGATAGCTGACCACAGTGCACCGCTTCGAATGTCGACGCTATCACCGTTAGTGTGGACGCACAAAGTCGAATTACTGTCCTTAGTGTGGACACACACGTTCGACTTTGCAATATCGATTACAAAAATTCGATGCAAGTAAAATCGAACTACTCTCGTAGTGTAGACAAGGCCTAAGAGGTAGTACTGCAGTTGTGAAAAAGGCTAATATCATTCTGGGATGTATTAATGGGAGTATAGTATGTAAGACACCGGAGGTAACTGTTCCATTCTACTCAGCGCTGGTGAGTCATCAGTTAGAGTACTATGTCCAGATTTGGGTGTCACACTTTAGGAAATATGGGGACAAATTGGAGAGAGTTCAGAGGACAGCTATAAAAATGATAAAAGATTTAGAAAACCTGACCTTTGATGAAAGGTTTAAAAAACTGGACAACTTTGGTCTTAGGAAAAGACAACCAAGGGGGGCCCTCATAATAGTTTTCAAATATGTTAAGGGCTGTTATAAAAAGGATGGAGATCAATTGTTCGTCATGTCCCCTGAAGGTAGAACAAGAAGCAATTGGCTTAATCTGCAGTAGGGAAGATCTGGGTTAGATATTAGGAATAACTTTCTAATTATAAGGTTAGTTATTGGAATAGGTTACCGAGGGAGCTTGTGTAATCTCCATCATTGGAGGTTTTTAAGAACAGGTTAGACTTGTGGTTCTCAACCTATTTACCATTGTGGGGAACATATGCAGCTCTCTGTGTTATGTGGGCAGCATCCACACAATATATATATACTACCTGTATATATATTATATATATACCCCTATCTAGGGGAGGGATAGCTCAGTAGTTTGAGCATTGGCCTGCTAAACCCAGGGTTATGAGCTCAATCCTTGAGGGGACCACCTAGGGATCTGGGGCAAAATCAGTACTTGGTCCTGTTAGTGAAGGCAGGGGGCTGGACTCGATGACCTTTCAGGGTCCCTTCCAGTTCTATGAGATAGGTATCTCCATATGTTATATTATATTATCTACCAAAAAGAAAAAGGTTTATTATTTGTTATATGACAGCAATACAATTCAAATCAATATAGTACCTTTCATTTTAACACTATCTACCAAGAGTATTTCAAATAAGTCAAAACATTTACTGTTAAAATTAATTTACTAAGAGGGTGGCATGGCATGCTTCACTGCTACCCTCACTTCTGTGCTGCTGCTGGCAGTGCGGCTGGGCTGAGCACCTGGAAAGTGCGGTTGCAGAGCCTGCCTGCAAAGATGGGGATCCCTGCCCAATGCAATGTGCCCTCCCTGCCAGGGACTTCCCCCCATGCACCCAGCCCCGCCACCAGGGGCTGCCCCCCAGACAGGGAATGCCCCCCATCACCCAACCTCCTTGAGACTGTCCCCCCAGCATCCGGACACCGCCCTCTCCCGACACTGGGCTGGCACATGTGGCTGCCATGCAGAGACAGAATACTCTGTCCAAGGCAGAATGCCCCCACCAGGGATTGCCCCTCCAACATCCAGTCCCCCATCCAGGGACTGTCCCTCATGCATTCAGCCCCACACCAAGGGACTGCCCCTCAGCATCCTTCCAGCAACTGCCCCCAGCACCCATCCAGGGACTGCAAACAGTCCCCCACCTAGAGTCTGTCCCCCATACACTGGCTTCACCCCCCTCCCTGCAGCCCGAGCTCCCTGCCCCTCCTCCCTAGTCCCCAGCCCCCTACACCCCCTTCCTGTGCGCCCTGTGGCCCTAGCCCCTGCACCACCTCCCTGTGCCCGCTGGTCTCCTACCTCAGCTGCACATAGCTCAGCTGTGCAGCCCACCCTACCTGCCTACCACTGCGGTCCTAGTGCCATAGCCTGCTCCAGTGGGGGACACTGGACCTGTGATCTTGGGGCAGGAGGGCACTGAGCACCCTGGTCTCCTGCCAATGCTGCTGGGCCTGATCCTGCAGGGGCAGGGGGCTGACACTGGGTAAGATTTTAAAAAATGCCTAAGTCCCCTTTTCAAAAGTCTCTTAGAAGCCTAATGTCATGTCTATACTTACAAGTTTTGTGACTTTAACTAGTCCTGAGTGGCAACCCACCCCCTCCCTCCACCAACTCATCCCCCAGTGTAAATGCAGTTATACAGGTAAAAGAGTGCTTATGATGCTATTGCTTATTTCAATTTGGGATAGAAAATAAACTCAGTATAAAATGCTTTATACTGTATCTACACTAGAGCTTTTACCAGCATAACTATGTCAGCAAAAAAAATTACATCCCTTATTTATATAACTATGCCAGTAAAACTTTTTAAGTATAGATCAGCCTAGTCTCACTGAAAGCCAATGGGATGGAGCCTAAGTAATTTCTGAGAATGCATCTTAAGCACTTTTAAATATTTTACTTCCATAGACTCATCTGGCACCCAAAAGGTGAAGGAGGAACACAGAGTCAGGCAAACCTTGTAATAATCCCAAGCTATATTTGGAATACAAGCCCAATTTGTTGCATCAAAACCACACTAATATTTGCAGCAACCTTCAATGATATTTAAAATAACTGTCCTACAAATGTAAAGAGCAGAACTGATTTGAGACTGGCCAACTGCATTGACAAAGATTAAAGTAAGTGAACTTTAATTTGGCCCTCCTGGGATATTTTTGCTGAGGAATAATAATAAATGATGCATGTGGACAGTTGTTTCATACATGGCCACCAACTGCAGACTATGGTTATCTTAAAAGAAAGAAGCAGACATCTGTTGTGCAGTCCAGGCACCAATTAAGATCTAGTAAGATTTCACTGGGGTTGAGATAAGAGAAAAAGGCAGATGTTAACAAGGAAAACAATAAACCTCTGCATAAATAAATATTACCCCTCTGTCCTCATGCAATTTAATAAGTGAAATACAAGCATTTCACTGAATGTTGTTGAATATTCAGTTAATGGAGTTTTGTCCGGTATGAGAGTGGACAAAATTAAAAAAGCTATTCCATAGAATATTCCTTAGAATTCACTACAGTTGAAAACTGAAAACTTGTTAAATGACAATGGTTAAAAAGAGACATAATTAGATAGTTCTAACTATCAGAATTTGTCAAAAAACTACTTTGTAAATTGTAGTATTGATTAGTAGTTCTCCCCTCCCTGGCTGAGTGCCTGTTTAAGGCACTGAATTGAAACCTTCATGAATAAGTGACTTCTTATGGATTTTTTTTACTACCTTTTCTGACGATATAAGCTCATTCCTAGCTTTTCCAGATGTTTAACATCTTGTCTCTAGCTGTTAATTATATTGTAGATAACAAGGACGGAGAGTTAGAGATTATATTAATTACCTTTATAATTATGCTATGCTAGGGGGTGTGTTCACATCTAAAGGGCAGTGGACAATATAGAGAAAATGCATGAAATTGTTCCAAATACAATTGCATGTGTAAACCCCCGAGGCATTTTTATCTTGCCAACTGGTACTTCATGAGATCTAAAATAAAATATGTCACAGTACCCTGAAAGTAAGACAGGAGCAATATTTTCACATTTGTGATTTCTTTCTCATGTAGGCCTTCCTTTCACACTCACATGTTCTTTAATAAAAAACAAGGTACACAATCTAAGGAAAGCCCCATTCTTCGTGTCTGAATTTATGACTCTACTATACTTTTGTAACCCTTCTGCCCATCTAAGTTGGCAGCAACAAGGGCCGGGTTCTGTATCTAGGGGTTCCGTTTCAATAACACAATGCAAAACCGGCTCGAGGCCCCACCCAGTGACCTGGGACAATTACATGCCACCCCCTGGGTGCCTCTCGCAAGCACGGAGTCTGAGTGTAACAGAAAATGTTTAATAACATGAGGTAAACGACATCAGCATTAAATTGGAAAAACACCACAAACAGGATTCATAACACAAACCACCCCAGCAAATTGGGCTGTCCTTTCCCTTTGGTTCTTGAATCCAGCAACCCAAAAATCACCCAGAGTCCCCAAAGTCCAACACCCCCAAAGTCTCTTGGGTCCAGCAACCACCCAAAGTCCCAAAAGTCCAACAGACCCCAAAGTCTCTGTCCCTGGTCAGTGCAGCCCCAGAGTAAAAGGGGGGGGGGCACGCAGGGTGTTAAGGGACACCTTACGTGATCTGAGGCCAGCTGGCCGTCTCTCCGTGCGGTTCCGCCACAGCCTTCACCACGAGTCAGTCCACTTCCTGCCATCCCACAAACAGCTCCGCTCTACAAGCTGCTCCGCTCACTGACCTGTGAGCCGCTCCAGCTATCCCCGCAAACAGCTCCGCTCGCCACTCCTTGGGCCACTCCAACTGTGAGCCGCTCCAGCTATCCCCGCAAGGCTCCGCGCTGCTCCTCCAGTTGTCCCCACAAATTGCTCCACCAGCTGCTTAGCAATATAGCTTCAGGCTCCCCCCCCTAGTTAACACAGCACTCAGTGATCTCAGCTCTTAATAACTTTAGCTCTTTTGTGATTTCAGCTCTTAGCAATTTCAGCTCATAGTAGGGGAGCCCCAATGCTAGTGCACCATTGGTCCAAAGTGAATTCAGCTCAGCAGCCTGTAACTAGACTCCTAATGGAATCAAAGTTAGCTCTGACATTCAACAGTGGAGAGAGGAGGTAGTACAATTGGTGTTTCAAACCCTCAGAGGGGGACCCATACCATCATGTACAAATACCTGTCCCCATCCTCTCTCAATTCACTGGGTTTTGTAACCCATGCCCCTTGTCAAGCAAGTGCTACTTAGGTAATGGTGAAGGACTCACTCAGTCCTTCTGTCATACAACAGTTCCACTGGCCTTGATTCACAGAATCAGGGTAACAAAACTTTATTCTTCCTGCCCCAATAACAGAGAAAACTGGGGATCCCACACTGCCAAAGTAACCACTTTGAGTTGCTGTTGTTTCATGCCAGGCGAGTGGGTGTGCCTATGCAAACAAGATCAGCCCCTGGAGTTCTTTTCCACACTCGCCATAATTCACCACCAGATGTCAGGGTAGAGCTCATCCTGACTCTGCTTACACTATATTACAGGACAATAATAAAGTGAAACATCTTGTCTGTGCTCCTCTTGTTTTCTTTTCAACAACAGTAAATTAGTTTAAAGGTGTTGCATTGTCAGCACTTGCACTTAGAATCTCTCCCCCATGAATATGTAAAGTATTCAATCTCATTTGTACCTAAGTCAGTAGAGTTACTCTGGATTTACATTGGTTTAATTGAGATCAGAACTTGGTTCATTGTGAGTAAGTAATGTACTTCAACAGCCCTGAGATCATTTACAAGATGTTTCACTTTATTATTGTCCTGGCTCTCCGAGCTCTGGTCAAGTGAAAAAATTCTCCCTACATTATCCGGGAATTCCTCAATGCCAAGAAAATCCTCATCTGGCTGGGTTAGCCTGCTTTATGCCCCTTTATGTTGCCATCAGGGCAAAGAGGCCAAAGTAGGGCTAAGGATCTGATCTACAGTGTCCCTCTACATGGAATGGAGAGAGGAATCCACATGAAACCTCCTGGCTGGAGAAACAGAAGCTGCCATCCACCCCTATTCCATGTGAGAGTGAGTGGGGGGAAAAAAAAGAGATGCTCTTCTACCCCACCTATCTCTCCTAGCAGCCAAGTAGGGAGACAGAGACGGAGAGGAAGGCCCTACCTCTCAATTGTGCGTGTATTTCAGGTTAAATATATACCTAAAGCCTCTTAATTGTGTGTTCTTATTTTGGAGGTCTTGGAGCTGGCTGTACTGCAGTGAGGAATACTGAAAAGTTATTTATTACACTAACTTATTGTTAACAAAAGATTAAACTATAGTCCAAGTAATAATGGGAGATCTCACTTTATAACAGGACATATATTGTAATGACAAAAATAGTTTAATAAAAATCATAATAGTATCCAACACTCCTTGTAAATTGTCCATCAGATTTGCTTCAACATTTATTTTAGATACAGCAAAAGTATTTTAGCAGTAGATTATCTAGACACATTATATGACTTCACTAGCATTATAGTGAAATTATTGACTAACACTTGCATTTGATTAAATTATTTGTTTATTTACCAGGTGACTTAGTAGCCACAATGAAAATTAGCACAATAAAGCTTATACCTCCATATAAATGAGCATGACTCTAGATCTCTGCCCCATTCATTTGATAAATTTGCAATTATGTCTCTTTATAAAATGGCTTTATGATTTACTGGGCATATTGGTGATTCTTATTAAGATGTCCTCAGAAAGAAAACAATGCTGTATTAAACAGGTGGCAGAGGGGAACTATTAAGAAGACCAGCTCAGTACAGTAGTATTTCAATTCTTCTTCCAATGGGTGTTGCTAAAAGAAATGCTTGTGGCTGTGAGAAACAAAGAAGTTGAATGGATTAGCCAATATGTCCGATCTGCCCCCTAATTATACACCAGAAGAAAGACTTAATACATCTGCCAATTAAAATAAATGTCTTCAACTGCCATGGACTAGCAAAGCAGGCAAGTCAGTATTGCTGTAATATAATCCCATCTAGAATTTCTTTTAATTTCTAATCAGCTGCTTACGGACAATGGGTCCCACCTGTTTAGATCACCTACTAGCTGGGAAAGAATCCCCTTGCTAACACTTTCTTTTAGCTTGGCACCTGTATAATTATGATATATATACATTTTTTTTTTCTTCCTAGAAGAGATTAACATGCCTTGGGAAACATCTCCCAAATCACCTGTATTACACAGGGAACCATCTCAACCACCTATTATTGACAAACAGGTTTATTTAAATCTTTGGTATTAAAGAGATTATACATTTAAGATCTCTTATTCTTATTAGCAACCTTCATTTAAACCAGACTTTTATAAAAACCTGTTTAAACTTTCTGAAGTTTTACATATTCATCAGTAAGGCTACGTTTTAGTCACAGGTATTTTTAGTAAAAGTCATGGACAGGTAACAGACGGTAAACAAAAATGTACAGCCCGTGACCTGTTCATGACTTGTACTATATACCTCTGACTACACCTTGGGTACTCTGGGTCAGGGAGCATTCCGGGGACACTGTGGGTGCTTTTGGGGGTGTGCGCGGCCCGGGGGGTGCTATAGGTTTTATGGGGGGTGGTGACAGCGTGCAGCCCAGGACCCCCACAGGTGCTGGGAAGGGGCAGCGGCACACGGCCCAGGACCCCTGCTGCTGGCGGAAAGCGAAGAGAGGGGAACTGGGCAGTGGTGCATGGCCCAGGACAGCTGCTGGGGATGAGGTGGGTAGCCTGAGACCACCGCTGCTGCTGGGGTGTGTGTGCATCAGCCATGACCTCCGTGACAGACTCACAGGCTTATTCATCAGTAAATGAATGCACATTTTAACATAGAATCATAGAAGATCAGGGTTGGAAGGGACCTCAGGAGATCATCTAGTCCAACCCCCTGCTCAAAGCAGGATCAAGTTCCCAAACAGATTTATACCCCACTTCCCTAAATGGCCCCCTCAAGGATTGAACTCACAACCCTGGCTTTAGCAGGCCAACGCTCAAACCACTAAGCTATCCCTCCCCCCATATAAGAACATAGCTGGGTATAGACCGAGGTGGGCAAACTACGGCCCGCAGGCCACATCCGGCCCGTGGGACCATCCTGCCCGGCCCTTGAGCTCCCGGTCCCTTCCCCGCTGTCATGCCGTCGTGTGGGCAGTGTTCTGGGCGGCGGGGTTGCGTGCTCCTGCCGAGCAGCACGACAGCGTGTCTGGCTCTGCCCGGGTGGCACAGCTGCCAGACATGCTGCTCTGAGTGGCATGGTAAGGGGGCCAGAGGGTTGGATAAGGGGCTAGGGGATACCGGGGGGCAGACAGGGAGCAGGGAGCGGTTGGATGGGGTGGAGGTTCTGGGGGGCGGTCAGGGGACGGGGGGATTGGATAAGCGTGGGAGTCCCGGGGGGGACCTGTCAGGGGGCGGGGGTGTGGCTAGAGGTCAGGGGATGGGGATCACGGGGGGTTGGATAGGCTTAGAGTCCCAAGGGGCCTGTCAAGGGGCGGGGGTGTGGATAGGGGTCAGAGCAGTCAGGGGACTGGGAGCAGGGGGGGTGGAAAGGGGGTGGGGTCCCGGAGGTGGTTAGGGGACAAGGAGCATGGTGGGTTGGATGGGTCGGGAGTTCTGAAGGGGACAGTCAAGGGGGTGGGAAGTGGGAGGAGTTGGATAGGGGGCAGGCGCCAGGCTGTTTGGGGAGGCACAGCCTTCCCTACCCGGTCCTCCATACAGTTTTGCAACCCCAATGTGGCCCTCGGGCCAAAAAGTTTGCCCACCCCTGGGCAAAGAATGCTTCCTGCAAACTGCAATGATAATTTAAAGTCATGATTGGATTATCTGTACACAAAGCAGGTAATCTTAAAGATGAGTTCTTATTTCTTCTCTCTGGCACATTAAAATCCACATCTCGTAGCACCTCACTGCTATGCTGCAGTACCATGAATTAAAAGTAACAGAAAATAGAATACTAACGATTCAGTTTTCAAAATATAAAATCTTAAAAAAATACTAGTAGATAAATGAAAAGATAGTGAATCTTAATGCAGTTGAGTGGTCACTTATGGCCATTCAGTACACCCAGGCATGTTGGGGGTGGTTCAGAGCTGCATTTTCCCATGGGAAGTTCCAGAAGGTAGAATGCCTGTCCAAACTTAAGAGTTTGCAGGAAGAGACATGCCACTGTACCACAACTCTGTTTCCTTCTGCACAGTCTTTAATTATGTGATCACAAATTGTTTCTTAACCAATATAATAGAATAGTTTTTCTACAACCCTGGATAAACGTGTGAACCTAGGATAGATTATATTTTTTAAAACTGTACTGCATATAGAGTTGAGTGTATAATTCATAAGGAATGATTGGTACAATGTATTCAGTCTCTTTTTCTCTAGTTGAATATTTACAAGCAGGTCATGGTATTTTTAAACTGTATTTGTTATTTGAATTTGTACAACAAATACATTTTCACACTTTTTATTCTCTGGTTGATCATGAATATTTATAATTCAATCTGTGTTGCTTAGTTGTGAATGGTCAGATAAGTCACATGTTATTGTTGAGTTCCTAATTTGATGTAAATGCAAGCTCTCCTGGGATGTGCTATCTGCTAGCCCATGCATTCTGGCTAAACAGTTTTGCTTCAGGAAGGTATGTGTGGTAAAACTGCATGCTGGACTAGTACTGTATACACTCCAAGAGAACCAGAAGAATGTAGATTCAGCACACAGGTTCCTCAGTCTGCCCTAAGAGGAATGACAACAGGTGCCAATTACAGGAGATTTTATACTTCCATCTGCTCTCTCAGCTACAGGAAATGAACTCATGTCCGGGTTGAGTACTGCAGCATTCCAGCCAGGGGAGACTGAAAAAAAAAAAAAAACCTGGCCAAGCTGCCTCTGTTGCTCTGAAATGGGCAAGTCTAAAACAGAAGTGATGTCTATGTATGAGATTTTTTGCAGTGGGAACATTGTATTTAATGGACACTTCAAAACTCCCAGTGTGTAATATGTAAATATGTCCCATCACATGGTTCTGGTATCTCTGTGAGCGACACAGGATTTCATGGTTGTGGTAGCAGGCAATGAAATATTATTTGTTTTTAAATGTGAGAAAATTGCAAGATATTATACAGCATTCAGGAATATACAAATTATCTAGCTTGAGTTACTTCCAAAGTCATAATCCACCAGCCAAAACCAAGTGCTTTGTAGCTGGTTTTAAATTTAACTGAAGATTTTCATGTATATCTAAGAAACAGAATCATATAAAAATAAATATGCCAAATAACCAAATGCATCTTGTATAGAAAGTTAATAAAAATGTTTTTAATGTGAGAGCCTTGTGATATCTAATCCTAGACTAGAACATACCCTCCAGAGGAAAAAACCTGTGGGAAAAGATCAGAGGTAGGCAAACTCTATAGGGCTCTTTGAGGGAATTTCCTCAGATAATTTCATAAGAAGGAGGTATTGGGAATATCCAACTGCTTGAAGTAGACAGCTTTTCTTGCAGGAGGCAAACTAATGCCCTCCTAGAATCCAGGGAAGCCCCTTTAAGTGTGAGAACTTGAATAACGCAAAGACCAACTTCTCCAGATTCACTCAACCTAAGAGTATTTAATAGAGAATAAGTGATCTTCTGATAAATGAATCATACCCTGATAAGTCTAAGAAGCCATCTGTAGGCCCTGATGATGAAGGTAGGTAGTTGCCAAACCAAGACACTCAGCAAACACCGTGTAGCTACTGCTTGTCCAAAAGACTGGACTGACACAGGTTGTCTCCTATATATAACCTGAAGTACTTCTTGGGCTTTGGCCTCATGAAGATGTCGAGGAGTGCACCCTGAAGTTGACGGGCCTAATCTATTTTGTGAATTGAAAGCAAGGATTATAGTGCCCAGAAACACAGTAAAGTTCTAGCATTGTAACCAGTGTTATACCCTCTGTTTCCAGAAAAGATTGGACTTCACTATATAGTAGTCTACTATGAGAAGGATTGATTGGTTTGGATTTTGACATGACTTCAAACTGAAACAATGATTCAATAAACTCCAGGTTCCATAAATTGGAAGAGAGATCCTGCCAAATCTGCAACTGAAATTAAAATAGGTTTTAGGTCTGGACAACAATAGCTTTACTGGATCTCCAGAAGAAATCAATAGATTGGACGAAGAAGACTGTTTATATCATTGACCATTTTTTTTCCCCAAAATCACCGTGAAACTCTTTGGAGAAGAACAGTGGAATAAATGGCATCTCTGAGATCAGAAAGAGCATTGTTTCCTTCTTTACAGAGACTAACCCAGCCTCAGTGATCCAGCTGTCAATCTGATGACAAATCTGGACTCAAGCAAGCCTGTGAATGAGAATGGACACCAAGTCTGGCATATAAGAACATAAGAACGGCCGTACCGGGTCAGACCAAAGGTCTATCTAGCCCAGTATCCTGTCTACCGACAGTGGCCAATGCCAGGTGCCCCAGATGGAGTGGACCTAACAGGCAATGATCAAGTGATCTTTCTCCTGCCATCCATCTCCATCCTCTGACAAACAGAGGCTAGGGACACCATTCCTTACCCATCCTGGCTAATAGCCATTAATGGACTTAACCACCATGAATGTATCCAGTTCTCTTTTAAACGCTGTTATAGTCCTAGCCTTCACAACCTCCTCAGGTAAGGAGTTCCACAAGTTGACTGTGCGCTGTGTGAAGAAGTACTTCCTTATATTTGTTTTAAACCTGCTGCCTATTAATTTCATTTGGTGACCCCTAATTCTTGTATTATGAAGGCAGCCCTCAAGGAGTACCTTGCTACCTCCTGACCTTCTTTAACAATCTCAAGGAATTACTTCTTACCCTCCAGGATATGGTCCAACCAGGTATTTCTGACATGACAGATCTCTGCAGCTGGAAATATCCTCCAGTTCATATTTATTTCACTTGCACTGGATGAGATCATCAAGAATCCATGTCTTGCTATTTGTGTTCCTCTGTGGATATTGATGTCTTTCCTATGAATCTAGTAGTGCTCTACTACATGGTTTAGAGTTTGAGAAGTGAAAGCAGGGATTACAATACCCCAGGTTTATTCAACAGTTGGAATACATTTTTTGTGTATTTGTTTGCAATATCAAAAGTTATAAAAACAGTTAATATATACATAGTGTACATTCATGTGATCAAATTTGCATATTAAGGGAAAGTTTTTGAAAGTCATTTGCAATAAATGTGAGAAATTATCCCAATGTTTCACCAAAACTGTAGAAGCCAGAGGCCAATCAAAAATCTTATTGTCCAGCAGCATAGGACTACTAATAACCAATTTTGGACAACTGAATTTTAAATACATACTGTACAAGCTGCTGACTTGAACTTTAAAGTCCTCTGAGCACTGAATGACTAGCATGTCTGATCTAAGGCTGAATGTGAACATTGGTACCCCATCTCAATTTGTAAACACCACTAAAAAACAGAATGGATTGGACTGTGTGGGCTTCTACTTTGCTAAATTTCTCAATCAGTTACATCCAAAGTCACACCTTTGGAGGAGTGGACATTTAAATATCTTCTCTCTCCATAATGTATTATTTATGTTTGGTGGCATTTACTAAGGCAGATGTTCAGTTTTCATTTTAAGCCTCTGATCTGATACACGGATCAGTTAATGCACTCAGGATTTTCAAGTGCAGATCATATCAGCATTTACCCTGGAGGGAAGGGACACAAAAGACAAGAGCATTCCTTCTGATCAACATCACATTAGACAGTTAAACAATAGCAGTATCCCGCTCCTAGAACCCTATATGGACTCTTCTCATGAATCTGTCATACTTTTAAATTTTATTAATTTATTTGTTTATTATAGAATATTGGTATATCAGTCAATTACAAATGGCATAGAAAAAATACTAAAATGATTCTTACACTACAAATCTGCTATACCATTGCCATCTCCACTTAATGCTTTGATTTTGCCATCTCCACTTTGTTTCCAGTAGCATGTGTGCATGTTTTCTCTCAAACACCAGCACAATCAGTTATGAACGATCATGGATTAAAGGACACAGGGAGGAGAGAAACAGGGTTACTTGTGAGAAATGTGAAGTTTCTCCATACACTCAGAATTGTTAAATAAGTGTACAATGATGAAACCTCCTAAGGACATGGATCCACATCAATACTTTTCTTTATTTTTGAGAGAATGAGAATGTTACTAAATGTTAAGAAATAAAAGAGAAAAAACAGTCTGGACAATAAACAACAAGCAAACGCTCTATAAATATGTGTAGAAAATGTAAATAAATGTAGAAGTATGACCTGACATGACAATGACTGCAACTGGTGCATGGTTTATGGATTACATACTGTAATGCCACAGGCTGTCAGCTACTAATAACTGGTATAAAAGAAGTTTTCTTATACAGTAACTTGCTTAAAGTCATCCCGGTTAACATTGTTTTGTTGTTACGTTGCTGATCAGTTAGGGAACATGCTCGTTTAAAGTTGTGTAATGCTCCCTTTTAAAGTCGTTTGGCAGCCGCCTGCTTTGTCTACTGCTTGCAGGAAGAGCAGCCCATTGCAACTAGCTGGTGGGGGCTTGGAACCAGGGTGGATCGGCAGACCCCTATCAGCTCCCCGCTCCCCTAAGTTCCCTGTGCAGCAGCTGCCTGTAGTTCAGCTGTTTCCCTCCCCCTACTGCCATGTGCTGCTCCTGCCCTCTGCCTTGGAGCTGCTCCCCGAGACTCCTACTTCCTTTGCTGCGGGGGAGGGAAAGAAGAGGGAGGCCAATGTCAGGATATCCCCCTCCCCCCCTGCTCCTGCACCCCGCTTACCCCATCTTCCATAGAGCAGGGCTCAGGAGGGAGGGAGCTTGTAGCAGCTACGTTCTAAGCAAGCTGATCTAATTAACAAGGCAGTGTACTTAAGGGAAATGCGCATATCTCCCTCCATTCCTGCTGCCTTGCTGAGTGAGAGAGTTAACCCTTGAGGGCTCAGCCAATTGCTAGTTCATCATTTAGCAGTAAGGGAAATATCCCACCCTCTGACTCCTCCACCTCACCCAAGCTTCACAATCATCGTCACTGTGTACCAGTATTAAATTGTTTGTTTAAAACTTATACTCTCTCTCTCTGTGTATATATATAATATAGTCTTTTGTCTGGTGAAAAAAATTTCCCTGGAACCTAACCCCCTCATTTACATTAATTCTTATGGGGAAATTGGATTCGCTTAACATTGTTTCACTTGAAGTCACATTTTTCAGGAACATAACTACAACGTTAAGTGAGGCGTTACTGTACTTTGTTTAGTGAAACTGTGAGAATGTCTTCTACATATGCAGTCCTGTGAAGTACTCCGATTTTGTCGAAAGGAAAAAGAAAAGATGAATTAATGATTCTTGGAGCATTATTTTATTCTGATTCCTGTACGCAGAAGTCTGAATCAGTAGCACTGGAGTATAACAAATGCAAAGAAAATGGCAGGCAGAAGAATTTCTTGGGCAGTGAAGACAAGAAGACAATTTCATGGATCTCAGTTAATAAAGAGGTAACATAAGAAAGGGTGGTTGGTAATGATTCCAAAAGGTCATGTACAATAACTAGTGAACTGCACCACTATGAAGCTATTGCACTATCCCCTGCTTCACTCAAATACCCCCAAACATGAATCAATTCACTCAAGAGCATAGCTAGAAAAAAACCTATTCTGCTTAAAGTAATTGACAGATGTCAGTGAAATACAGGAGGGATGAGGAGCAAGAGGCTTGGGACAGTATTTATCATCCTTTTTTGGGGAAGGGAAAGGGAGAGGGGAGTCCAGGTAGAAAACCTCCCTTCTTGTCTCTCCCCTTCCTTTCAGTCATGCTCCTTTCTCTCACCTCTCTCATCCCCACATTAGCACCTTTGTTGATCTGCTCTGTGGGTTCTTGCAACACAGCAGAAGTGGTTACAATTTTGATCATTGATGCATATAGTGTGAGTGCTTCAGAGGCTGGAATGTCTGCTATACAGACCTCGCCATACAGAGCGGAGGAAAACGGGACAGGGAGAGAATAAAAGAATTGAGAGTGAGACAACTCTATCACAGACAATAAGAAATTACTCTTGTCTTGAGGATTAGAGTCTTCTATTATGTGCAGGATGCTTGCCATCTAATAATAATATATGATTAAATAAGCAGGCAGACAAGAGTGTCATAATGAGATTATTCTCCTATTTAAAAGAACAAAGGATGCTAGCTAAGTTTGAGACATAACGTTCCCTTCTAGATAAGACATTGACAGGTTGCATTTGACGCAGTGTTTTCTTTCCAACTTCAGTTTCAAGGTCTCTTCATTACAGCTTCAGGCCTTGTCTACACTTAAAAAGTTTTGCTGGCACAGCTATGTCTGTTAGGAGTGTGGGGGAAAAAATAACATCCCTAATTGACATAGCTATGCCAGCAGTAGCTGTAGCATAGGTACAATTATCAGGAAAAAAAATCCTTTTGTCAGTATAGATTATTTTTTGGGGGGGAAACTAGTATAAGTTATACTGGCAAAAGACGTTTGCCAGTATAAGCTGCATCTCCACTAGGAAGGTTTGCCAGCATAGCTATACTTATACTGGCAAACACTTCTGAGTGTAGACAGGCATCAGTCTAGTCGTACTGCCAACTAACTTTTTGGACTCCTCTGAATACCTCTATTTTTATTCCTTCCAGGAATGTCTCTTTTGACACCTGAATTTACATCTGTAGTTTTATATTTGTACCAAAAGTGCTTTCTCTACACTTCTCTTCTTGCTTGCTCCTCCTCAACACTGAAATCTCTGAAGCTCTACTCTCCACTATAGCTTTATTTTACCAGTAGTCCCTGCAACTTAATAATGTATTTTTCTTTACACTTGTAATATACACTTGATATTCTACTGTATTTTCTTTACTATCAATTTAAAACCCTCTAATTCCATCTGACAGCTGTAACTGAAACACTAAGGGATCCATCATGTTGTGCATTATCCTGATGGTCTAGCTACTGCCTAGGTCCCTGATTTGCCAGAAGCAGGGATGGAGACAGGCACATCTTTCTCTTTCTCCATCTGCGTTAAGGAAAAATTGATCATTTTTTTCTGTCTCTTTTCTGTTTGGACACCCTGGGCTAGTCAGATATCTAAGAAGTCCTTCTGTGGTCACCCTCTTTCTTTGAAACCATGTCCCCTCAACACTGTTGGTTACAAAAAAGTTCAGTTTTAGTTTTGTTTTCTCCATTTTGTTTTTCACTGAATTGTTAATGTACTAATTAATTGTAGATTTTGGATTCACTGTTACTGTATGCACAGTTCACACCTACACATCTCAGCTGTGGTATTTAGTTCCTCTGTTGTTGATATCTATCTCTTCATTATCAGTTCCCTATTCCCAGTTGAGAAATGCAGAAGTGTAATAATTATACTGTATATTGACTATCAAAATTGTGTTCTCCGTCACAAGTGACTGCTTGCTTCTCTGGTGCTCCCTATCTTTCCTATTGTTTTCCTTCTCTTGCTTGCAGTTGCCACTTGCCCCCACTCCTTTCACTCCATTGTTTACTATCATTCTATTATATTATTTATAACTTCAACTTTTTAAACTCTTTGAAATTTCCCAGGTTTTAGGTCACTTAGCCTCCCTCTACAGATGACTTTAGGCATTGTACATTCTTATTCCTATCTAGGGTTGTCAACTTTGTAATATCCAGCAGAAATGCAAGAACCTCCCCCACCCTGCCCCCTGTTCGCTCCTCGTCCCCACTCCTCCTGTTGCTCGCCCCTGCCTGGGTCGGGAGGGACTCACCTGTGGAGATGTGGCTGGGAGCTGTAGCTGCCCAATGCAGGTAAGAGGCAGCCCTGGCTGAGTTGAGGCTGGCACAGGTGATAACCTGGTGCCTTCCTGCCGCCCCTGCCTACAGTAGCCGGACTTTGTGTGTCCAGTCAGTAGATTTTGACCAGTCTTTCTGGTTGAAAACCGAGCACCTGGCCACCCTACCTATGACTCGTCTTCTTTTCCCATTTATTACTTCTCCAGCTAATCTTTTAAGAGTGATTTATTTCAGTTAAACTCATTCCAAATTGACTTATATTAAATCAAAATAAGCTTGATTTAAACTAGAATAAGAATTTCCACATAGTTTGTATCAGTTTAAGCAAAATTGTTTAAAATTACATTTTAGGTTAAACTGGTACAAACTTCTTGTGTAACCCTAAAAGCTTGTCCACAGATGGAATTGTTTCTGATTAACTCCATGTGTGGACACTCCAGGGGTGAAAGTGAGCCGCTATGGGCTGGTACGATGTACCGGTAAGAAGCCGGTACCGGCCCGTATGCAGCCCATGTTAAAGCGCTGCCGCGGCAGTGCTCTGAGAGTCCTTAAAGTGCTGCCGCAGCAAAGGACCCTCCTTAAAGCACTGCCACGGCAGCACTTTAACATCCCTGCCCCTGCCCCCTGCCACCCCCGTCAGCAGCCCTGCCGGTATGGACCCTACCGGCAGGGTTGCTGACGGGGGAGGCAAAAGGGGCAGGGATGTTAAAGTGCTGCCAAGGCAGTGCTTTAAGGAGGGTCTTTTCCACGGCAGCGCTTTAATGTTGCTGCCCCTTTTGTCCCCCCTGGGCCACCAACAGTGGGGGCAAAAGGGCAGCTGCCCCGGGACCAGTGATTTAAAAGGGCCCGGGGCTTCCGGCAAGCCCCGGGCCCTTTTAAATCGCTGCCAGAGCCCCATGCAGCGGGGGACAGGGAGCACGGATGGGCTGGTTGGGGGAGGCTGACCCTCCCAGCCCTGTGCCTTCCACCTGAGGTCCTGCCCCTTCTGGGGGCCGGAGCCGGCCCTGGTACCTGTAAGAATTTATTATTACTTTCACCCCTGAGACACTCTTATTCCAGAAGACTGCCTTATTCCTGTTTAGCTTAACCCACTTTGAAAGAGGGGGCTAGTCTACCTACACAGTCGCTTCCGATACAGCTATACCATCACCAGTAAAGCTATACTGGCAGAGCCTCCTAACGTAGACACAGCATATGCCAACAGAAATTTTTTTTCTGCTGGTAGAGTAAAACCACCTCCTATGCCGACAGACACACTCTTC
This sequence comes from Chrysemys picta bellii, assembly GCF_011386835.1. Taxonomy (NCBI): domain Eukaryota; kingdom Metazoa; phylum Chordata; order Testudines; family Emydidae; genus Chrysemys; species Chrysemys picta. The sequence goes on from NC_088799.1 coordinate 33,423,239, forward strand.
TGTCTGCACTTCTGCATGTATGCTGGGAGTTTTGCTGGCACATCTATGTTGGCTGAAGTGTGCATTTTTTCCCACACCTGTAACTGACATAGCTATGTCGACAAAACTTCTTAGTGTAGACCTGGCCTGGGTTAAGCTAGACAGGAGTAAGAGTATCCATGATTGGAGTTAAAGAGGAACCACTGTTGTATTTTAAAATCACATCCTACCTTAATTCATGTTTATTTTCAAGGTAGACAAACCCTTAAACTGAAATAAGAGTGTCCACAGAGTGATTTGCACCAGTTTAAACTAAATTGGTTTAAAAAACAATTTTAAGTTAAAGTGGTGAATCTTCTGTGTGTAGACAAAGCCTTAATCCTTGGCACTTTCACTTTCTGTGGCTCAATCCTATCCTTCTCCCAGATCTTCTTACTACATCTCCCCACTCCTTCCCTTGCACAGACCCCTTTCTTCCTTTTTAACATTATCACATATAACTGTATGCCAACTTCACAAAAATTACACTCAATCTGGATACTTTTTGTATGCAGAGGAATAAAATATAGTTATCATATCATCATGGTATAGATGGACAAGTAAATTTAGTGTCTGGACCGATGCACTTTCATGACAATTTTGCTAGGCAGTTATGCAGCAACAAGAAAAAAAGAAAATGTGCTATGAACAATTAAAAGACAACAGAAACAAATGATATACAACATAAAAGTAACTCAATAGCAAAGAAAGGAAAGGTTTACATACAGTTTTAGTAGGTGGAAAAAAAGTAGAATTATGTTGAAGAATTCAGCAGATGTACAACAGAGTAAAAAAGACCCTCATAGGTTATGTACCATCCTAAGTAAGCTAAACAGCAAACACAATTATTAAAAAATTAAATATCCATAAAGAAGGACAAGCAGTGATACATTTTTTGACCAAATAAATCTGTAAAGGAGCCAGGTACAGCTGGAAAGTATTATTTAATGAAGAGAAGATAGTTTTCCTATGGTAGGCATGTACTATATTATTTACAGACATTACACTGCCATGACCTGACAATTATGTGCATGGCAGGTAGAATTATATCACTGTAGATATCTTTGAAGTTATCCATCTTCAGTGCAGTTATATATAGTCCATGCAAGAAATTCTTTGGTAAAAATAAGAGATTAAGTCATGTAATTTGAGTGCCGGTATCATTAATCATGTACTAGAACTGGTTTAAGAGTGAACAAAATCACCCCAGATAAAAGAAGGACCCCGTCCCTTGATAGGTCTTAATGAAAACTGAAAAATAAGACAGTAGTTTATTTACAAGTAACTGTGATATTGTCTCATGATTAATTTTAATCTGTATTTTTTTGTAGAAATATAGTACTGGTTTGAAAACTTCTGTCAAATGTATTTCAATTGAAAACTGGATTTTCGACTGAACAAAATTTTTGTGAAGTGTCTGCTTTCTGCAAAAAAAATAGTTTTTAGATTAAAAATCAATGTCCAAAACAGAAAATATTTTGATTTGGATATGCTGCCGCAGTATCTTATGGGAATTTCAGTTCTGTTGCCTCATGTTTCCATTCTCCTTTATGGGTTGGCTCATCTCCAATGACACATTATGACCAGAGACTCCCATGACGTACTGTGTGTTATCCAAGAGGAAAGACCATGGGCCATCATGGGAGATATAGTCCAACCAGGGAACCCGATCTATAGAGGAGAATGGGAGTATAGGCCCCAAACTACAATTCCCATGAGGCACCACAGCAGCATTTCTGAACCAAAATATTTTGGTTTTCAGTCAAAAATTTTCAGTATTTTAATTTTTTAATATTTGAAGTGTTCCACACAAAATACTCCCATTTTCTGAACAACTCTAGTGCTTACTCACATTTCTGAACTAAAAACACTGTCAAAGAAATAAGATTTCTTTATATGAACTTGAACTTGGCAAATAGTAACAAATGTCACCTTGATAATTAATGGATTTATATAGTAAAAAAACCAAAATTTTTGAAAACTTCAATAATTTTACAAAGTCTCTCTCTTTTACAATAGTGGTCCAATTCCACAGCTGTTGTAAATCAGTGTAACCAGACTGCAATCAATGGAACTATGCTGATTTACATCATCTGAGTATCTGTCCCAGATTGGTGCAAGACGAAATTGCAGAAACATCAGTTTCTGCCATTGTTACCAATCTAATCTCTAATCATATCTAATGTCCATCCCTACAAAGTCTCCACTCCAATCACTGCCTTTTTCTGATTCATTTCCAGTCTGCTATAGTAACTCGTCCTGCTGCCTCTCCCACACACTTACAAATTATCTGCTCTCCTCTTGGCCTTCATCACATCTTTATAATAATTTTATCTTTTTCAAAGCTATTTTTCAGTTAGGGGCATTTGAAATCTGAACGAAATTTTGCCATAATCCAAAGAATTATCATCCTTGCTTGGCAAATTCTGCAGAAATTCAAAGAATTATCATCCTTGCCTGGCAAATTCTGCAGAAATTTTGGGTTAAATCTGAGAGCTTTGTAAAGCAAACTCATCCAAAAAAATTAGTTAAGTAAATTATATGTACAATTAATAAGTAGTTTTAAATAAAATTGATCTTTTTATTTAACCTAGTTTTTAGAAGGTTTTTAAGTAAATGATCCTCAATCTCACTCATTTTCTACTTGAGATCTTCCCTCATACAGTAAATAGTCTGCCCTCTCCAAATTTTCCCTCTGGTTCCCTCCCCAGATATCTTCCAGACCGTCTTAGGCCCTCCATCTTCCTTTCCTGTCCACAATCAGGTGCTGAGAGTCCCTCAACATCAAATATTTGATATTCTATTATTTGCAGTTTGATTCCTACAGAAGATCTTTTCAAATGATTCCAGCTACTCTGTATGTCAATGTAGATGAGTGGCTGCCACACAGCACCCCAAGAGATGCAAGGCAGCCCTGCATGCAGCCTCTCACCTCAGTTTCCCTTCTGAAATCCCCAAATAAACTCCACACAGGGTTTTGCAGTCCAATCACAACCACGCTCCTTAGCGTCTAATTTATTAACTTAAAGTTCAAAATTAAACACAAAGGTCTTCCTTCCAGCCTTCATCTGGGTACAACCCAAACTTCCCTAGTCAGATCAGAGTCCTTCCTGTCTCAACAGGCTACTCCCAGCCCTTCCTAGTTAGAGCAAATCAGCTGATCTCAGAGTCTTCCAGGCAGAAGCCTCTCTCATTCTCTGCAGTCTCTCTACAGCCTCCTGAACTTCCCCTTTACTAGATCCACCTTCTGCTCTTTACAGGAAATTGCCTGACTTGCTTGGCCCCAGATTCTCCAGTCCAAGGGCAAGCCACTGCGTTAGAGTCAAAATTATTAACTAATTAGTTGCTGGTTAGCAGAAACTTCCATCTAACATGCTTAATTTAAAGTGGCATCATTAGATTTTAAGAACTAACACTTCTAATAGCCTTGAGAAATGAAGAGGACATTCAGCTATTGTTTAAGTCTGCTGATTGAGATTTTCAGAAATGCTGAGCAACTTTCACTGATTTTTTCCCTACTTTTGAAGAACAGGTAGGGGGAGGGATAGATCAGTGGTTTGAGCATTGGCCTGCTAAACCTAGGGTTGTGAGTTCAATCCTTGAGGGGGCCATTTAGGGATCTGGGGCAAAAATCTATCAGGGACAGTACTTGGTCCTGATGTGAAAGCGGGGGACTGGACTTGATGACCTTTCAAGCTCCCTTCCAGCTCTATGAGATAGGATAGGTGTATAACTGACTCACAACAGGTTAACGGTAATGCCTACTCTTGTGGTTTTATCACAAGTCAAGGTTTCCTCACCAACTATGAGGAGCAGAAAATTACTTTTTTATAAAATGAAAACTGAAATTCTCATGTAATCACATGACTATAAGAGCTGGCATTTAAAAAAACCCCACACCAAATATTGCAAGACTTGCAATAAAATTACAAAAGTTAACAACACTGCACTCAGAATTTATTGCAAGATTGGACCTAATTTAAAACACAATAAATTGGTAACAAACAATAGAAGGTAAGGAGGAAGGAGAACAGCAACAGCAATAAGAGCACTTGGTTACACACACTAGCTATTTGTCCAACGTGACAGTTCTGAATCTGTTTATTTGTTTAAAAAAATCTGGGCATTGATCTCCTACTGCACATGTAGATGTGCAGGTATGTCTTTGCTAGCATGCAGTTATACAGGGAAATTGTATGGGAATATTTGGTAAAACATAAAAGTTGTTCCATAAGTACTATATATTACTTTTATGGCTAAGTGGTTAAACATTTTACCAACATGAAGCAATCCCATGCCTAGTCAAACATTTGCTAATGTTGTGGGTGACAGGTGTATTATTAATTACATGTTGAGTAGATCATTCTCTGGTTACATTCCTAGTGTTACCATCCTCATTTTCTAGTCATCAGGCGATTCCCTAAGGGACTTAAGCACCAGACTCCTGTTCGTCCTTGCTCTGTGTCTCACCACACTATCCCTACCATCTGGAATAAGCTCCCAGAACCTTTTCAAATCCTACTTTTTCTTCATAGCCTATTATCCCAATACAACAATAAAATTTTATTCCTGGAACTTCTAAGTTTTTCTATTTCCAATTATGTTCCTTTAATGTGACTATTATATACTTTGCTGCCACCCGCCATACCAACAGATGTTAACTCTATCATAGTTTGTAATCAATGCTAGACAAATCACTAACCAGAAGTTTGATCCTACTTACCAACAGAATATGCAAGAATTGCAGAACATGCAAAGTGTGGGGTGCGTGGGAGGGAAAGCGTGAATCAATCCCCCATTCCAGAGAACAGTTTTGAGGATAAAACTAAGAGAGACAAAAGATATGCCCTTGTCTACACTAGGGAATTTTACTAAAAATTTCCAACCCATGCTACCATCAGTTCCAGAAGAAGTCCTAACGTAGACAAGGCTTCTTTGGCCAGATCTGATTTTTACCACTATGTTATTTAAACCTGGCTCTTAGAGGCAAATAATCCTGCCCCTTCCTCCACAACAATGCAAAGCACTCTTAAGAATGGCCACACTGGGACAGACCAGTGGTCCATCTAGCCCAGTATCCTGTCTTCTGACAGTGGCTGGTGCCAGATGCTTCAGCGGGAATGTACAGAACAGGGCAATTATCAAGTGATCCAGCTCATCGTCCACTTCCAGATTTTGGCAGAGAGAGGTTTAGGGACACCCAGAGCATGGGTTTGCGTCCCTGACTATCTTGGCTAATAGCCATTGATGAACCTATTAGCCATGAATTTATGTAATTCTTTTTTGAACCCAGTTATACTTTTGACTTTCACAACAATCCCAGGCAACGAGATTGATTGTGCATTGTTTGAAATACTTCCTTATGATTGTTTTAAACCTGCTGCCTATTCATTTCATTGGGTGACCCCTGGTTCTTGTGTTATATAAAGGGGTAAATAACACTTCTTTATTCACTTTCTCTACACCATTCATGATTTTATAGACATAGATCCAGGGCCGGCTCTAGCTTTTTTGCTGCCCCAAGCAGCAAAAAAAAGTGCCGACCCCCAAGCCCCCCGCCGAGCGCCGGGCCGCGCCGCCCCCCCCAGCCGAGCGCCGCGCCACCCCCCCGCTGAGCGCCGCCGGAACCCCCCCCCAGAGCGCCGCCCCCCCCGCCGAGCGCCGCGAGCCGGAGCCTACCCCCCCCTGCACCGAGTGCCGCTGGACACCCCCCCCCCCCGAGCGCCGAGCCCCGCGATGCCCCCCAGTGCCGGAGCCCGCCCCCTGCCAAGCGCCGCCGGAACCCCCCTCCAGCGCCGCGCCCGCGCCGCACCCCCCCCCCGAGCGCCGAGCCCCGCGCTGCCGGAGCCCGCCCCCCGCCGGAACCCCCTTCCAGCGCCGCGCCCGTGCCGCCCCCTCGCTGAGCCCCGCGCAACCGGAGCCCGCCCCCCCCCTGCGCCGAGTGCCGCCGGAACCCCCCCCCGAGCGCCAAGCCCCGCGACGCCCCCCGGCGCCGGAGCCCGCCCCCGCCCCCTGCCAAGCGCCGCCGGAACCCCCCTCCAGTGCCGCGCTGCTGGAGCCCGCCACCGAGCACCGCCGGAACCCCCTTCCAGCGCTGCGCCCACGCCGCCCCCTCGCCGAGCCCCGCGCAACCGGAGCCCGCCCCCCCCCCCCCCCAGCGCCGCGCCACGCTGCCGGAGCGCCCCCCCCCCACGGAATGCCGCGCTGCGCTCCCCCCGCCGCCCCTTACCAGGTGCCGCCCCAAGCATGTGCTTGGGTGCCTGGTGCCTAGAGCCGGCCCTGCATAGATCAGATCCCCCCCTTAGTCATCTATTTTCTAAGCTGAACAGTTCGTCTTTTTAATCGCTACTCATATGGAAGCTGTTCCGTATCCCTAATCATTTTTGTTGCCCTTCTCTGTACCATTTCCAAATCTAATGTATCTTTTTTTGAGATGGGGTGACCAGAATTGCATGCAGTATTAAAGGTGTGGTTGTACCGTGGATTTATATAGTGACATTCTGATATTTACAGTCTTATTATTTATCCTTTTTCTCATGGTTCCTAACATTCTATTAGCTTTTTTGACTGCCACTGCACATTAAGTGGATGTTTTCAAAGAACAATCCATGATGACTTCAAGATCTTTCTTGAGTCGTAACAGCTAATTTAGACCCCATAATTGTGTATGTACAATTGGGATTATGTTTTCCAGTGTGCCTTACTTTGTACTTATTAACACTGAGTTTCATCTGCCCAGTGACCCATTTTTGTGAGATCCCTTTGTAACTCATTGCAGTCTGCTTTGGCCTTAACTATCTTGATTAATTTTGTATCATCTGCAAACTTCGCCACCTCGCCTTTTTTCCAGATCATTTCTGAATATGTTGAACAGCACTGGTCCCAGTACAGATCCATGGACCCCGCTATTTACTTCTCTCCATTGTGAAAACTGATCATCTATTCCTACCCTTTGATTCCTGTCTTTTAACCAGCTACTGACCCATGAGAGGACCTTTCCTCTTATCATGACTCCTTATTTTGCTTAGTAGCCTTTGGTGTCAGACCTTGTCAAAGGCTTTCTGAAAATTCAAGTACACTATATCCACTGGATCAGCCTTGTTCATATGCTGTTGACACTCTCAAAGAATTCTAACAGATTGTTGAGGTACTATTTCCCTTTACAAAAGCCATATTAACTCTTCCTCAATATAGCGTGTTCCTCTATGTGTCTGATATTTCTGTTCTTCACTATAGTTTCAGCTACGGCTGTCAAGTGATTAAAAAAATTAATCGCAATTAATCACGCTGCTAAACAATAATAGAATACCATTTATTAAAATTTTTGGATGTTTTCTACATTTTCAAATATTGATTTAAATTACAACACAGAATACAAAGTGTACAGTGCTCACCTAATATTTATTTTTTTTACAAATATTTGAACTGTAAAAAACAAAAGAAATAGTATTTTTCAATTCACCTAATACAAGTACTGTAGTGCAATCTCTTAATCATGAAAGTTGAACTTACAAATGTAGAATTATGTACAAAAAAACCTGCATTCAAAAACAAAACAATATAAAACTTGAGCACCTACAAGTCCACTCATTCCTACTTTCACCCATCACTCAGACAAACAAGTTTGGTTACAATTTGCAGGAGAATGCTGCCAGCATCTCATTTACAATGTCACCTGAAAGTGAGAACAGGCATTCTCATGGCACTGTTGTAGCCGGCGTTGCAAGATATTTACGTGCCAGATGCACTAAAGATTCATATGTCCCTTCATGCTTCAACCACAATTCCAGAAGACATGCGTCCATGCTGATGACGGGTTCTGCTCGATAATGATCCAAAGCACAGCGGACCAATGCATGTTCATTTTCATTATCTGAGTCAGATGGCACCAGCAGAAGGTTGATTTTCTTTTTTGGTGTTGGGTTCTGTAGTTTCTGCATCTGAGGCCTGGTCTATACTAGGCGTTTATGTCGAAGTTAGCGCCGTTACATCGAATTAACCCTGCACCCGTCCACACTGCGATGCTATTTAGTTCGACATAGAGGTCTCTTTAATTCGACTTCTGTACTCCTCCCCGACGAGGGGAGTAGCGCTAAATTCGACATGGCCATGTCGAATTAGGCTAGGTGTGGATGGAAATTGACGCTAATAGCTCCGGGAGCTATCCCACAGTGCACCACTCTGTTGACGCTCTGGACAGCAGTGCGAGCTCGGATGCTCTGACCAGCCACACAGGAAAAGCCCCGGGAAAATTTGAATTTGAATTCCTTTTCCTGTCTGGCCAGTTTGAATCTCATTTCCTGTCTGGACATCGTGGCGAGCACAGCAGCACTGGCAACGATGCAGAGCTCTCCAGCAGTGATGGCCGTGCAGTCTGTGAATAGAAAGAGGGCCCCAGCATGGACTGATCGGGAAGTCTTGGATCTCATCGCTGTGTGGGGCGATGAGTCCGTGCTTTCCGAGCTGCGATCCAAAAGAAGGAATGCAAAGATCTACGAGAAGATCTCTAAAGACATGTCAGAGAGAGGATACAGCCGGGATGCAACGCAGTGCCGCGTGAAAATCAAGGAGCTGAGACAAGGCTACCAGAAGACCAAAGAGGCAAACGGACGCTCCGGATCCCATCCCCAGACATCCTGTTTCTACGAGGCACTGCTTTCCATCCTCGGTGCGGCCGCCACCACTACCCCACCAGTGACCGTGGACTCTGAGGATGGGATAGTGTCCACGGCCGGTTCCTCGGACATGTTAGGGGACGGGGAAGATGAGGAAGGAGATGAGGAGGGCGAGGCAGTCGGCAGCGCTCACAACGCTGATTTCCCCGACAGCCAGGATCTCTTCATCACCCTTACAGAGATCCCCTACGAAGCGTCCCCAGCCGTTACCCCGGACACAGAATCTGGGGAAGGATCAGCCAGTAAGTGTTGTAAACATCTAAACATTTATTTTTAACAAAACAGGAATATTAACAATTAAAAGAATGGGTTGTTCATGATTAGTGTGCCCTAGGCGCTTAACGGTTTAGTCATGGGCAGTGCAAGTTTTGAAAAAAAATCTAGCAATGTCCGGTTTTCAGTGATTGTCCTGCACAAGCCGCTCTACTGTTTATTCCCTGCTACTGCAGCTACAGTAAAATGCGGTCTATATGTCCGGGGATAGAGCAGTAATCCTCCTGGGACATCTCGATGAAGCTCTCCTGGAGGTAATTTGAAAGCCGTTGCATGAGGTTCCTGGGGAGAGTGGCCTTATTGGGTCCTCCGAAGTACGACACGTTGCCGCGCCACGAGACTATCAAGTACTCGGGAATCATTGCTCTGCACAGCAGGGCGGCATACGGCCCTGGTCTTTGGAGGCTTTCCCGGAGCATTCTCTCTCTCTCGCTCTCAGAGATCCTCATCAGGGTGATGTCGCCCATGGTGACCTGCTTTGAATTAGGTAGGGGAATGTTAGTGTTGGGACTGCTTGCCCGTTCCTTTACAGAACTGTAACCGCTGGTTTGTAGCCACGTGGTGGAGGCGGGAGAGGGGCAGCCGAAAGGGATCGTTCCCGGGGACAGCCGCGAGGGGGTGGGACAGGGGCAGAGTTCCCGCTTGCCGGATTGCTGGCAGCAGGAACTGACATTGCTTTAAATGTGAAATGAGGCCAGTGGTAATATAAAAGTTTTAAACTGCCACAAGTGTACGGCTTACCATGTCTGCCTGCAACAGAAATTCCGTTGTGCTGCCCCGCTTCTCAAATGTGCTGTGCAAGACCCCAGGCACTGAATGCGAAGGCCGAGAATTCGACCTTGTGCTGAGTGCGCATGTGATAGGTGCTGTGCATGGTCTTGTTCACAGAGAAAGACTATGTTCTTTGTTCACAACTACATTTATCTTTCTGAGGAATTCACTCCCTTTTTCCTATTTCCACAGCCCCATCTGCGACTGTCTCACAACCTAGCCTGGCATCACACTCCCAGAGGCTAGCGCGGATTAGGCGTAGGAAGAAGAGGACACGGGAGGACATGTTCTCTGAACTTATGGCCTGTTCCCAAGCCCAGGCAGCACAGCAGACCCAGTGGCGGGAGAACTTGACCCGAATGCACCAAGCAAACATGGATCGGGAGGAGAGGTGGTGGCAGGAAGACCAGCAGGCGACTCAAACGCTGCTTGGACTACTGAGGGAGCAAACAGACACGCTCCGGCGCCTTGTGGATGTTCTGCAGGAACGGAGGCAGGAGGACAGAGCCCCGCTGCAGTCCATCTCTAACCGCCCTCCCCCGCCACCAAGTCCCATACCCACCTCACCCAAAGTGCAAAGAAGGAGAGGCGGCAGAGTCCCTGCTAACTCTCACTCCACCCCTGCAGAGAGCTCTAGTAGCAGAAGGCTTTCATTCCCCAAAATTTGAAAAGTTCTTTCCTTCCCGCCTGACACAAGCCCCCGTCCAAGTTTCACCTCCCAGTGCCATGTGTAGTTGATAATAAAAAATACGTTTCTGTTAACTACTGTTTCAATCATGTTCTTTTGGAGGAGGAGGGGAAAGGGGGTTGGTAATTGGACAGGACAGTCACCTTTGGCAGGGTACATAGTCGGGGACAGGCACAGCAGCAGGGCACATACACAGTGCAGTGATGCAGTGACTAGTTACCCTGGTTAGTCTGGGAGGTTGTTTTCATGTTATGTGGTGGGGGGTGGGTTGCTCTGTGACTTTGTGGCGGGGGAGGGCAGTTACAGATCTTAAGCGGCGGTCCTTAGGCAGGATCACAGAGCCACACAGCAGGGGATCTGTAACCGTCCTCCCCCTGCCACAAAGTCACATAGACCCCCCTTACACACAGTCCCGATCAGGAGGGGTGACAGGCTCCGTTGAAACAACCATCCCACCGCAGCGGAGCCTGTCAATCCTTGAGTTTAGAAGCTGCATTCGCGTCACTACACTACACCCGCTCCGCACCACAGTCTGCGTCCCAGTTTTAAAAAATTCCCGCGAAAACAGTATTAAAGAAAACGGTGTGCTTTAACAAAGTAGAACTATTTTTATTTCGAAACGTGTGTTGGAAGGAGGGTGAAGGGGGTATGTAACTGGATAGGATAGTCAACATTAACTCGGTAAAGAAACGGGGACAGGTTTAGCTTCTCAGTACACAAACTTTAAAGTCACAGGTTACCCTGCTCACTCAGGAACTTTGCTTTCAAAGCCTCCCGGATGCACAGCGCTTCCCGCTGGTCTCTTCTAATCGCCCGGCTGTCTGGCTGTGAGTAATCACCAGCCAGGCTATTTTCCTCAACCTCCCACCCCGCCATAATGGTCTCCCCCTTGCTCTCACAGAGATTGTGGAGCACACAGCAAGCTGCTATAACAATGGGGATATTGGTTTCGCTGAGATCACAGCGAGTCAGTAAGCTTCTCCATCTCCCCTTGAGACGGCCAAAAGCACACTCCACCACCATTCTGCACTTGCTCAGCCGGTAGTTGAAGAGTTCTTTTTCAGTGTCCAGGGCGCCAGTATAGGGCTTCATGAGCCAGGGCATTAGCGGGTAGGCTGGGTCCCCGAGGAGGACTATAGGCATCTCCACATCCCCAACAGTTATTTTGTGGTCCAGGAAGTAAATACCTTGTTGCAGCCGTCTAAACAGACCAGAGTTCCTGAAAACACGAGCGTCATGAACCTTGCCCGGCCATCCCACGTAGATGTTGGTAAAATGTCCCCTGTGGTCCACCAGAGCTTGCAGCACCATGGAAAAGTATCCCTTTCGGTTAATGTACTGGGTGGCCTGGTGGTCCGGTGCCAGGATAGGGATGTGAGTTCCATCTATGGCCCCACCGCAGTTTGGGAATCCCATCGCTGCGAAGCCATCTATGATCGCCTCCACGTTTCCCAGGGTCACTACCTTTGGCAGCAGTACATCAACGATTGCCTTCACTACTTGCATCACAACAACCCCCACGGTAGATTTGCCCACCCCAAACTGGTTCGCGACTGACCGGTAGCTGTCTGGCATTGCAAGCTTCCAGAGGGCTATGGCCACTCGCTTCTGTACACTCAGTGCAGCTCGCAACCGGGTGTCACTGCGCTTCAGGGCAGGGGACAGCAACTCAAAGTTCCAGGAAAGTTCCCTTCCGCATGCGAAAGTTTCGCAGCCACTGGGATTTATCCCAGACCTGCAGCACTATGCGGTCCCACCACTCAGTGCTTGTTTCCCGTGCCCAGAATCACCGTTCCACGGCATCAACATGACCCATTGCCACCGTGATGTCCTCGGCGCTGGGTCCCCTGCTTTCTGAGAGGTCTGTGCTACTCTCAGACTTCAGGACATCACCGCGGTGCCGTAGCCTCCTCGCCTGACTTTTCTGCATCTGCCTCAGGGAAACCTGTATGATAAGCTGCGAGGCGTTGAGAGCGGCCACAACTGCAGCGATGGTCGCAGCGTGCTCCATGCTCGCAGTGCTGTGGCGTCCGCGCTGTCAATGACTGGAAAAGTGCGCGAACTGATTTCCCGCCGGCGCTTTCAGGGAGGGAGGGCAGGAGTGATGGATGGATGACGACAGTTACCCAAAAGCACCCTCAACACATTTTGTTACCCAGAAGGCATTGCCGGCTACACCCAGAATTCCAATGGGCAAAGGGGACTGCGGGAACTGTGGGACAGCTGACCACAGCGCACCGCTTCGAATGTCGACGCTTTCACCGTTAGTGTGGACGCACAAAGTCGAATTACTGTCCTTAGTGTGGACACACACGTTCGACTTTGCAATATCGATTCCAAAAATTTGATGCAAGTAAAATCGAACTACTCGCGTAGTGTAGACAAGGCCTGAGTGTTGCTCTTTTAAGAAAGAGCATGCTCCTTACCTCATCCCTCTCAGATTTTGGAAGGCACTTCAGATTCTTAAACCTTGGATCGAGTGCTGTAGCTATTTTTAGACATCTTACATTGGTACCTTCTTTGCGTTTTGTCAAATCTACTGTGAAAGTGTTCTTAAAATGAACATGTGCTGGGTCATCATCCAAGACTGTTATAACATGAAATATATGGCTGAATGTGAACAGGAGACATACAATTCTCCCTGAAGGAGTTGAGTCACAAATTTAATTAACGCATTATTTTTTTAACAAGCATCATCAGCATGGAAGTATGTCCTCTGGAATGGTGGCTGAAGCATGAAGGGGCATACGAATGTTTAGCATATCTGGCACGTAAATACCTTGCAATGCCGACTACAAAAGTGCCATGCGAACGCCTGTTCTCACTTTCAGGTGACATTGTAAATAAGAAGGAGGCAGCAGTATCTCCTGTAAATGTAAACAAACTTGTTTGTCTTAGCCATTGGCTGAACAAGAAGTAGGACTGAGTGGACTTGTAGGCTCTAAAGTTTTACATTGTTTTGTTTTTGAGTGCAGTTATGTAACAAAAAAAAATCTACATTTGTAAATTACACTTTCATGATAAAGAGATTGCACTACAGTACTTGTATGAGGTGAACTGAAAAATACTATTTCTTTTGTTTATCATTTTTACAGTGCAAATATTTGTAATAAAAATAATAATATAAAGTGAGCACTGTACACTTTGTATTTTGTGTTGTAATAGAAATCAATATATTTGAAAATGTAGAAAAACATCCAAAATATTTAATCAATTTCAATTGGTATTCTATTGTTTAAACAGTGCGATTAATCGTGATTAATTTTTTTATCGCAATTAATATTTTTGAGTTAATCGCATGAGTTAACTTTGATTAATCGACAGCCCTAGTTTCAACCAATTTGCCTGGTACTAAAGTTAGGTTTACAAGCCTGTAATTGCCAGGATTGCCTCTGGAGCCTTTTTAAAAAATTGGCATTGCATTAGGTACTCTCCAGTCATCTGGTGTGGGGCATGGATCAGCGTTCATGTTGCACTCCCCGTCAATATCTAGCCCAAGCCAGGGAAGCTAATCATCGAACCAGCAGACCAAATTCAGTGAAAAATCCTGGTCACGTGCCACCTGAGGCACATTGCACATATGCTAAAGAGTCTTCTGGTACAGAGGCTAAGTTAAGTGATAGTAGAATTGCTAAATGTGGTACATAACCTATTTCACATTTGAGTTCCTTCAAAACTCTGGGGTGAATGCCATCTAGTCCTGGTGATTTATTACTGTTTAATTTATCAGTTTGTTCCAAAACCTCCTCTATTGACACCTCACTCTGGGACAGTTCCTCTGATTTGTTACCTAAAAAGAAAGGCTCAGGTGTGGGAATCTCCCTCACGTCCTCTGCAGTGAAGATCGATGCAAAGAGTTTATTTAGCTTTTCCACAACAACCGTGTCTTCTTTGAGTGCTTCTTAATCACCCTAGCCCCACTGATTGTTTGGCAGGCTTCCTGCATCTGTGTACTTAAATATTTTTTTTTGCAACATTTTTCTTAGTTTTTGTGTCTTTTGCTAGTTTATCTTCAAATTCTTTTTTGGCCTGCCAAATTATACTTTTACATGTGACTTGCCAGAGTTTATGCACCTTTCTATTTTCCTCAGTGAGATTTGATTCCCAATTTTTAAAAGACGTTTTTTTCCCCTCTAACCACCTCTTTTACTCTCTTGTTTAGCCATGATGGCACTTTTTGGTCCTCTTATTTTTTTTTTTTTAATTTGGGGGGTATACATTTAGTTTGAGCCCTTATTATGGTGTTTTTAAATAGTTTCCATGCAGCCTGCAGGCATTTCATTCCTGTGACTGCTGCTTTTAATTTCCCTTTAACTAGTGTCCTCATTTTTGTGTAGCCCCCCTTCTGAAGTTAAATGCTACTGTGCTGGACTTCTTTAGTATTTTCTCCCCCTGCAAGTATGTTAAATTAAATTACATTATCACCACAATTACCAAGCAGTTCAACTATATTCACCTCTGGGACCAGATCCTATGCTCCACTTAGGGCAAAATCAAGAATTGTCTCTCCCCTTGTAGGTTCCAGGATTAGCTACTCCAAGAAGCAGTCATTAATTTTGTCTAGAAACTTTATCTCTGCATCCTGTCCTGAGGTGATATGTACCCAGTCAGTATGGGGATAGTTGGAACCCTCCATTATTACTGAGTTTTCTATTTTTATAGCCTCTCTAGTCTCCCTGAGCATTTCACAATCTCCGTCACGGTCAGGTACTCAGTATATTCCTACTTCTATACTTTTATTAGTTAAGCATGCAATTTCTATCCATAGAGATTTTATGGTACAGTTTGAGTCATTTAAGATTTTTACTATATTTGGCTCTATGCTTTTCACATATAGTGCACATATAGTGCCACTCCTCCCTCCTACCCCCACCAGCACAACCTATTCTGTCACTCTTATCTATTTTGTACCCTGGTATTACTGCGTCCCATTGATTTATCATTGTTCCACCAAGTTTCTGTGGGTATGTCTACACTACGAAATTAGGTTGATTTTATAGAAGTCGATTTTTATACAGTCGATTGTGTATGTCCACACTAAGCGCATTAAGTCAGCGGAGTGCATCCTCACTACCGTGGCTAGCATCGACTTAGGGAGCGGTGCACTGTGGGTAGCTATCCCACAGTTCCCGCAGTCTCCGCCGCCCATTGGAATTCTGGGTTAAGCTCCCAATGCCTGATGGGGCTAAAACATTGTTGCGGGTGGTTTTGGGTATATGTTGTCAGTCGCCCCTCCCTCCGTGAAAGCAACGGCAGACAATCATTTCGCGCCAGATACCAGGGCATTAGAAGAGCACAGCAAGTCCTGTTGCGCATCAGAGAAGCTTTGAAAACCAGTTTCATGACTGGCCAGGCTTCGGTGTGACAGTTGTGTGTGTTTCTCCTTGATGCAAACCCGCCCCCTTTGTTGATTTTAATTCCCTGTAAGCCAACCACCCTCCCCCTTCAAAATAAAATAACTATTATTTTGAAACAATGCATTCTTTCTTTATTAATTAAAAAAAAAGAGAGATAATGGATAAGGTAGCCTGGGTGTGTGGGGGAGAAGGAAAGGACAAGGCCACATTGCTTATTGTAGCCACACTAAAAATCAAACTGTTTGAATGACAGGCTTCTGTTGCTTGGGCCATCCTCTGCAGTGGAGTGGCTGGGTGCCCGGAGCCCTCCTCCCCAGCATTCTTGGGCGTCTGGGTGAGGAGGCTATGGAATATGAGGAGGAGGGTAGGCGGTTATACAGTGGATGCAATGGGGGTCTGTGCTCTTGTTGGCTTTCCTGCAGTTCCAACAGACACTTCATCATGTCCATTTGCTCCCCCATTAGCCTCAGCATAGCATCCTGCCTCCGCTCTTCGCGCTCACTTAATTCTTTCCTGGCCTCTGCCACTGAATGCCTCCATGCATTAAGCTGTTCCCCATCAGTGCAGGAGGACTGCATGAACTCGGAAAACATATCATTGCAAGTGCGTTTTTTTCACCTTCTAATCTGCGACAACCTCAAGGACGAAGATGATGGGGGAACGTAGAAACATTCTATTCTCTACAATTCTGGTGGGACTGCATGGTCACCTGTGCTGCTGAGTTCGCCACGCTGACCAAACAGGAAATGAAATTCAAAAGTTCCCCGGGGCTTTTCCTGTGTACCTGGCTAGTGCATCGGAGTTCAAAGTGCTGTCCAGAGCGGTCACAATGGAGCACTCTGGGATAGCTCCCGGAGGCCAATACTGTCGATTTGCATCCGCACTACCCCAAATTCGACCCAGCAAAGTCGATTTTAGCGCTACTCCCCTTGCTGGGGAGAAGTACAAAAGTCTATTTTAAGAGCCCTTTAGGTCGATGGAACAGGGTTGGTTGTGTGGACGCATTCATTTTTAAATTGACCTAACTCGGCTAAATTCGACCCCTGTAGTGTAGACCAGACCTGTGATGCCTATTATATCAATATTGTCGTAAGAATATAAGAATGGCCCTACTGGGTCAGACCAAAGGTCCATCTAGCCTGGTATCCTGTATTCTGACAGTGGCCAGTGCCAGGTGCCCCAGAGGCAATGAACAGAACAGGTAATCATCAAATGATCCATCCCCTGTCGCTCATTCCCAGCTTCTGGCAAACAGAGGCTAGGGACACCATTCCTGCCCATCCTGGCTAATAGCCATTGATGGACCTATCCTCCATGAATTTATCTAGTTCTTTTTTGAATCCTGTTATGGTCTGGCCTTCACAACATCCTCTGGCAAGGAGTTCCACAGGTTGACTGTGCGTTGTGTGAAGAAATACTTCCTTTTATTTGTTTTAAACTGATGCCTATTAATTTCATTTGGTGACCCTAGTTCTTGTGTTATGAGAAGTAGTAAACAGCACTTCCTGATCTACTTTCTCTACACCAGTCATGATTTGATACACTTCAATCATATCTCCCCTTAGCCATCTCTTTTCCAAGCCGAAAACCCCCAGTCGTATTAATCTCTCCTCATATGGAAGCCGTTCCATACCCTAATAATTTTTGTTGCCCTTTTCTGAACCTTTTCCAATTCCAATGTCTTTTTTGAGATGGGGTGACCACATCTGCACACAGTATTCAAAATGTGGGCGTACCATGGATTTATATAGAGGCAACATGATATTTTCTGTGCTATTATCTATCCCTTTCTTAATTATTCCCAGCATTCTGTTCGCTTTTTTGACTGCTGCTGCACATTGAGTGAATGTTTTCAAAGAACTATCCACAATGACTCCAAGATCTCTTTCTTGAGTGGTAACAGCTAATTTAGATCCCATCATTTTATATGTATAGTTGGGATTATGCTTTCCAATGTGCATTACTTTGCATTTATCAACATTGAATTTCATCTGCTATTTTGTTGCCCAGTCATCCAGTTTTGAGAAATCCTTTTGTAGCTCTTCGCAGTCTGCCTGGGTCTTAACTATCTTTAGTAATTGTGTATCATCTGCACATTTTGCCACCTCACTGTTTACCCCTTTTTCCAGATCATTTATGAATATGTTGAATAGGACTGGTCCCAGAACAGACCCCTGCAGGACACCACTATTTACCTCTCTCCATTCTGAGAACTGACCATTTATACCAAACCTTTGTTTCCTATCTTTTAACCAGTTACCAATCCATGAGAGCACCTTTCCTCTTATCCTGTGGCAGCTTACTTTGCATAAGAGCCTTTGGTGAGGGACCTTGTCAAAGGCTTTCTGAAAATCTAAGTATACTATATCCACTGGATCCCCTTGGTCCACATGGTTGTTGATCCCCTCAAAGAATTCTAGTAGATTGGTGAGGCATGACTTCCCTTTACTAAAACCATGTTGGGTTTGGGTTAAACCTCATTGAAACTGCTGGATATTAATAGTTGCCCGTCATTTGGGGAAAAATGTAAAGAACAATTGAGCTACTTTATAGTATAAATGGATAAAACAATAGGGGCCTTTGCCCAGAACAAAGCCACATCCAAAGCTGGAGTAGGTTTTAGCCATGTGGCAGGAGGTCCCTCTGTGATCTTGGGGGCAGGGTTTGATTGGACTCGAGTGGTGTGTATCACTGCTTCCCTTTAACAAACACCACAGAAACAGACACAGAAAAGAAGACAGCACAACAAGGAGTTGGAGGATGGCCCTGAGAAAAAGCCTTTTGTGCTAAGCGCTGGCTAGAGAGGGTCTTGGAATTGTGAGCAAAGTAACTGTGTCTTGCTGTGTATAGGGAAACAGGAATTGGTACATTTCTAGTAAATAAACAGATTACATCAAAGAAATACCTGATTCCATCATCAATTTCTCCACCCAACTGAAACAACTCTCAGGGGGCCAAATATTGCCAAAGTGCTCAGGGGGCAACAATATATATTTTTTCAAAAATGGCAGAATGTAATGAACATTTTTTAAAAATCACCTTAGTCAGACACCCAATGTTGAAATTTCAGCTTCAAAACAGAATTTTTCAGAAAGCTATCAAGTCCAAAAGGAAGTTGTAATGGAAACTCTTGAAATTTAAACTATTTTTGTTGCTCCTGTTGACTGGTATACTTTCATATTCGTTGAAAAAAAACAAACCAACAATTATCTATAGTGCCACTTTTAGAAGGAAACTAATAGCTTTGAAGAGATCAAAAGAAAAACCATGTGGGACATAAAGATCAAAGCTTAGAATTGTATTCATTTTGGAGTTATAGATTCAATTTTGGTTTGTTTATTTTACAGGCCTGCCAACTCTTACCTAATTGGAGGGAAGACATCTTTGTCATTTTGGATTAGTTTTAATGACATGTAAAAAGTATCTCCTTCTTGTGACAAAGAATTTGGCTATGTGTTTCAATGAGACCATTAAAATCTCATTTAGTATATTATTTCTGAAGTCTCACAACATTAAAACTCATACACACAGCTTGAGACAGAGTTCAGTATTCATATTTTGCACCTGCTCTCTCCATGCAATACCTTCACTTTCAAGATCAATCCCAGTCAAATTTAGGGTAAACATGAAACAAAACTGAAGTAAATCTTTAAAGAAGTGGAAATTAATCCCATCATTTGTGGGGGAGGCTCTCTTATTGGAGATTAATTTTAAAGCAGTTTTAAGGCATCAGTTTTACTCTTGTGATAAAGGATTTTGTAGTATGTTTCAATAAGACACTTAAAATCTCACTCAGAATTATTTTGAACACTCTTTCTGGACCACCCTTGGACATTCCCAGAGAAACAAGATTCTAACTAACCTGCCAAAGAAGTGTCTTGACATGTATTATCCGTAAGATTATGAAAACGTATTGGATTCCTGTCCCAAAACAGGCAGATTAATTCTTCCTAGCTATTCACTTCACCTTTCTGGCGGGATAGTTCAATGTAAAGCTACTGATTTGCCTGTAGATTCAGTTTATTCCAGCTCCTTTAAAACTTGCTTTTCCTTAGGAAAAGCATTGTGACTTTTCTCAGCATTGTGTTGTTTTCTCTAATCACTAGATCACTTATTTGTGACAGTCTTTGAAAGTCCCTTAATTCGTTCTATATTTTTTGTCAAGGTCATAGTATCTCATGCAACTGGGAAATGTTTTCAAGGTTACTTAATCATCACTCTGCAACACTTTTTCATACTCAGTTGGTGACTTTCCCATTTTACCCCTGAATCCTTACTGGGGATACCTTCCAATGCGTATTGGATCCTCAGACCTCACATGCTTTACATGAACTACTACTCAGATCCCATTCAGTGATGATATCCCCACTTCCCTGGATACTTGGTCAGTGAGTTTTCCACCAGGCAATGCTTTCCCATACATTCACAAGCACGTTTCAGTGACGCTTAAGAATCCTATGTGCCCTCTGCCCCTCTGGACCCACCTTTGGTGGTGTTTCCCCACCCGCATACCAGACTCCTAGTCAATGGCCTTTGCCAGGCCCCCCTCTGGATCCCCGACCGGTGACAGATCCGTAGACTCTCCCCAGGGTTCGCGTTACCCCGACAGCCCGTTGAGTTGCCTTATCTGCGTGCGAGCCGGAGCAGCAACAGCCCGGTAGGCAGCTGGCAGTGGGGTGGGGGCGCTGACGGAGGCCACGGGCAGGGCCTCCTTCCCTCGTTCACCCACCTCCTTCCGGGTGACGATCAGCTGGTAGAAGTCCTTGCTGGGGGCCGGAGCCTGCGCGCGGGTCTCGAACAGGTCCTCCTGCAGTAGAGACGCCATTTTGGGACGCTGGCAAGAGGGACTATGGCAACCAGGAAGGGGCGGGCATCACGAGAGGTCACTGGGAGCCCAGCCCCCTCTTAAAGGGGCCGGGTGGATATTAACGCTCTAGCCCAGCGGGGTCTTCGCCCCAGCGGCGAGGAGGGTCCCGTACACCCCTTCGTTGGTAAAAACAGTCCCTCCAGCCCCGCTGACCTGAGGGGAAATACTTGCATGGACCCAGGGGTGACGACCCCGGCGGAAGGATACCGCTCGCTAGGCCAAGAAACGCCTGCCAGCGCAGGGAACCAGGACGAGCAAACAGCCGGTCCAGGGGCTTCGCGGGGGTCGGCCAGTCGGGCAGGGGGAGCGCATTTAGGCAGGGGGGACGGGCAGGGGCTGCGGGCCCCATTGGGGGGTTAAGTAGTCCCCAGCCTCCCCCTGTGCCACTGGAAGGGGTTCGGCTGCGGAGGCGGACGAAGCGCTGGTCGGTGCTGCGGCTTCAGCTGATAATTGAAGGGAAGGGAAGCTGCTGTTGGGGTGGCACGGAGCGTCTGCGGAGGCCGCATCGGGACAAACTAGGTACATGGGACCCCCTTCCCTTTTCCTGGGCACTGAGGATCTGACGGGGGGGGTGCTGGGCCCCCTCAACTGCCCTAGGCTCTCTTGGTCAGGCCTGCTGTGTCACCCCCGATATGAGCTCAGCTGCCTGTCCCCGTCTACCCGGGGCAGGGGGGAGGGGAGACGCGCCATCCTAGGCATTGTTTGTGGAAGAGTGAGGGCTGGGGCCTGGGGGGAGGCGTAAAGATCGGGGGAGGGAGAGATGCTACGGGGGGCGGGTGGAAGGGCCGACGAGGGCCCTGGGTTTAATAATGGGATTCTGGTGGTGAGGCCCTCACTGAGGAAGGAGAAGGGGAATGGATGAGGGGGTGGAGGTGGTAGAAATGGAACTGACAAAATGGCCAAGCAGCCACTGGAAGCTGACTTCAGTACACCCCCACCGCCCCCAAAATATTCACGGGGAAGGGGAGAGGAGAGAAGCTGCCCCCAGTCCCTGCCTCACGCAATGTTCCCGACAGCCCGGAGCCCCAAGGTGGGGGACTCTCCTCCGCACCAGCTACGACTAGCTCTGTGGCCTGTGTAGTTGCTAATACAAAAGGCTACTGTCAGGGTTGACGCTACTGAACCCGATTTGTATTTGTCTCCCTCCATATGAACCCCCTTTCCCTGTTGCAGTTATACTTATTTTTTAAGGAGCTATTGAGTTTCCTTTTTTATAATAGCAACAAAAATCCCAGCCGGAGAAAGAAAAGGCAAAATAATCAGCCGCCGTCCATATTTCCTAGGCGGGGGGATAGGGTGTTGATTCGAGTACAATACTGACTACCCACTACAGGATTATTTCCACCCGCATCGGTTGAGAGTTGATTTCCCCCCCCCCCCTTTTTATTTTTATTTTTTGTTGCTTTCAGTGAAGTAAGTAATCCCTTGGTCCTGCCGTTTGTTTGCATAATACTCACACGTAAATTCTCTCTTCCCCCGTCACCCCCCTTACTGCTAGTCCCGTGATACCGTATAGGTGAGCGTGGCTGGGTATTGGGGAGCCGTGAAGATTTTTTTTGTGGTGCTTACAGCACTCGCGCCGATCCCTTCCTAGCTGCTGCCCTGGCTGTCTGGGGCTGGTAAACAAACCGATGCCGGGGCTTTCACCAGACCTGCAGGCCCATCTTCCTGCTGTTCAACTTTTTTATTGTTCCCCCTCCCCCCGCCTCCTAATGCACTGGCTCATCGGGTTTCTCCGCAGTTGGGTGTTTTAAGGGATCGGGAGTCTGAAAGTCTAGACTGTGAACCGGAAAATAATAGGGGGAAGAGTGGAAAGTTGTGTCACGGGCTTTGGGGGAAAAACATCGACGTATGGAACAAAGGTCCTGCCTGAAATGGAGAGAGAGAGGCCTGCATGTGAGGCCCGATTGTGTCGCATTTACACAAGGGGAAAGAAATGAGAGCTTGGCATTGGCTTAAATTCACCTCGTAAGTCTGGCATACAGTTTGGAAACGCCTTTAGAGTGCGTTCGGTTTATTTTCAGGGTGGTTTTGATATGTGCAGCCATCCACTAATCATCCAATTCAGGGTGAGTTTCAGTGTAACCAGTCTTCTTTCTTCATCCTGTTCAGCAGCCCTATTGATACACTGGATTTAAGGCCACATCATAAAAGTTTACTTTCTGAAAAGGGTGACTTTCTGAATTTTTCTATTTGAGAGCATAAACTTAAATTTATACTTGAATATTGAGTTTCATGGAGTTCTCAGGGCTGTCATCTTTTGACAGGGCAAGTTGAATAAGGGATACTGAATTAAGAAACACAGCCAAATCCTTTATCACAAGAGAAAGAAACTTTAAAAACGAAATTAAAAATACAAAATGAAGGAGTTTTCCTCAATGAATAACATTTGTTTTGTCTCTGTACATATGTACAAGTAGAAATAGCATGTATAGGTCAAGCATCAGCTAACAATCTTATAATTAAGGGTGTCATTATTTCCACTGTGTACCCTATTTTCTTTTTTTCCCCCCCTTATCCCCAGGAGTTCTGAGATTTGGTGGCTATTGTTAAAAAGACCCCTGAATTCTCGATATTTATATTCTTAATGATTTTTTAAAAGTGTCTGATGTTTAAAGTTAAACTGTCATTTAACATATTAAAAGGCTAAAATTGCCAGATGAGTACAATGAGCCTAAAAGCAATATTTTAGTGTGTAAATATTGTAAATAAGGCAGTCTATTGAGACGGCTAATTACTAATCAGTATTCAGAATTGTCTAACAAACTGTGTGGTAAGCTTTAATTTTTATTTACCACACTTACTAAATTTCTAAAAGGCTCTCAGTTATGGACTTCAAGTGCATGTACATTTATGTTCCTTGTATAAAATGAAAGAACACTTCCTCTAAAACTTGCTGCACCCACAAAGCCTCCCATCCTTAGAAGCCTCAGGAAAAGAGATGGGCTGGCTCATCATTTCACTCCCTGATTGTCAGACCAACTTGAGAAATGAATTTGCATCACTGTTGCGCTTCCTGGGAGAGCATAGTCTCAAACCTCAAGATGGTTAACATTCAGGGGCTGTGAACAAACAGCTGTTTAAGACACAATATCGACAGCTTCAGCACAGCAAAGACCCCACAATTTTCAGGATTTTATAAATCGGCTAATGCTCCTCTTTCAGAGGAAGGAATGGAACCAAATAAGTACTACTCCAGCCAGGGACCACAGGCTTGGTGCCAGTGTTTTGTTTCTGTGAACATTATTTATCTCTTCAAAACTAGACCCTGAAAGCACTCTAAGATAACATTTAGTCTGAAGCTTCAAAAGCAAGGAAATTTCTAATTGTATCTAAGATGCAAAGTCTTGGATAACAAAACATGAATTGCAAAAGCCTCTAATATATGATATATTGCAACATCTAGGCAGAAAAGGTTTAAAAAAATCAGCTTTGAGTTTTCTTGCCCCTGTTTAGCTATCAGATCCTTAAGACTTTGAGGCCTGTTTACACTACTAATATAACCAGTAAGATAATCTGGCTGTACAACAGTTGTTCCCTTAAACCATGTTATCTAGCTTAGTTGGGAACTAAGTTAGGGTGTCTCTGTGCTATATGTTGTGATTCAGGATTCCAGGATTGCTTGTATTTGTAGGGTAGATGGGGGCCTAAATACAGCTTTGGTAGTTTTGCCTAAACAATAGGCTGTAACAACTAAAGATTAAAGATTCCAAAGACTAAGTAACACAACTTCTAACCACCTAAGAAACCTATTAAATGGTGGGTACTGCTTGTCATGATTTATTTACCTTGTAACATGCTAAAAGATATATCCTCTGTTTCTGCTATTTCAGTGATGCCACACCTATACACCGATTACGAAGACACTTCTGTAAACCAGTAAACATAACTGAGGCCAGTAGAGCCCTGTAACATCTCAAGAGGCATTTTTTTGTGGTAGGGTAAGATGGGCTCTTAATGTGAAGACAGTGTAATACAGTGCACTGTCAGCTGGACAGGAATTCAGGAGACCTGGATTCTGTTCCTTAGTTTAATCTCTGCCACTGGTGTACTGGATTCCATGGCAAATCATGTCCCCTCTCTGCTTCAGCTTCCCTACTTGTATAATGGGGCCAATATTTAACGTCTTTGTAAAGCTATTTGAGATCCAGGAATGATATCAGAGTACATGTCCATTGTAGATTACTTGGCAGTAGTAGACATGAACTGTGACTATCCTTTCCTGGATCTGCTGATGCTCAAGGAAGGCAGTGGCTAGGGTGACCAGACGTCCCGATTTTATCGGGACTGTCCCGATATTTGCTTCTTTGTCCCGCGTCCCGACCGATGTTTGGTCGGGACGCGGGACAAAGAAGAAATTTTCCCTTCCGCTCCGGCTCCGCCCCCTTCTCCCCCCATTGGCTCCCTCCTCAAATCCCCGCCCTGGCCCCGCCTCTTCCCCAGCATTCCTCCTCCCTCCCAGGCTTGCAGCATGGCGGTGCAAGCCTGGAGGGAGGGACTGGCGGCGGCGGTGCCTGGATCCTGGAGCTGGTAAGTCAGCTCCAGCACCCAGGCACCGGGCAGGCAAAGGGGGCCTGGCAAGGGAGGGAGACGGCGGGCTCAGCTGTGAGCCCCCCCGCCGCGCCAGAGGGCTTCTTCCCGCGGGCTGCCTCACCCGGGGCCGGGAGTGCAGCCTGGAGGCTGCTCCAGCCCTGCAGCCCGCGGGGCAGCGCGGTGGGTCTGGGCGGGGGCAGCGCGGTGGGTCTGGGCGGGGGCAGCGCGGTGGGTCCGGGCGGGGGCAGTGCGGAGCGGGCGGGGGGTGGGTGGGTGGCGCGGGCTGAATCCCCGCTGCTGCTGGGGAGCCCCGCGCCTCTCCGTCCCGCTCACGGCCGCGGCTCCTTCCTGGCCAGACGCGCCCCCCCCCCCCCCCGGCTTGCCCCGCGCACATGCGGCGCACATCCAGCTGCTCCTTCCCGGCGGGAGGGAGACTAGGCGCGGGGGACGCGCGCTGCATGTGCCCGGGGCAGCGGGGGGGGCGCGTCGCGTCGGGAGGGAGCCACAGCCGCGAGCGGGAGGGAGAGGCGCGGGGCTCCCTGGCAGCAGCGGGGATTCGGCCCCTGCCACCCACCCGGCTCCTGCCCGCTCCGCGCTGCCCTGCATATGTCCGTGGCGGGCCAGGGGGTGGGAGGCTCCGCGGGGAGGGCAGCGCGCGGGGCCTGCTAATGCCCCAGGCCCCTTAAATTTTTTGGCCCCGCCCCCTTTTTGGGCTCCGCCCCCGTCCCGATATTTTACGCTTGTAATCTGGTCACCCTAGCAGTGGCACTGTTATGACAAGATTTCATGGTTAAGGGGTCTTAGATTTGTCTACATGTTTTGAAGTAAATTTTATTATGAATTAGCTCTTAAGACTACATGTAGAGCAGTATATTATGCCAGTAAGTGGATCAGTTACATGTTGGAGGATTTTCATAGCAATAGCTAGCTGATGGTTCTTGTATTTGGAAAAGCTGAAAGTGGCATGGGCCTAGTCTTCATGTAAATTGTAGAAGCTGGGAATTCAAGGAAGTCCTATGTTTCCTATGGTAGGAAAGTATCTTCACTTCTCATGCTTGAGAATAAGCAGCCGTTTCTGATAAAACAACATTCTGCCAAAGAAAATCATGAAACAAAAGCCAGTTATAAAACCTGAAATCAGCAGTAATCTGTAAAGAACATTTCTAGTAACATCTCTTTATGATATCAAATGTGCTGTCAGTTTTAAGAGCATGACTTGGTTAACTAGTCTCTTTAAATGAATGGTATTCAGGTGCTTGTGGCAATCCAGTTTTGTGTGGACAAATATTTTTCCATCCTGCCATATAATAGCCCTTTCTTGTCGGGTTGGAAGAACTTGACTGCTTTGGCTATGCAAATATGCAATTAGTGGAATTGTCTTTACTTCCATCTGACAACTCCTGTTTTAGCACACACAACCAAATTGTCTATAAATAGGGAGTCTAGTAACAATTTTTTGCAATGTTCTTACTGAGACCAGTGACATTAATCTCTTGCATATCACCCAGTACAGAATTCAGCTATATTTGTAATGTGTATAAGGAGGAGGATTGATACTACTGCTAATTAATAGTGCTATCAAGATTATTGGAAAACTAGGCACAAAGTGGCTGACTTCAGTTCAAGACACACTTAACTGAAAACATTGGAATGTAATATGAAACCATGTTGCAAATACTGTACTGAGAGAAAATTATGCATGGCTCAAAAGATGAGAATATTTGTTTCCCATCACCCCAAGTTTCTACACCTCTACCCCGATATAACGCTGTCCTCGGGAGCCAAAAAATCTTACCGCGTTCTAGGTGAAACCGCGTTATATCAAACTTGCTTTGATCCACCGGAGTGCGTAGCCCCTCCCCCCGGAGTGCTGCTTTACTAAATTGTATCTGAATTTGTGTTATATTGGGTCACATATCGAGGTAGAGGTGTATAAACTCCATAATAGCTTTATTATTATTTTTACAACAGAAGGTAAAGTTCTGAATTAGACTGCATCCACACATTGCTAACTTCTTTTATCAGGTGTTCAGTTCCTACAGCTTACAAAATGACACGTAATCTTGGTGGCTAATAATATAGCTGCTGTCTGTTTCTTGGGTGGAGGGAGGGGGGCAACACATCTGCAAGCAACAAAATTTTACAATAGTGAGAAGAGGGTTGTCTTTGGTAAAGGATGCTTGTACATTTGATGGGGGTGGGGTGAAGGATTCTTAATGTCCATGCTGAAGAGACAGGAGTACTTTTCTAAGATCTTACCCAGAAGACTCAATTCACAGTAAAATTCAGTCTTCTGCAATTATCTCCCTCAGAAGAATGAATGGGCTAAGTCATCCTTGGGTTTTGAACATGGGGTTCCAGAAAGTATTGGTATTTGGAAGTGGAGGCTGAGGTATCTGGTCAATCTCGGATTCCAGGTTCACTATGAACTCTTCCAAAAAAAAATTCTGGAAAGCAAGATGTTCATTGTTCTAAAGATATGTGCATTTTACTGACTGTACAAATTCCCATTTATTGTATAATATTCATGTGAGTGTAAAGGTGAAAAATGAGCATATTTCATTATAGTGACTAAAAAGGTGGGGAGGTTTTAGGAAACTTTCCTAAGATTGCCTGTAAATGACAGGCACTAGATTCGTAGGAATAGGCATACTGCTGATATTCCTTGAGACTGGTGATTGACTGCAGGTCAGTAAAATTTTATATGTTGGAATGTGGAAAAGGGGGTAAACAAAGTGGCAGAGTTCACACATGGTTAAGTCCAAAGCTGACTGCAGAGTTACAAAAGGATCTCACAAAACTGGGCAACAAAATGGCAGATGAAATTCAATATTAAGTGCAAAGTAATGCACATGGGAAAACATCCCATAGAAAATGATGGGGTCAAAATTAGCACTTACCACTCAAGAAAGAGATCTTGGAGTCCTATTTCTTTGAAAACATTCACTCAACATGTAACAGCAGTCAAAAAAGCTAACAATGTTAAACACCGTTAGGAAAGGTATCGATGATAAGACACAACATATAATGGCACTACATAAATCCATGGTACATCCATACTTTGAATACTGTATGCAGCTCTGGTTATCCCATCTCAAAAAAATATGTATTGGAATTGGAAAAGGACAACCCACGATTAGGAATAGGGCACAACTTCCATACGAGGAGAGATTAGAAGGACTGGGACTGTTCATTTTAGAAAAAAGACTAAGGGAGGGGGTCTGATAAAAATCTGTAAAATCATGAATAGCATGGAGAAAGTGAATGGGGGAATGTTAATTGTTTGTTTACAGAACACAAGAACCAGGGGTCATCCAATGAGATTAATAGGCAGCAGGTTTAAAATTAAAACCAGGTTCTTCACTCTACGTATAGTCAACCTGTGGAACTAGTTGGCCTTTGCAACATCACCTGGCAAAAGTATAACTGGGTTCAAAACAAAATTAGATAAGATCATGGAGACTAGGTCTATCAGTGGCTCTTAGGCAAGGTGGCCAGAAATGCAGCCCCATGCTCTGGGTGTCCCCATCATCCAGTCCCAGCTTCTGGCAGTCAGAGGTTTAGGATGGATCACTCAATAATTGCCCTGTTCTGTTCATTCCCTCTGAAGCATCTGGGACTGGCAAAAGGCAGGATACTGGGCTAGATGGACCATTCATCTGACTTAGTATTGCTAGTCTTATGTTCATGTTATTAACATATTTCTTATCAATCATAGTGCCATGTACTACTTGTTATAATCTAAGATCTGCTAGAACATAGTGTGCTTGTGCTTTCAGGGATAGTAGTTTGTGTAGTTGTGAAGCTGGAAGATTGCTTGAATGTAGAACCAAGCACATGGACAGAGTAAAGGCAAGTAAACGCAGAGAGCAAAACAGATAGAAATGGCTGGATAGACATTTAACTTCACATCCTCCTTGAATGCCAGCTTTCAATCTGACCTTTTTCCCCCAAAAAGAAAAGCTGAGACTTAATGTGACTCTTACTGATATCACTATTGTGATACAAAGCTATTTGAAAATCATGTCCTGTATCAGATTTACATATGTTCCTGACACTAGAACTCTCTAATTTTAACTGTAGTTTAGTGTTTAAGGAAAAGCCTACTGGTTTCATTGACTCCAAGAGATTGAGCCAGAATAGGCTTTCTTCATTTGAAGTGTATTTTTGAACAATAACTCTTTTTAATTTGTCAAAAGTTGAAATGTTAACCATGTTTCACTGCTACACATGTTAATCAGGTGGCAGTTTATCCATTTTAGCTATAGTTTGATTTCCAGTGTGGACTACTCCTTCATGGAATCAACCCATCCCGTATACAGACTCTTAAAACTAAATTCATGTCTGGGGGAAAATGCAGACCTACATCTGAGGGTACGGGTGTATGGAAACAAAACTAATTGAAAGCAAGAAACTGGTAAAATACGAGTGTGTTAATGGGCAGTAAATTAGACACAAATCATGTAATACAGCATGGTGGGATTTTTAAAAATCCAATTTAGTTCCTGGGCTGCAGATGCAGACATATGTCAAGTCATGGAGCAGGAGAGGTGATGATAATACATCTCTGTATATTCTTGGTGATCCTGCACCCAGAATACTGCATTCATCTATGGACTCATCTTTGTTAGAAAGATATCGGCAAGTGGAAGTGAGATTGGAAGATTAAAAAATTGGTAGGTGGGTATTTAATGGGGGAAAAAATTAGATGTGTGCTAATGGGTAAATAGCAACTGGAGAGAAGGGGTATGTGACTGCCTTTCAGATATTTATAAATTAATACCAGTGATGGAGAGGAATTATTTTGGGTGATACAGGAGGGCACAAATACAAATAATATGGTGGTATTTAAAGAAGATAGCTGCAATTGAAGCCAGAAAAAGCTTCTTGAAAATGAGGCCTATTAGACTGACATCTCTTTAAGCGAAGTACTAGAAGCCACATCACTTAAGCCACTTGAGATAAAGCAGTAAAACTTGTACTACGGTGAACAACCATGCATAGGCAATAGGGTAGAGTAATAGGTATCTTCCAGTAAATAGGCTGCTGAAAATTAGCCAGGTAGTAACTAAAACAGGATAAACATTGTGCTTGTTACATTATTTTGGTAGAAATAATTTAGAAAGCAAACTTTAATGTAACAGGGAATGAGGGTTTACATCATGCCATTAGCTTTCAGGATGAGAGTTAAGTTAGTCGGGGATGACGGCGGTGGGGGAAATCAAATTCATGTATAGAAAAGCTTTGCAAACAAATAACAGGATTTCCCTGCCTGTGGTGGGTTATCGTGTCTCTTACCACAAAATCATCATATTCCAGGAATCACATTTGAATTGGAGCCTGATAGAAAGCCTTAATACTACAGCATGTGGACAGTCTCTGGTCTAATAGTCGAAACTAGTCAATGGTAAATATGCCATTAGATATAGGTAGGCTTGACTGAGCTTGATATTTCTTTATTTTTTTTATAATTTTGACTGATAATACCCATGTTTTTTGAAGCTTGTTAGCAATTTAAATTTTCACAGTTGTAAGAAAATGTGGTGTATCAGGCAATTATTTAATGATGGTAGACTTGAGATTCAAAAAGTTAATGCTTAATAGCTGTTAAAACATAAATTGTCACATCACACATCAAACTATACAAAGTTGTTGTTAAGTCAAACAAAGTTCTCAAGCGGCATTTTTCCTATCTATAAACTTTTGTTGATTGTGTATGATGAAATCAACATTTACCAAATAAACCCTACCCTCTCAAAAAAACAACAACCCCACAACCTTCCAAGTTTATGTGTAGATTGTCGATCATTGTCTAATGTGAAATATATAGATGAGAGAGCTCAAGTATTGAAACTTGTCTTTTTATTCAAGAACCTGAAACCTTGGCTCCTTTTTTCTTAAATTAAGGAAAAACTTTTGGGTTTGCAAGCAATTTATCTTTTATATAAATAAACATTTGTTCCTAGGACTTCAGATCAGTTTCTTTAGATACTGTCCTGTTGTATTAGAATTGGTTTCTTATTTGCTAGGATATAAGAATTTTGGGGAGTGATAGAATATTTGCCAAATCATGCACGCTTTTAGAAGCTCCCTCAATCTTCAGTATCTCTTTAGAGTGAATGTTCCAAATACTCTACGGTTAAAATCTGTGTACTTAAGCCTTGGTCAGAGCAAAGGCCTCAGCCTTTAGAGCCAGTTCTAAAATGCATAACTGAGAATCTTGTTTGGAACAGAGTTAGAATTAATCTGGTGTCACTTGATGTTCACATTACAGTAACAGGTCCTAGTTTGACCAGGAAGTTTCTTGGGGTATGTTTAACCCCATTTCCCAATCCTCCAATTTTCACACTTCAACTGTGAATAAAATTTGAAAGCATACCCTCATTACTTAAACTGACTTTATATTTCATTAACTATTAATGTTAATTACTATTTGTTTGTGATAGGCTAAATGGATCAAAATGTTCCTTTTTAGCTTTGTGCTCTCTGGATGAAAAACAGTTGCACGATTTGTCTACTAGGTTACTTTCTGAACTAATTGGGACATTTCTTACCATTATTCTGGAATACCTGTTCTAGAAAGTGTTACTTCTAGATACTTCAGTTGTTGCTGTGTAGCAGTTTAATCAAAAGTTAAGAATGAATTTACCTAATGCAGAACTACAAATATTGCTTTTATTCTAGTACTGAACAGATAGGTAATACTGAATGTGGGTTGTGTCTGCATTTGTATTCCTCATCACGTATTTAGCACTGGGGGAAGCAAAAGTGAGGTCTGGGCATGAGGAGCTTTTACCAAATAGCATTTCAGCTCTAGATCTCTCTCTGCACTAAATAAACTTCCCACTAGTAGCAGCTCTAGTATTGGTAAAATGGTTCTAGCCATGATCTAGACCAGGGGCTGGCAAACTTTTTGGCCTAAGGGCTGCATGGGGTTTCGTAAATTGTATGGAGGACTGGTTGCCGGTTAGGGGAGGGGGTCGTGGCCCGGCCCTCCATACAATTTACGAAACTCAATGCGACTCCTGCCCCATCCAAACCCCCCACCCCCCGTTCCCTGATGGCCCCTCTGGGACCCCTGCCCCATCCAGCCCACCCCACTCTCTGTCCCCTGACTGCCCCTGGATCCCCGCTGCCCTGTCCAACCCCTCCTCTCATTCCTGACTGCCCCCCCCCGGACCCCCTGCTCCATCCAACCACCCATTCTTCCTGTCCCCTGACTGCCCCTGGAACCCCTGCCCCTTACTGCCCCCTGCTGCCCCATCCAACCCCCGATTCCCCCTAACCACCATCCACACCCCCACCCCCTGACCACCACCCCAAACTCCCCTGCCCTCTATCCAACCTCCCCTGTTCCCTTACTGCACTGCTTGGAGCACCGGTGGCTGGCAGCAGGCCACACTGTCGCCACCGCGCAGCACAGAGCACTGGGTCAGGCCGGGCTCTGCAGCTATGCTGCCCCAGGAGCTCACAGCCCTGCCGCCCAGAGCATTGCGCTGGTGGTGGGGTGAGCTGAGGCTGCGGGGGAGGGGCCAGGGGCTAGCCTCCCAGGCCAAGAGCTCGGGAGCTGGGCAGGACGGTCCTGTGGGCCGGATGTGGCCCACGGGCTGTAGTTTGCCCACCCCCAATCTAGACTTCTTATGAGCAGGACATGATGATTGGTAGCTGGCCTATACTGGCATTTCTACAATTACTTGTGCTACCTGGCATCCTGTCTATAGTAGAGCTCCTAATAATGCTAACACCAGTAGAGCTGAACGAATGTTAGGAATAGTAGGAATTAAAAAAAAATTCCTGCCTCCATGGAGCCAAAACTTTATGTATTTTAAAAAAAACACCAGTTGTTGCACTGCTATGTAGTGGCCCCTAAAGTCATTTCACTTGTCTCAACTGTCTGTCAAATTATTAAATCATCCTTTCTCCAGCAGCTTATGTTGTCTCCTTCATGACCTTCCCAGCTCTGAGCATTGTCAGTCCTTAACGAAAACCCTCTCGCCTTAATGCCCCTCCTGTTTAATGACTTGTTTGTTGCAAAGTCAAGCCAGTGTAATGGCAAACTGAAATCTACGGAGTAGGTCATATGATTGACTGCTTTAAAAAACAAAATTCTTATCACTTGTGCTCCATCTACCTGTACTGTACTCCTTCCCCAAATCTTGCTTGTTTAATCTTGCTTGCTGTTATAACTCCAATTACTGTCTTTTGAAGTTGGTTGGTTGGGCTTTTTGTTTTTCTTTTGTTCTGCTATTGAGTTGACTCAATTGGTTTGCTTTTTCTGTAGTAAAACTTGTTGCCATGGCCTTGAGGTAGCTGCTTTGCTTTCCTAAGCATGTAGACTCTTGGCACTTTTTTCCCCTCCCCCGTCCCAGCTGGGAGATATCAAACATGAACACACATCTCCATGTATCGTGTGTGTGCACTGAATGACGCAGCACTAGAAAGATCAAATTGTATAAACATAGTATAACTGCACTACTTAAGCATATGCAGAGAATAAAACACCTCTAGAAATCAAATGTGTAACTTTATTTTTAAGAGCTATAAAAATCTGGATATATTGTCACCTGGTGTAGCAAGCTTCTTTGTGGAGGCCTGTCACTTTTTCTGCCTCTCAAGAAAGGGTGTTGGTGTCACATAGCCAGTGGCAGAAAGAAATGCCTAGAAGACTTGTGTCTCTATACCATACCAAATGCTGCTGTTTATACATGAGTTCCAGTGCAATAGTGCTGTTCTTGCCCTCTGCAGACCATCCAACTTCACAAGGATGTGTGGAAGCACACCCATGATACTAGTAATCGGTGCTGGTACAAAGCTGGGTAGGGCAAGTTAAACACATCCTGTGCTGATGCTAGTGCTTTGTTTAGTGTTAATGTCTTTTATGCTGTCTCCTTCCTCCCCTCTCCCCACCTGCTTTTCATTATAAGCCCTAGCTCAGCAGTTCTCAGATTGAGTTGGGAGTCCACAGTGGGTCGAGAGCCCATTTTAATGAGGTTGCCAGGGCTGTTTTTAGACTTATTGGGGTCCAGGGCCCAAGCCCCAGGGCTTCAGCCCTTGCTGGCAGGCTCAGGTTACAGGCCCTCTGCCTGGGGCTAAAGCCCTTGGGCTTCGGCTTTGGCCTCCCACTCTCTTTCCGCCTCCCTCTCCCTCCCCCCAAGGCAGTGGGGCTTGGACTTTGCCCCTCCACCCCTCCGGGTGGTGGGGCTCAGGCAGGCTCAGTCTTCAGTCCCCCCCTCCTGGGGTCATGTAATAATTTTTATCAGAAAGGGGTCACAGTGCAATGAAGTTTGAGAATACCTGCTCTACTGCTACGATCACAAGAGTACTGATTCCAACTGCTTCCTTAACAAAAGTATATCCACACTACAGAGCTGTATAGTGCCCTGCAAGAACTGAGTGCACGTATGCTTTGGCATTCCTGTACATAAATTTCTCCATCCTGAAGATGTACTAGACCATCTTCAAGCAGTTGGTCTAGTACAGGGGTCGTCAGCCTTTCAGAAATGGTGTGCCGAGTCTTCATTTAGTCACTCTAATTTAAGGTTTCGTGTGCCAGTAATACATTTTAATGTTTTTAGAAGGTCTCTGTGTATAATATATAACTCATCTACTGTTGTATGCTGAGTAAATAAGGTTTTTGAAATGTTTAAGGAGCTTAATTTAAAATTAAATTAAAATTCAGAGTGCCTCCCCCCCCGGACCGGTGGCCAGGACCCAGGCAGTGTGAGTGCCACTGAAAATCAGCTTGTGTGCTGTGCTGCCTTCGGCACGCGTGCCTTAGGTTGCCTACCCCTGGTCTAGTAGGACAATCCAGATTAGATTACCAGTTTTGCAGTTCCTTGTTTTGTAAATATGAACTAGTCATTATAGAATAAATACGGTCTTAATTTTAAGTTGCTCCACATCAGCATGTAGATGTTGGGGTTAGAGGAGAAAATGGAACTGGAAGTTTTGACAACTGAATAGAGGATGTTGAGGAAGCTGGAGCTTTTGTCTTAAGGAGAGGTTGTCTAGGATTGTGGGATAAATATACCAGCGGGAGACTTAAACTAAAATAGTCAGTGATATAACTAAACATGCTGATTTTGAAATTTGCATATTAACTCTGAAATAAAATGAATTCAGATGAATGGGTTAGTTTACCCTCTTTAGAGATACTGTTTCATGTGGCCAGTAAATTCAGGAAGACAATGCTGCTTTAGTTAACTTTTATATTTGGAATGCTTTTCCACAGCCATTGTTTCTAACAAAAAAAGGTTGAGGGCTTGGATTCTAGAACAGAGTTCTGCAGCCAGGGGTGGTTTCGCCTAAATGTTTTATGGCTGCAGGATTGTGGGATACATGGGGTCCTGATTGGGGGTGTGTGTGGTGTGTTCCCCCCCCCCCCCCACTGGTTTTTAATCAGGTTTAAATCAGCAAGCAGGAAACCTTGCTTTAAATTTATTACTGTTTTGCATTTGTACATCTTGATTTCCTAAAGAGAGGTTGGATTCTTACTGGTTACCAACCTATAATATGTGTTGATTTGCAACTAAATATAACCTTTATGCTAAACTTGGTGCTTTTTTGCTAACAGAGTGATGCATCATACACACTTTTAAGCAACTATATAGCTTAGTGTACACTTATTCAGATTGTTAATTTTTACACTTTAGCATGTTAAAAATGAAGTACGTATTTACTAAATGTGATTTGTGTCAAGCTCTTTTCTGAGGGGAGGTAAAACTCAATTAACAATGCACAAAAACAGCATTTAATTATTTTATTAAATAAAAGTACCTTAACTATAATGGACACATTTTTTTTTATCAAAACAAGTTTTGTGTTTAAAACTGATTTTATTAAACAGTTTACCTGAACTGTTTTTTCTGTAGGTAGTGAGTTGAACTGATGCTTTCTGGTCTCTCTGTCCTCCAACACTTTAAAACTGGTAGATTGCACTCTCACACAATTAGTTTTTAATCATAGTTTGTGTGATGGAGGTGTATAAACCCTGCACCAACCTGGAAAGGTTTAAGGAACTGCTCTGCAGTAGCCTTGCCCTTCTGCACCTGCAAGTCCTGCCAGGAATGGAGGAGGAGTTTAAAAGGAGGAAATTTAATGAGGAAGGGCAGTTGTATGAGGGAACAGAGTGCTGAGCTTCCCAGCTCCTGGGAAGAGGCCTGGTGGTGAGCAGAGCCTAAAAGCTTGCCTAAAAAAGAATCCAACTCTCCTAAGAATAAGGGGTGCTGTATTCTATAACTTCAATGGACTTTGAGTTGAATTCTGACTTGGCTAGGGCCCCTCTGAGGGAGTGCAGGCTAATGTTCCTGTTTGAGCTATCTGTGTCTCTTCTCCTCTGTTGTTGTTGTGTGTTTGCTACTCCTGAGTTTTGTTTGTCCCATGGGACCCTGAAAGGTAGGAAGTATGCAGAAAGATTTAGCTGGAAGGCTGAGAACTCATGACTAGTGAAGTACTATAGAGTGCCCCTACTGGAGTGACTGGACCTGATTTGAGTGTTGTTCTCTCAAAACCCCAGTAGGGTGATGTGTAAGGATCAGGTCCCTGGCAGTTGGGAAGAGGAAAACAAGCTTTCCTGCTTTTTCAACCCCCACATGGCTATTTAACTTTGAACAAGTCATTGAACTGAACTAGTTGGGGAAAAAATGAAAATGAAGAAAATATTCTCTTGGCACCTGCAGAGGAGGATAACTCTGTCAAATGCTGGTTTAGCACTTCAGCAGATTGGTTCCAGGAGCTTAGCCTGTGACTTTAACCAATTCAGTGGTTTGCTGCCATACACTTCAGAATTTTTTGTACTTCTATTAAATGACATTAACAGATTAAATTGGAAAATAATACCCTATGTTAAGGCCTAAACTTACATTTTATTTAAAAAAAAAAAAATTAAATTAAAAAATCCCTTGACTTCAAAAAAATAAGTTTTTATCCACCCTACTCAATACTATCCTAAACATTAATACTTCTATCCAAGAATCACTCCATGCATCACAAATGTTAATGAATTCAAGTTTCTACACATAGGCTTTAGCTCAGTGAGGGTGTTAGCAACCTTAACTATAAGGAGTACTATAGGTGGTTAGGACAGAAACACTTGTCTTCAAGCAGTCATAACTTTCTGAAATTGTCGTTTCTTCAGGATGAAATTTTTGACCACTAGCCTCTGCTCAGAGGTACACTTTTTGTTTGTTTTTGTTTTGTTTGTTAGCTCAAGCTTCCATCAATCTTGCTGTTTAAAAGTAGCAGGAGATAGAAAATTGAAGTATGTTTGGGAATAGCCCTCACTGACAAATGTCTCGAATGTTTGGCCTGCTAAATTCACTTCAGCCATGCACAGCAAATCTTGTACAACTTCGCAGCATTATTTATATTTGGAGTACTATGCATGACTCTCTTACACACAACTTCCTTAGTTCCCCCAAATTACTTGAATGGGACAGCACCCATTTCCAGCTGTTTATGGGAAACATCAAGTCTAGTAAAGGGATCCTCTTAATGATGTTGCTATTGAACATCCAACCACAATACTTTTTAGCTTAGGCTACAGGTTCCCTAACTCTAGACTGTAGACCATTGGCTTACAGAGCACTTTGGGAGTGCATTTTGGAGACACTTGGGCAAGTCTACTCTACAGCCAGGATCAACGCTTTGAGATCAATCCACCAGTGGTCGATTTAGCTGATCTGGTGAAGACCTGCCAAATCGACAGCAGATTGCTCTCCAGTTGACCCCTGTACTCTATCCCCAATGAGAAGTAGATAGCAGAGTTTTTCTGCTTAGGCATGCAACCAAAGGCACTGAGACTATGACAAAATTGGAAACAGGCCCAGATCTGTGATTCTCAAGCTGCCATAAATGTTTAATTATGCTGTCTTTTAAAAATGGGGCAGTTGTGATTACATGTCTGTCATCTCTCTCAGATAATGTGTTGTGTAATGGTGTGATGGCATCGGGCCCATATTACACAGAGGCTGGCTGACTTGCCAGATTCACAATAGTGGTTTAGGTTAACCTATCAGTGAGATAGTTATTTGCTGTGTGACTTTGGGCAAGTCACTTAACCTCTTTCTTCCTCTTCACAAAGAAAATGGTTATTAATACTTAACTCACTGGAGCACTGAGAAGATTAATTAGGAGTGATCAGTTCTGTGAAAAATTGCTGTTATCTGACTACCTGCAGATTGGAAAAAACAGTGTGGTTTGGAGCAGCTCCTCTATCTTAGTTTTACTGCCTTTTACACAACCCAGAGAAGATGGGAGGATCTTTTTATAAGAAGGGTCAAGTAGGGTAGGTGAGAGTTTTAAATGTTTTTCTTGAGAAGCTAACTTGAAATTCAACAGAAGAAGTGAGGTTTTTACCCACGAAAGTTTATGCTCAAATTAATCTGTTAGTCTTTAAGGTGCCACCAGACTCTTTGTTTTAACTTGAAATTGGTACCCACAGTAGCAATGACACTTTCAGGTCCTGTTGGAGAGGATGGTCTGGTCTAAACATAAGGTTTCAGATACTTTCCTTGGAGACCATGGTTAAAATCTAGACAAGTTGCTTCAGACACATCCTCAAGGTTGGAATATTCCCTTCTTTACTATGTTTTAATTTTCCAATGTTACTCCATTTTATTTAGTAGTTTTTAAAATAGAGGGTTGCTATTTCATGGACAAAATAGCCTAGTGTAAGAAACTTGTCTCATGGTACTATTTTGTTACAACTCATAGGTACCATCTTGTCTTTCCTGTAACGTCTAGCAATAAGAAGCCACAGGTATGAACTAGATTTTTAACCCTGTCATTCTCCCTAAATCAGCAAGGCAGGTGAGGAAACAGAGGCACCAAGAGAAGTGACTTGCCCAGTGGCACGCAGCTGGTCAGTGGCAGAGCCAGGAACAGAACCCACATATCCTGACTTAATCTGTCTATCCACTAGACCACACTACCTCTCTTGGAAGAGAGATGAGGCAGGGGATTGCAGGAAGAGAGGATGGTTCTGGTAGTTGAATGCCACCCTGAAGAAGTGGATTCTAGCTCTTCCTCTGCCACAGAATTCCTATGTGATGCTAGACAAGTCATGTAATACAATGTGCATTCCTCATTTTCCTCTGCTTCCATTTCCCCATATGTAAAATGGAGATGATGATGATACCGACCTCCTTGGTAAAGCACTTTGAGAGCCACTAATGAAAAGTATTGTATAAGAGCTACACACCGTCCAACTTTTTGCAACAAATGAAGCAGGGCTCTGGCAACCAAGTCTTTTACTACACAACTCTCATTTCTCCCCAGAACAGGTCCATTCTGTGCATTGAGGCAGGGATCTGGGGGTAGGGTGTGGGGGAGGGTGCAAGGGTGAGTATATGAACAAGTAATTGAAGACTGTTTCGTAATGCATACACACAGAGGGGTGGAATTAAGGCTTCATAGGCAGCCTTAATTCTGGCATTTCCTAACTTTTCAGTGCTTGACTTTGCAACCTTTATGTTTTTGCATGTTTTTGGGTGTAATAGTTGTACATGGGGATGGATGAGTAGATCCCTATTATCTGTGTATTGCTGGCACTCGAGTCTATGATGAGTGGTAAGACTAGCAGCTGCATGTAGATGTTGAATAGGACAGGAAAGAAAACTGATCCACGTGGGACTTTACAGTTGAGGGGTCTAGTGGCAGAGGTATAGTTTCCGATCACTCCTC
The DNA here is from genome assembly GCF_011386835.1 of Chrysemys picta bellii. NCBI lineage: Eukaryota > Metazoa > Chordata > Testudines > Emydidae > Chrysemys > Chrysemys picta. Next base: position 33,463,103 of record NC_088799.1, read on the forward strand.
TTTGGGTGCCTCTCTGAAGGGTGGTTTTAAATATTTCAGCATATTTTCCCATAATCCCTACCACTCCTCTTTGGTGGACAGCAGCATTTCGTGGATAACTGTTGATGAGCTTGTAGTTAGTCTTTTGGCTAACTCCTTCCATTTATGAGCAAGTTCAGAGGTTTAATCCTGGACAATAGTTAATGATGGATCCATGGTGAATTTCTTCAGTATTGAATTACTGTGTGTTTTGAAGGGGAAGATTCCTTCCCTGAATGGGCCATTGGCTCTTCTGTTCATGACACATTCACCAGCTAGGAATGGCATGGGTTGGATTCACAAGTCTTGGATAAACCTATCTAGGCTGTCAGTATTTTGGGAATGCAGGCTGCATGTTCATTGGCTGGCATGGAGGAGCAGATCTGTTAGTTAAGATGCTTTTTTCCAAATGTGTGTGTGGTCTCAGCAAAGTAGGATTTTTTTCCTTCAGAGTGATTGGGTTGATTTCTATGGTAGGTTTTAGACCCTCAGGACTGAAATGGTTCACTGCCCTTAAAGTGGGATTTGACATCTTCAATAGAAGCTGATCGGAAGGGTCTCTTGGTCTAAAATATAACCTCAGCATAGGCTTGGAGAAATTATGTTTCAATGTGTCTGATTCAGCCTTTGTTTTTCACCCTCTGTACTAGAATTTGACCTTCTCTTTACGTCTGCCACAGGGTGTCAGTAAACAAAGGAAATCCTGTGTGGACAGTGGGGCGCAAGGAGGCTTTTGGGGGGCTAAATTGTCAATCATCAATCCTTGACTACTCTTTGTATTGTGGGTGGAGAGTTGCTGTCCTTTAGCATAAATTTACATATTCTGCTCTCTAAATTACTGTTGCTCTGGGGCCATACTAATCTAGCAAAAATCTCTAAACTATGAGTTAACCTTAGAAAGTATGCATGTAAGATTCTGTCACTGATATTTTTACTAAAAAAGTCAGGGACAGGTTATGGGCAATAAACGAAAGTTCATGGAAGCCCATGGCCTGTCCCTGACTTTTAGTAAAAATTCCCTGGTGGGGACAACTAACAGAACTCTGGGGACTGACCTCCGGCAGCTGCTCCAGCTCCACGGGGGCTGACCCAGTCCCAGCCACTGCTCTTTCCCCAGTGGGGCTGACCTAACCCTCACTGCTGCTTCAGCCCTGGAGCCGCTGCTTCAGCGGCCCTGCAGCTGACAGCTGTTTCAGCACTGCCCTGGAAGAAGTTGCAGAGGTCCTGGAAAGTCACAGAATCGTATCCTAATCTCTAAACCTAGGGCATATTTTTTCTTTGCTTCATTCTCCTAAATGATACATTGTATCTCCATGCTACACAAATGAGAATTTTAATTGCCTGCTAGTGCTAGGTGGGGATGGAGGACTGTAAATTATATAATCTAGTACTGAAATGGATTTCTTTGCCAGTCTGAGTTTCAGATATGAGTAACTGTACAGCTTGGGGGAAATGGGGAATGTACAGTTCCTTGCACTTCTTGGATGTATTGATCATACTCAGACACTTTTTCAAAACCCTATATTATGAAATTCCTGTATTTTGGCTGATGGCTGTCAGCAAGAGTAAAACATTTACAGAATTATTTAATATTCACATCTCTTCTGACTGGCCCCTTCTCTGATTGGATCTGTTTTTTAAATGGCTTTCCTCCTCTTGTCCCTCAGCATGGTTCTCTGTTGGTAATATGACATTCTTCTTGCTGATATCATAGGTTTAATGCCCCTGCAACAACAAAGGTATTAACTGAAGCAGAAATTCCAAAACATGCACCAAAAGTGTTCCTATTTCTTGTATGTTTCTCTGGTTACCCCATTGCAGAAATAGGGACTAAACTAGAATAGTTTTAAAGGCAAACGCATCCCTTTGGTGTTTATAAATGCATTATATAATCTCGCCCATGCAATCCTAACGTCTTGTTCATATTGACTACTGTTCTGTACTGAGCAGACGCTTTCATTGATATATCCACAGTGATTTAACTAGTCAGCTACCTAAGTGGCAGGCCTTGAGCACAGTATATCGCAATCTTTCCCTTCACCAAATAGATTGCATAGATGGGCTTAGCAAGGGCCAGCATGAGTATAGTAGGTCTGAATGAACTAATGGGTGCCAGGTCAGTTACATGCATATCTCAAAACTTAAGAGTATTCCTGGAGGTGGCAAAAATATCCACAATACCACATCTAATTGAATTTAATTGTAGTAGACTGTACTCTGTTTCATGTGTTCTGCAGACACTTTCTAGAATCGGGCTGTTTTTTGGGATATCCTTTGCTGAGAAATGGGTTCCATACTTCGTTTTCTGTTGTTTGAGTTTCTTACAGTAATTAAGACGGAAGCAGGGACACAGGTATTCCATGATCACGACACACCCTTTGCTGTAAAACTGAGTCCCAAAGTCCATTTTTGAAAATTATTTTCACAGCCATATGGGTTAGGATCTTGAAAATATGGACCATGTAAACTGATGCAGTGCGGTCTTCCAGAGTTTGCAGATACCAGGAAACAATAGCTGTGAGGATGGTGAACTGTCTTGTTGATATCAATGATGAAAACTAACTCGAAACCTGAAGATAACTAATTTTGCTAAATAACGTTAGCAGAAAAAATCAGCTAATATTCTCATCCCATAGTTCCGAACTGCCTTCCACATTTTCTCAGATAAATGCGAAAAGCTCCATTTGTCCACTGCTTAACTATCCAAACCTTCAGCTTTGACTCTGACAACTCATATAATGTACAGTTCATATGAATTTTCAGCATGTCAAACTAGAACTTGAAGGACTGCATAAAATAAATGGAAATCAATACTAAATAACTTGGAAGGGGACAGGTGATCTGATTGTGTTCCGTTTCATAGTTAAACTCGTCATTTAATTTTTTAGAGTTAAGCAGCCTTACAGTAGAATTCATGTTCAGGTTGCTGCAGGGTACCCAGGCCCTTATATAAAGCCTTTGAGCGTCTTACTCCTGTCTGTCTCCAAGACCCCAATCTCTTGACTACAGGTCACCTGAGCTCTCAGTGCTCAAATGAACACTTAAAGGGAGCTCAAGTTAGAGCTTGTGTTTCAGGGGACAGGGCATACTGCCCTATCAAAACACTATTAAAAGGATATCTGAGGTCTATGGAGTCTGATAAAATGGGCTGGAATTAAGTGTTTTTTGGCATATATAAAAGGAAGTTATTGAAAGTTGGTTGAGTGAGTTGTCTCTAACTCTTCTGGAATAGCTGTGCTGATTGGGTCTATTTTAAATGCCTTTCCTCCTCTTGTTCCTTAGCATGGTCCTCTGTTGGTAATATGAAGCTCCTCTTGCCCTCATCTTTGGTTTAATGTCCCTGTTCCTTTACTGGGAGGTTCTGTAACTTGGTCATTATACTGTCTGGGAGAACTGAACACTTTCTGCCACACTTGTATGTTAATACTACTTCTATTCCTGCCTCAATTTCTTGATGTCTTGGATAATGTCCTAATAGGTCTCAATATCCAATAGTGATATTGTTGGTCTAATCAGGACTACTTCATTCTAGTCTTCCGTACGACTTTCTTTAAATTCAGGCAATGATGCTTTCAGATGTCAAAGGTCCATTGAAAGCTGAAGCTGTTTGCTTGCTCCATAGAGGTGGTATACACTAAAACTGCTCTGGCTGAAATTGTTTAAGAAATATATACAAGAGGCTGATTAAGTCAATGGAAAATTCTATGGAGTGAGGTTAAATCTTCTGCCAAGGCATTGGCTTCCTTCCTGGGTGGAAAGATGTATCTGCAGGATTGTGTGTAAAGTAGTGGGATCTAACTCTTTTGGAGAGAGAATATTTGTGGAATTAAGTTTCTAAAGTGAATAGTACTAGAATAGAATTTTCACTTAGCCATAACAAGAAATCTGTTGCAGCTTTCTAATATTGAAATTGTTGATTTTTATCATCCAATCTTGACTCGTGTTGTAAGGAGTACAGAAATAGAAACTTTACCTGTTAATTGGATTTCTGCTTCTCAGCAGGAATAAGAATTGGATAAACTTAATTGGAAGCATGTTTGTAAATTGTACTAAACTGAATAAGCCTTCGGTCTCTTGTTCTTAGGAATATTCCTATCATTAAGTTATGACTAGTTCCTAGAGTGTATGGATGGATATTGGGTTTTAATTAAACAAACAAGCAGAAACCTTCCTGTCTATTCATGGGAATATGCCAGAAAGACAAGTTTCAGCTGGTGACTAACATGGCAAAAACAGATCTGATCTTCTTTTCCCTCCCCTTCTTTCATGGGTACATAACTCCTCCATTCTTCCTGTTGCTCAAACTGGTAATCTTGATTTCACCGTTGACTCTGCCCTATCTTGACCCACACATCCAAATCATGAGTAATCCTTATTGTTTCTTACTGCATAGCAACTGTAAGATCTGACCATTTCTCTATCCCTGTGCTGTTGAAACTCTTGTCCAAACCCTGATCTTCCTGCACCTTGATTATTGTAGTTGCCACTAAACTTCCCCCTCAAATTCATTTAGAATACTGCTAAAATAATCTTCAGGCTGCCTGACTAGATTATCCTTCTAAGTCCCTTCCTTGGCTTTTCTGCTGTATCAAACTGATCCTTGCTTTCAAAACCCTTAACTCTCACCTGCCTTACCTATTTACCCTATTTGAGCTCAGTCAACTCCTTCCTTCACTTAAGTGAATTGAAGCTACAATCACTGGTATCTCTACTTCACCAACAAGTATTTCTCCTGTGCTGTCCCTTATGAAATGAAAAAGTTTCCTGTCCAAATCCATAAAGTCCTTTTACCCTCTAAATCCTTTCTCAAAACTCACCTTGTCAGTAAACTAAAACCTGATAGCTACATGGTGTGAGGTGAGTTGATTACTGCTCCTAAGAACTGTTCACTTGTTTCTCTCATTTACCTTTCTCTTTTAAGATTGTAAGCTCTTAGGGGCACAACAGTGTAGAACGTGACATTTGTACAGGACCTAGAACAATGGGTCCAAACCTGGCTGAGGCAGTGCTACATGCTACTGCAATATGATGTGCTTTAGATTTTTGCAAAAATAAGCACGCATGCACCATTTCATACAAAGAGTCTCAAGGGCCACTGAAGTCCTTTCTCTAGATACTCTAGGCTTGTAGTAAACTCCCAAGGTTATAGCTTCTCTCTGACCTTGGATAGGTAGATGCTGCCACTACCCAAGGACAAAAACCCCTTTGAGAACTCAGGAAGGCACACTTGGGAATTCCTTCCTGTGGGGTACCCTCAAGCCCTTTCACACCCCCCTCCAGGGAAGAGCTGAGAAAGAACAAAGGAAATCAGCTATTGCTACCAGCTAATTAAACATACACAAACCTCTCAAGACACGCATCTTTTTTTTTAACAGGATTGGAGGGTTTTTTGTTTAATAAAATTTATCTGAAACCTCAGGGTATTGCTAGATTTAAAAAGAGCAAATACAAAAATTAAGAATAATGAATAGCTTTCTTGAGGTCCTGCTTAAAAGTTACAAGCAAAACAAAAGCACCTGGGGTTAGCACAGAGGAGTCCACAAGCCATAAAGAAATAAGAGAGAAACTTAATTGCGTCATTCTAGACCTTTCCTGATCACCTTAGATATCTGGGGTTTCAAATGAGAAGCTTCTAGGTATGATCTGATTTTTTTTTTTTTTTTTTTTTTTTTTTTCCTCCATACCTAGCCCAAGCTCTTACAGCATAGTTCCAGCCCTATCTCTGCTCTCCGGGAGAACAACACAGACAAAGGGGAAATTCCCCCCCTCCCCCATTTAAAAAAGTTCTAGTTTTTGCATTGGCTCTTTTGGTCAGGTGCCCACTCCCTTACCTTTTACCTATGGACTTTTTAACCCTTTACAGGTAAAGCAAGTAGAGAACAGCTACTAAAAGGGATTTTATGGCTGGCTGGGTGTCCATAAAAGGGAGCTACCCTCCCCCTTCATTTATCACAGATGTAGTGGCCAATAATGTAAAGGCTACATAGCCACTGTTCTTGAGACTACAAAATAGGGAATGCAAATCACTTGTAATTACAAATAGTGGTGAACTGATCTTATGGCTCTGAAGAAGTTTGGAGTTGGGTTGTATTTGCTCTCTTCTAGCTTGATGGGATGAAACTAGGATTTTATGGGATCTGGAAAAGGGCCAGAGAAGAGTTGCTTTTAGTCTAATGGGCTCTCAATACTCTTTTGTGGGAAATATGGGGTTAGACAGGGATCTACTGAGGGGACTCTACTTGATAGATGTGCATGGAAGAAATGTCTAGACCCTTTTGAAGAGTCTGGCAGAGCACTGATCTTTAATGTTCTTGATTAGTTAAGCTAAGCTAGCTCAGTGCCTTGCCAGATATCTGAACATCGTTATTTTAAACAAGTTGACCTCCATGTCCAGGGTCAGAGCCATAGGGCCATCTGACTCAAGTGTAGGCCATGGGTGTGGGTTTTTTTTTTTTTTTTTTTTTTTTTTTGAGAGCCTCTAATCCAGGGATGGGCAAACTTTTTGGCCCACGGGCCACATCTGGGTGGAGAAATTGCATGTAGGGCCACGAATGTAGGGCTGGGGCAGGGGGGGAGTGTGGTGTGCAGGGAAGGGCTCAGGGCAAGGGGTTGGGGCAGAGGAGGAGTGTGGGATTTATAAGGGGGGCTTAGGGAAGGGGGTGCAGGGTGTGGCAGGGGGTTGGGGTGCAGGAGGGGTGCAGCAAGGGGTTGGGGTATGGGGTGCAGGCTCCAGCCTGGCGCTGCTTACCTTGAGCTGCTCCGGGGTGGCAGTGGTGCACACTGGCCCTGGCCCTGCACCACTCCCGGAAGCAGCTGGCACCATGTCCCTGCAGCCCCTGGGGGTTGCAGAGGCAGAGGGGGCTCTGTGCACTGACTTCGCCTGTGGGTACCTCCCCCGAAGCTCCGATTGGCTGTGGGGTTTCCCGTTCATGGCCAATGGCAACTGTGGGGGGGGGGGCAATGCCTGCAAGTGAGGGCAGCTCGCAGAGCCCTCTGCACTCCCTTCCCCCTGGGGCTGCAGGGACGTGATGCCCGCTGCTTCTGGGAGTGGGCGTGCGACACCACGGGTGGCAATCCCGCGGCCAGATCCGGCCCGTCAGGGCTTTGGATCTGGCCCACAGGCCATAGTTTGCCCACCCCTGCTCTAATGTATCTGAATGGAATATGGAAGAAGCAAACAGCAACATGAGAAGAGTGCAAAATACTAAGCCATGATTGGCTTCCTTTGAGAGGAGTAACCCATTAGTTACAAACCAATCAATAAACATACTGAATGAAAACTTCAAACCAGTATGCAGGGCTTGAGAAACTGTCACCTGTTAGCCAGAAAAGTAAACCTAATCTTACTTCTGTTAGCTAGGCAGGGCAGCAATAAAAAATGAAGGGAAAAGGGGGGCAGCAGTGGAGCTACTAAACAGTTTCTTGATATGAAGCCAACACACTTTAGCCTCTCATCTCTTGGTTGATTGGGGGGTGGGTGGGGGGGGGGAGAGGGGTGAGACACAGGTTGTTGCAGTTGTAGCTCTTCTGACTACTAAAGGGAAGTAAAAGGCGAGTGTTCTTCTCTTTTCTCCCCTTCCCCCTTCCTTTTTTGCTTTTCCATTGAGTATGCATATGCTTTTGGCTTCCAACTCCATTGTTGCTGGCTATGGGAAGGAATACCAGTGACCTGGACAGAAGGTGCTGCTGCTTGCAGAATACTTGATTTGCATCTCTTGAGAGCAGAGATAACTTCTTACCTCAAGCATGTTATATTTAACATGGAGAGGAAAAAATGGCCTAGAAACATCTACACTAGGATTTCCACGGCTACTAACTCAGTTCAGTTGAATTGGTGGAAGCATTATTGTAACTCTGAAATTACCTAGTATAGTTTTTGTTTTAGAGCATAAATGTCTGCTTATGTCTCTGCTCCTGCATCTAGCAGCTTCCTAGCAGGGTTCAAATACAAAAGAGTTCTATCTTACTCAGCTGCAAATTGACCTGCTTGGCAGAGGAGTTTTCCTAGGTCACATGGCTGCATGGGAGAGTACTATTTTCCTTAAGCCAAACTGGTTCTCTGCACTATTGGCTTATACTCTAAACTTTGAGTCTAGAAGCTATGTGTTTTTAAAAAACAAAAACAAAAAAAAACCCCACACAAACACTTTCATACTACTGAGATGGCGTGAATACTTGTGAGCATTGTTGTCTGAAGCTCGACTGTTGCATTTTAATTTTCAGATGCAAAAGATCTGAACGGGTGGAAAAGAACAAGTTCCAATTCTACTGAATATTAGTTGATTAAATATTTAGGTCTGAAATTTTATTCTGGACTTGGCATCTTGACTGATTGTGGGACAGTTTGTGTTTGAAATAACCAGTAGAAATATTTCCAAGTATAAACTACTCTCATACAGATAACTAGTATGGTGTAGGAATATGTACATGGGAATTCATTCTAGCACACGATCTAAAAGCGTTGAAAGACTTTGAAGAAACATCTGCTATAACTTCCAATGTCAATATATTCAATTTGCTGTTGAAAACAGTATGAAAAGTTAGTACTAGCAAACAGGAAACTCCTCCCAGTCAATCCAGGTCAGAAGGTGTTCTAGTAAAACTCCACCCTTTCATATGGAGATGTTACCCGAAACTACTTCTGAATCTTTGGTCTGATCAGTGCTAACAAAGGTGCTCTTAAAAGGCTAGTTGTATTAGCTTAAGGATGCTTAAATAACTTTTTCAAGGATTTGTTTCTTACAAATGCCAGCTCCTTTCTTGTGTTGGAATCTCCATAAATCAGGGATAGATGTGGCAACTAGTCTAGTCTTGTAAACAAGTTTGTAATTTTAAACTATAAGTGAGAACATAATTTCAAATAAACTTGTGGTACTTAAGTATTATGTCTCGTACTTAACCTACATTTGTATATGAGTGCATGATTTCTGCTCTTCCTCCCTTTTTTAAGGTAAGGTGAAGACCTTTCTACTGTAGAGTGGTCCAAACAGCAGCATAAATCTGTGTAATCTCTCTGCTTTAGATCAGACTGGTGATGGTGGGGAGGTTGTCCTGTCTCCTTTTCTTTCTGCTTTCAACTAGGGTTGTCAAGTGATTAAAAAATATTAATCGCAATTAATCGTGCTGTTAAACTACAGAACACCGTTTATTTAAGTATTGTTGGATGTTTTCTATATTTCAAATGTATTTCAGTTACAACACAATATGAAGTGTACAGTGATCACTGTTTGATTACAAATACACCGGACCCTCGCTAGAACATGCGTCTATATAACACTAATTCGGATATAATGCGGTTGCGGCCATGGATCCCACATAAAGTACTGTACAGTACAATTTTTTTGAGTATAGACGTGATAAATCTACTCTAGTACTCCACCAGAACGAGGAGCGCAAGCGCAGTCGATGGGAGAGCGCCAGCTATTCACGTACTGTAGCTGAAGTTATGTCTCTTAGATCGACCCTGCGCAGTAGTGTAGACAAGCCCTAAGACAATTGCTGTAGGCCTAGAACGCCATACAAATGTAATAAAAATGTACAGGTATTTATCTTTTTAGAAAGATGTCAAAAATGGGCAAAAGGAAGGCTTACTTGGTGCAGGAGAAATTGGACACTATCAAAGGACTTAGAAATGGCGAAACCTAGGCAAAGATTAGCTGCGATATTGGCATTAACGAGTCCGCCTTTCGTGGATGGCTAAAGAATGCTGACAAGCTCGGAAACTTACATTCATAACCTGGATGAAGAGCATGGCCTTCAAAGAAAACGAGCCCGTTTAGCGAATGATGCCGATCTTGATTCTGCGCTATACATGTGCTTTGTGCAAGAACAGCAGAAAGCCATTCTGATCTCTGGTCCGCTTATAGCCATGCAAGCAGAAAAATTCGACCGGGAACTTAATGGCTAATTCAGCAATTTTAAGGCGAGTTCAGGTTGGCTATGGCGATTTCAGAAAAGACACTGCATCTCTCAGATTGCAGTTTCGGGAGAAGAATGTTCTGCTGATGCCGACGCTGCACAATCATACCCTGCAAAGCTGAGGGAAATTTTACAGGCAGAGGGTTACTCGGAGGAACAGGTTTACAATGCAGACGAAACTGGAATTTATTATAAAATGTTGGCTGTTAAAACCCTGGTTTGTCAGAACAGATGAATGTAAGGAAGAAGGATATAAACAGGCAAAAGATTGCCTTACTTTATTGTTGTGTGAATGCAACAGGCAAGCATAAAATTAAAACCATTGTGCATTGGAAAGTCTCGCATGTCTCGATGCTTTCATCACATAAACGTGAATTGCCTGCTGTTTTTGTACAAGAACTCCAAAAATTCCTGGATCATGAGATTTTTGAACAACGGTTCTTCACCGAATTTGTCCCTTCTGTGCGAAAGCATTTGCAGGCAAAACGCTTAGAAGAAAAGACTGCTCTTTTGCTAGACAACTGCCAGCGCATCCTCCGGCTGAAAGACTCAGAACCTGAGACCGTAAAATACAGGTTGGATACTTACCTAAAAACACGACTTCCAAAATCCAGTCACTTGATCAAGGTGTTATTGCCATTTTTAAGCAGCACTATCAACTAAACTTGGTAGGACAAATGATAGAAAGCGAGTTGTCTGTCACCGGTTTTTCTGAAGAAGTTGATTATAAGACTTTTTTTACATTGGTGGCGATTCCTAGAATTTATTACGTGCTGAAATAATAAACAGCTGTTGGATGGTGGACTGAGATTTGTTTGGTCACCTGCTCCTGGAAGAAAATAAAGAAAGCCGATCACAGTCTGACGAGGAATTCGACTTCAAGCGATTTACAGAAGAGGAAGTTGGAAGAACAGACATGGAGTGGATGCAGTAGCTGTATCAGCAACTGTCCGGGCTTGGGGTAACCGTTCTGCCACAAAATATAGAGGCGACGATGAAGCAGAAAATTTTTTGTCCTGTTGCTGAACGGATGACCAAATTCTTCAGGTAGTACGATCAAACAACATTCCAGAAGCTGAAGAATTGGCCTTCACTGTGGAAGAAGAGGCGGAAGATGAAGTTGACGTCATTCCAACGTCAACTGCGACTATAGCCGGCTTGGAGACTGCTTTGAGATGGTTCAAGACGTTGAGCCTATTAAAAAATTATGCAGCTATGTAGTCTCTCAGTTTGCTAAGCAGCACAGCAGCAAGAAGCAAAAGCAACTCATTGAATTTTTTAAGAAAAACTAGACTAGTTTATTGTAATGTTGCTTTATTAGAGATTTAAAGTAGACACTTGTTTCTCGTTTGTCCTTCAAGTAGGAGTTTATTTTCTAAGGTTTTCTATACTTTATGGATGTGACATTTACTGTATACAGTAATTTCATTTTAACAGGGTCCCCGCTATAACGCAGTACTTGGCATGGATCCCAAATCACTTGTTCTAGTGAGGGTCTGGTGTATTTGCACTGTTAATGTATTAAAAAACAAAATAAATATTTTTTCAATTTAAGTACTGTAGTGCAATCTCTTTATCATGAAAGTTGAACTTACAGATGTAGAATTATGTATAAAAAAACCTGCATTCAACAATAAAATTTAAAACTGTAGACTCTGAAAGTCCAATTGGTCCTACTTCTTGTTCAGCCAATCGCTCAGACAAACCAATTAATTTACATTTGCAGAACGACAATGCTGTCTGCTTCTTGTTTACAATGTCACATGAAAGTGAGAACAGGCATTTGCATGTCACTGTTGTAGCCTGCGTCACAAGATATTTACATGCCAGATGCGCTCAAGATTCATATGTCCCTTGATGCTTCAACCACCATTCCAGAGGACATATGTCCATGCTGATGACGGAGTCTGCTCGATAACAGTCCAAAGCAGTGTGGACCGGTGCATGTTCATTTTCATCATCTGAGTCAGATGGCACCAACAGAAGGTTGATTTTTCTTTTTTGGTGTTTTGAGTTCTGTATAGCTTCTGCATCTGAGTGTTGCTCTTTTTAAGACTTCTGAAAGCAAGCTCCACACCTCATCCCTCTCAGATTTTGGAAGGCACTTCAGATTCTTAAATCTTGGGTCTAGTGCTGTAGTGATCTTTAGAAATTGGTATCTTTGCATTTTATTAAATTTGCAGTGAAAGTGTTCTTAAAAAATGTGCTGGGTCATCATCTGAGACTGCTATAACATGAATTATATGGCAGAAGGCAGGTTAAACCGAGTAGGAGACGTACAATTCTCCCCAAGGAATTCAGTCACAAATTGAATTAACTTTTTTTTTTTTTTTTTAAATGAGCGTTATCAGCATGGAAGCATGTCCTCTGGAACAATAGCCAAAGCATGAAGAGGCATATGAATTTTTAGCGCATCTGGCATGTAAATATCTTGTGACGCCGGCTACAACCGTGCCGTGCAAATGCCTGTTCTCACTTTCAGGTGACATTGTAATTAAGAAGTGAGCAGCATTATCTTCCGTAAATGTAAACAAACTTGTTTCTCTTAGCAATTGGCTGAACTACAACTAGGACTGAGTGGACTTGTAGGCTCTAAAGTTTTATATATTGTTTTTGAGTGCAGTTATGTAACAAACTACATTTGTATGTTGCACTTTTATGCTCGAGATTGCACTACAGTACTTGTATGGTGTGAACTGAAAAAAAATATTTTTTTACAGTGCAAATATTTGTAATAAATATAAAGTGAGCACCGTACACTTTGTATTCTGTGTTGTAATTGAAATAGATACATTTTCAAATGTAGAAAAACATCCAAAAAATCTAATAAATTTCAGTTGGTATTGTTTAACAGTGCAATTAATCATGATTAATTTTTTGAGTTAACTGCGATTCATCAACAGCCCTACTTCCAACCCTTCCTACTTCCCCCTTCCAACTTTTTCTCCTCTTTTGAACAGCACTGAGTCACTCTTCTTTCTGCTCCTTCTCAGTGTTGCTATTTACCATCCACCCAACTTCCTATGAGCCTTCCTCTCTGATTTCAGCTGATGGTCTCCTCTTCTCTCCTCAATCTCCCATATTCATTCTCTGTGATGTCAACTTCCATGTTTGACTCATCCAACCCTGTGGCTTCATGTTTCCTCTCCCTCATTTTGTCTTATTTTTTTTTTTTTTTTTTTTTTTTTTTAATTTTGATCCTACCTGCTTCAACTCTTCCACTCATCCAATCAGCCATTCCTTTGACTTTTATTTTCTCCAAGCACTGTTTCATTTCCTCTCCCCCTAGTCCCTCAAGACCATCTACCTGGTCTTTACCATTGCCTATCAGCCCTCCCCCAATGTCCTCTTATTTGGCCTTTCTGTGACTTCCCATCAATCAGCATTGATGACTTGTCTGCTCTTAACCCTTTCCTCCCTATCTTCTCTTCCATTTTTTCCACTGATAAGGTGGTTGTTTCTCTCCATTCTTCATCCTTTTTGCTCTTTTCTCCCATTGCAAAAGTCTACTCTGTCAATTTTCGGCCCAAGCTTACTCCAACCTTTTTGCTTCCTCCCCCCCCCTTCTGATTTCTGCCAGAGATCCTCTTCAGCACCTTGTGACCATGCTGACTTCTTCATCAGAAGTTTGTTCTCTCCTCCTTAATTTCTGCCAATATAACTAGGATTGCAGACATGCGATTCAACTATCTTCTCACACCTTTGACTAATTCCACAAACCACAGGATTTTTCAGATTTCTTGCAAGAGAAAATGACATGTTTCCTTCTTCCGCAGCTCTGTGCTTTCTTTCTCTGTCATAAATGTAGAAGTCTCCTCTGCGCTCTTCTCTTAACCACTTCAGTACTAGTTACCCTGGCCCATCTCCTGATCTTCCTCACATCCACTGTTGTCCTTTCCCAAACATTTCTCCTTACCTCTCACCTTCCTCTAGGTTTTCCTTCACAATATACATATGGTCTAGTTGCTTCAATCTTTAAAAAAAAAAAAAAAAAAATCTCTCTGCTTGCCTCTCCAACTATGTCCCTTCTCCTTTTAATCTCTATACTCATTTAACTGCACTGTTTGCATTGCTGTCTGCAGTTCCTCTTCTATTCAGCTTCCACCCCTTGCACTCCACTGAAACGACTCTCTAAAATGACCTCTTACTGGTCAAAGCTCAGTCAGCTACCTTCAGCCATTGACCATGCTTTTCTTAAAACTCTGTCCTCCCCTTGCTTCCAGTACTCTGGCCTCTCTAACTGCTCCTTCAGCATGTTGATAGGAAAATCCACCATCTCCCAGGCTCTGTGTGGGGGTTCCACAGGGTTCTGCTTCTCTTCCTCTACACACGTGTGGATAATCCCATCCACAGACAAATTCAGTACAGTCTCTATACTGAGAACTTGCAGATATTCCTTTCTACTCCATACCTGTTTTCTTCTGTCCAAACTAAAAACCGTTTTTTCTCTCGTGAATGTCTAAGCAATCACTCATGTTCAACCTGGTTAGCACAAAGCTCTTAATCTCCCCTCCCCCCACCAAGCCCTCCTTTCTCAATCACTATGGACATTGCTGTACTGCCTGTTGCTCAGGCCGGTAACCTGGGTATCATTTTTGACTAGGACCTCTCTAGGGTATCCCCCTTGGATGTAAGCTGTGTAACAGGATCTAGTCAAGTCTTGCAGATTTTTTCCACATACCACTTCTAAGATATGGCTTTCCCTGTGCATTCACGCAGCTAAAACTCATTCGAGTTCTCATCTTGCTTACTGCAACATTCCTTTTTTTCTCTGGTCTTGACAAAGGTATTCTTCTTCCACTCATCCATTCAGAATGCTGCTTCATAGACCATTCTCCTATCCTGTCATTTTGATCATGTCATTGATCTTTGCATCCCTATTTGCAACTATTTGTGCTTCCTACTTTTGAAACTTTATGGTTTCTGCTTTGCTTGATTGGGAGGAGGAGAGAAGTGGCTTTGAAGTTGTTCCTTTTGTGAGTCTGGGATGGGAAAAGCCAATGGTGTCCTTAAGAAGGATGAGTTATTTTCATTTTTTAGTAGGGGATAATGGGTGAAAGGTGCTGCTTGTGTCAATATCAAAGTTGCATGTAGGCAAGAAAATGTGTCCATCCACAAAAACTTCTTCTCATTCCAGAAGCAAATTACTTTATGAAGTATCAGACAGACTTTTTTTACAAGTGAAGGTGAAATGTTACTACTTGGTAGTTTTAGGTTTGCCTTGTTTTATACACTCCCCCCCCCCCCCCCCGGAAGGAATCTGTCAATACGGTTGATCTAACAGTTAACATTGAAGGTGTACTAGTATCCATGTAATGAGCAAATATAATAGGTAGATAAGGTTTTTAGAATATAATCTTTACATGCATTTTTCCTCAGATTTTATGAAATACAAGTGCTGTGAAATTTCTTTCCTAAACTACTGTTCTTTCATACTTCTAAATGTTTACTTGTAACATTTCTTGGTATCGTGTACAGGGGCAAACTCAACTGGCTGTTTGGCTTTATTTAAAAAAAAAAAGTCCTCCCTCCCCCCCCCCCCCCATAATCACTTCTGCTTGCTTTAATGACTAAAATAGTGGCCTTTTGTTTTTGTTGTCATACTGCTTTCTCCTGTTGCTGCAGAGCCAGCACAGCTAAGAGAATGAGGCCAGATCTATACTACAGACCTATATCAGTATAGCTGCATCGCTCAGGGGTGTGAAAAATCCGCACCTCAGGTGACTTAGTTATACCGACCTAACCCCTGTGTAGACAGCGCTGTGTCAATGGGAGAGCGTCTCCCATTGACGTGGCTATTGCCTCATCGTGAGTTGGATTAACCACGCCAAGGGCGAAAACTCTCCTGTCGGCATTAGTAGTGTATTCACTAAAGTGTTACAGCTGTGCAGCTGTAGTGCTATATGTGACGACAAGCCCTCAGTTGAGTATAGCCTTTTTCTAAAATGGACCATAATAAACATTTGTTAATGTGCAGTCAGTTACATATGCAGACCTGTTGCACATAATAAAATTGCACAAGTGTCAGGCATAATTTAACCTGCTGACGTTATTTGTGGCTGGCTGTTTGAAAGGGAACTTAAGGCTTAATTTGTCACAGGATGATTGTGAGGCATGCCAGTCTTTTTTTTTATTTTTCCTGTATGCTGACTACTTTACATAGATTGCATAGATATTGTTGAAGTAATGCACTACAATACCATTTTAAGGGTTATTCCATTTAAAAAAATGGTCTTAAATTAATAACTTTTATTTTGTTCTAGTTAGTAAGGTTACAGTTGAGGTCTTAAAGATTTGTCCTTAAAGTAGGCCTTGATGTCTAAACGCAGTATTTCTAGTTGATCACGTCAGTTTAACAATGTACTGCAAGCTAACAATAAAAATGCAAGTCAAATTTGACTGTTGCCTCAAAATTGGAAGGGAGGACTTGCCTTGAATGTCTATTTTAATAATTAAATGCTATTTCAAAACACATGTTGCATCACATGAAACCTAAATCAACACAATTCAGTTATTGAAATTGGATGCTCTATACTGTGAGCACAGTGGATTGTGTAGCGATCATAGAATATCAGGGTTGAAAGGGACCTCAGGAGGCCATATAGTCCAACCCCTGCTCAAAGCAGGACCAATCCCCAGACAGTTTTTTTGCCCCAGATCCCTAAATGGCCCCCTCAAGCATTGAACTCACAATCCTGGGTTTAGCAGGCAATGCTTAAACCACTGAGCTATCTGCATATTTTGCTATTGTCATTTAGTTGGTAGTTTACTGAAGTTTGTAATTCTTTCCTTGAACCAAAATGTTGAAGAATTTCAAAATAAGCGTTAAGCTGCAGAACTAATTTGGTATAGAGACATGTTACTGGGCTTTGATTATCCTGAGTTAGCATGTTTTTTTTTGTCTGTCTTCCCATAGCATTTCAGGCTTATTCTAATATTAAAGATGCTTGTGTAATAAATCAGTACAACTTGTGTTTTTAAAATGGCTTTTTCATGTTGATGCTAATAAGGTATTGTCTACTTCAGCTAGCTTTTCAGGATCAGTTTTGCCCAGTATAAACTAGATTAAGTGGCTGGGAGTTTGAACTTCTGCCATTGCATTGACTGACTGGACATGGGCTTCCTGTTTCTATGACTATAGAACTAATTAACGATTTAAAAAAAATCCTTATGATCTTGGAGTTAGAAATACTTCCATAACCGTTCCAGCTGCAACAGCTCAACCACTATGTTAAGCACCGTATCTGGGAATGGAAAGGCATGTCACTTGATATGAAATCACCCTCTTTCTATGCTAGGCTGTACATATGTTGGTGTTCCCTGAAATATTCCCCCAAATGCTTCACCAGCAAAGAAAAACAATTTGTCATGCATCCTATTTAGGAAACTTATTGGCTTGTTTCCACCTGCTGGAGAAAGGAAACCATTTGTTGCTTAGTATCGCCTAAGGTGAAATTGTTTAAAGGGACTAATCTTTCTTCCTTCTCTAAACTTGTAGAGAAACTACTTTGAAGGAGGTGGCCTTCTGGTAAGCAATAGTCCTACTACCTACTTGACATCAGAATGAGGTGGCCTGATTGCTAATCATGCTCTTGAGTCAACTTTGTTAACAGTGATAATTGGAGAGCTCTGCTGGCAGCTTGCTAGTTTTCCAACGGATGCTAGCTCTGTTGGTCATACATGAGCACTAAGTAGAAACTGCTTGTGTAGTCCAGCTGGGACTACCAGTGAGGCTTTAAGCTGCTTGTGATTGTTGGGTTTGTCAGGCCCCCATGAACACCAGATCTTGTCCAGGAGCAGTGCCGGTGAAATGTTATGGTACCACTATCTGGTGTTCACCATCTCTGCATCCAGAACTTGGTGTTTGGTTACTGTAACCTACTAACCATTTTGCCTATTTTTAGATTTTTGGCATGTGCACAAATATATAGGGTCTCCATGATCTTCTCTGGCCTTTTATAAACATAACCTACCTGGCAGTTCAGCAACAAAGAAGTACTGTTCTTTTCACACACCAACTGCAGGTAACCTTTGACAGAGACTAAGGGGGAAGGTCAGTGGTGAGATAGAATTCTGCATGAAGACATGCATAAAGCCAGCATTCAGGCACAATCACTCTTTTGAGGCTCATCTTTGCACAGCAGATCTCGTCTGATTCTTTGCAGATACTCATTTAGTCCACCTGAAGCATGCTAAATTAGTAGTAGCAATGGTCCACTGGCTGCAAATACAGCTAATGCTTGGCATTTAGGCATAGATCAATGTGAGTTAGGCATCTAAATTCATCTGAGGATCTGGATCTTAATGCTTTTACCAGGGGATGTCTGAACACTCCAGTGTTTAGTACTAAAATCCATTTTACAGATGGGGAAACTGACAGATTGGATAAGTCAATGTCATGCAGTGATTGAGTGATAGCTATAGCAGAGCTCAGGTCTCCAGACTCTGTCCCATGCTCTAACTGCTAGAACACACCTGCCTATATATCTTTGGCACCTTTATTGCCGTCCTTCCTATGGTGTCTGGCCTCTTGAAATGTGATCACCAAGCAATGGCTGTTCCAACCCCTGCCCGGGGCAGGAAGGCAGTTTGGGTGCCAGACTTGTTAAATGTCTTCAAATGGTTTGTGGTGGGATGTGCTTGAAACATTATGGACGGTTCTCTCAAGTTCAAGTCCGTTAAGGACCTTGTACGTGAAAGCAAAATAGCTATGGACCAGTACTTTGGCATTATTCATGGCTTAAGCAGCAATTGGATACTCCTTCTGTATGAAGAAGGCAAGCCAGTGAAACCTTGACTAATAATACTCAGCTGCAAATAATGGGTACTTGAACACACACAACCTTAGCAGTTCACTTGATGCATGTGATGTCTGTAACTTCACATGTTAAATCAGTGCCCTGCTACTTAAAATGCAGTTTTGACAAAATTTGTTCGTCATAGTAGATATAAACAAGAAGCTAAGCTGTGCCTTGTAGACCTCTAAATAAGGGAAGAGCACTTACAGTACTGCCTGTGTGGGGCTTGTTCTTGAAAAGATAAAGGAATTCAGTGGATGAGAAGGGACTCAGATTTACTTATGAATCTAACCACTTCTGAATAAGAAAAGTACTGAAATTGCATGATGGAACTCTAGGACAGTGTTTTTCCAAGTTCGGGTCGTGACCCAGTACTGAGTCGCAGCATGTAAGGCACTGGATCGCCTTGCTCAGTACCCAAGGACCCTAGCAGCTATGGTCCGCACTGCTGACCAGGACATTAAAAGGCCTGTCGGCAGTGCTGCCCAGCTAAGACAGGCTAGTGCCTACCTGTTCCGACACCATGCTGCCCTGGAAGCAGCCAGCAGCAGGTCCGGCTTCTAGGCAGGGGAGGCCACGGGGCTCCGTGCGCTGTCTCCATCCCAAGCACCAGCTCTGCACTCCCGTTGGCTGGTTCCCAGCCAATGGGAGCTGGGAGGAGGAGGGGCAGTGTCTGCGGGCGAGAGCAGCGCGGAGCTGCTTGTGCGCACCTCTGCCTAGGAGCCGGACCTGCTGCTGGCCCCTTCCAGGGTGCAGCGTGGTGTGCAGCACCAGGACAGGCGTCAAGCCTGCCTCTGCACCCGAGCTGTGCCGCTGATTGGGAGCCACCAGAGGTAAATCCATGCTCCATACCCCAATTCCCAGCCCTGAGCCCCCCCAAATCTGGAACCCCTTCCTGCATCCAAAACCCCTCATTCATGGCCCCACCCCAGAGCCCTGATTCCCCCTCCCACACCTTAAACCCCTCATCCCCAGTTCCATTGGGTCACGGGCATGAACAATTTTCTTCAACTGGGTTCCCAGAAAAAAAGTTTGGAAACCACTGTTCCAGGAGAATCTCAATAGAATCCTGGGCTCCCAGGAGCAAGGATGTGGAGGACCCCTTCTTTTATAATAAATCTCGGCACTCCTTAATTAGGTCTCGTCTTCGGCAGGCATGACTACTGAATCCTCTAACTGGAGACCCGAGGAGGTAGCTAAAATTTTGATCGTGGAGACTAAAAACTGATGTGAAAGTTCCTGCACTTGCTCATTAACTAAAGGTCTCTGATTATAAGGGGAACATAACGAAGTTTTGGGTCAGGGCAAAATCACATGAACAAAAGGAAATCTTTAGTATAACACTTGAGCAGTGACACTGAGGCCTTAGATTGTATCTGTCTAAACTCAGAGTATGAGCCTGTCCTGAGACCCTGAAACAGCTATTAAGTATAGGAGATGGTAGCGGCTCAGTGGAAGAAATGTATCTAGATGCTTGTTTTGTAGACGCCCAAAATGCACCAGACAATGAAAATATCAGCACACATTTGAACTTCAGTGGTAGTAAATATCACTTGCAAGGTGAGAGTCTCTTTGGACTGATTTGGTTTAAGGATCCATGTAAGGTGAGCAGCATGAGGGACAGAATGAGGTTCAACATTGTTTTAGAATTGGGAATAGGTAGAGGCTTGCAGGAAAAAGTAGCTACTATCCAGGCTTTCTAAGTAGAGTGGAGCTCTGCTTCTTTGGGTCTGAATTGCTTTGCATTGCATCTGCCTTCTCTTGTTGCATATCTTCTAAATTATTTGGAATGGAATTCTTCCTCTGTGACATCCAACCTTTTCAATTTTGAGAGCAAAAATATTTATTTTATTTTTTTTTATTTTAATTTTTTTGGAAATGTTTCCTACATAAAATATTTTCATTGCTGTTTGTGGTGGGGTTGTAGCCGTGTTAGTCCCAGATATGCAAGAGATAAGCTGGGTGAAGTAGATTTTTTTCTTTCTTTCTTGGATCAGTTTCTGTTGGTGAAAGAGACAAGGCAAGAAGACTGTTTAAGGAATTGTTACCTCCTGCAACAGATGCCAGAGTCCTGTTCCAACCGCAGCATTGTTCCACCGCCTAGCAGAAACTAGGTATATCTCCATATAATAATAATCTGGGCCCTTGCAAGACAGTTTGTTGTGAAGGAAGAATTAGTGACCTGAGTCAGAATATATGCTGAGAGAATCATGCCCTATTTTTACTTACACCCATGTGTACATGTCCATGTGCGTGCATTTACATGCACCTAGACACGCGTACACATCCTGGAATGAGATGGCCAGACAACTTTCAGTGCAATTGCTTCTTGCAGGAACTTCAACACCATTGCCTGATTCCAGAAAGCAACTCTGCTTCAGAAATTGATACTAGCCCAGGGGTAGGAAGCAAACATGCTTGCTGATGCTGTTTCCTCTCTTAAGAGGGCTCTACTAAAAAAAACTTGGGCATAACTAAAATTACCAACAACAAATTTTAAGAATCAATACCAGTATTAAACCTCAAGAAATAAATTTAAAAAAATCATGATTTTTGAAGGGAGCCAAAGACTAGTGGGTGGGTGGGTGGGGTGGCATTTTAATTTTTGCAACCCCCCCCCCCCCCCCCCCCCCGCACGTATCCTGGGTGAGACAAATATTGTTGTCCACTCTCCCAAACTTATTGGGTTATTGTCATTCTTGCCCCAGCTGAAGGAGCTTTCGCCCTTGCATCTGCCTATCCCCTCCCCAGCAGTTCTGCCCCAACTCTCATCAGCTCACTCTCCCAACCTCACCTTTACTCTCTTCGGTTCCTCCTCTCCACTCCCAAGCCAGGTGGCACACTGTTCCCAGGCTGAGTATTGCATGGGGGAGGGAAAGGGGGCAGAAGAACTGTCCTATTCATGTTGCTCCCGCCTTCCTCTCCTTCTCCTATGAGAATGGCTGGCTGTGGGGAGGGAGAGCACAAGAGTTCTGCCTACAGCAGCTTTGATTGCCCCACTTCCTGGGTGGATTAACCAGACAGGCAGTCATGGAGAAGGCTAAATTCTCTGGGTTGGAGTGTCTCATGTCATTGGAAAAACTGGTGCCAGTCTAGCTCCTACCAGAGTCATGTCTCTTGGGGTGGGAGGGGACCACCGGGGTTGGCAACACTGCAATACTTGCTCACATTAGGGTGACCAGATGTCCCGATTTTATAGGGACAGTCCCGATTTGTGGGTCTTTTTCTTATATAGGATCCTATTTACCCCCCCACCCCCGTCGCGTTTTTTCACACTTGCTGTCTGGTCACCCTAGCTCACATGCTGAGAAAAAACATAACAGAACCACTTGCTAGTGCCTTCCATAACAGTATATTCCATTTCTTTGGGAGTCCTGCAGTCTAGATCTCTAGCAGCCTTGCCTCTAGGTGACGTTGGGGGAATGTTTTATGCATTCTCCGTAGGGAGAATTTTTACTCTAGATGTAAGTAGATAGTGTTAATGAAATGGCTGTGGACAAAATATACTCTTAGTGTACAGGCAGCCAGAAGAAATTTTGTCACTATTTAGTCATGTAGCTGGAAATCTTATACAGTCTCTCCCATGAAGAACAGCTCAGGTTTGTGGGTGATTTTCTCCCCTTCCCCCTTCTTGCAGAGGAGGGGGAATGCATCAGAGCCATGCTTCTGAAGGGAAACTTGTGCATTAGTTGAACACTATACAGTTGACCTACTGTGACTTGGCAAATGCTTCAAATGAAAGATTAGTTAACTTCAGTCTGTGTAGTGCTGGTGGTTTTTGGGGAAACCAGTGTGGTAGTTCTCTTGCAGATAATCTCTAATATTGTGAGGTAGGGAACAATGTAGGAGTCCGGTGCCTAAAGCTAATCGCAGTCTGAGTTATACAGAGACACTGTGATATGCTGCAGCTGCACTAACAGACAAGAGTTTCTAGCATCAGTCTTCCACTAGTCTAGGATTGTGATCAGATTACAGTGCAACATTGAAATCTGGATCTTGCAAAATCCGTGTGAGCAGTTGATATCCTAAGGAAGAGAGGGCAAAAGCCTGTGAAAGGCGCTGGGAACATTGGTGTTATATAACAGGCATGAGAAATCTAACTGGTCAAGGTCGGATCCACAAAGACTAATGTTGAATGAGATGCATAACATTACTTTTAATAATCTCTAGTACTGGTTTTGAATATCTGCTATTCAAAATACCTCTCACTAATATGAGAACACAAGCTTTTAAAATGACTTCAGTGGCTGCGCTAAGTGCTGAGCTATGCTTCAGCACTCAACTCTCAAAATCTGAGCTTAAAAATACCCCTTAAACTATCATACTTTAATACACCTCTACCCCGATATAACATTGTCCTCGGGAGCCAAAAAATCAAATCGCGTTATATCGAACTCGCTTTGATCCGCCAGAGCGTGCAGCCCTGCCCCCCTGGAGCGCTGCTTTACTGCGTTCTATCCGAATGTGTGTTACATTGGGTTGCGTTATATCTGGGTAGGGGTGGATCTGTTTTATCAGCTACTGCAGTCCAAGTGGTGGTTTGAAGTTGACACTTTTTGGACCTTATCCAGTTTTCCTGTCCTTTCTGCTTTCATATAAGTAATGCTAGATTCTTTGTTGCAGCTGTTTTGCCTGCAAATCCTTTTGATTTTTAAAATTATGGATGGAGTCAGAAGTAAAAATACGTTTACTGACCACAGTTCAGTTGCTATCAACTTGCTTACGTAAACACAAAATAGCATAATTTGCCACAATATGAGGTGCTCCTCTTTCTCTGTTTACGAAATGAGCAAGCATGAATCTCAAAATATTTCTATCCAAGGATGTTGGCAGTGCAGTGTGGGGTCTTTCTCTTTTGAGGTCATTGGCAAAGCCGTATTTAGAAAGTCAAAGATATCTGTGAGAATGTTGTAGGCTTCCCAAGATTAAGTATAAAGGCATCATGTACACCTCTACCCTGATATAACGTGACCCGATATAACATGAATTCGGATATAACTCGGTAAAGCAGTGCTCCGGGGGGGAGGGTGTCACACATTCCGGCGGATCAAAGCAAGTTCGATATAACACGGTTTCATCTATAACGCGGTAAGATTTTTTTTTTTGTCTCCCGAGGACAGCTTTATGTCATGGTAGAGGTGTACCTATCTTACTTGAGTAAGCATTTTTTGAGTTGATTATCTTAAGGTAACTTTCTCTCTATCAATTGTAAATTCAGTGCTCCCAACAACTTTAAAAACAGATCAGATTTCATCTGATCTCCGAACAAGAATTTCTGACTAATGACTGGGTCTTGTATGCTGAATGGTTATGTGTTTATCTAATTCACGCATATATGAAGAAGTTTAACATTGTAAAGTATCTCTCTTCCCGCTTTAATCTTGCGCATCCCTTCTTCCAGGAATTGGCAGCAATACAACTGTGCCACCTCCCTCCATAAGGAAGTGTACAGTTTCTCGGAGACTTGTTTAGTTGTCAACTTAATAATGTATGTAGGTACCACTAAAAATAATGCATTTCTCCCTAAATGTTTATAAATGCTGTGGATTTTAAACAGTCCATATCCTTCCTCTTTCCATGAAAGCATCACAAAAAACTAAATGCTCTTTTCTAGAAAAAACTCTAATATAGAATGTCATGTTGACTAAATGTAACTAATACGTACTGACAGTGGATTTGATTTAAATCAAATTGATTTAAATCACTAGTCAGGAAGACTCTATTTAATCATGGTCTTCTACATAAAAGTGCATTCTTGTTGGTTGTTATAACCTTAATACATATTCTTCACAACTCATAGATAGATGTAGGTTTCATTTTTAGAAGGTACACACTATACATCTTTAAACAGTGATTTATTTTGAAAACTTTTCCGATTAGTTTTACAGCGATATCAGAAAATGAATGATTGTTTTGGTAAATGAAATAACCAAGGTAATTGAAGCAGTTCACCTCCCAAGGACTTCATAAATATCTATCTCCAATTCAACAGATTAATCATTAATATTTGGGAGGATTTTCTTGCCATGCTGTATTAGGAGGAGAACATCACCAGACAGACATTTAAACGGTTTTATTTAACTTTTTAACAATATTATTGAGTCTGGATTTTTTTCTTCAACTGCAAACTTATTTTAACAAAACAAGCATGTGTCCTTTGCTTCTCACATTTATCTCCAGATTTCTTCTTTGTCCAGATCTTTTCTGCCCCCAACAATTTCTATTCATTGAACTTCTTGAAACGTTGCACTTTTAGAGAGAGGTAAGGGATTGACTCTCTGTACACAAATTTGCAGAGGGACAATAGAATTGAGGTCTGTTATTTCTCACCTCTCTATATATTATTTATTTTAAAACATTTTTTGCTGTTAACAAGCATGTTACCTCTGGAGACACAAATCCATAGTTTGAGAACGGCAAAACTATCTTCTAGACTGAGCACTGCATCCCATTGGGTAGATTAACCTAAGTAATCTATACAGAAGCCTGTGGAACCCCATAAGATTGGATACCTAATCCATGAACTATTGGAACTCATTTACAAAACTTTTTCTTAAACATTACATGAATATATTCTCATATTATAGAATTAGAATTTATAATCCCTGTTCTATGATGAGATACATTTTAGCTCAAAGGTAGTTTTAATTAAGAAGCTTTTTCCTCAAATCTGCTTTAAATAAAAAAATCTTTTATTTTTTTATATATATATAAAAAAAATAAAAGAAAATCGTGTGTGTGTGTGTTTTTAAATCCACCCTGCATACTGAGCAATAATGAGGTTATCTTTTAGAGTATCACTTGACTTGGTTGGAACAGACTTAAGCCTTCCATTCCATGAAAAGAACAGGAGTACTTGTGGCACCTTAGAGACTAACAAATTTATTAGAGCATAAGCTTTCGTGGACTACAGCCCACTTCTTCAGCTGCATATAGAGTGGAATAAATATTGAGGAGATATATATACACATACAGAGAGCATAAACAGGTGGGAGTTGTCTTACCAACTCTGAGAGGCCAATTAAGTAAGAGGAAACAAAAAAATTTTTTATCACTTCAAAAGTTTTTTTTTTTTTTTTTTTCCCCTCTTACTTAATTGGCCTCTCAGAGTTGGTAAGACAGCTCCCACCTGTTTATGCTCTCTGTATGTGTATATATATCTCCTCAATATTTATTCCACTCTATATGCAGCTGAAGAAGTGGGCTGTAGTCCACGAAAGCTTATGCTCTAATAAATGTTAGTCTCTAAGGTGCCACAAGTACTCCTGTTCTTTTTGCGGATACAGACTAACACGGCTGCTGCTCTCAAACCATTCCATGAAGACACTTTTCTTACTTAATAATGTAGTATCTTCAGGAATCCTTTTCTGTGTCTAAGTGTATTGACTGACTTTTTTTTCTTACAGTGAATGGTAGTGTCTAGAAAGGGTATGTCCCTTCAGGAGAGAGGTGCCAATGTCCAACCGGCCTAATAACAATCCAGGGGGGTCACTGCGACGTTCACAGAGGAACACTGCCGGGGCCCAACCACAAGACGACACATTAGAAGGAAGGTAAGATCGCTATTACCTACAAGTATATTTGAGAAACTCTGAACAAAAGGCATATATATTAGTATGTAAATACAGCATGACTTGATGCTATTAAATTCAGTCTTTCAAGTTCTGTAATCCTAATAACTGGAATTGCTGTGACTTCATAAATGTTTTTCCTCAAATTACAGCTTCAGTGCTGTGGTAGGCTGAAGTGATCAGGTGAAGTGTAAAATACGGAATCTGGTTATATGTAATCTTCCAGCTAGCATGAAATCTAGACATAGAGTGTGAAAATACATAATTTGCTCTCCTGAGCCGCGTAGCCCAAGAGTGATTGTGAACTCCCAAAAAACAGAATCCATCCAGACTACCCCGAAAAAGGATTTATTTACATATCTCTATTACAGCAGGTAGACAGCGTAAACACCAGGTTAACTTACTCCTTTAAATGGGACAAGTGACTGACATAATTTTTTCTCTTTTAACAAGTGAAAACAACTGCTTGTGTGGTGTCAAAGCATTTTATTGTGTGATAAGGCCTGTTTGATCTCAAATTAGATATTTGGCCACTTGATTAATTTCTCAAAACACCTCTTGTATTTAAGAACCAACATACAAAGCTGACTAACAAGAGGACTGCTGCCTTGTGCTGTACACACAGGAAGAGTGTTTCTTAGTAGTCAAGGAGGCATTTGGTCACATTTTGGTCCACTAACACTAGTTTTGGTCTATCCATGATATAAACAGCAGTATGGTCGACAGCTCCTTGGTTAGCTGTTCCTTTTTGACCAGGACAAGGAAATCCAGGTTTACTTTGTTCAAGATGCAACTTTAGCCATCAATAAGGCACTTTGGACCCCAAGGAACAAGAATCTGTCTTCAAGATAGAACTGGTCTTAAGTCCTAGTCAGACATTGCCTTTGCCAGCACCACACAACGTTGGTGCCTGCATTCGTGGCACTGTCAGGCAAGGATTTGGGGCAATTGTAAACCACCTTATCAGCAACCACACTGGCAGCAAAGACCAATATTGCCTCCTCACCAAGGCAGGGGAGATCCAAACACCAGGCTATATAGACTCCTCACACAGATTTCCCCTCTTCCATTCCTAAAACACCAGGGGAAGCACTAAGCTGGCTCATTCAACAAGGAGATGTGATGCTTTCTCAATGTGTGGCTCTGTACTAAAAAGGTACAAGACATTTTCAGTACCTATACCTGACAATTCTGGCAACCTTGAATCACCAGCATCGACATTGGTACTAGTACTGACATCAGCATGGATAATAGAAACCTTAATGGCTGGCTGATTTCAATGTGCGAAGAGGTTGCTATGTTTCTGCCACTGATGTCATAGCCCTGGTCTCTTGGTACCACAGTCACCTTAAATTTGAGAATCACCTCTGCAGGAAGCTTACTCCTCTCCCTCACCAGGGCACACTTTCTCTCCACTTTATCAGGGAAACTTTTCCTCTTTGATCACACTAATCAATGAGAGAGCCTCTCTACAGACCAGGGACTTGAATTTCAGAGCCCAGTCTCATCCACTTCAGGCATGACAATGGCCTGGTCAATCATACTGGAACCAGCCTTATCCCTATAATGCTCCACCTTGACTCTGTTGGATGTACTGGGGACCTACATTCAGGAGTTGCCCTGCATCCTATTGGTCAAAAAAATATAGGAAGTTCTTTTGAGTGCTCGCTCATGTCTATTCCATTCTATGTGTGTGCGGGCCCACATGCACAGTTGTTGGAGATATTTCCTGTAGCGGTATCTATGGGACCAGCTGTGGTGCCCTCCGGAGTGCTAAGCTCATGCGGCAATATATCAGGTGCCACCGGCCCTACACCCTCTGTTCCTTCTTACTGCCCGTGACGGTTGGAGCATCTGGTCTTGCTTAGCAAGAGCATTAGAGGTTCTTCACTGTTTAGACCAGTCTCCTTTGTGTTTAGTTGAGTGATTAGTTAGCTGTTCAGTGTTCTAATAGTAGCTTAGTAGTTAGAGTCCCAGCTGGGACTTTGTCCCGGAGTGGGGCATGCCCAGCTCTCCAGGCTTCAAGCTATGTCCTGAGTGCAGCCAACTGATGACCATCAGTGACCCTCATGATAGCTGTTTAAAGTTCTTGGGGGAGTCGCATAGAAAAAAGTGCCAGATCTGCAAAAATGTTTGTCCCTGGGCTTAGAGTGGGACATTCGATTTGAGGGCCCTTCTCATGGAGGCTGATCTGTGCCTGGCATCAGAGCCCTTGCACTCTGACTCCGTGCCCGGTACTTCAGTATCGGCATGCAGTGCACTGCTGGCAGCGGAATCCACCCAGCACTGTTCCCCCTTACGGGTACCAAAGAAGCAGTCTAAGTTGACTGGTCCGCAGGTACCACAAGAAGGAAACTTCAGGCAAAAGGACCTGTTAGGCCTTGTTCCTGCTACGGAGGCTGTCAGGGCTACCGCTATGGTCTGACCCCCTACCCCAGCCAGGGACCTGCCTCCAACTCCAGGGAGTGGTAGGGGGTGAGGGCCATCTGCGCCTGAAGTGGGCCCGGTGGCCAAAGAACAGTTAGGCTGAGTGACACAGCAGGCACCTGGCCATATGGTGGATCCCGCCAAGACACTGGTACCGACGATCAGGTCAGTTATGGGACTGCCCCCAAAGGCAGTGGAGTGTCCCCATCCCCGGACTGCAAACATCGTTCCCCTTTGTCATGGCCAAGGATCCCGATACCGCAGCCTCGGTCTCCGGCCTGGAGGCCCAGATCTACAATGCCACAGTCCCCACCAACAAGACATGGGAGTCTGGAGTCACAATGCTGCTCCCTGTATTCACAGTACTGTTGGTCCTCCCGCCAGAGATCGCCAAGGTGCGGATTACCATTGCCTCGCAGATCTCCCAGGCATCAGTTCCCTCCAGTATGGGACCATTCCTAGTCATGGCACCAATCACCGGGGCCCCAGTACCATTCTTTGGGCAGGCACCAGCCCTGGCTGCCTCCATACCAGTCGCCAATGAGGGTCAGTCAGCAGACTCAGGCTTAGACATCTCCACCCTGGTTACCAGAAGGACAGTGGTCTGGGTCAGAGGGCCAGTTCAGCTCCCCCATAAAGGGTGAATCATCTCCTTGCTGGGAACCCACTAAGATGCCTGCAGCGCTGGCATGGGGTTGAGGGCAATGGCCCGCCCAGTGGCAATACTAGAACCCTTGGGTGTACCTGTTCTACCACTGCTCCTTCCAGGCTGCATCGGACAGGCTACCCCCAGTGCAGCTGGCACCAGAGTTGGGGCATGGTGCCAAATCTGAAGTGGCAACTTCACGGGAGGCCCTAGCGGCCACAGAGCAGTCCAATGGAGCAAGGGGACGCCACTCTCCAGCGGTGCAGTTGTCCTCGTCGTCCCTGGACAAGGTGGTGATAGGGCTCACGCAAACCAATAGCTCCCCAATGACTTCCAGAGGGTGGCTGCCAATCTGAATTTGGAGGTCAAGGAGCTAGCTGAGGAGTCCGACCTCTTCAGTGTCCTCCTCCTTCTCCGCCTCAGCCCAGGTCGCATGGCTCATTCGCCCAGGGGTGCTGAAAATTGCCAAGTTTGTATGGCAGACCCATCTTCTGTTCTGCTCACATCCAAGAAGGTGGAAAAATACTACGTTCCCACAAAGGGGGTTTGAATACCTGTACACGCACCCTTCCACAGGGTCCCTGGTCGTGTCTGCCGTCAACGAGAGGGCCAGGCGAGTGGCACCCCCAAGAACAGAGATGCCAAAAGGCTGGACTTTGTTGAATAAATCTTTCTACCAAATGTCAGCCTCCAATTTAGGATATCTAACCAGTAGGCCCTACTTGGCAAATACAATTTAAACCTCTGGGACTCCATCAGCAAGTTCAAGAAGAGCCTCCTACAGGATTGGGCTCAAGAATTAGCTACCTTGGCAGAAGAGGGCAAGTCTGGCCAGAGGTGCCCTCCAGATGGCCTGGGATGCCAAGGACTCGCTGTCCAGGGTGGTCACCGCTGTCATAACTGTGAGGCGCAGCTCCTGGTTACAGACCCCTAGGCTGTCCCAGGAGGTGCAAACTACTCTCCAGGACTTGCCTTTCAAGGGAACGGGGCTATTCTGAGCTAACTGATGCAAGGCTCCATGGCCTCAAAGACTCCTGGCCACCCTCTGCTCCTTGGGCCTGCATATTCCTCAGCAGGCTAGAAAACTGTTCTGCCCCCCACCTCCTCCGCTGTCACTGAGGCCTTGGGGTGCCCCTCGGTCTGGCTCCTATAACAAGGACCGAGGCTGGTTTTAAGCAATGCCATTAGTAGTCATCTCATCTCCCTGCCCAGCCTAGTCCTTCCAGGGACCAAGGCATCCAAAAGCAGTCATTTTGAGGGTGTGCCCGAGGAAGATGCCCCAGTCAATGTGCCAGATCTGCTCCTTGTCTTCCTCAACCGCCTCTGACCTTTCTAGTCAACCTGGTCCCATATCACATCAGACCATTGGGTGCTGCACAGTTTTGTTGGGCTATGCCCTGCAATTTATAGCCAACCAACCCTTCCAGCCCACTTCTTCATTCCTCTTTGGGTACCCTTCGCAGGAGCAGCTCCTCATTCAGGAGGTTGAAAACCTTTTGTGCCTGGGGGCAGTGGAAGAGATTCCATGGAACATGGAAAGAAGAGGATTCTACTCCTGCTACTTCCTAATTCTGAAGGCAAAAGGGGGCCTCAGACCTATTCTAGATCTGCATCGCCTCAAGTCTCTCAGGAAGTTGAAATTTCGCATGGTCTCCCTGGCCTCCATCCCCTCCTGGATCCAGGAGACTGGTATGCCGCCCTTGATTTAAAGGACACATATTTCCCTTTTCCTAGGGCACTGGCACTTCCTCCACTTCATACTAGGTCAGTGCCATTTCTAGTTCACGGAGCTGCCCTTCGGTCTCTTGTTGGCCCCAAGAGTGTTCAAAGTGTATGACGCCAGTGGCTGCTTACCTGCGACCTCAGGGAGTCCAAATCTACCCATACCTCGACTATTTGTTGGTTGATAAGGGGCTGGTCAGATCCGGTGCAGCGGCATCTTGATCTGGTCTGTTACACCGGTCACAACCTGGGCCTAATAATAAATGAGAGAGTCAACCTTAACTCCAGTGCAATGTATTGCACTGATCGGGGCGGTACTCTACTCTAGCCAGAGCCTTCCTCCCTGAGACTTGATTCCAAGCCATGGTGGACCTCATCCTGTCTCTGCGTGCCTAACCGCTCACCACCACCCACACATGCCTGGGAATGTTAGGGCACATGGCGGCATGCATTTATGTGGTCTGGCACACACTACTCCGTCTCAGGCTCCTAGCCGCATGGCTGGGGTCGGTCTATGTCCCCAGCCAGCACAGCATGGACTAGGATTCTGGACAGCCTACTGTGTTCTCACCTGGTGGCAAGATCCCACATCTGTGCTGGAAGGAGTCCCCTTTGTGGCCCCAGTCTCATCAATGACTCTCTTGTATCTGACACTTCGGACCTAGGATGGGGAGCCCATCTGGGCAATCTTAGTACACAAGGTTGTTGGTCTAGTCACGATTGGTCCCTGTACATCAACATCCAGGAACTCAGGGCAGTTTGCCTAGCCTCCCAAGCCTTTCTGCCTCCCGTACAAGGCATGGTGATTCAGGTCCTGATGGCCAGTCTTCTATATGAACAGGCAGGGCAGAGCCCTCTGCGAAGAAGCTCTCCGGCTCTGGAACATCTGTCTGCAGCACAACAGACATTTCATAGCCTCTGACCTCCCAGGGGCCTAGGATGCTTGGGCATACTGCCTCAGCAGGCCTTTCTTGTCTCACGATGAGTGGTTTCTTCACCCAGATGTGGTCAGTTCTATCTTCCACAAGTGGGGAACTCCCTGGGTGGACCTATTCGCATCCAGGCCGAACAGGAAATGCCACTTTTCTGCTTGTTTCAGGGCATGTACGGAGAATCCCTATCGGATGCCTTCCTGCTCCCGTGGTCAGGGGCTTGCCTCCAGTGCCATTGCTGACCAGGGTCCTTATGAAGATTAAGCAGGACAGGGTGAAGGTCATCCTCATAGTGCCAGCACGGCCACGCCAACACTGGTTCAGCACTCTGCTGGACCTCTTGGTGGCGACCCCTTCCAGCTGCCGCTCAGAACCACAGCATTCTTCTGGACCCAAACCTGGTGGCACTGCATCTGACAGCTTGGCTAATGTGTGGCTAAAAGTGCAGGGGGGGCAGTGGTCAACCGAGATCCAGAGAGTCCAGTTGGGAAGTAGAAAGGTGGCTCTGGTGGAGGGCTACTTGGCCAAATGGAAGAAGTTCACCTGCTGGATGGCAAATAAAGGTGTCTGTCCCGAGCGAGCGTCATTGCAACTCATTCTAGACTACCTCCTTTAAGGGAGTGGACTCACCCCTGCGGCGCCTCCTGCTGGTCGTCCTTGGGAATTAGCTCTTCAGCCTCCGGAGCGCCCTCTGCAGGCTGGTGTCCCGCTGCTGCTTGGCCCCAGTGACCCTCCCTGGACTCCGGTGCCCTGTTCTTTGGGGTGCTGCCCCTGGCAGTAACCCCTCTTTCTCCCAGGTCTCCCTACCCAGGGGAACCCCCAACCCTCTATCCTCAGCTACTGCCAGTCACCAATTAGCCCCCGGGCAGACTGCAGTGTCAGCCACTCATCATAGGCCAGGTTGGGTTTGGACCTGCTGCCTTTGCCTACCCTGGGCTGCCCTCTGCTAGGCTGCAGCCTGGGGCTTTCCAGGCTGGAGCCTCCCCAGCTCCTCTGCCTTTCCCCAGCCCTGCTCCACTCAAGTACTCTGCTCAGGTCCTTGCAGCCAGGTCCCTCCCTAGAAGCTAGAGGGAATCTGTTTGGGCTCTTGGCTCACAGCATTTTTATACAGGCCAGCTGTGGCCTGATTGGGGCATGGCCAGCTGCACCCACTTCCCAGTCGGCCCAGCTTAGCAGCTCCCAGCCACAACCTTCTCCCAGGGCTGTTTTAAGCCCTTCAGGGCAGGAGTGGGGTAACCACCCCGCTACACTCCTGCATTTCAAACTCCAGGACTTGTTGCTCTCATAGATCAAAGTTGATCTAGCAGCCATCTCAGCCTTCCACCTGCCGCTCGAGGGCAGGTCAATTTTCTCTCTGGATATCACAGCCAAATTCCTTAAGGCCCCGGAGAGCCTTTGCTCACACATCAGGGATCCTGTTCCTCTGTGGGACTTGAATCTGGTGCTGTTGTGGCTCACAGGTCCCCCTTTTGAGCCTCTGGCTTCCTGTCCTCTCCTGGAAGGTCACGTTCCTGGTTGCAGTGATGTTGGCCCACCGGGTATCTGAGATTTGGGCACTCGGCTCAGAACCTCCTTACAAGGTCTTCTACAAGGACAAGGTCCAGCTAAGACCGCATCTAGCCTTTCTTTCCAAGGTAGTCTCTCAATTTTCATTTGAGCCAAGACATTTACTTCTTTCCGAAGCTGCAAAAGTCCAAGGAGGAGTGCAGGCTACGTGCCCTGGACATCAGGAAGGCTCTGGCCTTCTACGTTGGCAGGACCAAACCATTCCGTAAGTCGATGCAATTATTTGTCGCTGTGGCTGACGGGATGAAAGGTCACCCTGTATCCGCTCAGAGAATTTCTTCTTGGATTGCTGCCTGCATTCACTTCTGCTATGATCAGGCGAAGGTGCCGCCCCTGGCGATTGTCACTGCCCGCTCTACCAGGGTGCAGGCCTCTTTGGCAGCCTTTCTGGCCCAAGTGCCTTTTCAGGACATCTGTAGGGCAACCCACGTGGTCATCGGTCCATACCTTTACGTCCCACTATGTGCTTATCCAGCAGGCCCAGGACAATGCTGGCTTCTGTAGAACAGTACTGCAAGCCGCTAAGGTGTGAACACTGAGCCAACCTCCATAGATACTTCTTGTGAGTCACCTAGAATGGAATCAATATGAGCAAGCACTCAAAGAAAAAACTATCTACCCTTTCGTAACTGTTGTTCTTTAAGATGTGTTGTTCATGTCCATTCAGCACCCCTTGTCAGACCATTATCTGTACACCAGGAACAAGAACAGCTGGCAAAGGAGGAATAGGCTGGTCTTGAGCCTTTGGAGCAATGCCTTTTCGGCCCTTTCCAATGACCTATCATCTTCTCCTGATGTCACTTTCTTCAATTCCTGACTATGGAGATTTTCAGGAGTTTCTGAAAGAGCTCAGACCCTTGAAAGAGACACTTTGGTGATTGAAGATAAAGATTACTAACTTTTTGATACTTTGCATTCTTCAACTCCTGCCAGAATACCACTACCAATTAATGAGGATGAACCAACTAATATCTGGTAACGATGCTTGCAACTTTGGTCCAACCCCTTTTGGGGTACTGAGTGGAGAACAATCTTACACCTGCATAATACCAGGTTCATTAGTGGTTTCTCTAGTCTGTGAGAAGACCAGTCTGAAAGGACCCCAGAAACAAAGTCCCAAGATGTATCTTTTTATAAGAGGCTTCATGGTCAGCATCATTTCAGCTACAAATATCAATATATCAGGCCTTGTTTACAAAGTAGCCTATCCAAGTTGGTAACTTTATCTCCTCCCTAGCCAGTGTCCTTCAGGAATCCAGAGCAGAGTTGAAAATCATCAATGGCAAAGATCTGAATTTTGCATCAAAATCTCTACAGGCAGCCATGGATGCATCAGATAATGGCTAGGTCCAGGGCCACTGCAGTAACTATGCACAGAGCATCATGGCTAAAATCTGACATCCCTAGTCTGGTGCAAAGAACAATTGAGAATTCTGCCCTTGAAGATTAGACTTGTTAAGTACAGGCACTGACCACGTGTTTAAATTTCTTAAAAGATTACAGGGCTACACTTAGCTCATTGCCCAGCTCCAGCTGAACCCCAAATTACACACTTCCTAGATATCAAGAGAAAACCAGAGAGGACTCCCACTTACCCTTAGCAACGGTTTTGTGAGTTTCCACCTAGAGAAAAAGTTGTCATCGTCTTCCTCAGTTGCTGGCCAGTCTTCCTCTGCTTCCAGACAGCAGGTTTGAAGCAAGAGTCTGTGCTTAGATTAGACAAGAGCCATCCCCAAACCTAACATTGGGATACTGGCTTCCCCCCCCCCCTTGTGCTTGGAGAGTAATGTTGACTGACTGATGGGCACTGGAAACTGTCAGGGCTAATTGATCCAATTTCAGTTATTGTCCCTATCCACCCCTCTTGCCTGTCACTCTTCAGGGACCCTTCTCATGAAAAACCTAAAAAGTGTCGTCTTGTCTTGGCCTGGAAGCTATAAAAGAGGCTCCGTATACTCCTGGTATCGTTTTGTTCTGCAGAAAAATGGGTGTCTTTGTCCTGTCCTATATCTAAGGAGACTGAGTATTGAACAAATATATATGCAGTCTGACTGAGGCAAGCTTTGCCATCCTTATTAATCATCCCTTTAGGTTCAAGACTGGCTTGTGGCTCTCTTCCTCAAAGACTTATACTTCCTGTGTGCCAAATGAATTACAATATGGAAGTATCTGGGATTTGTAGTAGGACTCAATTATTAAGAATATAAGAACGGCCATATTGGGTCGGATCAAAGGTACATCTAGCCCTGTATCCTGTCTTCCAACAGTGGCCAATGCCAGGTGCCCTAGATGTAACGAACAGAGCAGGTAATCAAGTGATCCATCCCCTGTTGCCCATTCCCAGCTTCTGGCAAACAGAGGCTGGGGACACCATCCCTGCCCATCCTGGCTAATAGCCCTGTCCTCCATGAACTTACCTAGTCTTGGCCTTCACTACATCCTCTGGCAAGGAGTTGCACAGGTTGACTGTGCATTGTGTGAAGAAATACTTCTTTTCATTTGTTTTTAAACTTCCTGCCTATTGATTTTCATTTGGTGACTCCCCTGGGTCTTTTTATGAGAAGGAGTAAATTACACTTCCTTATTTACTTAGACCTCTATCATATCCTCCCTTAGTCCTCTTTTCCTATTACTACCAATGCAATACAAAACTCTACCATTTATGCTCTCCACAGTCCTGAGATAGGAAAGAAATGCCTAGCTATAGTGGCTACATATTTGAAGAGGTAGGACATTCACATATACTCTAATCTATTTTGGCTGCTCAAAGGCAGACTTCAGCAGGACAGCCCTGATCTGTCCATCACCTGTTCAGGCACCTGGGCATCAAGGTAGATTACAAAAGCCTCTCAAATGATGGTCCATAGGCGTCGTTATCGACTCCAAATCAGCAAAAGCATATCTTCCCAAGAACAGGTTTTACTCTGCTCAGATAACTATCGGTATCAAAAGGAATCCATCAACCACAGTAAGAACCTGCTTCAGATTTCTGCACCACATACAAGCTTACACATCTATAACATTGTTAGCCAGAGTTCACCTACATGGACTTCAGCCAACCATGTAATGGTTGTATCTCCCCCTGAGGTATCAGGTGAGTATGAGTTGTGGTCCCAGCTGTCATGGGCCACCAGTCCAGTAACTACATAATCCCAAGAACATTCAGAAGGAGTACTCTTCACTTCCTATAGACACCGATCATAGATGCATTAGGAACAGGTTGAGGTGTACGCACCTGGACCATGTCAAGATCCAAGGAACTTTGTTCCCAAAAAGATATGACTGACATAAATGTTACAGAATTACAGGTGTTCAGATTAGCTTGCATAGCAATCCTAACTGTTCAAAAGAATTCTACTGTACAGGCTTTCAAACAACACATCTGTAATATGTCCTGTAAACAAGCAAGAAGGAGCCCCCTCATCTCGTCAGGAGGCAATCAAGTTATGGACATGGTGTCAACATAGGTTTACCTTAATGTTTCATCTTCCAGGAATCCGCAAGAGTTTCAGAGATTCTAGGCACAGTCTATTACCAGCTATGAATAGTAGCAGAATTCCATTATCACGCCAGTATTTTAGTGGTGGGGAAATCCTGGTATAGATTTGCTTTGCTACCAAAGACAACACTTAGAGGTCCACACTCTTCTTCCAGCGAAGACATGATCCCAGAATCCTTGCAAACCTTCCCCCCTTCCCCCACTTAAGATCAAGATCTCATGTAAGCATATCCACCCATTTTGTTGAATCCCAGAGTGATCTGCAAACACACTGATCTTGATGGATAACCCTGATAGACAGCTCTGGCTAATATGTCTGTTCAGCCTCCTGTACTACTTCTAAACAGAATAGCTCCAGATTGTCTTCAAAAATATCACTTCATCCAGACCAGAAATCACTACATCCAACAGCCTGGATGCGAGATGGTTGAGTGCTACTGACTTCAATGTTGAAGTGCGAGAGATCCTGCAGTGAAGCAGAAAGCTGGCCATGAGGAGAAAATATTTCTTTAAATAGAAAAGATTTTCAATTTGGACAACCAACCACAACAGTGACCCCCTTGGAGGCTCTCTACCTAAAATCCTTGATTGTTTTCTATGTTTAAAACACTCGGGACTCTCAGGGTATGTCTATACTACCCGCTGGATTGGCGGGCAGCGATCGATCCGTCTAGTCTAGACACGATAAATCGACCCTTGAGCACTCTCCCGTTGACTCCTGTACTCCTCCACTGCAAGAGGTGCAGGCAGAGTCGATGGGGGAGCGGCAGCAGTCGACTCACCACAGTGAAAACCCCGTGGTGAGTAGGTCTAAGTAGGTTGACTTCAACTACATTATTCATGTAGCTGAAGTTGAATAACTTAGATCGATTTGGTATACCAGTTTTTTATTTTTTATATATATATATATATATATATATATATATATATATATATATATATATATATATATATATATATATATATATATATATATATATATATATAAATAATATGAGAAATTCATAACTTTTTTCCACTGAATCTCTTCTTTTAAAACTAGATTGATTTGGAAGTGTAAGTCATCCACTAATTGACGTTTGAGGACTTTTTTTCCCTTATGGTCAGGCTATTCCGTAATTGTCCACTATGGGTTTTGTATTTTCTGTATATAGCAGCCAGTACCAGATGCTTCACAATAGTTGCACTACATGGATAACCACCACTCTAGATCACGCTAATCTGTATGGTCCTAAAAGCCCATGGGAGTTGTTATGCCAGGATGTAAAAGGGGAGGCGTGAAGATAAGGAGACTGTATACAAGCTATACATAAACCTTCATCAAAAAAGAAAACTAGAGGGGCTATTTAAGAGGGTAGTGAAAGTAGTCCATCAGACACAAATATTGGGGTGCACATGGAGTGGCTGCCCAACAGAGTTCTAGTCTCCTGTGTATATTAGGTTGCAAGGAATTCTCATGGTAATTGGGGGAATTAAAGTATTAACTTTTTTTATACAGAATTGTTAAAATATCATTTAAAGCTATAATAAACCGATGTGGGACTTGTAATTGAAAATTACACCTCTATTGCATGTCTACACTACCCTTTTGTTGGTATTACTCATGTCACTTTGGGGGGTGCGGGGGTCTCCTGCCCCCGAATGACAAAAATTACACGGACAGTGCTGTCCACATCAGCTCTTCTATGCTCTCTCCTGCTGGCATAGAGCGGGTACACAAACAAGCTTACAGTGGCACAGTTACAGTGGCACAGCTGTACCGATGCAAGTTTGCTAGTGTAGACATGGCCTTAGGCTTGAAAGACTTCTTAAAAGTAGCTAATCGAACACAAGTGGAATATAATCTAGACTCTGAAAAAGGCTTGAGAGTCTGATGCTTGAGACAAAACAAGGTGTCAAATCCTGTTGTATGCTAAATTGGCTGAAACCTAAAGGAATGTGTAAGAATAAATAGCGAACTCTAAAAAGATTAGTATTGAAATAACAAGGTTAAATATCTTCACTTGGAAGAAGAGAAGACTGAAGTAACAAAACTGGACACTAAAATTGTTCAAGGCTAGTGATCATTATGAGGAAGACTGAACAAGTAAACTCGCAACACAATGGTAGATAAATTTTTGTGCTAAACTTACTGTAGTGTATACACTTGAGTATTACTTGAAAACACCGCACAAACATTAATCCTTGACGCACTCTTATGAGGTAGCGGGGAGATTGCCTTTCCAGCTATAGGGAGCTTGGTGTCAGAGCTGGGATTAAACTCCAGAGTTTGCTGGCTTCCGGAACTCTGCCCAAACCAATAAAACGACTTCTCTCAAAAAATCCAATTGTCATTTATGTGTAGTTCAGCAAAGATGTCTGCTCCATTGCTCTGGTGGTCCCTTTTCCCCCTTCCTACAATGATTTGATAGCCATAGTCGGTTAATTCCTCTTAACAACATTTGACTTTGTCAAATCTAAACTGTTTCCTTCAGCATTTCTAGCAAGGTTGCTGTTTCATCCTGGGTGGAGAGTCCTTATGCTTAGCTTACAGCTTTGCAAAGCAACTACCACTTTACACATACTTCGCCACGGTGCACTGGATGCTACCGTTTAGGTCAGGGTAGTTAATAGGTGGACTACTGGTCAAATCTGGACTGCCAGATGCTTTTGAACAGACCCAGAAATCTCTTTATTTACTTATCATTGTTTTTATATTTTCTCTGGAATCTAGACCTTGACCAAGAATTTGGACCTTAACCTAAACCAGGGGTAGTCTATTTTTTGTCATGATCTAATCTTGCTCACCGCTTGACTTGAAGCTGGATACTACTCATGAGTTTCCTAGTGTCAAATATATGTAAATCTGAGATGGGTTACTTTATACCCAATGCATGCTTTCTCCAAGTTGTCCTCTTGTGTTTAGCACCTTTCTCTTGCGGTAGTGGTGACTAACTTGTATGATCTTAGACAACTTTCAAATATTTATTTCGTAAACTGTATTATATGATTTCTCGGAGCAGTTTCAAATAATTTGCCTTGCCTGCTTCCAGTGATGGCAGAGAACAAGAGATGGGATTAGAGAAAGATTTATACAGTATATGTAACTCTAATTTTTGACATCTCACTTGCATGTTACAAGTTGTGACAGCTTCTTACGTGCTTTGACTGCCCATGAATTAAAAATACTGCACATCCGTGGATGGTGCTTTCAAACTGAATGTATCTTTAAAGTACATTATGAAAAGGTCACCTGCAATAGAGTACCCCAGCAACTCTGACGGCTCATTCTGTTGCATGGACTAATTTTAGTCACTTTCTGCATCCCTTCTTTGAGCCACCACTGTATTACCTTTAGATCAGTTAACTTTACTGGATCCTTTCTTTTGAAAGGGTAACGTACAGTCTCTTGGGGTAGCCTGTTGGAACTTCTTTCCCAATGGTAAATCAGTTGCGTTAAAAATACCACATAATAGGAGGGGAAAAAATAAGTTTTAAATTTCTTTTCCTCTAGTCACAAGCTACAAAAACCCATATAGGAAACAGTTACAAAGATTTGAAAGTGAATAGCATTCTATTTTTTTATATGCGATAGAGCTCCCTTTCTCAGTCCATGGATCATAATCTCTTGACTTTGCAGCTGTTTCATAGCTGTTCTTTCTTGGGTCCATTATTCTTATGGCTTGCCTGTCGTCTTGGTAAGAGCACTTTTGTAGATTCTCTGTAGGGTTTTGGAAACAAGCTGTCAAAAAGCTTTATTAACCTGTTTAAAGTTGGGACAGCTGCTGCTCTGTCAATGCATAACTCCTCTGCTTTCCTTCCCATTGCCGCTGGCGTCTCTAAACCAACTTTAAGAACTAGATTTCTCAAGGCCAGAGGTGCTCACAATCTCTAACCTTCCCCTACTTCATTATAATTTGCAAACGCTCAGGAATTAGACATGCTTAGTTAATAGCACGTGTAAAATTCTGATTCTTGGGTGACTGGTTATGTCTAGGGCCCTACCAAATTCACGATCCATTTTAGTCAATTTCATGGCCATAGGATTCAAAAAATTGTAAATTTCATAATTTCACATATTTAAATCGGCTATTTCATGGTGTTGTAGGATCCTAACCCTAAAGAGGGTTGTAAGGGTATTGTAGGGTGGGTTGCGGTACTGTCGCCCTTAGTTCTGCGCTGCTGCTGGTGATGGCGCTGCCTTCGGAGCTGAGTGGCTGGACAGTGGTGGCTGCTGGCTGGGAGCCCAGCTCTGAAGGTGGTGGTGCTGCCAACAGCAGTGCAGAAGTAAGGATGGCATGGTATAGCACCCTTCTGCACTGTTGCTGGCGGGGTGCTGCCTTCAGAGATGGGCGCCCAGCCACCGCTCTCCAGCCACCCAGCTCTGAAGTCAATGCCGCTGCCAGCAGTAGGCACAAAGGCAATACCATGACATTCCCCCCCCCCCCCCACACACACACACTAATTTTGTGACACCCCCCTCCCATGACCAGCTTTTGTGTTGGGACCCCCAGTTTGAAAAATACTGGTATCCCCCTTGAAATCTGGATAGTGCACACAAGACCAGTTTTCAAGGTCCATGACGTGTTTTTCATGGTCATGAATTTGGTAGGGCCCTAGTTATGTCCCTTGAATATCTTCTATGTTACTGGAAGAAGCAAGTTACATTTTGGAGTAGCTGAATTATTTGTGGTTTTTCCTAAAGCCCGGTCCTCTTCCTATATTATATTCTGCATAATAGGGTCTACTCTTACAAAGTCAAAGTAGCAACAGTGGAAGCACATGGACGTTAACAAGTGAAATGCAGCAGATGGAAATATACCTAATCGTATAACCCCATGGTACAGTCTATGGATAACTTATAAAAGCCAAAATTCTTCCATCAACCTAGCTACCAGCTCTTGGGGAGGTGGATTACCTATGCCCATGGGAGAACCCTTACTGGTGGATTTGTGAAATTGAACAGCAAAGGGGCAAACTTGTAAACACCTTTTAGTGGATAAGCTCTGATGCATGGAAGCATTCAAGGTTGATGTGTTAATATTTTTCCCTGTTTTAAAAAAATTGCCCTAATTTTGAAAGTGTGTGTGGGGTGGAGTAGGGGTTTTTTTTGTTTTGTTTTTTGTTTTGCTTTTTTAAAATCTGGTCATGTCTTGTTTTTCATGCTTGAGTCGATAATTGGGAATTGATTGGGCTTGCATAGCAGAATAATTGCAGCTAATTTCACATGCAACAATTCTTTAGGTTTGAAACTTTTTTGCAATGTCTTACTTATTCAAGATGCCCCAAAATAAGTTGGTTAGAAATCACTACTAAGTGCATTTCATTTTACAAAACATTACATGACACTTTAGAAGAATAAATTTTAGTATTATCTTGTATAATGAAGGGTTGATGTGAAGTTGTACTTACACTAATATATTTTTGTATAAAGTACAAAAAAACACCTTCCACCTACAGGCTTGTATCTGCATCTCAGACTCCTGATAGCTTTCTGTTTTGACTTTCTGCTGACAGGTCACATTTAGGGCAGGCAAAACATAAGGCACATAGCCCTCCTGAGAGTAAAAAATCTATTTCAAAGGCACCCAAAGTGCAGTCTAATACTACTACTGAGCAGTCCAGGGGACACTTTTCTAAAAGGTAACTGCTTCATATTCCTGTTAACAAGTGTAATGTGCACTTCAAGAATGTATATAATACTCTAACCAGATTAGATTATCCTAAATTGTCTGACATCTAGTTTTTACTAACCTAGGCTTAATGCTCAACTGATGTATGTCAGTGTCTGAAATGTTCGTGCATCGCATTGTTCTTAAGTCACAAATTGAAATGCCATTTCATCAGTGCTGGGGAGAAAACAAATTCTGCATAACTAGCTCTGGATTATATACTGAAAATAGAAATTTTCCTACATGTTGGGTAAGATGGAAATTTCCCAAACAGTTCTGAACTGTGTAATGTATTAAACCAAATATAAAATGATCCGATATCAGACTGCTTTAGTGATCAGAACCTTGGTGATGTCTTATTTGCTTACCATTTCCATTTTCCTGCCCCTTAAATTAGAATAGATCAGATTTCAGTCCTATTGAAGAGAACTAAACCATTTTGAAATATTTCATATGACTGTAATGAAATAAGAAAGGTAAATTGCAATCACTTTATAAAAAAAATTCTCACGTGTATATGAGGAATCTTTCCTTATCTGAAATCCAGTTGACTGGTTATGCATTACTGAATACTCCTTGGTTTCTTGTGGAACTTAGTTCTGAAATAGGTATTCAGTATACTAGTTTCATAGTGGCTTGAGGTATTTTGGTTGTCATCTGTGAAACAAGAGGTACTATACTCCAAATGGTGTTTAAAATCATCTCATAACTCTCCTAAAAATCCATAGATGGCAGTTTTCCATGCTCTTATTTTGCAGCTTTTTTTTATTTTAGTTTGGTCATGCTAGTAAAGTTACATCATTGAAATCTGGAATGCAACCTTTTTCATCTAAGCATGTTTTTCTTGTTTAATGTAAACCTTGTAATGGACTGTGATTAGGATAGATCTACATTTTCTTGAATGACGACAATTAGTATAAGTCAAGTCTCAATTATTGTAATAATGTAAAGTTTCTTGTAACTTAGTATTGTATTAACTCTGTTTCTGCTTACTTCTGCAGAGGCTGTAGTTCATCTGCAGTTATAATACCACA
Organism: Chrysemys picta bellii; assembly: GCF_011386835.1. NCBI lineage: Eukaryota > Metazoa > Chordata > Testudines > Emydidae > Chrysemys > Chrysemys picta. The sequence goes on from NC_088799.1 coordinate 33,506,885, forward strand.
AGAAGACCCAGACAAAGTCAGTACTTCAGAAAGGCAAAAAACGGGGCAGGTGCCTAAGAAAGACAATTCTCGAGGAGTGAAACGCAGTGCTAGCCCAGATTATAACAGGACCAATTCCCCTAGCTCTGCTAAAAAACCCAAAGCACTTCAATATACTGAAACTTTCTCGGAAACAAACAAGCCACATACAAAATCTAAGAAAAGACACTTAGACCAAGAACAGCAGTCGAAATCTGCACAATTGCCATCAACGAGCAAGGCTCATACCAGAAAGGGTGGAGCTACCGGTAGCTCCCGAAGTCAGAAAAGGAAAAGGACAGAGAGTTCATCTTGTATAAAGAGTGGTACAGCAGTTGAATCAACTGGCGTTGAAGAGAGGTCTGCAAAACCCAGCAAACTGGCTTCAAAATCAGCGACCTCAGCCAAAGCTGGGTGTAGCAACATCACTGATTCTTCTTCTTCAGCTTCTACATCCTCCTCCTCTTCTGCTGTTGCCTCTGCTTCTTCCACTGTCCCTCAGGGTGCCAGAGTAAAACAAGGAAAAGACCAGAGCAAGGCGAGGCGTTCCCGTTCTGCATCTAGTCCCAGTCCCAGAAGGAGTAGCAGAGATAAAGAACCGAGTAAAACAGGTGGCTCTTCAAAGTTTGACTGGGCCGCTCGCTTCAGCCCAAAAGTTAGCCTGCCTAAAACAAAACTGTCTCTACCAGGCTCTTCAAAGTCAGAGACATCAAAACCTGGACCTTCAGGATTACAGGCTAAACTAGCAAGTAAGCTGATAAATATTTACTACTTTATTTTATTTTGGAAGGGTGAAGGGTCTTATTTTTGAAACTCAGCCTGGATAAAACCTTACATAGACTTGTTTGTTTTGGTTCTGAAGCAATCTGCAAAATAGTTCCACTAGACCTAAGCTAATGAATTTTGAGCTCGCTAGTAAATGCGTCAGCTTATGGTTAAGTTCTTGTCTGTTCTTGATGATCAAAATTCAGTTTAGCTGGCTCGTTGTATATGGTATAGACTTCTAATAAATGCTCCTCTATGAAACTTTATTTTAGATGAAAAATGACTATTGCTGAGGTACTGAACATCTGCAAATTCCATTAAAGCCTATGGGAGCTGCAGTTTTTAATCACCATGGCCCTCCCCTTCCCACCTTCTGCCCTAGAATTCTACTTCAGAATTTTATTGGGTAGATGAGTGTACCTCTCTTCCTTTTAAGTATAGACATTTGACTCATAAAACATAGATAAAATTATAGACAACCTTTTTATAGATTCCAAGGCCAAAAGGAACCATTGTGGTGATTTAGTCTGATCTCTTTATAACACAGGACATAGAACTCCCCCCAAAATAATTCCTTTGGAACTAAGCATATCCGGAGGGGAAAAAATCCTTGTGTAATCAAAATGAAAATACAGTAATACTACTTTCTCAAAGCTTGGGACTTTACTATGAAAATCTACCAAAATTAGGCCTTCGCATTTACCATACAGAACATTTAACTTTGTGTGAGGTTTTCATGTTGACTTCTGATCAAGTTTTAAAGGCAAAATGCAGAGAAATCTTTAAAACATTAAATGATTGTGTGCACTATGGGGTCTTGCTACTTTTGATTCTTGGCGAATCCTTCTCGGTGCACCTTCATTGGATAGTCACCTCACTTACGAGCTTGTACTAGGATTCAGGTGGTCTGTGTTAAATTCCTAACTCTACCACATACCTCCTCAAAGTCTCAAGACTTATCTTAATGTTTGCTCCCATTCTGTATTTGTAAAATGGAAATAATGTCTTTCTCACAGTGGAGTTCTGTGGATAAATTCATCAGTATGAGATGCTTGAATGCTATAGTGATGGGTTGTATATAAGAACCTAGATAGAATATCAAGGTCACCTGTAAACCTGAGCTCCTGCTACCATTTTCTTCAATTCCTTTGCAAGGCTTGGAACACTAATAGCCTCATGTCTACTCTAGTTCCTCAGCCAGACCACGTTCCCCTAACCTTTTTCCCTTTTAGGTTGTATTTAGAGAACCCCCAACACAGGAGACGTAATCTAAACCAGTGGTTCTCAACCAGGGGTTGTGGCTCCCTGGAGGGCTGTGAGCCAGTTTCATGGGGTCTGCCCCTCTTCCTGCTGGTGGTGCCTGGGGCTGCAGTTTCTCCTCCACTCCCAGTCCTCTTTGACTGCTGGTGCAGCCAGTAAGAGCAGCCCAGGTGGGGTGACCTGGCTCTGGGGCTTGCAGAACCCTCAGGAAGTGGGGGGGAGGGAGGGACCCTTCTGGCGCACAGCCCCTAGCTACCCCCCTGAGTGGGTTTCAGCCTTTTTGACCTGAGGGCCTCTCCTCCTCCCTTTTGTGTTACTTTTGGTTGTGTCCCCTCAACCCACACAGGGCTAGGTGTCACAACCCCTCTTTCTCCCCCCCCCCCCCCCCCCCCCCCCCCCCCCCCGTCAAACTATGCCTATGCCAGAGGGGACCACACCCCTTGCCCAGTGTGACTGAGGCCCCCTGCTGGGTCCTGGAGTTTTAATAGCATGTTTGGAGGGGTGGGTCAGGGGGGCTCAGAGGGAAAAAGGTTGAGAACTCCTGAGTCTGTCGTAGTGTAGACATGTCCCTGGACTTGCTAGCCAAATGGCCTTGTGCTCATCTACAGAAGACTTTTGTGTAAACTGGTTTGGGATGGATGGATGGATTGATTTTAAAGGCATGACACTATAAAGAGGGGGTAACTTTTATGCATTGTTTGTTGACCCAACTAATTTGAGTGGAAGCAGGGCTAAGCCAGCACTGTGTGCTTTTAAAAAATCTTATCCTAAACTTTTTGATCAGGTTCAAATGAACAACATAAATATTCACATCAATTTGTGAAAACTTTTTCAAGAAGTGCAAGTTGAGTATTGGATTTTCCACTCAGTCAGATAGTACCCTTTAATATGATATATATAGCTTTATGTAGTCTATTTTTCTACTTCAGGATTTAAAAGAAGAAAAAAGAGATCAGTCAAGTGTGTGACTGAACAGAAACTTAATTCACAATTGTAAAACTTCTAAAATGCATATTTACCTTAGAATATTCTAGATATGTAGCAAAATTTCAGATGGGGGAAAAATCACTGTGCTGAGGAAATGTTAACCTCTGTTCTGGACTTGTCATATGGCATTAGGGGAAATGTGCATATTAAATTATTACAAAATGTTTAGTTTTTCTAAAATAGTATGAAAGCAGTTTTTCATTTTATTATTCTAAAAGCAAGTCGGATTTCAGTACAATGAAGTTAAATATATGGACATTGCTTAGCCTGACATTTTCCATATTCGCCAAAGGAGTAAACTGGCAGGCCAGAGATAGACTTTCAAAAAGAAAAACATTGGGAGACACCTCTACAGGTTCAGGATAGGAGCCTGGGGAGAAATTTAGAGACCCTACTACTTGGGTTGGTAGGAATCATAAAAGATTAGAGTTGGAAGAGACCTCAGGAGGTCATCTAGTCCAACCCCCGTGGCTCAAAGCAGGACAAACCCCAACTAAATCATCCCAGCCAGGGACTTGTCAAGCTGGGCCTTAGAGGTTTTTAAGAATGGAGATTCCACCACCTCCCTAGGCAATCCATTCCAGTGCTTCACCACCCTCCTAGAGAAATAGTTTTTCCTAATATCCAACCTAGACCTCCCCCACTGTGACTTGAGACCATTGCACCTTGTTCTGTCATCTGCCACCACTGAGAAGGTATTAGGATTTCTGCCAGGGTGCTGTTCCTGAACCTGGTTGGGTGTGTTTTGGGGGGGTAGGAGAACAAAGATGTTGTCTTACCTATAACTTTTCCCAGCAGCAATATGAAATTAACACTGTTTCCAGGATTATGAAGAGTATCCCTGAAACTGATAATGTAACTTCTCAAAGTTTGTTGGTTCACATTAGGAAGGCTCTCTGCAATTATGAAGGCTTTCTCTGTAATCATATGGACAGAAACTTACTTTAAAATATCTTAAGGCTGCTATTTTCGAAAATAGGAACCTAAAGTTGGGGTCTTAAGTCACTTTACTTAATTATCTAAATATGGAACTAGGATGTTAATTTGAGGCTTTGAAAAAAATCTTGGGGGAGAGGGAGAAACTGAAAATCTTGGTCTAAATTCTGCTTTAAAAATGATTTTAGCCACTCTTTATCACCAGGGAAAGGTTTCCACTTTTCATGAGTAAAAAGAGTTGTAAAGCCTTGAGAGGCCTTGGCAAGCTAAACTTGCCTGAGACCTTTACAGCTTGTACCTTTATAGTTTACTGGTAAACACACTTGGAATAACTATTTAATCATGTATTAAGGGATTTCAGAACCGAATCATTGCTTGTTACTCTAAATAACTTGTATAAAAATTGTATTTCGCATGCTTTACTGCGGGGGGGGGGGGGGGGGGGACAGAGTATAACAATTTATCCGTTAGACCTGCCTTAAGTTTAGAGTCAAACATTTTTTTGGATCACTTTAACTATATTGGGTTAGAAATTATAGCTAAATTGGTGCAAAATTTGGATGCAGTTAACTATTGTAAAGGTGATTTTTATTGGTATAATTTAGTGAAATGACTACACAATTTTTAAAATTGTTTTAACTAAGACCTTAAGTGAGTTGCACGGACTGTGCATCTCCTATTATAAAAGTAACTGAATATGATACAGAAAATATCTGTTCAATGTGTACAGTTCATTAATCAAAGCTGATAAACCAAATGGCTGGTGACCTTGTTGTAGCCACTTTGAGGTCACTCAAGTAATTTTATTTTTATTTTTTGCACGTAAAACACACTTGGGCAATCACTTTCCTGTTTTGAAAGGAGGTAGAGTTATTAACATGGCGCCTTTTTTTTTTTTTTTTTTTTAAGGGTAGCTGAATTCCTTCAAATATTAAGCAACTGAGTTTGCATAAAATATAACTTGTGTGTGTGAAGCCAGGGAAGTAGATACACCGCTACCTCGATATATCGGGTCGTGTTATAACACGAATTCGGATATAATGCGATAAAGCAGTGCTCCGGGGGGGGGGGGGCTGTGGTGGATCAAAGCAAGTTCAGTATAACATGGTTTCACCTATAACACGGTAAGATTTTTTTTTTTTTTTTTTTTTTTTTTTTGGCTCCCAGGGACCGCATTATATCGAGGTAGAGGTGTACATATTGTTGGGGATCAGATTTTACTTTCTAATCTCACATTGTTAACCCAGAAAAAATCGCTTTTTCCTTCCAAAACTCGTTGGTCCCTTGGCTCTTTTGTATTAATCTAGGACTGAATAGGATAAGTTTCACCCTGATCACTAACTCTGTTTTTTGCAATTAACTTTGACAATCAGGTATCTTTGCTTGAAATCAGTTAAAATTGTAGCAATTTGATGCATAATGTTGTTTGAACTGTATGTTAATGTATTTTCTTTAAGTTAAGAAAAACGTTTTTCTGCTGCTTCATAGCCAGTAGAGGGAGCACAGATAAAACTCTTCCATAGCAATGTCCATATAATTGAAGATTATGCACAAGTAGGGCTCTGTGTTAGTCACGGATTCCGTGACTTCTGCAGCGGCCTGTGTGGCTGACCCCAGGGCCACCCAAGCAGTCCTGGGGACAGCAACACTGGTCATTGCAGGATCGGCTCTGCAGCCACATGCTCGGGCAGCCCCATAGCCAGCCACTGCTCTGGTGGAACTGGGCAGTTGGCCCCGGGGACCACCCGAGCAGAGGCCTCAGGGGTGGCCAGAGCAGCCTCTTCCCCCTCCCCTCCTCTCCACCCCCCCCCCCCCCCCGGGTTCCTGCTTCTCTCTCTTCCTTCTCTTCTCCACCCTCCCTGCCCCCCCTCCCCATTTCAATCAGGGGTATTTATGGTATAAGTCATGGATGGGTCACAGGCTGTGATTTGTTTGTTTGTTTGTTGCCCATGACCTGTCCATGACTTTTACTGAAAAATACCAGTGATTAAATTGTAGCCTTATGCACAAGTGATCAAAGAGCAGTTAGTTTAAAATTCATTTAGAAATGTTTTTTTGACCCAAACTGATCCCTTTTTTAAACTTACCACAGGCAGTGCATTTTTTTTTTTTTTTTTTTTAGTGCTGGTTAATACATCTTGGTACGGTACTTGGTCCTGTATTCTTGCATCTCCTCTGAAATACAGTAACTCCTCACTTAACATTGTACTATGTCCTGAAAAATGCGCCTTTAACTGAAACTATGTTAAGCGAATCCAACTTCCCCATAAGAATTAATGTAAATGGGGGCGTTAGGTTCCAGGGAAATTTTTTTTGCCAGACAAAAGGCATTGTATACATTTTAAACAAGAAATTTAATACTACAATAATCACTGCTGCATATGAAGCTTGGTTGAGGTGGTGGAGTCAGAGAGTGGAAGAGGGTGGATTGTCCGGCTGCTCCTCTTGCTGAACTTGAACAAACATCTAGAGTGTTGTTTTGCTTTCTTTTCTTTTTTTTTTTCTCTTTGTAAACTTCTTTATAGCAAGTCATTAGATGACCAATTCCCCTAATCACTTTGGAGCTGCGTTCCCTGTCAGGATAGTCATCACTCAGGATTTGCAAGCCAGCTTCAATCCTTTGGAAAGCTTCAGAAAGACTTTTGGCAGTCAAATTTCGATGGGTTGGTGGTTCTTCTACTTCTTGGCCCTCTTCTTCCATTTCTCTCGTCACCTCTAGTTGCATCAACTCTTCATTGGTTAGCTCTTCTCCGTGTGATTGCCGAACTTGTGTAACGTTGGCGTCTTGCACTTCAAAAACCTGCTTTCTTGGCCAAGCCGAGGATATCTTTCTTCATAGTGGGGACAACATCTTTAAATCCTTTTAAGTCATTGACACATTCAGGCTACTACTTCCCCCACATACCACTCATGTATGCCTGAGTAACTTCAGCCCAGGACTCACCAATGTTATTGATGCACTTCAGAATGTTGTAGTCAGGCCAAAATTGCTGAATTGTAGGTTTGCCTTCCCCATCGGTGCCTCTGATGAGCTGGTCGTAAGTATGGTGTAACTAATGCGCCTTAAATGCAGCGATGGCTCCTTGGTCCATGGGTTGGATGAGTGATGTGGTGTTAGGTGGCAGAAAGACAACTTTGACATTTTTGCACAGGTCGTCCAGGTTGATTAGATAAGCCGGTGCATTATCAACAAGCAATAAAACCTTGAAATCAAGATTTTCCTTGGCACAGTATTCCTTCCATGCAGGGACAGCATAGAGAGCCAGCCATTCTGAAAAAATAGCTCCAGTTATCCATGCCTTCTTATTTGATCTCCAAATGACTGGAAGGTGTTCCTTTGAAAATCCCTTGAAAGCACGTGGTGTTTCAGATTGGTACACTGTCAGTGGTTTCATCTTCATGTCTCCAGCAGCATTACCACCTAAAAGCAAGGTTAGACCGTCTTGAGCTGCTTTAAATCCAGGCGCTGTCTTCTCCTTTTGGGAAATGTAAGTCTCCTCAGGCATCCTCTTCCAGTACAGGTCCGTTTCATTGACATTGAAGACTTGTTTAGGGGAATAGCCACCTTCCTCAATTATTTTCTTGAGATAGTTGGGGAATTTTTTAGCTGCTGCAGTATCAGCACCAGCCGCCTCACCGGACATCTTGATGTTATGCAGGTGGAAGCGCCGCTTGAACCGATCAAACCTTCCCCAACTTGCTGTGAAAGTCTGTCTGTGATCCTTCACCTTGGTCCCTCTTCAAATTGTCATACAAACTTTTTGCCTTGCCTCTAATTTTGCTAGTGATGCAAGCTATGTTCCACTGGTTTTGGTCCTCTATCCACCATGAGAGAAGATGCTCCATGTTTTCCAGCAAACTACTTCTTGATCGACTTATTGTAGTAGCACTAAGCGGTGTTGCACACTGAGCACTAGCCCTGATCTTGTTGTCATTATTCCTAATTGTTCTCAGAGTGGTCGGAGTAAGACCTAGAGCGTTGCCAATGTCTACTGCACGCTCGCCTGCATCAAAACGCTTTAAAATGTCTAATTTAGTACCCAAACTAATTGTTTTCCTGGTTTTCTTGCTGCTAGTGGTACTGCTACTGCTAGGCACTCCACTATCACTTGCTGGACGCGCATGCCTGTGCTACTATTCACTCCCTTCAGCCTGGAGTGGCCAGGGTCATGCAGCACCAGTCAACTATTGCAAGGGAAACCCATGTCATTCTGCATGGTAATCTGCTCCCCTACTGGAAGCCCTGTGGGTTTAGGCAAGGACTAGTTTTGCAGGTTCTTACTTTCACAGGAGCCCTGCTGGAGGACCAAAGGCCTCTCTTCAAGGGTGTCGTGGAAAAATGGCCCTGTTGTATCTCCCCTAGTAACCATGCACTCAGCACCCGGGCAGCATTGCAGCTAATGTAGTAAGAGGAGGAAAATAACATTTGCTGCAGGGCTGTGCCCCTCTCTGCTGTGTGCATGCAGGGGCAGAGAGATGCAGCTGGCATTAAAGTGAATGGCAAAGCTCCTGTGGATTTCACATGCTTTCATGGGAGCAGGGCCAGGTTCTATGCATCTTTACGTGGTTTCTCCCCCTTATTACAGCAAAGCAGGCGCTGGAATGCTATTCCTGTAACTTGCTTTGGGCGGGCTGCCCCTCCCCCTTCTTACCTCCCTCCAGCGAAGGGTGGGGAGCAGATAAAACATTATTCTGTAGCAAGACAGCAAGGCAGGGCCTCTGCTGTGCACCACCCGCAGCTGCTTTGCAGGTAGCTGGTGGCCTCGCAAGCACTTGGTGTAGAGCCCTGTTCCCGAGCAGGGCCGTTGGGCCATAAAGCAACAGTGAATCTCTGCGGGGGGGGGGGGGGGGGGGGAGGGCATGTGCTGTGTGTTTACTATATTGTATGTACAGTATATTTGTACTATAGTTGGTAGGTGCCCCTGCCTTACCCTACATAGGCACAGCCCACTGGCACTGGAGATGAGGCAAGCAAGGAGGCTGAAGGTGCTGTAGGGTAGGAGAAGCATGTTGCGCAGCAGCTTCCCCTCCTCTGCAAGAACGGGGGGGGGGCGCAACCCTCAGCCTGCCCACTCTCCCCCTTCCCCCAGCCTCCATCCTTGACTCACCTCTTTTCTCCTCCCCCCCCCCCCCCATCCCTCCAAGTTAGGGAGGAAGGGGGAGCCTGCTTGCCGAGTCCTCCCTCCTGCCCAGGGCAATCAGTTGGCTTGCAGCATTGGAGGAAGGGGGTAGGGTGACCAGATGTCCCGATTTTATCGGGACTGTCCCAATATTTCCTTGTTTGTCCTGCGTCCTGACCAATGTTAGGTCGGGACACTGGACAAACAAGCAAATACTCCGGAGCCCGGAAGTGCTCGTGGGCCGCCGCCCCGACTCCGTCCCCTCCTTTCCCCATTGGCGCCATTCCTCCTCCCTACAGCGCTTGTGGAGGGAGGCCCGGGAGACGCAGGGGAAGCGCGGGGCCGGGGTGAGTGAGAGTCAGTCCTGGCCCCGAGCGCAGGCAGGACTCAGTCGGGCGGTAGGGAGAGTAGGGGGGCGGCCTGCAGGCCAGGTGGCGGCTGTTCCCGCAGGGGAACGAACAGGGCTGGGCTGCCGATGCCTCCGCCCCAGGGCTGCCGCGGCATAGCACCAGCTGGGCAGCAGCCCAGACGCGACTGGCCAGGGGCTGGGCGCAGCGTGCGCGCTGCTGGGTCCCCACCACAGGCCCGGGGGGGTTCGGGGGCACCAGAGCCACAGCCGCCGAGCTTGGCCATCGGCTGCTTCCTCCCCCCCACGGCAGTGGGAGCTGCAGCAGCGGCTGCTCCCGAGTCCCGCTGCCTGGGGTGGGGGGAGAACAGCTGCCGCCTGGCCCTGCGGGCCACCCCCCTACTCTCCCTACCGCCTGACTGAGTCCTGCCTGCGCTCAGGGCCTCCCTCCAGCGCTGGTGGAGGAGGGGGGGGGGGGTGTTTGCCCTGCCCCCTCCTGCCACGCCTCCCCTCACTCCCCGACCCCTTGTCCCAATATTTGACTTGGGTGATCTGGTCACCCTAGAAGGGGGAGCCTGCGTGCCCAGTCCTCGCTCCTTCCCCCTCCCTCCTGCCTCCAAAATGCCGCAAGCCAGCTGATTGCAGCGAGCAGGAGGCGGGGGAGGAGGGGAAAGGCGCTGATCTGTGGCGTCTGCCAGCGGGCGGGAGGCACTGTGTGTGGTGGTGGTGGTGGTGGTGAGGGGGGGCTGTAGGGAGGCTGCCAGCTGTGGAGAAAGCAGGCAGCCAAACAACGTTAGAGTGGAGCATTGCACAACTTTAAATGAGCATGTTCCCTAGTTGATCAGCAACGTAACAACGTTAACCGGGACAACTTTAAGTGAGGAGTTACTGTACATACGTTCCACTGGAGCATGGGCATAGTACAGCACTTTTGGTGCAGAGCACAGAAGGCAAAAGTATGGTTCTGTTAAAGAACCACACATGCAAATATTACAGATTGTATAGTTCACTGTTCTCTTAGGATTTGAATCAGTTAATGTAAATTCATTACCTGAATTGTTCTGAATGGACTTGTAGGCTCCAAAGTTTTACATTGTTTTGTTTGAGTGCAGTTATGTAACCAAAAAAGAAAATCTACATTTGTACGTTGCACTTTCATGATAGAGATTGCACTACAGTAGTTGTATGAGGTGAATTGAAAAAAAAATATTCTTTTGTTTATCATTTTTACAGTGCAAATACTTGTAATGTAATATAAAGTGGCCACTGTACACTTTGTATTCTGTGGTGTAATTCAAATTGATATTTTTGAAAATGTAGAAAAAGATTCAAAATATTAAACCATAGAATACCAATTAAAATTTATTAACCAGTGCAATTAATTGCGTGAGTTAACTGCTCTACTAAAAACACTTTTGTGTGTGCACTGAATGTTCCCACTACTGTAGAAGAATTCAACACACCTTTTAAACTTGTTTTGCATCCTATTAAGTCTGTCATTGTACAAAGAAGTTTGTACCTTTTTGTTTCCCAGTCAAATCTAAAATGTCATATCTTTCCAGATGTCTCATAAATAAGGAGTATGGACATCAAAAAAACAGACTTTAACAAACTCTGAGAACCGGTAGGTTAGGTCCCATGGGAATAAAATCTAAGGGTGCATCTAAGTTACAGGGACTACAGCAACACAGCTGCAGCAGTAAGTGTCTACACAGTGACGGAAGGGTTTTTTTCCATGGTTGTAGTAAATTCACCTCTCTGAGAGTTGTTAAGTCAACAGAAGAATTCTTCCCCACAGAAGACACAGCTTAGTCAATGGGCTAGGTCAACCTAGCTACGTTGATCAGGGCTGTGAAAAAAATTTGCGCCCCGATCAATGTAGCTAGGTTGACCTGAATTTTAGGTGTAGACCAGGCCTAAGGGTTGAATGAGTTGAGAAGAGCTGGCAGTTCCTTAAGGAGACTTCATCAAAGGCACAGTTGTCAACTATCCTGATGCAAAGAAAAGATAGGAAGAATTGATGGAAGCCGGCATGGCCCCATCAGGATTTCTTCAATGACCTGAAAATCAAAAAGGAAATGTACAAAAAAAAAAAGTGAAAACATGGACGCATTGTTGAGTACAAAAAGAATAGCACAAGTCTATAGGGACAAAATTGGAAAGGCCTAGACACAAAATAAGTTGCTTCTAGCAAGGCATATAAAAGGCAATAAGTTCTTTAAATATATTAGAAGAAAGAAAGGAACCCACTTCTTTCATACTTCGCAAGGATAACCTCAAGAAAGCTGAGGTGTTTAATGGCTATTTTGCTTCAGTCTTCACTAAAAAGACTAATGGTGACCAAATGCTTAACATAATTAATATCAACAAGGAGTAAGGAACACAAGCCAAAATAGTAAAAGAACAGTTTAAAGAATATTTAGGTGTATTAAGGTTGGCAGGGCCTGATGAAATTCATCCTAGAGTGCTTCAGCTAATTCCTTAAGTATTTTCAGAACTATTCGCACTTGTCCTCAAAGATAGTTGCTGTCCCAGAAGCCTGGATAAGGATTAACATTGGTGAACAGAGAGGATCTGGGGAATTAAGACCTGCCAGCCTAACTTTAGTATGTGGAACAAAACTCGAATTATTAAACAGTCAGTTTATAAGCACCTGGAGCAGTGCTCACCAACTGGTTGATCTCAGAGGATCTCCCAGTTGACGGTCTCCGGTGGCGCAGTGTGGCTCCTGCTAAGGCAGACTCCCTGCCTACCTCATCCCCATGCCACTCACAGAAGTGGCCAGTGCAGCCCCGGGGGTGCAGGGGTCTCCCTCTGCGCATTGCTCCTGCCTGCAAGCACCACCCCCTGAAGCTCCCATTGCCTGTGAGAGCTGCGGGGGCAGTGCTTGCAGAAAGGGGCAATGCACGGAGCCACAGGTCCCCCAACCTCTTGCCGGGGATGCAGGGGTGCATTGGCCCCTTCTGGGAGCAGTGTGTGGCCAGGGTAGGCAGGGAGCCTGCCTTAGCCTTGCTGCATCCGCTGCCGACTGGGAGCCTCTGGAGGTAACTGCTGCCCGGAGGTAGGCCACACCCCATTCCTAAGCCCCCTTCTGGAGCCAGCACCCCATACCCCCTTCTGCACCCCTTGCCCCAGGCTCAGCCCAGAGCCCCCTCCCACAGTGCAAATCCCTCAGCCCCAGCCCAGAGCCTGCACCCCCTCCCGAACCCCAACTCCCTGCCCTAGCCCGGTGAAAATGAGTGAGGGTAGGGGAGAGCGAGCGACGGGGCTGTGTGTGGGAGGGGGGGGGGTGCAGGGCTTTGGGAAAGGGAAGTGGCCTCGGGGAAGGGGTGGAGTAGAGCCTGGGTTGTCCTTAAATTCAAAAAGTCATCTTGGGGTAGAAAGGCTAGAGACCACTAACTTAGAGGATACTAGGGCTCTAAAGAATAGCCAGTATGGATTTGTCAAGAACAAAGCTAACCTAATTTCTTCCTTACACCAGTAAACCCTGTCAAGAAGTTAGTAACAAAGTCCCACATGATTTTCTTATTAGCAAACTAGGGAAATGTGGTCTTTATTAAATTATTAGGTGGGTACAAAACTTTTTTCAAAAACTCAGTTATCAATGGCACATAGTCCAACTGTGAAGGAGTGTCTAGTGGAGTCCCACAGGCATCAGTACTGCCTCTGCAACTAGTCAATATTTTCATTTATGACTTGAACAATGGAATACAAAGTATGCTTATAACTCGCAGACGACACCAAGGAGTTGCAAGCACTTCAGTGGACTGGATTAGAATTCAAAATGACCTTGGCAAATTAGAGAATTGGTCTGAAGTCAACAAGATGATATTAAATAAAGACAAGTGTGAAATAAATACTACACTTGGGAAGGAAAAGTCAAATGCACAACTACAAAGTAGGGAATAACTGGCTAGGCAATAGTACTGCTGAAAAGGATCCAGGGGTTATAGTGGATCATAAATCAAGTGAGCCAACAATGTGATGCAGTTGTTAAAAAGGCTGATACTGTGGGGTGTAATAAGAAGAGGAGTGTTTGTATACGAGTCCTGGGAGGTGATTGTCCATCTGTACTGAGGCCTCAGCTGGAGTGCTGTGTCCATTTCTCAGCACCACACGTTTGAAGAAGGATGTGGACAAACTGGAGAGAGAGTCCAGAGAAGAGCAACAAATATGATAAAAGGCTTAGAAAAATTGGCCTATGAGCAAAGGTTAAAAGCTGAGCATGTTTGGTCTTGAGAAAAGTGCTGCAAAAGTTTACCCTAGTAGTAAATCTATGGGGTTTTGGAACAAAAAGCACTCACATCTCCAGTTTCAGAAAAGGCAAAATTCTTCACTTTTTCAAGCTACCTTATGCTCTCTTATAACTCAGATGGGAGAACTTTCATTTTGCTATCTGAAGATAACTGTTTTTACTTTGTTATTCTTTCCCACTTGACTGGATTGCCTTGTGCTTCACCTAGAGAGAGTTGCACTGAAAAACAGCATTATTTGTCCTTTTAGGAGTCAGTCCTCTCCCACAGATTGTTGGTAACATTAAATCAGAAAACTGATCTTATTAACTAGGAGCTGTGAAGGGAGAGGGAAAAGCTGACGAGTAGATAAACATTTGACAAAAAGCCTGCATTCATGTGAACATAATTAATAAAAAGGTAAGATGAATCATGGGCAAATTTTCCTTAAAATTAAGGAAATTAACTGCTAAAGGAAGGTGTCATGATAGTCTTGGAGATTAAAGAGCTCTAGGTAAAACAAATACAAGCAGATCATGGACAATGGTAGTGCAAGCCTCTGACTATTGACTAATATGCATGAAATCTGATTTTGAGCAGACCAGATCTGTGGGATGAGGGTCTTACTTTCTACACCAGGGGTAGACAACCTTTCAGAAGTGGTGTACCGAGTCTTCATTTATTCACTCTAAGGTTTCGCGTGCCAGTAATACATTTTAACATTTTTAGAAGGTCTCTTTCTATAAGTCTAATGTATAACTAAACTATTGTTGGTTGTAAAGTAAATAAGGGTTTTTAAATGTTTAAGAAGCTTTATTTAAAATTAAATTAAAATGCAGAGCCCCCCAGATCGGTGGCCAGGACCCAGGCAGTGTAGGTGCCACCGAAAATCAGCTCACGTGCCACCTTTGGCACAGGTGCCATAGATTGCCTACCCCCTGTTCTACATAATTTCACCTTTTTGGACTACTCACATGATAGGGACTCCCATATGTGAAGACACTGAATATTGAAGGAATTGGCGCGGGAAATAGCAGGCCCATTAGCGATAATATTTAATGAATCTGTAAACTCGGGGGTGGTCCCGTTAGACTGGAGAATAGCTAATGTGGTTCCTATTTTCAAGAAAGGGAAAAAAAGTGATCCGGGTAACTACAGGCCTGTTAGTTTAACATCTGTAGTGTGCAAGGTGTTAGAGAAAATTCTGAAAGAGAAACTAGTTGAGGACCTGGAGGTTAGTGGCAATTGCGATAAATTACAACATGGTTTTACGAAGGGCAGATCGTGCCAAACGAATCTGATCTCCTTCTTTGAGAAAGTAACGGATTTATTAGATAAGGGAAATGCGGTGGACCTAATATACCTGCATTTCAGTAAAGCGTTTGATACTGTACCCCATGAGGAATTATTGGTTAAACTGAAAAACATGGGGATCGATATGAAAATCCAGAGGTGGATAAGGAATTGGTTAATGGGGAGAATGCAGCGGGTCGTATTAAAGGGTGAACTGTCAGGTTGGAGGGAGGTTACTAGTGGAGTGTCTCAAGGTTCGGTTTTGGGACCCATTTTATTTAATCTATTTATAACTGACCTCGGAACCGATTGCAGGAGTGGGCTGATAAAGTTTGCGGATGATACGAAGGTGGGAGGCGTTGTAAATTCGGAGGAGGATAGGGATATCCTGCAGGGAGACTTGAATGAGCTTGTGAATTGGAGTATCAGAAATAGGATGAAATTTAATAGTGAAAAGTGTAAGGTGATGCATTTGGGGATGACTAATAACAATTTTAGATACAAGATGGGGACGCATTGGTTAGAAGTAACGGAAGAGGAGAAGGACCTAGGGGTCCTTGTAGACTGCAGGATGACTGAGTCGACAATGTGACGTGGCGGTGAAAAAAGGCAATGCTGTCTTGGGATGCATTAGGCGAGGTATATCTAGTAGGGATAAGGAGGTCCTGCTTCCGTTGTACAAGGCGCTGGTGAGACCTCATTTGGAGTACTGTGTGCAGTTCTGGTCTCCCATGTTTAAAAAAGATGAACTCAAACTGGAACGGGTGCAGAGAAGGGCCACTAGGATGATCAGAGGAATGGAAAACCTGTCGTATGAAAGGAGACTAGAGGAGCTTGGGTTGTTTAGTCTGACAAAGCGAAGGCTGAGGGGGGTTATGATCTCTATCTTTAAATATATTAGAGGGATTAATACAAGGGAGGGAGAAGAATTATTCCAGCTTAGTACTAATGTGGATACGAGAACGAATGGATATAAACTGGCCGTGGGGAAGTTCAGGCTTGAAATTAGACTAAGGTTTCTGACCGTCAGAGGGGTGAAATATTGGAACGGCCTTCCGAGGGAAACGGTGGGGGCGACGGACCTGTCTGGTTTTAAGATTAAGTTAGATAAGTTTATGGAGGGAATGGTTTAATGGTAAAACATAGTAGTCAAGGAAAACCAAGCAATGGTAAGTAAATAGTATAATGGCTAACAGGGGCCAGGCTGGAGACTCTTGCCTATATGCTCGGGGTCTTACTGATCACCATATTTGGGGTCGGGAAGGAATTTTCCTTCAGGGCAAATTGGCTGAGCCTCTGGAGGTTTTTCGCCTTCCTCCGCAGCCTGGGGCAGGGATCTCTAGCAGGAGGGTCTCTGCCGATTGAAGTCACTAAAAACAGGTTTGGGGACTTCAACAGCAGAGTCCAGGGAAGGGGTAGGGACGGTTTTATGGCCTGCAGCATGCAGGGGGTCAGACCAGATGATCATAATGGTCCCTTCTGACCTTAAAGTCTGAGTCTGAGACCTCAGCGTTTCACATAAGCCACCAATTGGTATCTAGAGCACCTACTCTTAGTCACTAGCTTGACCTAGATAAAAATTGGCAATGTAGCAGTGCTGAAAGAATCTCTTTTCCATCACTCCTTTGTGTTTAAATAGAATGTTGTCTGCTTACCAGTATGTATAATGAAAGAACAGATAATATACACAATGCAACATCCTGTAATGTAGTACCTGTCATAGGCAAGGTCTCGCATTACTGCTATAAAATCATAGAAAGTTTTGCCAGGTGTCCAAAGAACACATTTTAATGATTCCTTTTATTAATTGTACTGAGTTGTGTTGCTAAGCCATTAAAGCTTTTCTTCAATATTAAAACAGAAAAGGCTTTGTTGTGGCAGTTAAAAGTAGGTGGGTGGCTGAAAGAAGAGAAATTTATTGGTGTCTTGTCTGTGAAACAACACTTAAACTTTTGCTGTGCTTCTCTACTTGCAATACTTCAAAACAAAGACTGGAGTGGATTAAAGTGTTGTCCTAACTCTCTCTAATATGTGTATATAGGTTTAAGAAAATCTACGAAGAAGCGCAGCGAATCACCACCTGCAGAGCTCCCCAGTTTGCGGCGGAGCACACGGCAAAAGACCACGGGCTCCTGTGCTAGCACCAGGTAAATCTTACATTCAGGATTATGAGCTATGAATGACTATTACTGCAGTTGATCCAATAAAGCTTCCACCTTCTGTTGATGGAAAAGGGCTTCAAATTGCTATTGTAAAAAGTGGCTATGATTCAAATACCCACTGGGTCACTGAGATTTATACCAATATACAAGTATGTGTGAAGTTCGGCATCCTTCTACATGATGCTACTGACCTCCAATTACCGGGCAGGGAAGGACTACAATATAGTAGGCTAGCTCAGCAAATTGTTGACAAATGTACCATTGTGTCCTCTGAGTCAGAGATGGGGGAAGGCTATTTAAGTGGGACACCCTTCAAGGTCTCTTCCGTACTTTTTAAAGAAAACATTGGTATGCAGCTGTTTCTGGCGGACACTTTGCTTTGAAGAAGAATAAAGCTTACAAGCTATAAGTCACTGTTTGTTTTTTAGAAGGTGGTTATTTTTATCAGAAAGGCAGGTGATCATAAAAACTTGCTAGCCAAGCCAGGGTAATAGTAAACTACAATTTTATTCATTATTTTTATATTCTCTCTCTCTCTCTCTCTCTCTCCCCCCCCCCCCTCACTTAACGTTGTAGTTATGTTCCTGAAAAATGCCACTTTAAGTGAAACGATGTTAAGTGAATCCAGTTTCCCCATAAGAATTAATATAAATGGGGGGAGGGGGGGTTAGGTTCCAGGGAAATTTTTTTCACCAAACAATGAATCTCTCTCTCCCTCCCTCCCTACACACAGTATATGTTTTTTAAACCAACAATTCAATACTGTTCACAGCTATGATGATTGTGAAGCGTGGTTGAGGTGGTGAAGTTAGCGGGTGGGATATTTCCCAAGGAATACCTTGCTGCTAAATCAGTGGTTCTCAAACTTTTGTACCGGTGACCCCTTTCACATAGCAAGCCTCTGAGTGTGACCCCCCCCAATAATTAAAAATATTGTTTTATATATTTAACACCATTATAAATGCTGGAGGCAAAGCAGGGTTTGGGGTAGAGGCTGATAGCTTGTGACCCCCCTCCCCATGTAATAACCTCGTGACCCCCTGAGGGGTCCCGACCCCCAGGTTGAGAACCCCTGTGCTAAATGATGAACTAGCACTCGTCTGACCCCTCAAGACGCATTGTTGTTAATTTAGCCTCTCACTCTACAAGACAGCAGGAATGGAAGGGGAGGGGAGGGGAGATAGACAAACACCGTGTGTGGGGGAGAGAGAAATGCACACTGCCCCGTTAAGTAAGCTGACCCACTCTTAAATGCATGATCAGGAAGTTGACAGCAGCTGCTGCCCCAGGCTTTCTCGGTCTCTCTCCGTGTCCCCACCCTGCTCTATATGGGTAAGCGTGGTGTAGGAGCGGGAGGGGGACACTCTGACATTAGCCCATCTCCCTCCGCACAGCAAGCAGGAGGCGTGGGGAGCAGCTCCAAGGCAATGGGCAGGAGCAGTGCATGGCAGTGGGGGGAGGGATAGTTGAAATTGCTAGCCTGCTGGGCGGCTATAGCACAGGGAACTTAGGGGGGCTGCCGGTCCACCCTGGTTCCAAGCCCCCACCAGCTATCTGCAACAGGCTGCTCTTCCTGCAAGTAGTGGACAAGCAGGCGGCTGCCAAACGACGTTAGAAGGGAGCATTGTACAACTTAAAACGAGCATGTTCCCTAATTAATCAGCAACGAAACAATGTTAACTGGGACGACTTTGTGAGGAGTTACTGTAAATTTTTTGGCAACTGCAAATCACAATTTGATTTCCTTTTAGGAGGAAAGGATCCTCTGTTTGTCCAAAAGAAGCTCTTTTTAATCATGCAAAATGCAGCATGAGTTTAGAAACGGTCACCATGTTTAACACTGTTCAGTCACTAAATATTCAGTTTAATAGATTTTTAATATACCCTGCAACTGCAAGTCAAAAAAAAATCTGATCCAAGGTTCAGGCACGAACATCTGCACAATAAACTTGGGTCTGTAAAGTCTTGGGAGTCTCTCTCCAGGAAGTATCTCAAATATGTACAAGTGAGGTGGGGTTTTTTTGGGTGGTGTAATTTGTGTGGTTTGTTTTGTTTTTTAATGAATTACTGTGCTAGTTCATGGTTTTGCTAACAGCCCTGTAGGTGACTGCATATCTATATCACAAACTTTGGTTGGTGCAAGTTACACTAACATCAACAGTTTTATGCCAATGTATCAGTTGGCTCCTTGCAGTGTTACTGTGTACTCACCAAGAGTGCTTATGTCAATGCAGTATGCGGTGTACCATGGATAGGTATCCCAGCATGCAACTTGCCATCATCCAGCACACCGATTTTGGGAAATTTTGGCAATGCATGTGTCATGTTTTTGGGGTGCAATTCAGACCAGTGAGGTTGCCACCTCCTCCCCTTTAGCCCTGGGTGCCTTAAATGCTCTCCTGCTCTAGCTCCCTGTCTGGCTGCTTCCAGCCAGCATACAAATGATCATTGAGTGCATGGCCGGCTCCACGCACCAGCCCACCAAGCATCTGCTTGGGGCGGCGCCTGGAGGGGGGCGGGGCGCTCTAGCCTGAGAGCGGAGCCGCAGCGGGCTCGCCACCCTCCCCGCGGCGCTCTGGCCGGTCGGGGAGAGCCGAGAGCCCCGGCTGGGCTCACCACCCTCCCCCCCCCACCCCCGGCGCTCTGGCCGGTCGGGGAGAGCCCCGGCCGGGCTCACCCCCCCCCCCCCCCCCGGCGCTCCGGCCGGTCGGGGATTGCGGGCCCGCGGCTGGGCTCAGCGCCCTCCCCTGCCGCGCGGGGGGGCGGTGGGTGGCTTTTTTGCCTAGGGCGGCAAAAAAGCCAGAGCCGGCCCTGACTGAGTATCTGATGCCAGCAGCCTGATTGTTATGCCATAGCTAGAGCCCTTCCAATTTCATGGTCCATTTTGGTCAATTACCCCATCATAGGAATTTAAAAAAAAAAATAATAATTTCAGCTATTTAAATCTGAAATTTAAGTGTTGCAATTGTTGGGGTCCTGGTCCAAAAAGGAGTGTGTGTGTGTGGGGGGGAGGGGATGTCGCAAGGTTATTGTTGGGAGTGTTGTGATACTGCTACCCTTACTTCTACACTGCTGCTGGTGGCAGCGCTGCCTTCAGAGCTGGGCAGCTGGAAAGCGTCTCCTGGTCGGGAGTCCAACTCTGAAGGCAATGTGCATGGTATGTTATTGCCACCCTTACTTCTACGCTGCTGCCTGCAGAGCTGGGCACTCAGTAAGCAGCTGCCACTCTCTGGCTGCCTAGCTCTGAAGGCAGCACAAAAGTAAGGGTGGCAATACTGCGACCCCTCTAATATATCCTTGCAACTTCCTTTTGGGTCAGGGCCCCCAATTTGAGAAATGCTGGTCTCCCCCATGAAATCCCTATAGTATAGAGTAAAAGCACACAAAAGATCAGATTTCACAGGAGGAGACCAGATTTCACGGTCCGTGATGCGTTTTTTCATGGCCATGAATTTGGTAGGGCCCTAGCCGTAGCTATGCTCCGGTCTCCTTAAGCCTTGGCTACTACTAGCCAAGTGACACCCCCCCCCCACACACACACACACCCCAAGGCCTGAATTTCCCCCAAACTCTGTCCTGGTACGTTCAGAGGGGTAATAAGGTTCATTGCTCCTTTAAAGAGACAAAAGTACTGCTTATTACTTAACTCCAGTTTAACAATCACTTCAACTCACACTCAGAACTAGATTGGATTAGATTAAAAGTAAAACAAGTTTATTAACAAAAAATGGTTTTAAGTGTGTTCAAGTACAAGGGATAAAGACAAAAGTAGCTACAAGCAAATAAAAGTAAAAGCCACTTTCTAGTAGCTAAGACAACAAGCTACGGTCTTGGTTCAAGGTAGGTTTCTTACTGTTCTTTCTTGCCATGGCTGACTTTCTCTGTCAGGACCTTCTACAGAAATACAAGGTGCTGGTTTCCCTTTTCTTCCTAGGTGAAAGATCTTTGCCTAAGCAGGTTTCTCATCTACATTCAGTTCCCAGAGATCATAGCCCTCTTGGTTTGAGGGATCCATCTTTCTCTGCTTGCAAGAGCTCTTGCCCCTTGTATTCATCCAGTGATGGATGCCAAGATGACTTCTTCTCTCTCCTTACATCTTTCCAAACTCACTGTCTAGTCCTCAGGATGACCTCACTCTGTTATTCCCCGTCTGTGGACCCCTGCCCCGCTCATTCATATGTAAATAGTGTCCATTGTTTGTGTTCATACCTTGCTTATTTCCACTAGACAAATAGCTGCCTTCCCTCCTGTGTGTGGGAGAACCTGTTTCTCCCTTTGTTTGGTCACTGACTTTAAAACATATTGGATGTTCACAATTCCTCATAGTGTTAATATATTTTTTTACTATTTTATATTAATTACCAGTGTCCTTAGCTTTCATAAAAGACCTTACTTAAACAGTTTTTTATAACTACATATCATTTGAGGGTCAGACTCTCACAACAGGCTATCTCCCCCCCACTCCTCCCCCCCCCCCCCCCCCACACACACTTGTTAGGTTGATGGCTTTGTTTATCTTTTATGCAAGTGTACCTTCTTTGTTTCTACATGACAGCCAGGCTGGTCAGATAAAACAAATAAACATTCCTTTGTCCAGTGCAGACTGTGTTGCTTGCCAAACATATTTTCAGAACATAATTTTAGTACATATTCGTAACTTTGTACACTATGTATACACACACTATGCAAGAATATTAATGACCAGTGAATTATTAGTTTTCCAATGATATCTTACATGACCCTTTTTAGATACAGATTATGACAAGTATGTTAGGTGTAGTGAGTGTGTCAGGATTGATGACTTGCTGACACAGTAGTGAACATGGTGGGGAGAAGTGAATCGAGCAAGGGGGTAAATTCCCATCGTGCAACTTTCTTCATCTCATTATGCCATCCATAATCCAATAATTTGTCCTTTTATTTAAAAAAAAAAAAAAAGTGCAGCACTTCTCTGTCCACTATCTCTGAGAGAAGCATGGAGTCCACACAGCACTGTGCTATTGTCATGAATGTGGCAAACACGGGTCGAACAGTCCTCCAGTATTTGCAGAGCTGCAGGAAGAACCGCAGCAGTGGAGGACATGGCCATTTTGTGGTGGACAGATGGCTGTGAGACAGACATAGCAAAATCCAATTAAAGGTGGTGATCACGGAGCAGCTGCAGATGGCGGTGCACTGCTTCTGGGGCCCAGAGCAATCACTGACTGGTGAGATGTCATCCCAAACCTGCATTATGATGCAAAGCAGTGGATGCAGAACTTTTGGATATGAAAGACCACATTCTTGGAACTGTAGGCTAAGCTCACCCCAGCTTTCCAATGCAGGGACACCAAAATAAGAGCTGTGCTGACAATGGAGAAGTGAGTAGCAATCTCTTTGTAGAAGCTTGCAATGCCAGATTGCTACCAGTCAGTGAAAAATCATTTTGGAGTTGGAAAATCCATAGTGGGGCTGTTGTCATGCAAGTGTCCAGGGCCATTTAATACTCTCCTGCTACACAGAATTGTGACTCTTGGTAATGTGCAGGACATAGTGGATGGATCTGCAGCAATGGGGTTCCCAAACTGCAGAGGGGCGATAGCACCCACATCCATATTTTGGCACCAGCCCACCTTGCCACAGAGTATCTCAACAGAAAGGGCTACTTGTCTATGATTTATGCAGCATTGATGGATCACCAGGGACGCTTCACCGACATCAGTGTTGGCTTGTCAGGAAGGTGCATGATCCTCGCATCTTTAATAACATGGGCATAATCTGCAACAAGGGAGATGTAGATTCAATATTAGGAAGAACTTTCTAACTAGAAGGGTAGTTAAACTATGAAATAGGCTTCTGAGGGAGGCTGTGAAATCCCCATCCTTGGAGGTTTTTTAAAAAAAGAAGTTGAACAAACCTGTCAGGTATGGTCTAGGTCTTCTCGGTCTTGCCACAGTGTAAGGGGCTGGACTTGATGACTTCTCGACATCCCTTGTAGCCCTACATTTCTGTGATTCTATGACTGTTTGTTTATAAAGCTGCAAGCAAGGACTTTTTCCTCACCAGTGGATTACTGTTGCCAATAGTGATCCTGGGGAACCTAGCCTACCCCTTGCTCCCTTGTCTGATGAAACCATATACTGGCCACCTTGACAACACGAAGGAAAGATTCAACTACTATCTCAGCAGGTAAAGAAAGACAATTGAATATGCTTTTGGTAGATTGAAGGGATGCTGGTAGTGTTTAATCACAAGATAGGATTTCAGGGAGCAAAATATCCCAATGGTTATAGGTAGGGTGCGTGTGTGTATATGTGCGTGTGTGTATATGTGCGTGTGTGTATAATAATATAGTGGCCTGTTGTGTGCTTCATAATATCTGTGAAGCAGATGAAGGGGAAAGCTGCTGCTAGGGTCAAGGGCAGAGGTGGAGTCGCTGTCTGCTCATTTAGAATGAAATGCAAGCGCCATTGGAGTTCCATGTGGCTGAGGGAGGCCTTGAAAGAGCACTTTAACAGTCAGCTACAAAAAACAATCCAACACACCATGTTACTATCTGGCCCTGAAGTTTTGGGAGCTCTTTGGGATTGTGAAGTACTTGTTGTACACTTGTAGATGAAACACTGCCTGTTAATACACCTATTAATTTTGCAATGCTGCTGAACACCTATTATTACATGTTTGTCACTGATCTTATAAGTTCACCTTATACAATAACAAGTAATGAGCGCTTTCAATAGCACTAGGCATTCTGCTGCACATGTTGTGAAATAATAAAGATTAATTATTTCCAAGAAATAGTTTCTTATTTCAGACCAAAACCAGAGCAAAAATGTGGAATTAAACACCTACAATAAACTTTTGCAAACAAATCAATGGAACAGAATTTAAAAAGGGGAAAGAACATGCATGTTTATTTTGGGTACACTTACTGACCTGAGAGCTCCATGGTTGCTATAGATATATGAAGCTGTGGTTTTCCTTACTGTTCTGTGACATGGAGTGGTGGGAGTTAAGGATGCAGTCCCTTATGCCATGTGCAATGGTTGTGGGGGGGTTCAGGGAGGTCCTAAAATGGATTTCTCCATTGACTGCAAAGGGAGGTGAGCCTGAGATTGTTAAATTTGTAGGTCAATGAGTGTACACATTTGTTTGCTATCTCTCTTGACTCCTGGGTCTTTTTGCTGTACACTTTTTTTCCCTCTCCATACTGTCTGCAATAGTCATCCTTCATGCCCTCTGTTTGCAGTCTGATGCAGCGCCAACTTTTCAGAATCTCACTAAATATATCCTTATATGTTCTCCTTCCTTCTCCGTATGGTCAGGCATTCTGCAGTTGTGGAGTGGGGACTCCTCAAGGCCACAACAGCAGCAGCCATAGATTAAAAACCCAAAGATGTATTGTATGTATAGTCACAACAGGATGTAAGAGTTAAGTTTCAGAACTCCCTTCCCTTGGTCCCGTAATGTTTTTAAACAAGACATGCTTGTTGACACTTTAGCCTTGGAGTGCCTGTGCACACCACCACTCTCCACCCCCAGCCATGGAGAGTATGGCCCAGAAAGGGTGTTGGGGGGGCAGGGAGGAATGAGGAGAGCTGTTTGATTGCATGAAAAAATAAAGGCCCCAGTTTCCATAGGTATGAGTGCAGGGCAACAGCACTGAGCACTGGCACTATTTTCCACAGGTGTTGCTGATTTTAGCTGATCTCTTACTCTTGTGGGTAAGACAGGCAGAGAGCAAAGCTCGTGCTGCTGGCCTGGTGACTGGCTGCAGTGGAGTCTGCCAAAGTCATCATCAACTGGTGTGGGAAAGTGTCCTACCAGAGAGGAAGAAATAAGACTGTTATCCCTAAAAACCTGTGGGAGAAGATTGCAGAATACCTCCCATGAAAATTTCATTAAAATCTCTCAGGAGGATTCAAGGGACATCCTTTTTTATGTAAACTGCTCTCCATGGCCATCCTGACTAACTCTACAGGGAAATGAAAAGCAGATAACTATCTCCGGTTGTGATATCATTGTCTTTTCTAGTATGAGTACATTTTGGTCGGGTACCATCTGTACGTTTTTAAGCATGGTAGTGGGAACACACTTACCAGAGACTCACCCATATTTAGCTGCTGGAACTGACTAGCTAGAGCTTCACACAGATCCTGGCTTGTGGCATAGCTGGACCTCCCCATTTCATGTCCCCGGTTGTCGTCATCCTCATTGTTTGTGGCAGGATCTGTGTTTGGGGCTCCTCAAAGGTACCTAGGATGTTCTGTGGGGTACTGGTGGGGTCCCTATCAGTATGGTATGCAGCTCGCTGGTAAAGTGGCAGGTCTTCAGCTTGGCACCAAATCGACTGTTAGCCTCCCTGGCCTACTGAAGTCCCTTTACTTTAGCACAGTACTGCTGCTGATTCCTGTCTTACTCCTTTCCCTGCATCCTCTGTACCATCTTCTCGTAGATGTCCACATTTCTACAGCTGGTCCATAGTTATTCTTGCATAGCCTATTCTCTCCACAGTACCAAGAGATCCAAAGCTTCTGTCCAAGCAGAAGTATATCTGGAACATGTAGGCAGCATGGTTATTTTGGGCAGTTGCACACAAGGGAATGCTGCCAGGTGTGCTCACCAAGCTGGACAATTAGGAAAAGGCATTTCAAAAATACATGAGGGTTTTTAAAGGTGTGGAGTGGCTTCTGGTCTCTGTGACCTCTTGGCAATTGAGGTCACAATTGTGACTAGAGCATGTGTCCACCATTGTGGGACCGCTGCTGGAGGACTGTTAGGTCTTGTGGTATCTATGCTTGCTCTGTGTTGACCACAGTAGGTTGACCATGGCTCAACACTGTTCAGGGAGGTGGTGTTACTGCATTGCCATAAGGGGTGCTTATATTGGCAGCAGAGAAATGAGTATAGACACATGCACCACTAGGTCAACGCTAGGTGATCTAAATAGACCTAATTTTATAGTGTAGACCAGGCCTGAGTCAATGAACTTCAGAATTGTGCAAGATAAGAAATCAGGTACTCAAATATAATAGACTTGGAACCTGGGATAGCTGCTGGTATCACATGGCGAATAAAAACAGCTTTAAGATTTTTGGAATGTTGGGGTAAAAATCCAAACTGGTTAGCTTGAATTTAGAGGGTGCAGCAATAAAGGCTGCTTGTTTGTCATGCAATCCAAACTTCGATAAAATACTTTCGGGTATTGTGGACTGCATCAACTGCAGTTTTGAGCTAGCTGTTTTGATCTCAGGTTATCCAGAAGTAAAATTTTACTGTGTTTAAGAGATTCAAACTTTAAAAGTCCCATTAAGATGGTGACAGCTGCGAGCTGTTGATCACTTTGAGGCAAGTTAGTTATTTTAAAGGTATCCCACCATGTAAGCCAGAGTATTTGAAGTACATAAGTCTCATTTAGCTGTAACCAGAAAGTTATGCTGGAACATGCAGAAATGAGTAAGTCCTGGTCCTTATGTCAAACTTATCATTGGGGATGGAAAATGTGAGGGGGAGGGTGAAGCATTTTAAGTCTGTAGGCAAAGCTGTAGAATAATCAGATTTATATACTTGAACCTGCCATTGTACATACAAATGCCAGATTAGCTTCTGTAGCTTGGCCAATTGTCTCGTGATATCAATATTTGACTCCCCACAGTGGCCCATTGTGGCGGATACTGATAGTCCATCTGTTAGTCAATTTCACACAGGTATTGAGGAGGACAGAGTGCCCTTTGTCAAAGATTGCAGCTAAAATTACACTTAAACACCATCAAATCTGCAACAAATGACCATATGTATTTCAACAAAGCTTTTAACCACCAGGCCCTTGTTTTACCATGAGTTGCTTTTAGTCAGAGACTTATTCTCATTCTCCTGCAACATTGTAGTGGGCTCAGCAAAATCCACCCCTGATTTCACACAGATAACAAGCGAATGATGCAAATATAGATGCTGTTTAGCCTTTTCGGGCTATTCTCTACCAGAATCTAGGGGACTAGTAACCTTTCTAGACGTACTGTTAAAGGACATGCCCCAGTCTTTCTTGGTAAAGTCCTTCTGTACAAGCTTGATGGGGTCATTCTGCTTGTACTTAAGATAGGGCAAGCGATCCTAAATGTCGGTCCATCTTAAGTTTCCTTTTACACTAATTTTCTTAGTTAAACTGTGTTGGAAGAGAACACCTCTAAATGACTTAATTTCTCATTGTGTTCCTTAGCAGGCCTGTATCCTCAACATTACATTAAAACCTGCCATTACAGACATGTCTGCAACTATTGCTAATCTGAAGTTCTATATCTGGAATTTAAGCTTCCAAGCAAGTAACTAGGGAAATGTCAAAAGTTGTTCAGAAATTGTGATGAAATTTCAAGTGTGGCTTTTTTGTAGCTACACAATGTCTAATCTACTTTTTAAAGTGCTTTAGGTGGAAAGAAAAGAACTAAGCTTGTTAAATTGGATTTGATAACTTTATTGATCGGCAGCCATTTTTCTAACACTTCAGGAAAAACTCTGAAGTGTGATACTACTCAGAAAAATTATGAATTTGGCATTATGTTCAGTGTTTTTGTGAATTCAGACAAACACCTTGACCCCATTACAACTACCCGTGCAACAAACTACTCTTGCCTTTGAAAGTATGAATTTCTGACTCATACCCTTTCCCGTTTTAAAAAAGAACTTGAAACAATCAGCAAAACCAGTTGAACTTTTTTCTTAAAGTGGCGTAATCTAATACATAAGGATGCTGTCATGGATGCTCTGGAACAGCTTTGAATCAAACCCTGGCAGGGCCCTCTTCTGTATGACAACCCCTCACAGCGCACTTATACTAGGCTAAGCGGCCTTGGCTTCAGTGTCTCCTGGGACCAAACTCTGAGCTGTCAGCATGTTCCATGCCATGAGCTCCCTGCAGTGAGACCACCTGAATAGGACACCTTACACTCCTCCTCCTCCCCGCACAAAGGGGAGTCATGCACTCCCAACTTCCTCAGTCAGCAGTGACTCTCAGCCCGCGTTGTAAAACAAAAGGGTGTATTTTCTGAACACAGTGTAGAAAAATTTGTTGTTAGCACAGAAACCAGAAAATTATAGCTAAGTCTATCTTGGTCAGACCCAGAGCCCTGGTTCTCTGCCAGAGAGTCCCAAAACTGGAGAGAGCTGCCTGCTTCCGGCAATCCACCGTATAACATACCCACTTGCTCCTCCCCTGTCCTTTTGTTGTCTTTCTCTAGCAAAGCAGGTCACCTGGCCTCCACCTCAACTTCTTATTTGCCAACTTGTTGCAGCTGGCTGGCTTCTTGCATAGGGTGGGCCCCCTGGTCATCAGTTGCTAAGTCAGAGGTGGGCAAACTATGGCCCAGGGGCCACATCTGGCCCTCCAGACATTTTAATCCATCCCTCAAGCTCCCGTTGGGAAGTGGGGTCTGAGGCTTGCCCCGCTCTGGTGCTCCAGCTGGGGAGCGGGATTGGGCTCTTGCCCCACTCCACACAGCTCCTGGAAGCAGCGGCATGTCCCCCCTCCACTTCCTATGTGTAGGGGCAGCCAGGGGGCTCCGCATGCTGCCCCCACCCCAAGCTCTGTCCCTGTACCTCCCATTGGCTGGGAACCACAGCCAATGGGAGCTGCGGAGGCGTGCCTGCAGACAGGGCAGCAGGCAGATCCGCCTGGCTGCGCCGCCGCATAGGAGCCAGAGGCAGGATATGCTGCTGTTTCTGGAAGCTGCTTGAGGTAAGCACTGCCCAGAGTTTGACCTCCCCGGCCCCTTTCCATGCCCCAGCCCTGATCCCCCTCCTGGCCTCCAAACCCCTTGGTCCCTGCCCAGAGCAATCCCAGCCGCACTGGAGAGCCAGCACCCCCAGCCGGAGCCCTCCCGCACCCCAACCCCCAATTTTGTGAGCGTTCATGGCCCGCCATACAATTTCCATACCCAGATGTGACCCTCAGGCCAAAAACTTTGCCACCCAGTGCTAAGTTATGAAGTGTCCAGCCACTGTCTGGACCCAGGCAGCCAGGTGACATTCACACTTGGTCATCTGAGTCTCTACAAATATTAAACCATCTTTCCATCTACCTAGGTAAACATGCAGCACTCAGTACTCATGCAAAAATATGAAAATTCCCACTTAGTCACAGATGCGCACTCAATTGTCTGAACTTAAATGCTAGTGGTGGTCAGTTATTCAGCATCAGTTTCGAAATATGATCAAGATTCAAGTTTTCACTTGTTCTATGTATAGTATTCTTCATTATATGTGTAAATGTGGATACCAAGAACATAAAATGGATGCAATTGCATTCTTGTCCCCTTTGGGGAAAAAAGCTGAAGAATGTTCAGAGGAATAGCTATGAATGTCAACTTTCCTTTATAATACTCCATACTGGTTCTTGTTTTTGAGTGGTCTTTTGTTAGGTAAGAAACTTATGTCCATTTAATTGGTAATACCTGGAACTTTACACCATTATACTTGCCTTTCTAGTCGGCGAGGCTCTGGCCTGGGCAAAAGAGGAGCAGCTGAAGCTCGCCGACAGGAAAAAATGGCTGATCCTGATAACAACCAGGATGGAGTTAATTCTTCAGCTGCCCGTACAGATGAGGCTCCACAAGGAGCAGCAGGTAAGAAGAAACACAAACTTTACGACACATGTTGTCTGGTGCTCTGAAAAACATTGATGTAAACCTTAGAGTATCGGGCTTCGTTATTTATTTATTTATTTATTTTCAAATAAATTAGGGGGAAAAGGCATAAATGAATTCTTAATGTCATTTCTTGATGCTGACTGAGCAAGGGATTACTACTCTCTTGAAACTCAAGTGTTTAATTATAGTTGTGTTCAGAGGCCTTTTGCTTATGTGACATAACTTTGAACTCTTCTCCAAACTACTGTACTAGTAATGTTACTGTTCGTTATCCACCATATAGAAACAAACATAAGTTTAGTGTGCTAGTTGACAAGCTGCTATCAGAATCTGTATGTAACCAGTCAATACTACGTAAGTCTGTCCTTTTTATAGTAAAGATCTTTTAGTTGTGATACTCAGTTGTGAAAGCATTTTTGTACTTTTTGATATTACCCTACATATTCTAGCTTTACAATGCTTGTAGAAAAATGTATTTTTCCTAATAGCCTTGGCTAGTATCTAAATTATTGGCCTTTCTGCACTGATTATGCGGCAGTAGGAAAAACTGTTCATGAAGTTAGTGATATCCTCACACTGAAGAGAACATTATTCCCCAAACAGTCTCTGAAATAATTGCAGAATAACTTACTGTTCCGTATAAGCAATCCAACCCTAATTCAGCACATCAGTTTATTTCAATTCTCCAATTATGTTGGCTTTTAGAAAAAAAGCTTTAAAATGTTCAGGCTTGAAAATAAGGCATTGATTTGCTTCAGTGCAGTGTAACAAGTTGGGAATTCAGTTTAAGTAATCCAGACTTTATCCAAAGTTATGCATGTATATCTGAAAGTTAAAATACCTGTTTCAGAAGTACAATTAAGTTTTCTGTGCAAGTTATGATGGAGAAACCCTAGAACTTGTATAGGTGTTGTCACCATTAATTTTTTGTAGAATATCGCTTAAATGAATCAAAGTTAAATACATAGTATCTTAGAAGCCTAGTCCAATTGCTTCTGAAGTCAGTAGGGGTTTAGTTTTAGTTATTGATTTAAATAGAAGCATTTTGAAATAAATCTCAGGTCAGTGTTACTCTAAAATATTTTCTTTCTTTAGCATCTAGTTCTGTTGCGGGGGCTGTAGGCATGACAACTTCTGGAGAAAGTGAGTCAGATGATTCTGAGATGGGAAGACTACAAGGTAAAAAGCTTTTACTAGGCTAATATGGTGGGTTGATACTGTATATACACCTCTACCCCGATATAACGCGACCCGATATAACACAAATTCGGATATAACACGGTAAAGCAGTGCTCCGGGGGGGGTGGGGCTGTGCACTCCAGCGGATCAAAGCAAGTTTGATATAACACAGTTTCACCTATAACACAGTAAGATTTTTTTTTTTTGGCTCCCGAGGACCTGGGGGTAGAGGTGTATGTACATGGTGTTATAAAAACATTATTCTGATAGTTTTCTCTCTGCTGATACCCATTCAAAAAACCTACTAACTATTTCATCTCCTCCCCTTCCCCTCCTGCTGGTGACCATGCTGCTTTGCCTACTGTAATTACTCATAATGTAGTGGGAAAAATTGTGTTACAGTAGACACTCAAGAATTTGGCAGTACTAGAGCAGGCTGAACTTTGAGTGTCTTAACTCATGTAGTACTACATGAGTTCTTTTTGCACTGGTTACTGATTTCCCAACCCAATAAACATACTCCACTTGTCTAAACACTTTTTCGATGAAACAGAACACTTAATATGGAATACAGTTCATAAGCTTGTTTATTGCTCAAATCTGAAAAGATGCCAATAATAGCTTTAGTTTATAAAACACAAGTACAAGTTTAGTTAGGCCCACCGCTCTTTCTTGTATCTGCTCTTAGATAATGATGGTGTTATTTGCTTCTTCAACACCCACCTGTATTCCCAGGTTTTGACCAAATAAAATCCAGTTGAGCTAAAAATTATGCTTGCTTGATGCATGGGCTGCACAGAAATGCATGTCCTTTCAGAAACTGACAACTTGGGCAAAATTCTGCATTTAACTTGCCTGTCTTCTGTAAACACTTCAACAATCTTCTACTACTTTGGTGCAAGGAATTGTGGTGATCGTTTCCTCTGTAAAAATAGATTTGGGGCAAAAATCTGGTTCTTTTATTCTTAAATGCTGGAAGAGCGGGGGAAAAGAGCAATGGTTTGCTTGCTAACAGTTCGTGCAGCGTTAGGCAAATTGAGTCAAATAATATTGATTGTTAATCGCTAACCACCCATTTGTAGCATTGATCAGCAATGTTCAGATTTGCTGCAGTGAAAATGAGAAGCACCCCCACACACACACATTTGAAGTCAACTCTCCAGACAAGAAAAACAGGATGACTTAATATAAAATTGTTAACAGATGTTCTGCCGCTTCCAGAAGTTTTTAGACTCTAGCAAGCCAGCTCCCCTAACAGTTCACAACTCCATTTGCCATGCTTTTCTCTCCAGTCAATATCATCTATTCTACTTCTCCTGTACAGCTGTACAACTCTCTTGTTCTGCCCAATTTGCCATTCCATTTTAGTTTGTCTGAATGAAAACTATTGTAAAAAACAGTTAGAGCCTACTATTTCTAGTATCAAAAAAATATAAATGTTTATGTTCATGTAAATACTTCAGAGAAACTGACACTCCAAAATTCCTCCTGGCTCTATAAAAAAACAAAACAAAAAGACTGTCTTTTCACAGCCTTGATTCACATTTGACTTAAAGCCACACTTGAGTAAAGGGTAACCTTTGGAGGACAAGGAGTTCACTTGCCTTTATTGGTGTTAAGAGAAATCCATGTAGTGTCATCTTCTCTTTTTCTGTATTAAATCTTCAAAACTCTGTAACTTTATAAGTTCATGAGACTTAGTTACATGGAAACTTTTTATGAAAATATCCTGTGTTTGCTTTTAGCTCTGTTAGAGGCGAGGGGTCTTCCTCCTCACCTATTTGGCCCTCTTGGTCCTCGGATGTCACAGCTTTTCCACAGGACAATTGGAAGTGGAGCTAGTAAGTAAACTATATCTTTTCTGACTTAATTCTGTCAGCAGCTTACAGACTGGTTAAACTTGGCTACTAGTAAATCTAATGTTGTCTATGTAAGGATTTAAATACAACTAATTTTTACGATTAAATCTAGTGGATAGTGTAAGGAACTCCAGCACACTAAAACTTAAGTTTCTTCCCTCCCTTCCTCCATAGTTGTGGAACATTGGCTACAAGCATTTAACTTTTTTTTTCTTCTTTTTAAGAAGTGAAGTTTGGCTTAACTTCCTTTTTTTAAAAGTACCATCTTGTTTTTCAGGATTTAGTTTGGTTTATATATACTTCTTTAACAAGAAGAAACTATTAATTGAATTGAAACAAGGATTATTTTTATTTTTATGATTTTTTGAAAAGCCATACTCAAGACTAGGCTTTGAAAACTGTTTTGATCATGGCATCCCTAATGCACAATGGTCAGATGGGCTTGAAATCATTTTAGAGGGATAATTGTTTGTTTGAGCACCTCTTTGAAACACAGGTCAGTGCTGTCAGCAGGGACTACTAAGGACCAAATCCTACCCTCTTCTTACCTCCTCTTCAGCATACCTACAATGCAGCAGGCTGGGATGCTTACCTAGCAGTCAAAAGAACTAGGAGGAGGCCCAGTTACCAGGCCTGCCAGCACATCACACCAACAAGGGGATGTCGTCTGCCATCTAGTTCTTATGCTGTAGTGTAATGTTCGCTATCACAGTAGTTGTGCTGCTTACTTCCTAAAGAAGAAGTGATATTTACCACCCACCACCGTAGCCATCCTGTCTTATGCTAGGTAGATTGTTTTGGTAATTTTAGCACAGTTGCTCCCATATGCTCACTTCAGCTGCATGGCAAGGGAAGCTAAGAGCAGAATTTGACTCTTAAAAAAATAAAAATAATAATAATAAAAATAATAATAATAATAATAATAAATCTGTGAAATCACAGAACACCCAGAAAGCAAACTTTCTGTTTGGTAAGATAAGTGATCAGAGCTTTTAATTACCCTAAATATTTACAAGTTATAACAGGTAACTGTTTTCCTAGGTTCTAAAGCCCAACAGCTTCTTCAGGGGCTCCAAGCCACTGATGAAAGTCAGCAGCTACAGGCGGTAATTGAGATGTGTCAGTTGTTGGTCATGGGGAATGAAGAAACATTAGGTGGATTTCCAGTCAAGAGTGTTGTACCAGCTTTGGTAAGGATCACATTTGTTTATATATTTCTATGTGAAACATAGTATTTAAATAATACAGCAAAAGGATTCAACAGTAAAGTAGAAGTACTCTTGAAACTTCTAAATTTAAGAGGTATTTGGTAGCCTCTGGCTCATGATATCAACAAAATATTTTCACTTTCAACAACTTCCTCTAATCAGACGGTAGTTTAGTTAACAAACTATTAAACCCCTCTCTTCAATTTTAGGTCCCATGGCTTCCACACTTCAATGCTAAATAATAAAAGGAAAAAAATCGTATAGGTTAATCCTGTACTCCTACAGATTTCTTTTGTAGCTGTGAGGCTCCTAATTGGAGTGTGAGCTGGCTGGAGAGAGAGAGGGCATTGTGCCCTTAAAGCAGGGTTGGATGAGGGGCAATGACTTTATGTAGCCAGTGTGGTGAGTACCCTTTCTAGACTGGCTCATGGGAGTATTTGATACATAGACACTTCGTAAAATTCCATGTCTGGGTTGCACTGCAGAGGACTAGGAAGATACCTTGAATATAGAGGGGAAGTACACCCCACCCCCAATACCCAGTCATAAATGCATACACTTTGACAGGCCACTACAGCAGTCTTCCTGGGTTCTAACATGTAGCCAGGTACACACAGACATGTCTGTGTAAATGGATAGCTTTCCATCTACATATTAGTACCTAGGAAGACTGCTGTGGTGTTCTATCAAGGTATGTGTATGTATATGGGGTTTGCTTACCCTTTTTCATCTGGGTTGTGGCTGTGCCTCCCTCCCCACACAACATGTGACTCAAAAGCAAAATATCTCCTTTTGTGGTTTACTATTCTAATGCTTGTCGTACACACTTTGACTTCCATAGATTCCTCACTCGTCTGCTAATACATCTTCCTACCATGTATGAATGGTAACAGTCCTTCCATCCCTCAGTTGCAGGGGTTCTCTACAGCCCTTTGACTAGGATCTGTGAACAGTCCTTCCAGAAGTCCTTGATAGTTTCTTGCAATCTTGGACCTTCTTACATAGGCCCACTCAAGTCTCTCTTGCTCTCCTGGAAGAAGCCTAGTGGCCACAACTGTTCTCCTTTAGGGCTCCCAGTAGAACACTCCATGCTGTCTTCCAAATCTACAGTAGCCATGCCTATAAGCTATAAAATCCAAGCACTCAGTGTATCAGCAGGTGATCCTTGTGGACTTCAAGTCCTATATTCCCTGGCATTAAATGGACTGTGGACCCATAACAGGTGTTAAGCTGCACCATGCTCTGTTATAGCATGACTGCCATCTGTTATGATAGCATGTGGGAATTCCAGTAAAACTGAGTCTTATTGCACTAGGCATTGTATAGACAAGTAACAAAGGCTATCCTTGCCCTAGAGAACTTTACAGTCTGGGTATCAAGACAGGCTGCAACAAGTGGACACATGAGTGGAAGTTGGATTGAGATGGATACGGTACCAATAAAATTACTTTAGAATGAAAGTAGAAGTCTCAGCTGCCTGTTCTCGTAACCAAAGCAAGAGAGGAGTGACTTGTGAGCAGTATGAGAAGAGGCAGAGTTCACAGAACTTTAAAAGTGGATAAGTTGGTAGCTTTATGAATTTTGATGGCATCTTTCCTGTGCATGTGGGTGACATGGGAGAAAACAGAAGTGCTTGAGGAAGAACTTTCTGTTGTAAACTTCTATTTCAGGTGTTTATCAGACTTAGTCACTCCCGAAATCATCTATTTTTTTAAAGACACAGTCCAGAAGCAATGTGTGTACAGAAACCTTAATCATGAAGATAAAAGGGCTGTGCATGCGTGTGTGTGCACGCACAGAACAAAAATTGGTATTTTTAAAAACTATGAACATTCTTTATATTGACTACATTGCATGGTCAGTGAGCTTTGTACATTTGCGTGAGTGGGGGGACAAGGACAGGACATCTAGAGCCAATAACCTGTAATGTGTAATAGCAATTAATAACAGCTTCATCCATATGAGCAGAAATATCTTTACTGTGTATTTTAAAGTTCTTTAGCATTCTCTGCTGTAGAAAGTGTATTTCTCCATTTAAATTGGGTTTTGGACTCCTGTAACAATTTTCATTAAACGCTATAGTAGCTGTTGTGACAGCTTCAAAAAGATCCAGTGTGTCTAGTCAAACTAAACTGAAATGATAACAGGTTTTCAAATACTTGTAGAATGTAAGAAACAATATCCTTTTGGTAACTTGTACCAAATTAGTAAATGAGTAATCAGTTCTGATTTTTTTTCTTTATAGATAACATTGCTGCAGATGGAGCACAACTTTGATATTGTGAGTGACATGAGATATGAGCTATTTTTTTTTCTTGAAAACTTAAGTTTTTTCCGTCATCTAATATTTTTTTCTTTTTTTAATAGATGAACCATGCTTGTCGAGCCTTAACCTACATGATGGAAGCACTTCCCAGATCATCTGCTGTAGTGGTAGATGCAATTCCTGTCTTTTTGGAAAAGGTAGCAATAGTCATGTCCCTAAATAATTGAAATTAATACACAAAACTTAAGGACAAGTGCTTACCTCTGAGTAATCCCCATAACTCTCCACCCCAAAAAGTGCATTCTTCTTCTTCTAACACCATAATTAATCTAAAATGCATCAGAAGAAAGAAACTAGCCTTAAATGTTGTAAATCAGTACCTGGTTTAGGGGAAACTCAAATTATATTTCCAACTGACACTGCAAGGAAATCTCAATATATTCTTTTGAATTCTGATTAACTCAGTTCACCATCACCTCCTTTTATGCTTGGACATGAGCAAGCAGGTGTACAGTAAGATATCTTCTAGAGAGCTCCTTGATTTACAGGTCTGTCTTGTAGGTTTGCTGACTAATGGAAAAGGGTGGTGGCTCAGTCTTGGTTTTGGGGATTCAGAAAGACTTAGTTTTTTGGGCTACATTCCAGACTGCTGGTGGCTTTTGTTTTTTGGGTGTGGCTAGAAGTTTGGATGGCTTCATTTCAAACACATGCAAGCAACTTAAGAACATAAGAAAGGCCGTACCGGGTCAGACCAAAGGTCCATCTAGCCCAGTATCCTGTCTACTGACAGTGGCCAATGCCAGGTGCCCCAGAGGGAGTGAACCTAACAGGCAATGATCAAGTGATCTCTCTCCTGCCATCCATCTCCACCTTCTGACAGAGGCTAGGGACACCATTCCTTACCCGTCCTGGCTAATAGCCATTAATGGACTTAACCACCATGAATTTATCCAGTTCTCTTTTAAACTCTGTTATAGTCCTAGCCTTCACAACCTCCTCAGGTAAGGAGTTCCACAAGTTGACTGTGCGCTGCGTGAAGAAGAGCTTCCTTTTATTTGTTTTAAACCTGCTGCCTATTAATTTCGTTTGACCCCTAGTTCTTGTATTATGGGAGTAAGTAAATAACTTTTCCTTATCCACTTTCTCCACATCACTCAACTTGCTGGTAATTGGTCACCTGCTGTGCTCCTAGCAAAAGGCATGCAGAGAGGGAAGTTAAGTTGTACTTGAGAAGCCTACAGTAAATTACTCCTGGGGAAATTCTGCAGGACTGCTTGCCCACAGAACGAACCTCCCCCCCCTTCCCCTCCTGCAGAATGCCTGTGCTTCCCTGCAAAGGGAAGCTGGGGGGGGAGGGGAGTGGGGAGAGGGAGAATGGGACTATGGGTGCAATTTTGGGGGGGATATCTCCCCAAACAGAGGCAAGGCATGGAGGGCACATGGGGTTACTTGCCACTGCCCCCCTCTCATTTCTGCAAGCGCAGAACTGCCCAGCTGAAGGAGGCTGCATCTCAGCTCCACTGACTGCAGCTGCCTCCTGGATCCTAGTGCCAGTTGTGCTCCCCTTACTTTTCTCTGTGCAACAGTGAGTGCCCGTGGTGGGGCTGGATAAGAGGGGGAGGAGGCAGTGGAATGTGGGAGTGAGGGGAGGGGGATAGGGGATGAGGTGGGGAAGAAAAGGGGGATAGGGTAATTGGGGGGAGGGGGGACATGTGGCATCCCCTCAGCTGCAGCTGGGGCTTCCCTGTTAAGCAGGCCTGACAAGCCCGACTCCTGCCCCACTGAGCTCCAACCAGTGGCACCTGGACACCCCCTCCCTCCCACCAGGCTCCCATCTCCCCAGCACCCAGAACCCCCCTCCCGCTGAGCCCTGCGCATCCGGACACCCCCACCCCACCGAGCCCCGGCCCCCCTGCCCATGAGCCCCAACCAACTTCACCTGGATCCCCTGTAGAGTCCAATTGCCCCTGCATCTGGAATCCCACAATGAGCCCTTGTGCATCCAGATCTCCCACTGAGCCACCCGCACCCAGATTGCCCCACACAGAAACTTCTCACGCCACACTTGGATACCCCCCACACTAAACCGCTCCACACTTGGATCCTGCTGGGCTGAGCCTACCCACCCCCACCTGGTGTGCCTGGCCAGGGGTGCTGGAACAATTTTTATAGTAGGGGTGCTGAGAGCCATCAAAACAAATTGTAAACCCTGTATATAATGGAAACACTATAATGTATAATGCAGCACCCCCTGCACCTATGCGCCTGGGGCAGAGGGACAGGACCCCAGTGTGTTTCGGGGCAGGCCCAGCCCTTGACCTGTGTCAGGGTTGGGTGCAGCCTCACTGGCGAGTCCCTGTACTGGGGGATGTGGGGGCTTTGGCGTGATCTCCTACCTCAGTGAAACCAGTGCCCTGTGCTCCCCACTGCCATGCTGGCGCCACGTTTATTTATTGATGAATAAATTTTGCAGAATTTTAAAAATATTTTGGCCCCTCCCCCCCCCTTTTTTTCTCTCAGGAGTAGTAAATATTTGCTAAAGTGGATTTTGGGTTGCAGCTTGTTTGTGTCATGATGACTTTGCACACTTGTGATTCTGTAGCATGCAAATTTTAGGTGAAACAATACCCTTTGTTTGTTATAATTAATGACCATGATTGCTCAATCTATCAGTCCTCATATAGATTGTGCCAATCACAATATGTCTTCCATTCTTCTCTTATCCTGGCCTTCCTTCTCCATGTGCGGCCATACCTTTTTTCACAATAAACTTTTCCCATGATAAACTTTTGGAGGTCGGCTGAGTGGTTATTTCAGTTTCCGTAGATACCACTCGGCAATTGCTGCAGTCCATCAATTGTCAGTGAGCCTAGCTATATCCCCGGTCCATCGCATTTTACTGTACCTGCTTTCAACAACAATGTCCTGCACTCCAATCTGCTGTCTGATCACTTCATTGGGTACTCAGTCGCGGATTGAAATTTCCAGAATTCTTCTTTCCATCGTCCTCTCCATGACAGACAGTTGTTGCTCCTCTGTCTTTGTCTGCACCCATGTTTCGTTCTCATACAACATTGCTGGCAGTACTGTTGAGTTGAAGAGGTTGGCGTGTGTTGCCTTGTTGGTTTTTCCGTGGAGGATATCCTTGATAGAATTGAATGCGTGCGCCAACCAGCTTTCTTTGTTCACGAGAGTTCACCTCCCTGATTGTGACACATGTTAATTTCTTGGCTCAACTAAGCATATACACCTCTAGCCCGATATAACGCAACCCGATATAACGCGAATTCGCATATAACGCGGTAAAGCAGCGCTCCGGAGGGGGCAGGGCTTCACACTCTGGCGGATCAAAGCAAGTTTGATATAACGTGGTTTCACCTATAATGCAGTAAGATTTTGGCTCCTGAGGACAGTGTTATATCTGGGTAGAGGTGTAGTTAAAATTCTTCTATTTATTCCCCTTGACTATTATTTGGCCTTTTGGCAAGGCATAAGACTGCATAAATTTCGTTTGAGTGGTTCACTTTCAGTCCAAATTGGCTGCATTTTGTGTTGAGTTCTCGCAGCATTTTCTGTAGTTGGATAGTGTTTTCGGCAATCAACATGAGATCATCTGTAGCGCAGTCAGTTTTCTTCTTTTAGTAGTTTGATGTAGTTGTGTCAATGCCTTGCTCTGCAAGAGCTTTCAGCATGGCACTGATCTCTAGGCTATCAAACGCTTTTTCTTAGTCGATGAGGGCAATGCATAAAGGGAACTTGTATTCTCTTGAGCGCTCCAATTGCTGGTTTATAGTGAAGATATGGTCTGTTCTGCTGAAATTCCTCCGAAAACCTGCCTGCTCTTTTAGCTGCTGTCTGTCCAGACTCTGTGAGAGTCACTTTTTGTTGTTGTTTTGGTGAACAGTTTGTAGACATGAGAGCAGGCATATTGGACAATAGTTCTTTAGATCTTCACGATTGCCCTTCTTGTACAGCAAAATGTGTTGGACTCCTTCCAACCAGATGGTATCTTCTGTATTTCCAAGTAATGGCTAAACCTCTGAGCAAGGGTTTCCTGGAGGTCTTGGCCTCCAGCTCTGATCATTTCGGTTGTCAGTCAGTTTTTTCTGGAGCTTTTCCTTCCTTCATTTGGTAAACTGCATGTCAAACTTTGCTGACTAGGACCCAGTGTGTTCCAAGACCAACACTTCAACAGACTAACGAGCGTGTACTCCTGGTTAAAATTAATACCTAGAGGAAATCCGGTTGCAAGGCAGATGTGTGAGGGTATGCATTTAAGTGTTAGGTTGTTGTTTGTGGATTCCTTAACAACAGTTGTTGTTTCATTACAACATCCAACATTTTCTCCAGTTCCCAAAAGCTTTTAAAGCAGGTTTGCCATAGCACAGGTTTTAGAGCCCATTTGCTTTAGGAAAGCCCCTAAAATCAAACCCGAGTTTCTGAAGTCTATTTGGGGGAATAAAGTATTATGAAGCTAGTTGTGATTTGAGTTTTGTTTCTCTAATTCAATGCGGAAATGTAAATATATCTTCAAACGCTAAATATGTACTGTATTACCTACAATTTGTACTACAAAGAAACACTTCAGTTACATTAGAAGTACTTTTTTATTTTATTTATTTTGGTTAAGATAATGAAATTTCTGAAAGAATCCAATGTGTAAGGTAGTGTTAACTCAAACTCAGCTTTTATCTTACTTTGCAGTAGAAAGTCATTAAACCTACTACTTTCATAAAATAGAAAATTTAACTTAATAGGGTGGGAAATATTAATAATGTAGATTGGAATTTTTATTCTTGTCAAGTCAGTTTCTAGAGGCTGATATTCGTAACTGATAACTCATTTAATTACTTTCTTTTGTTCTAGCTGCAAGTTATTCAGTGTATTGATGTGGCAGAGCAGGCACTGACTGCCCTGGAGATGTTATCACGCAGACATAGTAAAGCTATTCTGCAGGCAGTAAGTATTTTTCCCTAATAGAAAGAAAAAGGATACTTGCTTGAAGTTTGTTTCCTCTTTTGATGGCTCCTAGACCACAAACTGAGTGGTGCACAAGTTCTTCCCAAAGAGTAATTTAAAGCCCAGAAATTTCTGTCACTGTATTGCCACTGACAGAGAATACTTCTCTTTAA
Organism: Chrysemys picta bellii; assembly: GCF_011386835.1. Lineage (NCBI taxonomy): Eukaryota > Metazoa > Chordata > Testudines > Emydidae > Chrysemys > Chrysemys picta. The sequence goes on from NC_088799.1 coordinate 33,548,265, forward strand.
CAGCTTTCTGTATTATAGGGTGGGTTGGCAGACTGTCTGCTGTATCTGGAGTTCTTCAGCATAAATGCCCAGAGGAATGCACTAGCTATTGCTGCCAACTGCTGCCAGAGCATCACACCTGATGAGTTTCACTTTGTTGCAGATTCTCTGCCACTGCTTACACAAAGGCTAACCCATCAGGTAAGAAGACATTATAAAACATTGACTAGTCATTTTGACATGCTATGGAGGCATGAAGCTGCCTGTAGCTCTCTTAGTCTAAATTTTATACTTGTAATGTTTTGGGGCTCTTTCATCATGTTGGCAAAGAACAAGAAGGAACTGACAAAATGCTACTTAAAATGACAAGAAGGGTGGAAGCAGGAAAACAAAACAAAACCCTAGAAGATTTTTAGACCGATATATTGCAAACTCTTATGGCTAGGCAGTTATGTAAACTGCCAGCAGAATCAATACAATATTAGTATTTAAATATGACCTATTGTCTCAAATCAGGCTTAATATATCCTGTCAATGGAGATGAGGAAAACTTGTTTAGGCAGTCATCCATTGCAGACAGGCACTTTCAGACAACAACATTTCTGAAGTTGCTACTTGATACTTTTTCCAATCACATAGGAAGTAGGATCCTTAAAGGAAATATGAAGCTGCACAATGGATAATTTGTTTTGTGAGCAGTGGACTTAATTTTAAAAGTTAGTTTCCTCAGAATTTCTGCGATCCAGGGTAAAAATTGGTGAATAGCTTTTACAAAGCTACATATTCAGATTAATACATACCTTATCCAGCTATAAATATGGTTTTCAGAAGCTTTTGTTTTTGAATGATTGCCCAATCAAATTTCATTTTTGATGTGCATGCCCATAAAATCAGATTCTTTTGAACAGCAGTGTCTCTTGGCCTGCCCCCTGAGTGCCCTATCTCTTCCCCCCCCTCCCCCCCACACACACACTTTTAGGACATTTTAATTAAGATTTTCTTTGCCAGATAGTTTTAGAAGTTTCAGGAGAGAGTAGTGATGTTTCTCCTCTACAAGGATCTCTCCCTTGTCTTAGTTTATTCTCCCTTGTTTCAGGTATTTTTGATGGTGGTAAATGTATCAAGCGCTGACTTCCAAGTGGGACTTCCTGTTAAATTTTGGCCAAGAAAAGTCCACCTTGACAGGTTGTAGCTCATTCCACTAGGGTTCAGGCAGCCTCTGTGGTCTGCTTGGGTAACCTCCCCATATCAGAACACCAGTGTGGCGCTTGAGCCACTGATTGACAGGTGTAAGCTTCTGGGTTGCATCTTAGTTTTGGTAGGCTTCGGCTTATCCATGTTCTAGCTCCAGGGCAACTGCTTGTTAATCACCAAGTGTATAATCTGTGTTGATAATCACCTGAAGAGAGAACAGTCTACAGTTGACAGAAACTAAGGTTCTTTCAGATGTTGCATCCACACAGATTCCATGATCCACTGTCCATCCCTGCACATAGGAGTCCTGCTTCAATGGGATTTTTATAATCTAAGGAACTTGGTGTAGGTTGTGGCCACTCTGCCCTTTAAGCCCTCTTGCTACAGGGAGCAAGAGGCTGCTCAGGGCACAGGCATGGCCCCAGCAGATAGTGCTGTTCAAAAGAATCTGATCTTGTGCTCACGGGGCACACATGCCCCATAAGTGGAATCTGTGTATAAAAACATCTTGAACCAGAGTTTTGCTGTAAGTTAAGTAACATTCTTTTCAGTTGCTCTGACCATGATCTCTCTAGGTTTGGCAGCATGTTACTTCTACTGATTACTTTCTTAATGAGGCGGATCAGTGTGAGTTAAGACTTTTTTTTTTTTAAGGTGACACTAAGTTTTATAGCGTTGAGGGTTATAAGTGTGTATGATGTGTGAATATACTCAGTACTAAAACTTTATTGGGGTAATGGAATAATGTATGTATTGGCAAGAGGCATCTATAATTGGCAAAACCAATAACTTATATCGTAATGTGCATACTAATGTTAAATTAAAATTACTAATTTTGTATAAGCTGTAAGTATACACCAGGTTATTTTTTAAGGTAGAAAAACTGGGGATGAGTTGCATGTAGGTGAGTGAGCAAACATGACTACTCACACAAAAAACAGAAGTTTGATTTGGCATAATTTCAGCAATTTGGCAGAAGGCGATTGGAGAAGCTATATGTAGGAGCAACTTTGAAGCAAAATTACAGAAAGACTAGGAAACGGTTAAAGATTTTGGGAGAAGTGACTTTTTTTTTTTCTCCTGGGAAGCAGGATTGACCTCACGCTGTGAGACTTCAGTCTTTTGTGGTATCTGTATATCCTTGTTTAAATTTTTTAACTTTAGCATTAAGGCTGTTCTAGGTTGTCCACTTTTGAGAAATTGTGTGAATATATTAAACTCGTATTTTGCAATCTAAAATGGAGTAACATTCTTGGGTTCAATTAATAGACTTACAGGGTGAGCCATACCAAGAAATCTGTTCGGGGAAGGTGTTCTTGGCATAAAGAATTTGAGGGTTAGTTTATCACTTCTAGATTGGAAGCTACTACAAGTAGGGTTTCAGTGATGGGTTTTCCTGGAGGAAGGGGACTTCGTGCAGAATTGTATCTAATACAGGCTCTAGAATATCTTTCAATATGTTTTTTGTGTGGTTTTTGTTTGTTGTTTTTAATAGGACAAAAAGTCAGTAGAAAGCACTTGTCTCTGTTTTGCACGGCTAGTGGACAACTTCCAACATGAGGAGGTAAGTAGTTTCTCTTTTGTGCTTTTTTAAAAAATGTTTTTAATCAGAATAGAATTTTCTAAATTCTCTGCTTTTCCTTTTTTTTTTATTTTTTCCTTTAAGAATTTGCTTCAGCAGGTTGCCTCTAAGGATTTGCTCACAAATATTCAGCAACTCTTGGTAGTGACTCCTCCCATCCTGAGCTCAGGAATGTTCATCATGGTGGTGCGCATGTTTTCCTTAATGTGCTCCAATTGTCCTACGCTAGCAGTTCAACTTATGAAGCAAAGTAAGTGCATGTGTTCTTCCTGTACTTCCACTTTATTTTATTTTATTTTATTTATTTATTTATTTATTTATTTTGGCATGGTACTTTTATTAGAATGGGAAGCATAATGTCCATAAATGTTACTGACTTTATTAAACACTCCATAATCTATAATATACCACACTTGCTTATAGAAATATGTGGAATAAGGAAAAAGCAATAGTGACACAATATTTTGACTGGGATACAAAGTTTGGTTCACAGTTTAATTAAATAAAATAATTTAATTATTTTTATCTTCAACTTTCAACTGTCACTGGAGGTTTAAACTAGTTTTGAGTCAATACTAGTTACTTAAACTAATTCCATCACAACGTTACTACAAATAATTGTTCCAACTACGTTTATTGGGTGGGAAAGTTTGCATTAAATAAGCACTGTTCTTAAGAAATACTGTGAAAGAACATCAGTGTCATTGTGCTGTTGTCTGCAGTTCTGGCTTAGAACATTCTTTCCCCCTGTGCTGATTGGCTTTTATTCCAACTTCCCCCTCCCCTTTCTAACCTCAGCCTCAGTACTCTGCATGCTCCCCTCCTTCCTTCTCTATCCCTATCCTCATCTCCTCCTTATCAGTCTTCCCTCTCTTACATTCTTTCTGTTTAACTAAACCCCCTGTAAAAAAAAAAATTCTTTTTAAAGGCACTTGCGAACCATCACTGTATGTTCTATCCCTTTCCCTACCCTTTGTCTTCTATTTGGACTGTAAACTCTTTAGGGCGGGGACTGTCTATTCTGTACAGTGTCTGTCACATCAGGGCACTATCCTCTGACCCCGGGACAATACTGTACTATAAAACAATTGTTTTAAAGATATTGCAGAAACACTTCACTTCCTTCTTTGTGGAGCTTCAAATGGGAGTTGTCAAGAACAAATTGATCTTGTTCCACGAAGCCCTCAAGAACTTTATGAGCTTACTTCTCTTATATGGTAAGTCTTCTACACAATCTTATGTTTTAAGTTTGGTTGACATACTAATTTCATGATTACTGAAATGAATGCTAATAGTTTTCAAACTACTAATGCTGGTACATAAAAGAATTAGTGTTACCAAAAGTTGATCTGATGTTCTTTTCAGTGAACTGATGCCTTGCCTGCCTAAAGAAGGAATCTTTGCTGTTGATACTATGCTAAAGAAAGGAAATGCACAAAACACAGATGGGGCAATTTGGCAGTGGCGAGATGACCGGGGTCTCTGGCATCCCTACAACAGGATTGATAGCCGGATAATTGAGGTAGTATTTCAAGCATACGTTTTAAGTATAGCCGTTGGTGTACGGGTTTGAATGCTGCTTCGCTTCTCCGTCGTTGTAAAACTGTACACTGGCTAATATAAGTGCTAACCTTATCACAGTTTCATACTTGAAATGTGAAACTATGCTTGATTATGCAGTATTTCTGTATTCCTTCAAAACTGGGTGAATTATTAAACATCTAGTCAGCTACTTGTATAATGCGTTTATCAGAACCTTGCACTTTTGCACCTCTGATTTTAAGAGCTCTCACTCTGGGAATATCTCTTAATTTTGCTGTTCACAGAACAGTCGGAGTACTCTGAATTTTCACTTCAGCAGGACCTAAAGGCCTCAACTGAGACCCTTATTTTGTACTGAGAGCTATTTAGTAACCAAGGGTGGTGCAGACAGTGCCTTTTAGGATTTTGAGGTGAGGCATCCAAGCTCTTAACTTTCATTTGCCTTGGGATATGAATCCTGAGGTTGGATACAAATTTTATCCAGAATGCACAAGGACATGATCAAATCATTGGAGAGTCTCAAAAGGTATCTCATCCCAACTGCTAACTACTGTTTATAGGAGTCATAGTTCCTTTATGGAGCAAGACCAAGTAGGATGATTAAACTCTCATTTTTAAATGGAAAAGTGCCTTTATGTCAAGGACAGTTTTCTGAAAGTTTTCTAACATGCTAATATATCCGTCAGACAGAATTTCTAAGCAAGCTATCATTCAGCACACTGTAAAATGGGACATAGCATTCTGTTTTGTTTCCCATCCCTTGTGGGACATAAGGTTATTTATAAAATGACCTCTTACCTGTCAGTATTTCAATTTTTAAATTGCTTCATTTTGTGTTTGTTCATTCTCAGGCAGCTCATCAGGTTGGGGAGGATGAGATAAGTCTGTCTACCCTGGGGCGTGTTTATACTATTGACTTCAATTCTATGCAGCAAATCAATGAAGACACTGGAACAGCACGTGCCATTCAGAGGAAACCTAACCCGTTGGCCAATAGTAATACCAGTAAGTACTGCTTTTGAGTGTCTTGCATCTCTGGCTGTCTTATTTATACTATATTGCTCAATGTGCTATCTGTTTCTCAGCTAATCAGAATTGTATGTTTTTGAATTTGGGACTTCAAACTTTATTTTGATTACTTGAGTCAAGGCTACATTTAAGCCAGAGGTGAATTATTGACTAAAATGTCTTAATAAATCACAATATTAATTCCATGAACTAGAGGTAGTTCCAGAAATTTTTATCAGCTGCTGTGTGTAAGTTGGCAAACTTGAGGTTGGAATAGATTATTCTCCCCTGCCGTTTTCTGAAGTGTATATACCATTTTCTTAGTGTGGGTAGTCTTAGATGAGGATAGTAAACTTTCTTTAAACCTCTAAATTCTGAAGACTTGCTTTACGTTACTCCTTTACTTCAAAAACTTATTGTAAGAAATATTGATATAAACTCCCAACTGTATATTTCAAGAGTAGAATACTATGATGGATACCTTCTTATAAATGTGTTAGATCCACCAGAAGTGTCATGTATCTGTTAAAACAACTTTATTCTTTTGTCTTGAATTTAAATAGAGATTAAACTTGCCACTTCAGTTTTAAAAAGAAGAGGCAAATGCCAGAGTGAAAGTGAAGTGAACTGCACAGTGACTCAGGTGTCCTCTCTGTGTTCTTTTCTAGGTGGACATTCAGAATTAAAGAAGGATGATGCTCGAGCACAGCTAATGAAAGAGGACCCAGAATTGGCTAAATCCTTTATTAAAACATTGTTTGGTGTTCTTTATGAAGTGTACAGCTCTTCCGCTGGACCTGCTGTTAGACACAAGTGCCTTAGAGCAATTCTTAGGATAATTTATTTTGCTGATGCTGAACTTCTGAAGGATGTACTGAAAAATCATGCCGTTTCGAGGTGGGTTTCTTTGTGCTTGTGAACGAACCTTTTTAAAAAAGCGCTTGGGCATTAACCTTATTTCTCAAAAGTACTGAGATGAGAACAAAGCTGTTCACATTGACCTGTAGGTGTTCAGCACTTCTGAAAATCAAACGGTGTCTAAATATGCTTTTAGGAGCCCAACTGTAAGCATTTTTTTAAACATCTTAACCAAAGAATCACTATGGATAGATGCTAGTTACACTGACTATAATAGTCAAATAGTGATGTCAAGCATTTCCTTAGTTTCTAAAACTAAAATATTGAGCCAACTTACCTACAAATTTAGGGACAGATTAACTCTAGTATTCTGATGGTGCAGACTGTAAAAGAGGACCCGTATAGCAGAAGATGTATAAGCTGAGTTGGTGGTAGCACAAAGCAGCCCCAACTTGGTACCCTAGGAATGGATTTAGGGACCAGAGCAGCCTAATATGTGAGGAGGCAATGCACTGAATTAACAGCTCTTCATGGAAATTAAACTTCTTCAGGGACCACTTCCTGCCTGTGGGATGAATCTTTTCTAATTCCCACCACCGCCAACATGTGTGCATGTGTGCACATGCCTGACCAAGCATAGAGATATAGCTGGTTAAGGGAACTGTAAGTTACGCCACCCTTGCCATCAGCTTTTTTAATATTTGTATGTAAAAATAAAAGATGTGATACAGGGATTTGCATTTGACTTTGCTACTCTCTATATTTTAAGAGGATCTAACTTAATAAATAAGGTTTATTTTAAAAAGCTTTGAGAAATCAAACTTTTTAAAGCAGACATTTTCTGTTTTAGTCATATTGCCTCCATGCTGTCAAGTCAAGACCTTAAGATAGTAGTTGGAGCCCTTCAGATGGCAGAGATCTTAATGCAAAAATTACCTGACATTTTTAGTGTTTACTTCAGAAGAGAAGGTAAATGTACTTTTTTTTTTCATTATTTACTCTTAATCTGAGGTAATAAGCAAAATTCTAATGTATGTTTCTTAGACATGAATTGAGAGCTTATGCTATTAAACTGTGTAAATTAGACCTCTACCATGTTCAAGAAATGGAGAAAGAAGAAGAACAGGAGTACTTGTGGCACAAGTACTCCTGTTCTTCTTTTTGCGGATACAGACTAACACGGCTGCTACTCTGAAACCTGTCAAGAAATGGAGGTTACTATAAAAATAATACAAGGGGAAATCCATGCAAATATTTCCTTAGCCATATGACTGGGGAAGAAGGTAATCAACCTTTTCTTGGCATTAAATGCTTGTTTTTCTGAAAGTTTTTCAGATTAGTTTTAGCAGACTTATTTTTAGACTTTAAGAATACTTGTTGAAATTACATTGACATATACCAAGTAATCATATTTTTTAAAAGTCTGGATTTCCTGCCAATCTACTGATATTCTCTGCCATTCCTATGACAATTTGACACTGGTTTTCTTTTTGGATATCCTGACTAGTACAATAACCATATACTTTCTATGAAGTTTAAGGGATACTTTCAAAATACTGTTAAATACAATTAGGGGAGGGGGGGTACGTATCGATATTTGCAAGAGTTGCATGTCTAAAAATTAGCATAAACACTTTGTTTTTAACTTTGGAAAGGGGTGATGCACCAAGTGAAAAATCTAGCAGAATCTGAGGCTTTGCTGACGAGCCCACCAAAAGCATGCACTAATGGATCAGGAACGCTGGGTACCACTACAACAATAAGCACTGGGACAGCCACCTCTGCTGGTAATGCAACTGCAGATTTGGGGTCTCCCAGCTTACAACACAGCCGGGAAGACTCTCTGGATCTGAGTCCGCAGGGGTAAGTGTTCAATTTGTGTGTGTTTGAAGAAGGGCCTGATTCTGAGAGTCAGCAATGACCCATAACTCTGACTGCAATGGCAGTTGTGTTGCTCAGAATCATTAAAGATCAGGCTGAAAGCTATTAATATTTTATGAATGCCAAAGGCAAGAACACTACACTGCTTTATGGCTGTAGTCTGTAGTTAAATAAATATCACACTGATCAGTAACACAATCAAGATTTTAAATCTTAAATTTATTTTTGTTCACATAACACACAATTTGTCATGATTAGATAATCAAGATCTCCAATTACCTGTGTATAGACAAAAGTAATATTTACTCAAGTTTCCTGTATTATTGTACCAACACTTTGAAAATCCTGGAAAAAATTGTTTGACTTTGGCTGCTGCAGCAACAATGCACTTCAATTTAGTGTATTGCATTAAGGAAGTAAAATTTCATAATGTTCAAGTTGTCATTTGTCAATTTTCTTTTAAGTGTATTAAATGTGATTAGCTACCTGATAATCTTGTTGTAAAGAGATGCAACACACCCTAGCATTGCATAGTTTAAGAGACAGAAGATGCTGAAAGCATGAGGGCTACTGTTCCATTTTGAGGGCAGTGTTGACCAGCTCTAAAGGAATGGTTGGTGCCATGTGTGGTGCCTTTTTGAAGGTGGCTAGGAGGGAAAGAAACAGAAAAAGGGGAATCCTTGTGAAAGCACTTGCTGTAATACTTAGTAAAACTTGTAAATGTCCGATGGCAATCGACTATTTTATTACTTTGTTTATTTTTTAATATTAAAGGTTTAAATACATTGGCACATTAAAATAGGAAAGGTGACATAAGTCAGCCTGTTGTCTTAAGTCGTAACGCCACCAAATAGACTTGGAAGTGCAATGTTTAAGTTCTTAGTCATTCAAAAACTGGGAATATTGATCCCAAACTAAGTGAATGGTATGCTGCCATTCTGTGGGTGCCCAGAGATCAGCAGTTAGATGTTTCATGGTTGTTATGTAACATTGAGATTTGGCGTGTGGTTTTTTTTTTTTTTGAAAAGCACATTCCAATGAAGTAAAAAGTAGATGTAATATGCTGCTTATTTTTAACTTTTGACAGCCGACTAAGTGATGTTTTAAAGAGAAAACGACTGCCAAAACGTGGGCCCAGAAGGCCAAAGTATTCACCTCCAAGAGATGATGACAAAGTAGACAATCAAGGTAAATTAGTTTTAGAATAGACTGCAAAGTAGTCCATGAAGACTATTAGATAAATGAAAAGACACACATTGTGCCCACTAATCAATCTCAAATATTTAATGTGTACTAAATACTTCTGACAGTATAACAGAGGAGTCTTGGAAACTTGGGTATCTCTGAATGTGTTTTTTAATTTTAATTCTATCCCATTCCTTTTCTCTCCCCCTCCTCTCCCCTCACTCCCCACCACCCCCAAGCTAAAAGCCCCACAACTACTCAGTCTCCTAAATCTTCCTTCTTGGCAAGCTTGAATCCTAAAACTTGGGGGAGATTAAGCACACAGTCCAATAGCAACAACATTGAACCAGCACGCACAGCAGGAGTCAGTGGTCTTGCAAGGGCTGCCTCAAAGGACACCATATCCAACAACAGGTAACGTAATACATTCTGTTCTAAGAAGTAAAACTCTGTTCAGTAAGGATTAAATCAAACTACTTAATGTTACTTAATGCCCTGAATTTCAGCAATTAGCCTCTTTGGGTGAATGGTGAGAGCAAGCAGTGGAGTCATGTGTGGGAGAGGAAGAAAATAAGATGTGGGGGGGGGGGGGCGAAAAGTTGATAGGTAGAGGAGAAGGGGAGGGAAAGGAAGTAGAGTAGAAATTGAAAGAGAATAGGTAGGAAAGAGGAGTGCCTGGTGAGTGGAAAGTTTAGACCTGGGGGGGGGGGGGGGGGAAGAACTGTGATATGGAGAAAATGAAAGCCATGGGAGAGCTTTCTACAGGTTTGTCCTGGTGAGAAGGAGCACTTTATTGTGGTCAGAGATCACATACATGGGAACTGGTGCTCCCCATCTCCCAAGCATTACTTGCATATCATCTGAAAACTTGTTTTGCTGTGTGTGTGTGTGTGTGTGTGTGTGTGTATGTGTGTACGTGCGCAAATGTTAAATGTGGCATGCATTTATCAGCTTGTTCTTATATACTTTCTTGCAGAGAGAAAATTAAGGGTTGGATTAAGGAACAAGCCCATAAATTTGTGGAGCGTTATTTTAACTCTGAAAACATGGATGGAAGCAATCCTGCACTAAATGTATTACAGAGACTTTGCACTGCAACTGAACAACTCAACCTTCAGGTTAGAAATGGAAACTTGATTTGGAAGGGGTTTTTTGGAGGCAATGAAAAGGGTTAAGTGGGAAAAGAATTGCTATGCTCATAAGGAAGTTCTTATTAGTTTCTCTAGATAGTGTCTCAAACATCATCCTAGTTATGCTATCCAAGAGCCATCACCTTGTAACAAAGGAGTTTTAGTATGCAAATAAAAGTGCAGCAGTACTATTTGAGAAACTTAATGTATCAAAAAACCTTACTTCTGTATAAGTTCTTAAGTGACTTAACTTTCATTTCTAATTCTTATTTTTCCCCATTAATGATTTTTCAAATACACCTCTACCTCGATATAACGCTGTCCTCGTGAGCCAAAAAATCTTACTGCGTTATAAGTGAAACCGCGTTGTATTGAACTTGCTTTGATCCACTGGAGTGTGCAGCCCCGCCCCCCCGGAGCACTGCTTTATCGCGTTCTATCCAAATTTGTTATATTGGGTCACATTATGTCGAGGTAGCGGTGTAGCACTCTTTCAGTTATTAAAATTCCTGTCATTAAATGGCTGTAAAGCACTATTAAATTTCTCTCAGATCAATTTTTTTGAAAATTTCATAGTAGAATCTGTGGCATGATTAGGACTTCAGAGAGATGAGTGCGAAAGCATAGCATTTTCTTGAAGAGGTAGTAGTACTCCTTCATCTTGGCCAAATTTAGGATCCACTCAGAAATTAGATTCTAGTTTTAGAACAAAACAACTCCTGTGCTGTATTTGTCTCCTTGACAGCCTTAAAAGCAAGGCAGCTGTTACAGTTGAGATTCTTGTTGGACTGTATGGCACAGGCTTCAAGTTAATTTAAAATCCACACACACTTTAAACTGGAAACAGTGACCTACACAGCATGGTGGGGGAAAACGTTATGAAATGCAGAACATTAAATATCTTTCCTTTGTATTTTGAGAAACACACAACAGCACCTTGTATAACTTTTTTGTATTAGTGGCTCCTTTTTCTAAATGGGACAAACTGTGATCTTGCTACTAAATATTGTTACAAGTAATATCTAAGATTTCTCATTTCAATTATAGAAATTACTTTCCTGAGTTTTCAGTTCACTTACTTAATACAGAATTGTCAGCACTTTGCCTGTAGTAAGTTGCACAATTTTCCATCATTATTTCCCCTTTTGTATAGGTCTTCCATTCAGCAGCAGGAAAATGTAAATAAAATCACTGTTTTGGGCAATACTAATTGTGGGTGTTCTGCTGGGGGTACTAAAGTACAGAACCTTACCCTAATATGCTTTTTTTTCAGGTGGATGGTGGAGCTGAGTGCCTTGTAGAAATCCGTAGCATAGTCTCTGAGTCTGATGTCTCCTCCTTCGAAATCCAGCATAGTGGGTTTGTTAAACAGCTGCTGCTTTACTTGACATCGAAAAGTGAAAAAGATGCTGTAAGCAGGGATGTCAGATTAAAAAGGTTCCTTCATGTGTTTTTTTCTTCTCCAGTAAGTTCAGTGTATTTTTCATTTTAGTGTTTTTACATAGTGAGCAATATATATCTTCCTTATGATTATTTGCAGTCCAGCAACCTCCCTACCTTCAGAGCATGAGTGCGCCTCATTGGCATTTTACTAATATGACAACTTCAAAAAAAAAAAAAAAATGTGGCCTGCTTAAGTTCAGAGCTACTGTTGTTCCTCTCGGATACAGACTGTACTCACTGGGGAAGTACCACACAACAGGTGATACCATTTTCCAGAATGGTCTATTGCCTCTGGGGAGACCAAGAGAGCCACTGGATAAGATGCACATAATGGAGAGGGGGGACATTCAGGCAATAGTAATTGACTGTTTCTGTTCATTTCTCTTGGGAGTAATTTAAGTGATTAGTTTGGCTCATCAAAGAAAAGCACAATTGAAAGATGAAAATGTGTAAGAATGATCTGAAACTTCCATTAAACTTAATGTCCATAGCTAAAAGGGTGGGAAGGAGTGTAAATATTTTAAATATGTAAGGCTGTTACTGGGTTCTAGTAAACTTAGAAGTAAAGATGTCATTCTGTGTAGCAAATCGTTTGGCAGTTTTGGTTATCTTTGTCGACCATTAGGTCATCTGTAGAAATTTCAAGAGACACTGCATTAAAAAAAAAAATCTTAATTGTTACATTGTTTCAGAATGCATAAGATCTTTTTAAGACCTAGTATGTGCCAATTTTATTCCAGTCTTCAATATCAAATGAAGGACACTTGGAAGAGCATGTCTGTAGAAAACTCTGTATACTTTAGCATATGATCAGTGTTTATAGTAAGGCAAATCAAAAATCTTAACAGCCTCTGTTTTTAAGCAGTTGTCCACGTGAACCAGTCTGTGCAATAATTTGTAAAGCCCATTATCTAAACACATTTAAGTTGTGAATTTTTCTCTTTTTTAAAACTGAAGTGACAATGTGCTATTCTGGAAATGCAGTAAAGAGAACCTGGTAGTAACAAATAATTAGTGATATATAAGTATTGCTGTCAGTTTTTGCACTTAACAGCTTCAGAGAACACTGGTGCATTAATAGCTAAAGTAAATTATTTTGCATAACAATATGGCTAAATTAACATATTAACGCTCACAAAGCTGTTCAATAGAAAATATAACTAAAAAATGTGTTGCCTTCAACTTCAGCCTCCTGAAGAAGAATCTCTTGGAAGATTAGAGCCAGTAGGAAATGCACCCTTGTTGGCATTAGTTCACAAAATGAACAACTGTCTCAGTCAGATGGAACAGTTTCCTGTCAAAGTGCATGATTTTCCAAGTGGAAATGGAACAGGGAGCAGGTAAGGATTAATGCTCAGGTAACCCCTTTTTGCTGGAAGTTGCTGGTTTCTAGCACTTGTCCCAATGTTGGTAAAGTTTCAAGAGGCAATAGAAAACTTTGGCCTCTCTCAAAGAAAAAGGGAGCAATTATGCAACTGGCATTTGTCTTCAACTAACAGTTGTAAATATAACCATAGTGAGTGAGCATTGAACCTGGAATCTCAAGAAGACTATTTTAAAATATAAATTATAGGTGGAGGTGCATAATACGTATTTGCAAATTTTTAAACTGAAACTCTTGAAACTTGCTTTGTTTACTGCATAAAAACTTGGCATATTCATGGATTAATTCTCTTAAGCCTAAACTGAAGATTGTCTCTCTCAGTTTAGTCAGAGGAAAATGGATTTACTGCTAAGTGAGAAATCAATATTTTTCTTCAAGTGCTGGTCCCAATGAGTATTCCACCGTGGGTATACGTGCTCAGGAGCTGGAGAGTTCTGAAAGCGCTGTCCGGTGGTCTGCATGTGCACCATGACTCATCTCATGCCTCCGACCAAGGAGATAAAGGGTGGGGCAGGATGGACCCACTGTGTCTCCAGTTCCGTCTCACATCTGCATGGTCTGGGGCAGAACTTCCGGTGTCCCAAGCTTCAGCTTTATCTTTAAAAAGATACTTAGATATTTGTAAATAGTTTTTATATTCTAGAGTTTTAAAGATTTTGTTGTTTTGTTTTAGTGTTTGAATGAGGTTAGTCCGTTTCCCTGACCTGGTGAGCACACCTTTCCCTCCCTCCTTCCGTACCCTGTTTGGGTACTGAACTATGCCCATGAGTCCAGGCTTAAAAATTTGTGCTTCCTGCCTGTTGTTCTTCTCAATCAGCAGTTACCACCAATGCTGCTTGTACTGCTTTGGGGAAGCCCATGTCACATCAAGGCTCAGTATTTACCATTTGTTCCCCAGCTGTGCCCAGGAAGGGCAGGAGCTTTGCCTTAGGAAGCACATAATGTAAAAGGCTGTGAGGCCACAATCTGACCCATGTTGGGGGATCCGTCCCCATACATCAGTCTGACTCAGCAAGGCATGTGCCTCCTGCCACAAGGTCCAAATCAGGAGTGAAGGAATCTACTCATAGATCCCTCCGCAGGGTCTTGTCAGGAGAGCAGGGTGTGTTCTCGTAACATAAGTCTAAGTCTTCCTTCAAATCCATGTGGAAAAAATCTGATCCAGCCCTGCAAAAACCAAGCACTAGCTCAGCCCAAGAGAATTGAGTATGTCCTAAGTCTTGGAGATATGATAAGAGAGCCCACAACTCTAGGGCTCCATCAGCACTGGTTCACAATCTGGCAGTACCGGTGCCTCCAGCACTTCCCTGGCACAAACCCCAGGATGCACTGGCACTGACAGACAGATAGCCGAGAGCATCGATCACCCGTGGTTCCATCTTTGTCTTCAGGGGTTGTGACACATACTCTCTATTGTGGCTCCAGTAGTTTGGGCAGCCAGGATCACTCTCATTCTGGGGAAAAGCCAAGACCTACAGTCTCCCTGAGGACGTCTTAGCTCTTCCAGACCTGGAGTCTCCCACTCCTTTGGGTCCTTGCCTTTTGAGAGAAGTTATGACAGGGGAGCCAGCCTTTGGAAGCAGTATGTCTCCCATTCCATCTTTGGGCTATGATTTCCCTCCAGTGATACTGTCATTGAAACTAGAATCTGTTTTCGCCTCATTGGGAGATTCTGAACCGCCTGATGAACCATTATGCTTTTTCTCCTCCAAGCAGACTGGTAAAGTGTGTAACACCATGGTCAGCTTGGAACCAACTTCCACCTAATCATCTGCCTTGGAACCGTTGGTATCCAATGCAGTGGGGACCACCACAACCCCCATTCAGTCCACCCTATTGGCCATAATGAGGGCCATGGGACCAATACCATCCTGCAGAGTTTATCCGGTCTTCTAGGGAGTCGCCCGTCCCCTTCACTTTGAGGGGAC
Source organism: Chrysemys picta bellii (assembly GCF_011386835.1). Taxonomy (NCBI): domain Eukaryota; kingdom Metazoa; phylum Chordata; order Testudines; family Emydidae; genus Chrysemys; species Chrysemys picta. The sequence goes on from NC_088799.1 coordinate 33,563,379, forward strand.
AACTGGAGCTGCTTCTGGACCCTTCGGAGGAGGAGGAGTAAGTGGCAGTTCCACTGGATCTGATGAGATTGCTGTTTTCATTGCCAGATGAAGTGATGACTTGATGTCTCCATCTTGTTTTTCTCTTCTCTCCCCCCGTGCCTCTCTCCCCCCCCCCCCCCCGTGACTGTAAATAGTGCCAGGAACACTCTTGCGGAATAGAAGGGCAGCTGCATATTCCTCTTGAGGTTCAGAATCCTCAACACAAGTGCTGGGTCATCCTTCAGTCCTCTGACTCTAGTAGAGTAGCACTCCAATTAACAAAGTCATCCTGAACCCAGCTAGAGTGGTCTGGCATACCCCAGCTACTTACACCCCTACCACTAAGAGGGGAGAGAAACAGTACTATGTCCTAGCCAAGAGAGTGAAATTTGTGTTCTCACCCTGCTCCTAATTCTTTAGTGGTGCAAGCTGCCACAGAGATCTAGGCAGCAACACCCCTGTAGTACCCCTGCTGATCAGGAGGGCAAGCATCTCAACTTATTGGGAAGGAAGGTCTTTTCTTCTAGCCTCTAGTTCAGGATAAGCGAGACTTCCTGAACTATTTGAAATTCACTGACTTTATTGATAGTATTCCACAGCAGGACAGAGCTCATTTCCGGGCTCTCATAGAGGAAGACAAAATGGTTGCCAGGATTGCTCTCCAATCAGCAGTAGATGTGGCTGATATATCTTCCAGGGCAATGGTTACTGCCACTATCATGTGTATGGAATCATGGCTCCATGTTTGGGAGTTTCCCAGGGAGGGTCCAGAACATCGTTGAGAACCTGTTTAATCAGAAGACAGATGCATCCTTACACACTTTAAAGGACTCCAAGCACACCCTCTGCTCTTTGGAGGTAAATACACCTGCCACAAAGAGAAAATTCCACTGGCAACAATACAAGCCTAGACCAGTGGCTGAGCAGTTCTTCTATCAGAGACCTTATGAACCATAAGCGTCAGAGAGCTGCAGTGGATTCCTCATGCCAATCCTAACCCTCAGCTAAACATTGTTTGACTGGAGTTCAGGAGCTGCAAACAACTGAATGCAACACTTGCCAATTTCCATATGCCTTTTGGGGGTTGGCTAGCACTCTGCACACCTGGAGTGCAATAACAGCAGACAAATGGGTGCTCAGCATCCTCTATTCCAGCTATCCACTAGTTTGTGCCCCTACCCCCTCCAGAATCCTCTTTCCCACCCCCTCTCATGACAACATTCTCAGACAAGAAGTGGAAACGCTTACAATGAGGAGTGATAGAATGGGTTCCTCTTTAGTTAAAGGAGTAGTTTTTACTCGGCATATTTCCTAATTACCAAAAAGAGGCAATTGCAGACCTGTTATTCTTGACCTCTGCCATTTTAACTGCTTTATTGGCACTCAAGTTTCACAGGGTCACGTTAGCATCTATAATTCTATCCCCGGAAAAAGATGTGGCTTACAGCTCTCAACATGAGTGACTCCTATTTTCACAAGGACATCTATCCCACTCACTGACGCTTTCCTAGATAGATAGATGGTTATGACCACTTTTAGGAGAGTTGCCCTTTCCTCATTGCTACCACTCCCAGGCAGGTGAGTTTCCCAAGATGTTCTCTGTCGTAGAAGCCTATATTAGATATCCTAGTTTGTCTTCCCTTACCTCAACAATTAGCTCCTTGTTGCCAGGTCATGCCAAGAGCCCCAGACATCTACTTCGACAATGCTACAACTCTTCTCCCTGGGTGTGAGCATAAACACCAAAAATTCCATTGTCACCCCTGCACGCATTTTGGACTTGATCGGGATGCCCTTAAATTCCATCACTGCAAGGACTGACTTGCAGAGAAATAGGATTCAGACTGTGAACATCACCGCAGATCACTTCATAACCAACACCAGAGTGCCTATTAAAACCTCTCTTCTAGGCCATATGGCCTTGTGCACTTACATCATCTTTTGCAAGACTGTCTTTGTTGTGTGGCTTGAAATTGTGTACCTGCCAAACTGACAGTCCATTAGCACCATAGTGTGCTGTTCCTATCAAAGGGGTATAGTCCCTGTCATGGTGGAAGAATCCCCATCAGGTTTGCATCTGCATTTCCTTCCTCACCTCTGCACCAGACAGAATGATCATTACAGGCCCATCCCTATTGGGTTGGGGAGCTCACATGGGCAACAGTACAGCACAAGGTACCTGGACATCTTGAGAATTCAGGATGCATATCAATGTTCTACAGCTACAAGCAGTTGGAATCTTTCTTCTGTTTAAGATCACCATGCCCTCACAATGTCTGATAACTTCAAAAGTCTTATAGTAACAAAAATGGAGGCGTGAGCTCTGCACCCCTGTACACAGAAGCAATCAGTCTGTGAAACTGGTATATTGTCAGTCGGATTATCTTGTCAGCAGTCTACCTCCGAGGAAACCAGAATGCACTAGAAAACTTGCGGTCAATCATGAGTGGGAGCTTCATGACTCTGGGGTAAACAATATTTTTGATCCCTGAGGAGCCCCCACAATGGACCTGTTTGTCTCCCTGACATATACTGTTCCACGAGAGCCCTAGGTCGACACTCAGAGGGTGACAATCTTGCTCCTTCCATGGTCAGATCATCTGACCTTTGCCTTGCTTCCACTACAACACCTGCTTCGAGTTTTGTGCAAGATTCTGCAGGACAGGTCATGAGTTACTCTCATTGCCCCAAACTGGCCCACACTGTTTTGGTTCCCTAATATCCTATGCATGTCGGCTTCAGCAACAATCGTTATTTCTACATTTACTGGTCCCCTGACTTGGGAACAGCAACATTAGGCACCCTAATCCTCTGTCTAGGAGGTTATGGAAAGGCTTAATCAGTACTCTTCTGCCTATAAAAAGAGCCTACTCCTCAATGGGACTGAACAAGAGTGAAAGTAACTTAAAGGACTTACCGGTACACCGGAGTCCTGAGTGGGGAGCGTAGCCTCAACCGGAAGAGGCGGGGCCTTTCACTATTTAAAGGCCCTGGGGCGCCAGCTCTGGCTGGGAGCCCCAGGGCCTTTAAATCACCCCGGAGCTACCAGCTGCAGAGGCGGCTGGCAGTCCTGGTGTTCAGGGGCGAATTAAAGGGCCCAGGGCTCTGGCCACCGCGGAGCTCCGGGCCCTTTAAATCCCCACCTGAGCCTGGTTGCCGGAGCTCCGGCGGCGCTTTAAAGGGCCCAGGGCTCCCTACAGCGGCTGGAGCCCTGGGCCCTTTAAATCACAGCCGGGGAAGCCGGTCCAGTCCGGCATGGCTTACTGGCTCTTGCCAATACGCCGTACCGGACCGTACTGGCTTACTTTCACCTCTGGATTTGAACCTTGTTCTCTTAAGTACTTACCAAACCTCCTTTTGAATCATTAGCTTCTTGCTCCATGTCTATCTTCTCCTCCATAAAGGTTGCATTCTTGGTAGCAATCAGCTCAGCCAGGAGGACTGGTGAGTTTGGGGCATTGATCATGGATTGTCCTTGTGCATTGTTTCACTACATTCACATCCTAAATTCACCCCCAGAGTAGTCTTTCACCTTACTCAGTCTATCCACTTACCTGTGTTCTTTCCAAACCTCACGCACCCTCCAAAGAAAGGAGGCTCCATTCCCTTGATGTTAGACCTGCCTTAACCTTTACCTGCAGAAAATAAAAAAAAACTGGAAATCCCCTAAACTAATTGCTGCCTCAGCAGAAAGGGTCCAGGGTCAGGTTATAGTCTCGAAATGAATCTCAGGCTGTATTTTGCTCTATCAGCTGTCTAATCATCCCCTTCCTTACGGGGTAAGAGTTTTCCACAAGAGCGCAAGCAACATCTATGGCATGGCTTCAAGAGGTGCTTCTATTTGGTATTTGAGACAGCTACATTTGCTAGACAGGCACAGGATTCCTCTGCTTATACATCTTTTGGAACAGCAGTCCTTTGTTTGGCTCTGCCACCTAAGACCTCACACCCTCCTCCTTGTTTGAGTACTGCTTGTCAGTCACCCACAGTGGAATACACATGGGAGCCAGCACATGAAGAGAAAGTTACTTTATAGTAACTGGACATTCTCTCAGACTTGCTCCCGATCTGTATTCTACCACCAGCCATCCTTTCCCCTATGCTTTGGCTCTCCTCTATTCTCGAAAGAGAAGGAACTGGCGAGGCGGTTGGTCCGCCCCTCCCTTTTTCTTCTCAGGCAAAAGCATGAGGTGAGCCAGGGCGCAAGTGTGGACCAATGGACATTGTTTTCAAAATTCTCCAGTTCAGGGCACATGGAGCACATGTATACCCACATTGCCGGTTCATTGAGATGTGTGATCCCTGTTACTATAAGCTAAATAACTTTAACTCTTCCAAAGTGAAATGAGAATCTTGTGATGTTTGTATTACAATGCTAATGTTTGTATTGCATAATCTAAAAGAAGATTTAATATTCTTGGGTAATTATGCAGTTGAGTGAAAGTTGCTCCAAATAAAACTATTTTAAAAAAACATGTATGGAAAAGTTGGTATTGTACGTACAGGTCTGTCTTCTAAACTTGGTTTGAGGCAGATTATTAATGTACTGTAAACTTTAAAATTTCTGTGTGAGTCAGAGTCTAAGCCTTAAGGTTTTTGACTATATTCAATTAAGTTCTGTACTTGAATATAGCTACTAATGCAAGATCATCAAACATTCATTGGCTGTCATAGATCTAATTTATAATCTAGCATAAGAACCTTAAAGGTAATTTGGTGGGAGTAATTAGCAATAATCTGGGAAGTTTAGTATCTTAGAAAATGAGAATTACACATCTTTTATTTATTACATCCTAATCAATGCCTTTTATTATTCTTTTTTTAAACTACCATTAATGACTTCGCTTCCCATTGTCATACAACATGTGTTAAACGTGTGTCAGTGATATGGTTTATGCTGTTAAAGACTGTGGCATAGGTGTGCAGAGATGAAAAGATTTTGGGGGAGACTTTTTACTGGTGTGGGTGTGGAACTCTCTGAAAGTATTTCAGCTGCTTTTGGTCCAGGCTTAAGTGTTAGGAACTCCTTAGATTGTTGTAATATGCCTTTTTTGCTAAGGACAAGATTAACTGCTGATGGGAATTACACTTTTCAAGTGGATGATATCTTCTTTGCTTTGGATATCTTTCTTGAGAGTAGGAGAAAATATGTGGCGTTTAATTAAATTTTAAAGCAAAATCTGAGATCCCAAGATACTTTCTCTTTAGGGCAGGGACCATCTTCTTTTGTTCTGTTCATACAGTGCCTAGCACAGTGGAGTCCTGGTCCGTGATTAGGGCTCCTAAGTCCTGTTTACTCTCAAATCAAAGTATTTCATTAGATTTGTTTGTAATATTCAACATGCTGCATACCTTTTTCACCAAACCATACTGTGATAAATTTAATCTGCAATTTCCTATGAATTGTGGAGTGAATTTTGCATTGTAAATGGTGCAAGTTTAATTTTCTTATTAAATTTCTCAGCTAATGCAATTTGACTAATCAGTGGAGCAAATACAAATTTTATCAATTTCTGATTCAGATATTTGTAGGATCTTCTTAGAAAGTTAAGTCTAGCAGAGAATTGTCATTGCTAGATTACAAAGTACCTGGTAGACCAGACCTGCACCAAAAAGTTTGAAACTTCTGGTAGTTTCCCTTCCTCCACTAGTACATGGAGGTCAGGAGCAGCACTAGAAGGCTTAGCGTTTCACACTGCATCATCTGGAAAGAAGTGAACTGCAAATTAGATAAATGGAGAGTATATGGTACAGCAATGAGCAGAGAAACAGAAGATGGAGCATGTATAGAAACTAAGCAGATACTGAAAAAAAAGATGCAAATGAGTGGGTGTGGTTTTTGTTTTGTTTGGTTTTTTTAATCAAGCTAAAGGCAAAACTGATTAAGGATAAAGTGAATTGATATGGGAAATGTGCAGTACAAAACAAGAAAAACAGCAAAAAAGGGTGGAAAATACTTCCATATTAAATGAGACTCAGAATTGAATAAGGTGAAACCACTTCTGACTAACTCTTCAAATGTAAATGCTGAATGTTATGTGCCAAAAGCCACATTCGATTCAGGCATCTAAATGGCCTTATCCTCTCCTTTTAGCATATGCAGCCCCCACTGAAAATCAGATAATTTTATTGCAGTTCTTAATTTGACTTCTGGTGCTTGGCTTTAAGCATCAGAGTTTTAAAATATTGGCCTCAGCCTTGACAGCTTACAATTTCTTAGTCTTGTTTTCTATAATGAGTCCATTTGAGTATGAACATTTGAAAGTTTCTATTATTTGTAACTGAACCTTGTGTGTATGTAATGTATTGATTATACAAATGAACAAAGAAAATGGAATAATTGTAGCAACTTTTTTCACAAATTATCTTGAGTTTTTCTCTCAACAGAGGATCCCAAGCTTTAAAATTTTTCAACACGCATCAATTAAAATGCCAGTTGCAAAGACATCCAGATTGTGCTAACGTGAAACAGTGGAAGGGTGGACCTGTGAAGATAGATCCCCTGGCTTTGGTGCAAGCCATTGAAAGATACCTTGTAGTTAGAGGTATTTATATCTTGATATCTTGTACAGTGCTGAGCAGCCTGCTAGTGCTTAATAGATTTAGAAATAACCAAAACAGATAAGTCTGCATAAATCTCTTATCTGAGCACTATAAAAGTAAATGTCGGGGCAGTATTAAAGAGAGAAGATGATAAATTTGTTCAGCTGTCTGGGTAGGTTTACTCACTTTGTAGCTGTCTGTTTTCTCTCCCTAGAAGCAAGATTGTGTTTTATCAGTACCAAACTTTGCATTGCATGTAGTGTATGGTGCTACAGCCTCTCATCATCCTGTAGGCTGATGCTTTCCTCCTATATCTATATCTGTGGTGTATACCTTCCAATGTTGGTGCTAAGATCAAACATGAGGCTTGCATCTCCTAAATGTTAATTCTGTTTTAATGTGTAGCTGATATTTTTGAATGGAGTCTCTGAAAACAAAATGATATGGGATTAATATTTACATGTTATGAATAATCATTTAAATTACTTTATTCTGAAGTGCAAATAAGGACATGCAATTTGTCTTGGTAGGATATGGAAGAGTCAGAGAAGATGATGAGGACAGTGATGATGATGGATCAGATGAAGAAATAGATGAATCTTTGGTAAGCTGCTATTCTCTATGTAGAGTTGTATGGTGAGACTAATGAATCTGCTTCTTAACCTGTATTTACTTTGTTTTTATTGAGGCTGCTCAGTTCTTAAATTCAGGGAATGTGAGGCACAGACTGCAGTTTTACATTGGAGATCACTTGCTGCCATATAATATGACTGTGTATCAAGCAGTTAGACAGTTCAGTTTACAAGCTGAAGAGGAGAGGGAATCCACAGATGATGAAAGCAACCCTTTGGGAAGAGCTGGAATTTGGACTAAGACACACACCATATGGTAAGCTGGGCAGAGGGAGCAGGGAAGAATCTCTCTTCAAAGTTTTGGGTTTATGCTTTTTAAAGGGACTTGTATATATTAGGCCTCAAGACTGTTAAAGCATCTCTTTTGTAGGTAGCCTATAAGTCTGCTTTTTGATCACCGAGCAACTTGCTTTGATGGAAAAATACTTAGTTTGTAGGACCTACCTACCAAATGCTGATTGGCAACAGTTAAGATTCTTGGATTATATCACTCCCAGCTGATGGGGTGGAAGTTGATGAATTGTTTGGAAATACAAAAATAAAAGGGGGCTTCTCAAATGAAAGAAGCTTAAATTAAGGGAAATACTCTTTTATCAACCTTGAACAATTACAAACAATCGAGGAAAAATAGCCTGCTGCTCGAGGAACATTTTTGTGAGGCTTAAAAGTATTAATCGGTTTGGTAAAGCTTAATAAAAAATGCCACACAGGTTTGTTTTGTTTTAGTTTTTGTTTTGATTAAGGAATCTTCTGGTTATCCAGCCACATTGGGTATCTTGTATTGTCTCACTTAAGGCTGCAAGTTCCTTGAGGCAAGGGGCAGTCTTCTCTGTATGACTGGTACTGCATGTAGCACACTGATGTTCAACAATGTCTTTATAACTGTTTGCACCTGTAGTGCATCACAAAGTATTAAACTGATCAAGAACAAAGAACATGTTTTGGACTGAGTGCACTTCCTCGCTTTACGTCTCTCATACAGTGCATGAAATTGGCCATTTGTTTACTACTTCCTTTCCCCTCCTCCCACCCCAATATGTTCTATTTTCCCTTATGTTCCAAAATTTGCATTTGGTGGCTCCGCCAAATGTCTTGTTTGTTACCGCTTAAACTGTGCCGTTGAAATGAAATTCTGGTAACCTGAGTGAATCTACTGTTTTTATTTTCAGGTCTGTTGTATTCCAGAACCATATTAATAAATGCTTTACAATTTTTAGGTACAAACCAGTGCGAGAGGATGAAGATGGTAATAAGGACTGTGTTGGTGGTAAAAGAGGAAGGGCACAAACTGCTCCCACGAAAACTTCCCCTAGAAATTCAAAAAAGCATGATGAGTTGTGGCATGGTAAGTGCTTGTTGCATGGGGATATGTAGGATGATTTGTGACAAATAAAAAATATTTTCTGTTTTTGTATACCTTTAATAAAAATATTCTTTTTCTTTCTTTTCCTGAATTACAATTTAGTTCGGTTAGGTTTTGTTTTGAGTAACTGATAATAAAAAAAAGTGCATATCCAAGAAGCTAGAGTTCAAACTGATCCAAGTGTATCTCATTAATCAACTAATTTGTTTAACAATAGAAATTATCTAGTTTTTTTCTCTCCCTAGATGGTGTGTGCCCTTCAGTGTCAAATCCTTTAGAAGTTTACCTTGTATTTACACCGCCTGAAAATATAACATTTGAAGACCCCTCATTAGATGTTATCCTCCTTTTGAGAGTTTTACATGCTATCAGTCGATATTGGTATTACCTGTATGAAGTGAGTAATACATTTAATCACTTGGAAGGCTTTCTGTAAATCTGTAGAGAACTGTCATTGGTAAAGGTATTGAGACAATACACAAGTAAACTTTTCAAACTGGTAAAAACATTACTCTACTGTAACTAGATAAAAATCAAAAAAGTATTGAAAGTTAGAGAATCATTTTAGTGTAAGGTGTGGAGTACAAAAACTCTTGCAAGACTACAAAAATACAGCTACAAATGTAGGATAATAGAACTAAATATATTGCTATTTCCTTATTTAAGGAACATGTCTAAAATTTTTAATGCCCATCTCTAATTTAAATAGAATTTGAACACTTACTTGCTATCCATACATCAGATAAGTGCTGATTACTGGGTGCTGAGACAAAAACAGTGTTTGGGAACATACCTAATAATCCCTCTATCCATGAAATGATGGAATATCATGAGAGTGATGCCCTCGACCCCCTGAATTTACCCTCTGTTGGTAAGGTGATGGCTTTTGACTACTAGAGGGTTTTGTGATGTCCAGTCAAACTCCTTGGTGTTCTCTTCTAAAAAGTCTTCAAATCTCCTCCTTTTCCCTCCAAACCAAAAGAGCAATACTTCTGAAGAGGGATGAAGGGAGTGAACAGTGGAGGTCCTTTGGACCTCAGGTTGATCAGTCTTGGAAAGAACAGATACAGTAAAAGATCTCAAAGCATTCTCATCCACCCCCACCAAAAAAAGCAACGAGTCATTAAAAAGAAATTGTGGTTAAAAACAAACAAAAAAATTATCTTCTGAATTCCAATGCTTTTCTAAATAGAAGCACACTGTCTCTTGATCTCACAGAATGCAGTTTGCAAGGAGATTATTTCAACCACGGAATTTATCAACAGTAAATTGACAGCAAAAGCTAACAGGCAGCTTCAGGATCCTTTGGTAATCATGACAGGAAACATACCAACTTGGCTGACAGAGCTTGGAAAAACATGGTATGAAATGGCTGGCTTTGGTTTAATAAATCACTTTGGTTGACTTTGGTTTAATAAATCACTTTGCACTTTTACAGCTCAATTATTCCCTCTTGCACAGCATACATTGCTGTGCATCTCTAAAGAGTGAGAATGGTATTTATAGAGGTACAGGAGACTTCTTGGGTAACGTAGTGATATATGGTTGATTCCCAGCATGTAGTATTGCATGACTTAAATCATATTAATGTATTTAAGCAAATGTGGATTGATTCAAATTGTCAGTGATAGTTGTGTGAAAATTTTTAGGTTACTTTTCATGGGCTAGTGTTCTTGAAAGCTTCAGCACTGTGACAAATGTAAGGCAAAATAACCCATATTTGGCTCCTATTTGATATTTAATGCATTGTTTGGGACATGTTTCTGTGTTCTTTCCCTGCTCTAGGCTTAGTCAAACCATTAGGATAGTTACTTTTATTTTCATGGCATTTTCACTTTTATTCCACAGTATCTTTAAGCTCGGAGGAGCACCAGGAAGTTAGACCCCGCATGTCACTCAAATGTCCTAAACCGATTTTAAAATATTTTGAGATAAGGAAATAACTAGACAAAAATCCATTAAGTTGCAGTTCATAGGGGAATGTGTAATTTTACAGTAAAAAGAAAATACTATATCTAAACCACTATTTGAAAACCAGTCCATGTTCAGAACTAGGGTTAAGTTTAAGAAATCCAAACAGTTGAAAGTATATGGTTAGCTAAATACCTTTAACTCTGTCCCTGTAATAACATGAGAAATGGGAACTGAAGCAACCTTCTCTGTTCATAACAGGTGACAACAAAAACTGGAATCTTAGTCTTATTTAGCTTTTAAAAACAAAAAACCCCACTGTCCTCAAAGTAGTTTTGAAATTTGACTGACATAACCCAAAATAATCTTTCCCCCTTCCTTATGTTCCACAGACATGAATTACACTGCTCTACAGCCAAAATGCTTCTGAAATAAATGTAGTCAAACGTTACTAATTCTGGGTCACTAAGAACGAAAATGATGCTTAAAATTGTTGATTGGCTCTAGTTTTCAAGATGTGCTATTGGGTCAGTATATACGACCCTTGACTTGGGAATGGCGGAGGATAAGTGAGTTATAAAGGGAAAGGATCTCAATTTAAACCGGAAATGACTAAAATACATCTTTGACTGGATCTATGAATAAATCTATGACTGGGTTTGGACAGTACTTGCTTTTTAGGCAAAACAATGAATGATGCAATCTGAAGCTGGTATTGCGTCATACATGATATGAATTGCATCATGTTATTCCTAGAAGTCATGGATGATGCAATCATAACGAAGCTTACATCACTCTGCTGAACAAATTGCCCTATATCAGCTCTAGAAATCATACAGTGTCGTGCTCTCTTATTTGTCAGTGTTTGATTTTGCAAAGGGACGCATTTCTGTTTAGCCAAAGTGACAGAGATGCCTCGTACTTGTGTGAACAGTGCAGATAACTTCTGCTATGTTTTGTGGTGAAGTGACTTTTGCATCCCAAAAGCGCAGTATAACCACTATGGTTAAGAAAGCCTATCACCTTTATTTTGGCTGCAAAATTGGAGATCAGGACAAGAGGTGGGCCCCACACATATGAACAGGAAAAGGAAATCTATGCCTTTTGCAGTGCCAATGATTTGGAGAGAGCCAACAGATCATACCAGCAATTGTTACTTCTGCATGGTGCCTCCAGTTGGGAAAGGTGTGTCAAAGAAGAAAAAGTGGACTGTGCATTATCCAAACATTCCATCAGCTATACGCCCAGTACCCCACGGAGAAGGACTGCCGGTTCCTGATGCACCAGAATCATTCTCACTTGCGTCAGACGAGGAAGAGGATGAAACTTCTGGTCCTGAACCATCAATGTCACAGGACCCACATTTTCTCCCATCCTTCTCCTCTGAACCACACCTCATAACACAAGGTGAACTGAATGACCTTGTCAGGGATTTGGAACTACCCAAGAGTAAGGCAGAGCTGTTGGGCTCCAGACTACAGCAGTGGAATCTCCTGGCAGGTGATGTTAGGGTTTCCATGTTCCGTGACCGTCAAAAAGGATCTTGTCCCATTCTTCTTCATGGAAGGTGATCTTGTAGCCTGCAACAACATCGATGGTGTGATGGCAGCCCTCAACATCGTTCACGATCCAGATGAGTGGAGACTGTTCATTGATTGCGTAATGGGAATGTTTTGCCATCAATTCCAGTCGGTCATGCAGTCCATATGAAGGAAACCTATGACAACATGAAACAACTTTTGAGGTGCATAAACTATGGCAGCTTTGTGGCCATTTGAAGGTTGTTGCTCTCTTGCTTGGTCTGCAGACTGGATACACAAAGTCCTGCTGTTTTCCCTGCGAATGGGATAGTCGTGCAAGAGATTCCCACTACATCAAGAAAGATTGGCCACTCCAACCGTCATTGGAGCCTAGGAGGAAAAGTGTTCAGCATCTACCACTTGTTGAATCAAGGAAGATTTTGTTACCACCCTTACACATCAAGCTGGGTCTGATGAAGAACTTTGTCAAGGCCATTGACAAAACACAAGCAGCTTTCAAGTACCTCCGTGGAAAATTTCCAAGGTTAAGTGAAGCTAAGATAAAGGAAGGTGTCTTTGTTGGTCCTCAGATTCGTGAACTTCCTTGAGATGATGCATTTGACCATGCACTGCGTGGCAAGGAAAAGACGGCATGGAAAGCCTTGCAGTTAGTGGCAATAAATTTTCTTGGAAACAACAAGGCAGACAACTACAGGTTGTTGGAAAACCTCCTCAAGGCATACAAAAGCCTTGGTTGCAACATGCCACTAAAGACACATTTTTTGCACTCTCATCTAGACTTTTTTTCCACCGAACTGCAGAGCGGTGAGCGACGAGCACGGTGAGCGATTTCACCAGGACATTGCAACAATGGAGAAACGCTATCAGGGCAAATGGAGCCCATCAATGCTTGCAGACTATTGCTGGACAAGAGATGCTCCATTTAATGAATACAAGAGACAAGCCAAGAAGCGCCGAGTAGACACTGAATAGGACTAAACTATGTACATAATCGTGTTTTGCCTTTTGTTTCATAATAAATTTTATTTATATAACCCTTTTGCTGATTTTTAAAGCGTTACATAAACAGGACAGGTGAAATATCATGTAAAGCAGCCATAAACACATGAAAAGACCTAGGTTTACAATTTATGATTAAAACTCTACTAGCTACACAATATACATAGACATAAAATGTAAAAACTTAAATATCTTAGAAACAGTAGCCAATCAGTTGTTTTAATTGTCATATTTGAATTCAGCACATCAAAATACATAATAAATAGCACATTTTATCTCTGAAGCAGACGACTTCTCAAAAATTTTAGACCAGTGTTATTGAAATAAATCAAAGTGTGTGTGTGTGTGTGTGTGTGTGTGTGTGTGTGTATAAACAAAAACAAACCGAGGTCTAGATTATAAAATGGAAAGTAAATCAGAAAGGTAGTAGAAGACTAAGCCTACTCTTATAAATAATTTAATATACACATCTTAATACTACTCGCCTTGCAGGTTCTGAAAGATGAGTTGTAATGTCTTCCACAAACTGCAGATTTCTTAAAACCCCTCTGAAAAATGAGAAAGTAGTAGTTGACAATGATATAGTTGGTGCACCAATAAAGTGACTTTCCAAATTAAGACATCCAGAACCTTGGGCTGTGGGCTTTTAAAGTCCTTGACTTGAAAATATTACTTGTAAAACAGGTATTAAGGAACTAATGAGAGGGATTGGTAAATTAAGTATATATCTCTGTATTCTTAAATATTTGGGTTTAACCTTCACTCTGAATTTTCTAGATTTCTAATGGTTGCTTTTTAAAAACTTTGCAAAAGTTTTGCAAAGTTTTTAATCTTAAATACCTGATCTCAAGGTTAGTCTCTTCTGTTCTCAGAAGTACCCTTTACACTAGGAAAAGTGTCCCCTAAGGGGTAATACAACTGGCCTCTCTAGTTCCAGGCATTATGAAACCTCAGTTTAGTCTACTTAAATTCTCAAGACTACAGATTTCCAGTGTAAACTAACTAACTCCATCTCTTCACAGCCCATTTTTCTTTCCATTTGACACCCGGCAAATGCTATTTTATGTAACTGCTTTTGATCGAGATCGAGCAATGCAGAGATTACTAGATACCAATCCAGAAATCAATCAATCGGATTCTCAGGACAGTAGAGTGGCACCGCGACTAGACAGGAAAAAAGTAAGTGTTATGTGAAAATCCATTTCACAAGGGAGTGAGTTGTAGTTTGCCATGTGGATCATTCTTCCATAACTTCTGGTGAAGGGAGATCTTAGTGTTTGCTCAAAATGACACAATCTCAGTTGTACTAGTACATATCTCAAGTGGATTTTTGAGAAACCGGCCCGTTGTAGGGGTGGCAAACCCCCAAAAGAATGAAGTGTATCCCCACTGAATATCTGCTATTGGGAAGCAGGCATAGCTGGCACATGTTATGTAACTCCTCCACAACACATTTTGGATGTTTAAGAATTGGAGACATTGCCTGCCTGTGAAATGTAAACTTTGTTGTTGAAAATGTTTGTTACACATGTAGATGCTTTGTATAGATGTAAGTACTTAAGGGTTCTTTATTAGGCGTATCCTTGTTATAGTCACCTGATTCAGTGTTTTCTATTGATTCTGGAAAAGGCATATCAATAGTACACACCGGAAAAGTATCCATATGCTTCAGTATTCAGTGTAATGCATTCTTGTACAGAGTATAACTATGACCCTGACACATGATGAGAAAACTGATAGCCTTGTTTCAGAGTAGCAGCCGTGTTAGTCTATATCCGCAAAAAGAACAGGAGTACTTGTGGCACTGTAGAGACTAACAAATTTAGAGCCCACAAAAGCTTATGCTCAAATAAATTTTAGTCTCTATGGTGCCACAAGTACTCCTGTTCTGATAGCCTTGGATATTTAACTCCCTCCGGACAGCCCCCAGACCCTAGTAGCTTATTGCCTGGACAACAGAGGAAGGAGACAAGATACCAGGAATGTGGCTTACCTGGGTCATACCTTCTTAAATAACATATCTGGGAACTATCAGCAATAGCTTGTCCTATTAAGGTCATCCTTCCTTTGTAATCCATTCCACATGGTGGAGGGCTTCTGTCAGCCTCTCAAACTGCTAACTGAGTCCTAGCCCACTGGTGGGACCCCCACTACCCTTTCCTTGTTCAAGGGTGAAGAGGGAGCTGAGTGGGAAACATGTCAGCTGATAATTTCTACTATGATGCCCCAGCCTAGGGCTGAGACATAGTTTTTCTGGTCCAGAGCAAGAATGCTCCCTACTAGTACATAATCCGACAATTTTAGGACTACCAGTTTGCATTTGACATGAAACAACTTTTAATAAGAATTTTATATAAATAGTTCACCACTGAATACAACTGTTTGCTTTATATAAAATTAAAATCAAATTATTTTATTTAGAATCATAGAAATATAGAGGTGAAAGGGACTTTAAGAGGTCATCTAGTCCAGCCCCGTGTTGTGCTTAAGCAGGACCAAGTAAACCTAGATCATCCCTGACAGGTGCTTGTCCAACCTGTTTTTAAACCTCCCACGACAGACTCCACAACCTCCCTTGGAACCTTCCTATTCTAGGGCTTAACTACCCTTATAGTAGGGAAAGTGTTGTGGTGGTTTCTCCCCCCCTCCCCCCCCACTATCTAACCTAAATATCCCTGGCTGCAGATTAAGCCCATTAGTACTTGTCCTATCTTTAGTAGATGTGGAGAACAATTGATCACTGTCCTCTTTATAAGAGCCCTGAACAAATTTTAAGACTGTTATTAGGTCTTCTCTTCTCAAGACTAAACATGCCAGTTTCTAATCTTTCCTCAATGTCACATTTCCTAAACTTTTCATCATTTTTGTTGCTCTTCTCTGGACCCTCTCTAATTTTGTCCATCTTTCTTGAAGTGTGGCATCCAAAACTGGACACAGGACTCCAGCTGGAGTCTCACCAGTGCCAAGTAGAGTGGGACTGTTACAGCCCATGTCTCTCACATGACAATTTTAATACACCCCAGCATTGTTAGGGTTTTTGTTTGTTTGTTTTTTGTTTTTTTTGTTTTTGCAATTGCATCACATTGACTGTCTCATTCAATTTGTGATCCCCAGATCCTTTTCAGCAGTACTACTCCATAACCAGTTATGCCCCATTTTTGTATTTGTGCATGTTTGATTTTTTTTTATCTTCCTACATGTAGTATCTTTCAGTGCTGCCAGACTTGTTCTTCAATCTGTCAAGGCCATTTTGAATTTTGTCAGTGTTCTCCACAGTTTTAGCAACCCTGCCCACCTTGGTGTCATTCTCAGATTTTATAAGCATACTCTACTCCATTATGCAAGTCATCAATGAAAGTATTGAATAGTAACAGACCTGGGACAGACTCCTGTGGGAATCCACTAGATAAGTCTTCAGTCTGACAGCAAACTATTGATAACTACTTTTTGAATATGTGTTTTTCACCAGTTTTATACCTGCCTTGTCGTAATTTAATCTGGACCATATTTTCCTAGTTTCATTATGAAACTATCACGTGGGACTGTGCCAAAAGCTTTACTTCAATCAAGATACTATGCAAACTTTCTCATTCCAAAATTTTGTTTCCTTTTGTTAGAACTCCCTTATTTGCTAAGGAATTGAGATTTGCAAAAATTAATTCAATTGCCTAAATGTCTTTAATGTGTAGCGCACTGTGAACAGAGAAGAGCTGTTGAAACAGGCAGAATCTGTGATGCAAGATCTAGGCAGTTCGAGAGCTATGTTGGAAATCCAGTATGAGAATGAAGTAAGTAATGGCTATGTGACTGCATTAACCCTTTTTAATGAATGTTCGTACAAAAGCTGTAATTGCATTAGAATAACTTGGTAAGGCTGTCTTCCATCCTACTACTGGCAGCTAAAAATTCCATCCACTAATGCAGATCTACTTCTTCCAAATATGACTGGCTTCTGACTGTCCAGATAGCTAGATGAAACATACTTTTCAACGGCAAATGCACATTAAAGTCAGCAGTTAGAAATGTGTTCACTTTAAAGTTAGAAAAAATCTTACTCTAGCAAACCTGTGTGCATGTCTCTAGCTTGGTTGTTAGGTGACTTAATAAATATTCTGTTTGGTCAGTATCCCTTTTCTGTGTGTGAATTTTTGCTAGATTTCTGTAGGTTTATTAATAGTTTTTTGGTTATAGAAAGGCCTTTTTCTGAAAAGAAATTGTAATGAATATAACTGTTCTATATTATTGCACAGCTCACACTTTAAATTAAAAATATTCTGAATATTAAATGGAAAATTACCTTTTCTCTCTGAAGGTTGGCACAGGTTTAGGACCTACACTGGAGTTTTATGCACTTGTATCTCAGGAACTACAGAGGGCAGACTTAGGCCTCTGGAGAGGAGAAGAAGTAACTCTATCCAATCCAAAAGGTGACTGTTTTTCTGATTATCAATGTACTTTCAGCTGCTTCAGAAACTGTCCTTTGGGACTTTCAGGTTCTAATGCCTTAAAGTGTAATTCTACCCAAAAAAGTGGTTGTCAAAGGTCACTTGTCATGGTTATTTGGCTAGCTGCACTGCTGCCCCTTCTCTGTGATCTCTGAGTGAACCCCCCTACTGATATCAGGCCTTAGGCCTTTACCTCTCCGAAGGTGGAACTCTGCAGTTTGCACACTCTGACCAGGACCTTGGTTACAGCCACCTTGGTATCAACCGTAACTAATCCAGCAGGAGAAACTGGAGTTGGCACTTGCAAGAAGTGATTTTCTCCAGAAGCCTGTGATCGCATGTATTTTGAAGTGAGAAAGAAACAACTTCTAAACAAAGCATGATTTGTTTTGCCCAAAAGGTACATGTTACCTCCGTTTTCCTAAAAACCAACCCAGGGTCACACTTGTATTAGTTTTATTACGATGCCGCTGTTGGGTCAGATAGAAAAGAGATGGAGCTTATTCATACACTCACACATTCACTGCATTCATACCCTCATGCACCCACACACTTACACAGGCGGAGAGTTACCGGAGACAGCATGGGGACGGAGAAGCCGAAGCGTGGGAGATCTGGTGTGTCTGCCCGCGGTCACGAATCCAGGCTGCTGAGCAGGTCAAGGAGCAGCAGCTGCTTGTGTGCATGGCTGCTTCCTTTTTCTGGAACTGGGCAGCTCCTGTCACGTACATTGAGTTTTCCTTCTGTGTCCATCACCGAGAAGCATTCCCGGACCAGTTCCTTTCATGCATACCAGGTTCTTCTTCTCTTTACAGCACTTCGTGATTGCCTTCTCAGGGCAGATTATATCAGACACACCTGTCTCTGGACTCCTTGCAGCTCCTCTCCGCCCAGTCCCACATACAGTCCCTTGTTCACACTCTCTCTGAGGGATGGGATATTACAAGCTTGGAAGTTCATACAAGTGGTAACTTGAAAAGGTTACAGAGCTTGCAAAGGTTACAAAACTTAAAAGGCTATGCTACCAATAACTGAAGTTACAAAATCTGCAAAAAAGGTTGCAGAACTTAATGATACAAATTACAGATCTTACAATTGCATTTGAGCGGAGGCTTTACATAACAGTACACAGCACTTAGAAGTGGATTTAAAATAAGAGACCTGAACATACATTCTGTTACCTAAGATTAATCTCTCTATCCAGAGCTCAAGTGGGTCTGGCTTCTTCCCCATCTGAATTGAGAGAACCAGCCTACGCTCCTTCTAGCTTTCTTTTCTGAGTGTTTGAATCAGACTGCTAGCCTTTTTAACTGACCCATACTGAGGCCTCTCTACCCTCTTCTCCTCCCCCCACTCCTTTTGCCTTGGGCAGCTTTTTAATTGCTAAGGTCTTTTGATCTTTTAGGGTCTCCTTCCCTAACCTTGGGAAGAGTAAAATGTCCTATCCTGGGTGGAGCCAGCTGTGTAACTTCTTCTCCCAGTTGATGGCCCAGCCATTGTTATCTTAACTCCCTTGAATCTGGGTACCTAAGGCTATTTTGTGTCAACTTTCCTACTTGGCAACTCAGCCCTTTTACAGCCTCGTTTGGTAAAGTCCGTGCATTCAGGCAGGCAGCAATACACACTTGAACAGGGAAACAGTCACAAATAATATTCATAAGAAATAATAGACATTTTCCCAGTTTGTCTCAGGACCTTCGTACTCAAGAGCGGTCATTATCTTAAGCCTTTTATGTAATGTAAGTACATTCATGTGTTTAGAAATCTGGATGGAGTGTTTAAACTTTGTGAGAAAATGAAGAAATAAAAATAATCTTAAAGGGACACTGTCAGGGTAATCATTATTAAAAATTTCCTTGTTATGACTATGAACAGTGAAAATATTCTAAACTTCAGCTTTGGCAAATAAAAACAAGTCAATTTCTATTTCAGTATTACAGTATTTTTCTGCAGTATTAAAAGATTGTTTGATTGCTTTGCTAATGCTGCAAAGAATGTTGTGACTTAAATTTTTTAAAACTGACATTTTTAACAACCTAAATTTTAGGCCAGAATGACTGGACTCTGCCTTTAACTCATTTTTTAAATGAAACAGCATTATGTAAGTACTGAACTCGCTCCCCTCCTTCTTTTCTCCCCCCCTCCCCAACAGGAAGCCAAGAAGGCACAAAGTATATTCATAATCTCCAAGGCCTATTTGCGCTTCCTTTTGGTAGAACAGCCAAACCAGCTCACATTGCAAAGGTTAAAATGAAGTTCCGTTTTCTGGGAAAACTAATGGCTAAGGCTATCATGGATTTCAGATTGGTAAGAATGAAATTTGATTTTTTTTTTTTTTTTTTAATCTGAAGTAATATAGAACACTATTTTCTGGAGGTTCCAATGTTGAACACTTACTGCTAGACTCTAGATTTAGGAAGACAAAGTTGGTAATGCTATGAGTCTGATTATGGCTTAATATTGAAAGAACCTAAATTTCAGCACTTTCAATGCCAGTCAGTATTTTAAAATGAAGATGGGTTGTAATCTTGTTAGGGGATCTCCTGAGTGACTATAGCTCATCTTTCTCTGGGAGAGAGAGCACCTAATTTCTGTCTACATTGTGACTTTATCCCTTTGTGTATGTAGCCCAAAATTATATGGGGCTTGCGATATAGTCGCAAATGCTGAAAATTCCCACTTGCTTATCACTACCATACCTAGGTCTTTCAACGTAACTCTGTCCTTTATATTAAAATCTCCACTATACATTTCTTCCAAAGTACTATATATATTGCATGACAAACCACTCTCTACTAGTCCAAAAAGTGTTTTGGAAAAGGTACTGCTCAGGGAATGAAACATCAAAACTTAAAGCAATTGAAACCTGAATTTTTTTGCATGAACTATAAATTTTAAAACAATGCTACTTTTGGCTTCCAGGTGGACCTTCCCCTTGGCCTTCCTTTTTACAAATGGATGTTACGACAGGAAACTTCCCTCACTTCACATGACTTGTTTAATATCGATCCAGTGGTAGCTAGATCAGTATATCATCTTGAAGATATAGTGAGACAGAAGAAAAGACTTGAACAGGACAAATCACAGGTAGGAAGGGAGGGTAATTTATATGAAGGGGAAAGGCCAACCTTGATTTTACATATTTCTGGATTTTTGCAAGCCATAGTTGAAGTGGGCTGTAGTCCACGAAAGCTTATGCTCTAATAAATTTGTTAGTCTCGAAGGTGCCACAAGTACTCCTGTTCTTCTTTTTGCGGATACAGACTAACACGGCTGCTACTCTGAAAGTTGAAATAGAGTGAACATAAGTATCTTCTTATAAATACTTAATTGATATATTCTTAATATGCTAATAAAAATTACTACTTTTCTCAGTAGTAGTATTTCTCTTGTATCAATTTGAAATCAAAATTGTAAATAATTTGCTAGCAATGGACAACCAGGTTACCTTTTTGTAAAGGTACCGACAAATGTACATTGGATGATGTAGCATACAGTCTGAATTCCTAGTCATTTATTAGCAAAGAGTTTTTTCACTCAATTGCATATAAGCACAATTATTAACACTGCATCACACTTCTGGTTTTTTTAACACTGGTAACAAATCTGGTATTCTAGAGAAGGGTTTATTTGGGCACTGCTCAGCAGCTCTATAGACACATCAGGAAGAGTAACTCTCCCCCAATACAATAAAGACTTCTCACACATGTTGGAGAAAAATTAATCAATTGAAACAAATGTCACATCATGTATTTTGAAGTTAAACTGAGTTTTCTGATTTAGCAGAGTCAGATACATGCACAAATTAAAATACCTGTCCAATACAAGATCAAAAAGTCAGGACTGTATTGAATTCCTTAGTTTTAAAGCAGCCTTGATATTTGAGGCATAACATGATGAGAATTTCTTCACTCTGATCAAAAAATTAGACGTGGACAATTTTCTTGAAGCAAAGTGTAAGAAGCTACTTGTACTCAAGAAGAGCTTTGATACCTCACTTCAATTCCTAAAAGATAGCATACACAGAGTTAGCCAGGCTGTTTTTCAAAATTTTGCCAACTTTACCAGTTCTGCTCAGTTGAGGTTTAGACGACGTAGGGCTAATCTACACTAGAAGCACTATATTGGCGCAGCTGCAGCTGACAGCTCCTATTGGCACAATAAATCCGCCTCTGTAAGAGGCAATAGCTGTGTCGGGGGGAGAAGCTCTCCCACTGACATAGCACTGTCCACACTGGCACTTAGGTGGGTGTAATTTACAGTGCTTGTTGGGATAGCTTATTCTCACCCCTGAGTGACGGAAGTTATACCTAAGTAAATGGTAGTATAGACCTGGCATTAGTTAAAAATGCCTATGCTAGCACTCCACTGGAACTGAACTAGTGAAGTATTTGTGGGAAATATTTGGCAAAAGAGCCAAGCATAGATTGGTCTTGTCTATGTCTGAAGTTGAAGACTTGCCTCAGTTCTAGCTTTAATGCCATGAAGTGTCTTTCAGTGTTCCCTTTAGTATTTGTTCTGATCATCTGAGTTTTGGTGCGGTGTATTTTGATAAGTGATAAAGGTTTAGTATTTGCCCTAAACTAAGGTAGTCAAACCTTAGGTTTAGTTAAGTGTTAGTTTAGTGTTAGTAGAGTAGCTGGCTGCCTGTGTGATACCCTTGCCAGGTTCAAGCATTGTCCATCCTGCATAGGGGCCATCCAGAACAGCAACCCCCACAGGAGATGCTGCTTGTGTCTTGGCGAGGGCCACATTGGTGAGGTGCTCCATCTGCAAGTTGTTCACAAAGAGGACTCAGGTGGTGAGAGACTGGCAGTTAAAGCAGCACCTTGTGGAGCAGGCCCACTTCAGCACCAAGGACCTCATCTGACCAGCGGTAGCTTTCAGATCTGGCAAGTGATGCCACCCCGCACTCTGGTTCTAGCGTTTTCCCCCAAGAGGAAATGTGGTCTTTTGCCCTCCTCTGGTGTGGCAAGGAAGGGGACCCAAAAAATAAGTTGGGACAATTCTAGGACTTGTGGAAACTCCTCCTTTACCAGGAGGAGTGCTAACCGGCATTATACTCCCTCCGGCATAAATGATGGAGCATGTCGGTCTAGCCGCTCCTAGATACCACATCAAGAGCAGCAGGGGCCTGTAGTGTCAACTCTGGTCCTAGCCCGTGGGTGTCTGAGTCCAGTACCAAAGATGTCAGTACCAGCACTGACAGTCTCCATGCCAACTGCATACAAGGCAGCATCAGACCTACTTTGCTTCTCAGTCCAGACTCTCCACTGGCTCAGAAGTTCTCTGGTGCTATGGCTTCTGCCAGTTCATTCTCCATTGTGCCCTTGGTGCCTTCTGGCTGTGTGGCAGAGCCACTAGGTCCATTGGCACCACATCCCACACCACTTGGGCCACAAACTATGGAGCTGAGGCCAGGCTTGGCACTGAAGGCCCCCTAGACACTTGTGTATCTTTTGGCACACTCATCTTAGCAGTCAAAGCTAAGTGTTAAGAATCATTAGGACAGGGATAGATAATAAGACAGAAAATATCATCATTTTGCTTCTATATAAATCCATGGTACGCCCACATCTTGAATACTGCGTGCGGATCTGGTTGCCCCATCTCAGATTTATTGGAATTGGAAAAAGTACAGAGATGGGCAACAAAAATGATTAAGGGGTATGGAACAGCTTCCATATGAAGAGATTAAAAACATTGGGACTGGTCAATTTATCAAAGAGATGACCAAGGGGGGAATATAATCGAGGTCTATAAAATCATGACTGGTGTGGAGAAAGTGAATAAGGGAAACATTGTTTACTCCTTCTCATAACACAAGAACTAGGGGTCACCCAATTAAATTAATAGGCAGCAGGTTTAAAACAAAAGGCAGCATTTCTTCACACAACGCACAGTCAACCCATGGAGCTCTTTGCCAGAGGATGTTGTGAAGGCCAAGACTATAACAGGGTTTAAAAAACAAAACAAAAAAAAACTAGATAAATTCATGGAGGATAGGTCCCTCAATGACTATTAGCCAGGATGGTCAGGGATGCAACACCATGCTCTGAGTGTCCCTAGCCTCTATGTGCCGGAAGCTGGGAATGGGTGATAGGATAGATCACTTGATGATTACCTGTTCTGTTCATTCCCTCTGAACCACCTGGTATCGGCCTCTGTCGGAAGACAGGATACTGGGCTAGATGAACCATTGGTCTGACACAGTATGGCTGTTCTTATCTACATCTTGCTGCCTTTCAGCCTGTCTTCTGTTCCCTGGGTTTTTACCAAGTATATGGTTGTGGTAGCAGCATGTCTCAGGAAGAAGGGAATTAATATCTTCCCATGTCTGGACAACTAGTTACTGAGGAGCAAGTTCAGAGATGAAGTGCTCTCTCATGTCCACTTCACATTATGCCTACATGATTGTCTAGGCCTCATCCTAAACAGTGGGAAGCCAGCATTGGTTCCAACTGAAAGAATCAAGTTCATTAAAGCCACGATAGACTGAGTTCAACAGCTTTTCTACCGACAGAGTGATTCCACGCAATCTTCCATCTTTGTCTGGAGCTGCAGGCACAACCACAGCCCAAGTGTGCCTCAGGTTGCTAGGCCATATGTCCATATGCACACAGGCTAACTCCTGCATCCTCTTCAGATGTGGCTGAAGTTTGCCTATCATCCAAATAGCTGTCCCTTGGACACGCTGGTCTGACTCCCCCACCCATCCTTATAGTGGTGGATAATTCTGGACAATGTATGTCAGGGTGTTCCTTTCACTCAGCTTCCACAGACCAGGACTGTAGTCATCAATGCCTCCTTAATAGGTTGGGGTGTGGATCTGGACTTGCTGAAAGTTCAAGGTCTGTGGTCAGACCGAGAAGCTTTTCTATGTATCAACCTGAGGAGGAGGAATGATGTTCAAAGGCAGTCGGCTTAATAGTAGGAGGTGCTTCTCTGGGGCAGCCTTTTAGGCCAAGGGGAAATGGTTCTTGGTATGGTCACTAGCCCAGGAAGTTCAACTGACACTGGCTTGTATTCAGGACATCTTGGAGTACTTGTTACCCATTCAGTCGTCTGGCTTTGCACTGTCATGGAGAGTCCGCTTAGTGGTGATTTTGGCACTTCATCCATCTGTCCATGGGAAGTCATTGTTTTCAGACTCCATGGCAGTGCTGTTCTTAAAAGGAATCATTTGTCTCCACCCACCAGTTAAAGAGCCTGTTCCTTTCTGGAATGTTCGTTTTGAACCTCTGGCAGCTTTTCTGCCTTCTGTGTCAGAAAACTGCCTTCCTTGTGGTGTTTAAGATGTGTGAGGAGAGCGTTTGAGTTGTGGGCTTAGAGGCAGAGCCTCCTTACTTAGTCTTTGGAAAATTGCATGTAACCCTTCAGCCATACCCTATTTTTGTTTTGTTTTGTTTGATTTTTTTTTTTTTTAAATCAGAAGTAGTTTCCCAGTTTTACTCATTGAACCCCAGAGGAGCAGTGTCATCAAACGCTCGATGTCGTGATTGTCTGGCTTTTTATCTGAATAGAACTAAATCTTTGTTCACCTCATCTGTTTCATGTGCAGACTGAATGAAGGGTCAAGCAGTCTCTTAACAGACAGTCTCCAGGCAGAAGAATAAAATCCTTGGAGGGAGACCAAGAGAAAGGGAAGGTCACCCTCTTGAGCAGAGAATGAGGAGACTTTTTACCTCCTGGTAAGCTCACCGCTCAGGCTTCTACTTTCTTAGATACGGAGATTCCAGTACCACATAAAAAGACCTTTGGCAAGCAGCCCTGTGCAGAGCTGGCATTGATGTTGAAATTGGAGCCTCTTCAACAGAAGGATTTTTTTTGAAGCCCAAGGATTCAGTCATTGTCCTCGGTACAGTCCTCCTCTGTAAAGAGTGTATGATTGCCCCTTGTTACCGTCCTCAGTACCTCTTGATATGATGAGTCCCAAGGAGCAGTACTCGGGTTCCTTGCTCATGAGGACCTCCAAATATTGGAAGATCCAGAAGCTCCCCTGCTGAGGAATATAGAGGACTTTCCTGCCAGTACTGACATATCCTCTGGTACTGCCACATCCTTCCACAAAGATTCAGCTGCTGGTACTGATGTAGTTGCCAGTCCCTCTTTGGCCTATGTGATCCTCAGTACCGACACTGTGTGTTTGTTTCATCCACTGGACTTGGATGAGGAGGCTTTCATTGACTCAGTGTCTGTCCACAATTACACCACCTTCCCCTTCCAACCTTCTCCCTCCATTGAAGTGCATCCTGAGTAGGAGAGTCCTAGCACATTACTGACTTGCCAGCTCTGGCAAGAATACTCTTGGGTCCTGCTCTCTTCCCTTATGGCCCAGCACAGTGGGCTCTTTGGAATCTTTGGACTCCATATGGCAAACAGTTCTACAGGGTGCCCTTGTGCAAGAGATCACTCCACACTAGATATTGAGGAGACACCAGCTTTTCACAAACCCTGTTCCTCACCAGATGAAGGTGTTATGCCAGCCCTGACGTCCTACACAGATGACTTCAGGGCTTCATGAAAGGAATTGCGGTGGTCTTACAGATACTGTTGGAGAAAATACAAAAACTTCAGCATTCCTTGTTGGACATCTTACATGCTTCTCCCCAAAAAAGGTTGCCTTTTCCCATCAGTGATGCTTTGTCACCAACCCATTAATATATGGCAAACACTAGTCACCATACCTCCCTTTTTTTTTTGTGGGCTGATTTAAAAAGTACTGTATTCCTGCCAGTATCTTTTGTCATCCCACCCTTAACTCTCTCGTCATCAGTGCTGTCATCAAAGGAAACAGATGGTACCAATCTAGATCTTCTCTTCTGACAAGGAGCTTACATACCTGGACCGTCTTAGCTGAAAAAGCTGTTCCTTTTGTTGCTCTACAATTCCAAGTTGCCAACTACCAGGCCTTGATGGCAAAATATAACTTCTTCCAAATTGCTCATTTTATTGAAGATCTGAATTTAGACCAGATGGAGATGTTTATGGTTCTAATCACAGAAGGCCAGACAATTGCTAAGGCTTCCCTTCTGTCCTCACTCAATGCTCTCTATGGGAATTGAGTATCGAGAATGTATCGAGCATCATGACGACAATCCTCCAGCCTTCCCTGGGAAGTATAAAACACTGTGGAGGACCTTCCTTTTGAAGGGCCTAAGCTTTTTAGTGATGCAATGGATGGCTCTCTCCACTCAGACTCCAGGGCAACCTCGTGACAAAAAAGAAAATTACTCCTGGGGGAATTCTGCACCACTGCACAGAATTCATGTCTTCTGCAGACAAACAACTTCTCGTGGAGGTCTGGTAGCGAACTGTGAGACACCATTGAGCTGTTTGCGACTTGCTGTATTTTCTACTCCTGGGGGAATTCTTGTCAAAAAATTAAAATTCTACAAGATTCTGAATATTTTATTTGTCAAAATAATGCAAGGGCAATGAGGTGAAGCAAAGGGAAGCTGCAGCCGGCGGAGATGTAAATCAGCACCGGGGGGATGGGGACTGGGCATGCATGGGTGGGGAGACCTCAATCACCGCTGTGGGGGGACGGGACTGAGCGAACGAGAGAGACTGTCTCTCTGGCTCGTTGTTGTGGCATGCCCAGTGTAGAGGGGCAGGGCTTTGGGGTGTTAGGAGGTAGGCGTGAGCCAGGCTCTGTCCCCTAAGGCAGAGCAGAACGTAGCAGCCTGCCTGCTTAGTTGTTCCCATTCTTGTTAGTGAATTCCCCCAGGAGCATAAAACGGGTGTAAGTTTACACTGACAGTGTGGTGTAAAGGAGCCTTATAAAAGCTTGTGCTGCTTTCATGATTAGAACTGGTCTAAATTTTTGACTTGAGATTTTCCTATCAAAATGTGCTCCACGAACCGTTTACTACCGACCTTCCTGGAGATAATCAGTGGCCAATATAAATTGAGTTTGATACCCCAGCCCTCACTTGCTCTTCAGTTGCCTATGATGTAATACTCACCATATGGTTGCATACATTTATTGACTAACTAGAAATAAAGGATCAAACCTAGCTACATTAACACTGGACAAAGGGGATTTCCTCCAGTTCTTCCCAATCCCATTCTCCAACCATTGTAGTTTAAATACATTACCAAAATAATTGAAACTGGTGTGATTATATTGCTGAATATTTTATTTGTCAAAATAATGCATCTTGTAGAATTTTAATTTTTTGACCAGAATTCCCCCAGGAGTAGAAAATACAGCAAGTCGCAAACAGCTCAGTGGTCTCTCCGTTCGCTACCAGACCTCCATGAGACCAACTAAACCTTCCAGGAGGCCCAGATTTTGTAAAAAGGGTCTGTCTTCCACAGTGACATTGCTGTGGGTGACTTCTTCCAAGTATCTGTTTTGATCGACTGGTCAAGAGTCATGAATTGCTGCCCTTTCTGGATCATATGCTGCATCAACCTGTCCCCCACTCCTATGGGGACAGTCTTTCCCCTTTCCTACCTTTCAAGAGTTCATCACTTCTGACAGACGGATCATAGAGGTGGCTTCACTAGGCTATTCCTTTCAGTTCAGCTCCATCCCTCCCTTCCACCTCTCTCCTTATCCCTTTTTTCAGGGACCCTTCTCATAAAAGCCTTTTAAGACAGGAGGCACAATCCCTCCTACTCATGGCTTGATTAAACCCGTTCCAGTAAATTTTGTAGGAAAAGACTTCCCCTCAAGATACTTCCCAGATTGTGGACCTCAGGAATACCTTTTTCCTCTTCCAACAGTTAAGAATGGCAACATTGGCAGCAGTAATTCCCTCTTTAAATCCTGGGTACTAGTTCATCTCCCTTGACTTCCAGGATTCATGCTTTCATATTCTATATTCCCTTCCCACAGATGCTGCCTATGATTCATCGTTGGCAAGAACCACTACCAGTTCCAGGCCCCACCCTTCAGCCTTTCAACTGCCCCAATGGTCTTTAAAAAGCTCTTCTCAGATGTTGCAGCCCATCTTCATCAGATGGGAATAGTCATATTTTCCCTTCCTGGACAACTGGCTCATCAAGGGTCACTGTCTTTTTTTTCCTCAAGGAGCAGTCAACAAGGCCCGTATCCCACTTCTTGGGACTCCATCTCAACATGGAAAAATCTAGAGTCATACCCAGTGAATAGACTTAATCAGAGCCACTTTAGACTCCAGTACTGGCAAAGCATGCCTGCCCACCCATGGACAAGTTTTGCTACATTGTCCAGCCTCATTGCCAGGCTACTACAGCCCACAAACCACAGCAAGGGCTTGCCTTTAATTTCTGGCCAGCATGGCAGCCTGTATATTTGTAATATTCCTGTCAAAACTACACTTGTGATGTCTTCAAGCCTGGCTCAGGTCTGTCTACGTCCCCAAAAGGCACTCTAACTATCCAAGTAGGTGTTATCTCAGACAGTTCTTAACTTCCTCAAGTGGTGGAAGGGATACCCAAAAGCTGTGTGGGAATTCTACTTTCATGTCCTTCCCGCACAAA
This sequence comes from Chrysemys picta bellii, assembly GCF_011386835.1. Taxonomy (NCBI): domain Eukaryota; kingdom Metazoa; phylum Chordata; order Testudines; family Emydidae; genus Chrysemys; species Chrysemys picta. The sequence continues at coordinate 33,592,306 of NC_088799.1, forward strand.
GATAATCACCACAGATGCCTCCCTCTCAGTCTGGGGTGCCCATTTTCCGGACTTCACAGCCCAGGGCAAATGCCTCACTCCCCGCTGTCCCTGGGAACATCTCTCCATATCAACTTTTTTTTTTTTTTAAACTCAGAACAGTTTGATACACTTACCATCACTTCTTATTCAACATCGGGGCCACTCAGAGTAATGCTAGACAACTGGCTGCTCTCTATATCTAATCTATCTATCATAAAAATCACCAAGGAGGAGCAAGATCCCAATACTTAGGCACAGGTGTCATAAAACTATGGAATTGGTGCATATTCCACCACATAGTAGTTTATATACCAAGGCTACAGAGCATCATAGCGGACTCCCTAAGCAGGTATTTCTGTCACCATGTAGTTCAGCTCCCACTTATGATTGTATTTCAGAAGGTCTCAGCCAGGTCTCCCTAGAGAACTTTATTTGCCTCTGTGTCCAATGCAAAGAGCCAACACTTCTGTTTGAGGGGCTGTAATTTGTTGGGAAATGCTGTCTGCTCACCTCCAAAACCATTGTTGTTCAATGTCTTGAAGTTTAAAAGAGAGATCTGTAGCCATCCTGCTAGCAACATCATGGCCACAACACGCATCGTTCCCAGATCTGGTTTGTTCTTGCGGTTGCCTTTGTGCCCTTCAGCTGACCTCCTCACTCAAGAATCAGGCACTATCACCCATCCCAACCTCTCATTGCCCTATGTCAGGGCCTGGCTCCTAGATTGCTCTCCAGAGGTCTACACAGTACTTGCTGAATAGTAGAAAACCCACCACAAGGAAAACTTACCTACAGAAGTGAAGATGTTTTCAAGCCTAGTGTGTGGAACAGTCTGTCTCTTGAGTCTCTCCTCATGCACGTTCTTGATTACCTGCTAAACTATTGGTTTATTACTGAGCTAAATTAAGGTCCACCTGGCTGCCATTACACCCTTTCAATTGTCCATTCCTCCCCCCCGGCGCCCCCAATTAAGGGATTTTCAGTCTTTACTCACCCGACTACTGCACGGATTAAGGATCTGTTTAACCTTTCGGCCAAGAACCAAATCCAACATGGGACCTTAAGACATCATTCCTCATAACCATCATCTTGGTCAGAAGGATAGGTAAGCTAGAAGCTCCTATGTCTGCTCCACCGTATACAGTATTCTGTTTGATAAGGTGACATTACGTCCCCATCCTTGCTTTCTACCTAAAGTTGCATCCATTTCACATTAAGCAGGACGTTCATTTACTTGTCTTGCTCCAAGCCTTGCTTCTCAGAGGAAGCCAGTTTCCACACACTTGATGTAAGAAGAGCTCTTGCCTTTTACCTTAACAGGAATAATCTCTGCAGGGCTTCTCCCAGACTCTCCATATTTCCATCATGGAAAGAATGAAAGAGCACCCAAAAACTGAGTGTTGGGATGCATCTTGACTTGTAATGATGCCTTAAAGGTACATCTTCCACCTTTTGGTGACAACTATTCCATCAGATTTCCGTGTACCTCTGTGGCCTTATTGAAGAACGGATCTATCTCAAATACTTGCAAAGCCGCCAGCTGGTTTTTGGTGTACACATTTTCCCAGCTATGATGTATGCTTCTACAGCAGATGCAGCCTTTGTTGAGATTGTTCTATGATTTGTGTTGAATCTACTTTGAGTACCCTCCTTCATAATTGGGGTACTGCTTGGGAATCTCCTAATAGGGAGCACCCAGAGGAACCGTATTTTGAACGAGAGGTTACTTATTTCGTACAGTAACTGGAGTTCTTTGAGAGGTTTTGTTTCAAAAGGTGCTCCATTACCTACCCTCCTTCCCTGCTTCTTGAGTGTCATTCTCTGGGACTTTGTGGTTGTGAAAGAACTAGAGCACCGGTGGCCTGCTCTTCTGTATATACCTTTGAACTGGCATAGGAATGTGTAGGATGCAGGCATAGACTTGTGGACACTGTTGACAAAATCTCCAAGCGTGCACAGGCATGTGCACATTCTGATGTGGAGCCACCTATAGGGACAAAACATCTCAAACACCGGTTACTGTACAAGGTGATAACCTCTCCTTTCCAGATAGCTAACCTCTCTGCACATGCTCAGTGTAATCCTTGATGTGTGTAACTGGAAAAGCAAACTCCCTTTCAAATAACTTTTTTAAATTTAATTTTCTCCAAAGGGCTAATAGGCATCATGCACTCTTTTGTGGTAACCTCAAGCATTGGAGATCATGGTGTGATGACCTGAGCCCTAGTTTGACATCATTGTGTGCAAAAAGATTGCCAGAATATATTGACTTTAAGAAAAGCATGGGTTTTTTTCCCCAGAGACTATATTTTGAACCCCAGGGTCGAATGGCTCCAAATTTGGTTCACTTAACAGAACCCCACATCCCCATGAGGAACACCAAATTTCATGGCAATCTGATTAATTGTGTGGATTTTAGAGAACTTGGATCAGTCAATCTTTAAAAGCTGATCTTAACCTTAACTATAGCAGAGCTATCACTTAGCTATAGTAACATTCCCCCTGGTATGAAAGTACAGCATTAGCATTCAGTGATAAACGTTCTCATCCTCCTTCCCTTGAGTTGATTCAATTACCTTGTTTAAGGCTTACAGGACCTTGAAAAAGGAATATTTGATCAGATGTGACATGTATTTTCTCTTTTTAGGTGTATGCTTAATTGTGCCTCAAGGGGAAAAGTTGTTAACAAGCATCACCATCTCAGTGCCACATGTCAAAGTACATGAGCCACTAATACTATAGTCGTGTTTTGATACTTCCAGAGATGAGTTAACAAGCAGTTTTTCTCTTACACAGTAGTGCATGACCTTTATTTTAAAGGTGTCAACAAAATTAATGCTAGAAAAACCTATTAGTGATGGAGTTGTAGTTTGAGAAACCTGGAGTCATTTAGCCTTAGTCTGCTTATGTTATGAGCTAGAGGTGTGATTCTCAGCTCTCCTACACTTACTCACACTAGCTCCCATCTGGGCTGGTATGCTAAAAATAGTAGCACAGCTGCAGGATCTAGTCAACTCAAGTATAAACCCACCTCAACCTCCTGGTACTTGGACAGCTAACTTGTGCTGCAGCTCTGGTAGACACCATTATTTTTAGCATGCTAGCTCAGATGAGACCAAGTTCCAGTATGTCTGTGTGATCTTGGAATCACACCTCTATCTCATAGGGTAGGCATATGCTTAAATAACAGATTTTAAAGGTGAACTGAAGGGCTTCCCTGCACTGCTTTAGATGTTAGTGATAGCATCAACTGTTGAAAGAAACTCAGAACAGCGCACTTGGGTCTAGTCAAATAAGTAAAGGTGGAAATGACTTTCAACTGTGATGTCTTGTTTCAAAATGTGTAGGTCTATGCATGTTCTGTTTACAGTTTTAAAGTTAACAGTTTTTACTAATTTAAAACTTTAGTTCACCTTAAAGGATTTTTTTACACCAGGGCTTCCTTATCTTTTGCAAGAAAAGTCCCTATTAAGCCTGAGTACCCAAAATGCTAAGCTTTTATTGGGCTACTTAGTTCTGATTTTCTTGTAATGCAGCAAAGGCACCTCCTGCGTTCCTTATGAAACGCCTTATGGAAACCCATGGGGTAATCTGTTAATTTGCAGATTTGTGCAATAAATATTCATACTCAGTTTTGTTTTGTTTGCACATGTCCTTCACAATATGTGTATTCTTGGACTTCTGTGGATTTCGCCACTATCATCCATAAATATCAACAACATTCTATCGAGGAGAATCGTGGTAGACTTTTTACATGTGTGCTCATTTTTTTAGAATCTACAAACTTACCTATTCCTCACATTTTGAAAGGTGTTTCTTTAAAAAACATACTTCGATGCAACTTAGTTGCCAATAAGTTGGCAGCAAATTTGGTCTCCAACTCCCTATAGGAACTAGTAGTACTCCCTTTGACTCCTGAGTTATGATCATGTATTGTCATGCACATGAGAACTTATTATTAGATGCAGAAGTTTCTCTTCTCTCCCCCGATGCTATTTTAATTTCTCAACAGTAAAGAGATGGAAAATAGTATGTATGCTGTATTATAGCTCTCATTTACTGTAACAAATGTCTCATCAGAAAATCAATGTAATTCTTGGTGTTTAAATTGATGGCTTCTACTCTTTTTTTAGACTCCGTTTTTTAGTCTGCTTTAAAATAAAGCCCTGTTTTGTGTTTTTTCACACCAACCTTTACTAGCTGGCTGATTCTTCTTTAAAGTAACTCCAGAAACATCAGCAAAACTATGCTTCAGCCATCTTCCAGACTTGTTCGCAGTCAAGGCAGATGTTGACTATCTTGATTCATTAACTTTTAATGTATATAAAACAAGTTAAGATTAAAGGGGAACAAAAAGTACTGTAATCTATATCTGATCTGTTTCAATCATTGTACTGCAATGAGTATCATGTATTTAGTAACCAATATTACAAGTGTTAGAATGCTAAATAATTTGTTGATAAACTAACGTAAGTGACTGAATTCTCACTGGCTTTCATTTTCAATTTTTTTAGACCAAAGAAAGTTTACAGTATGCATTGGAGAACCTCAATATGAATGGCTGCTCAGTGGACGATCTAGGGCTGGATTTCACATTACCAGGGTTTCCGAATATAGAGCTGAAAAAAGGGGGAAAAGATATACCTGTCACCATCCACAATTTAGAAGAGTATCTCAGAGTACGTAAAAGCAAAGCTGTGACTTTTAATTTTCACACAACTCTTCTTCTCTTCTAGTTCAAAGTAGTTTATTTTAAGATATTTTAATTGCTTGTTTTTTGCAAATTGGTCATAGCAGTAGTACTTTTCAACTGGTTGCTTCTGTTTGTCTGAATGCCCTGATAAGAAATTAGCACAAATACTTTGAGTGTCAGTAATATACAACTCAACTAACTTTTAAGGAAGTTTTTGTGCTCTAGGAGCATCTGTTCCTTAAGGTTTCAGAAAACTTTTGTATCCATGGAAAATGTAGTCATAAATGGCATGATTTTTCACTGGGAGCTGTGGGTTCTCAGCACATCTGAAAACAAAGCCAGAAATTACTGGGCCAAGTATTGAACCAATACTTTGAACTAGTAGTGCAAAACACTGCTACACGAGATTATTGGCTTCTGAAATGACTTTAGGATTGTACCTCTGCAAAGCAGACAGTATGTGGAAGGCGAATCTTCAGAATTCTGCATGAATCACTTTTTCGTCCACCCTAGCAACTGATTTTTTTAAAATCTTATGTTAAAGGCATCAAGAAAAATAGCACTCATGTTCACTTCAGAACTTGCTTCTACAGAATGTTCCAGATGGTAATGCATGGTAGTAGATAGAACACCCCCAATTTCCTACTGCACAAAACCAAAGTAAACTTGCAACTTTTAATAAGCAATACAGACGCACCCCGACTTATGCAAGCGTTCCGTTCTAGAACACCTTGCCTAACTCAAATTTTGCATAAGTTGGAAACATATCTCCGACTATTACGCCAAAGAAACCCCAAAAACCTCCTATTTCTAGCTTATGGAACTTTTTCCATAAGTGCAGATTTGCGTAAGTCAGGTCTTGTGTAACCCTGGGAGCGTCTGTATCAGAAATGCTGTGGTGATCAGTTTCCAACACTTGTGTTGGGAAGGGGGAGAGAGGTAATACATTTAGAAAATTTAGTTCTGGGACTTCTGCCTGATCATGTATGTAGTCAAGTTTTCCACTCCCATACGTTTGGAGTCTGAGTACTTTGTCCATATGCATGCCACCATGCATTTGAATTCAGATTATTTTGACCAGCAGTGTCCCACTGAGGGACTTGTACCCCAGGTGTCCTTGGGTACCCCAGGTGTCCCCCAGGTGTCCTCGTACCTCCAGTTGAGGACGTAGATGGTGAAGCAACACTAACTGCCCCTCAGTTCCTTCTCACCACTCATGACTCCGTCACAACCCTGTAGAGATTGAGCCTTTTTGCTCACTGTGTGGCCTTATCACTCTGTGTAAATAGGTAGTTCAAGTGATTCCATATTTCCATTCCACTGTAATTTTGTATGTGCCTTATGCACAATTTTCAGAGAATGTTTTCCCTCACATTAGGGTGACTTGAGCGCCCTTTGCTGTTGCACACCACTGCATACTGGTGCAGGATGAAACTGCCCCCAGCTCTTCCACGCCCAGCTCCTCCTTACCACCAGTGAGGGTTGTTGCAGCACTTTCAGTCTTGCTATCACAGGTTTATTTATCTTGTTCTTTTTATACGGCTTGTTTGCTTAGTAGTGGTTAGATACAGCGTATAGTTAATCTTAGTGATAGTTTTCAACATTTAGGTCCCTTTTGGGCCAAATTTGGTTACCTGGACCAGAACTGGAGCCATGTCTTGCTCTCCAGGGTTAAGTCCTGCTTGTTGTGAGCCAGGCTGATGCCAATCAGTGACCCATACCCCAGCTGCTTAAATTGTTTGGAGTACCACACCAGTGACAAGCGTCGCATTTGTAGAGGGTTTAAGCCTCACTCTAAAAAAAGATAGAGCAGTGAGACTTAAGCATCTTCTTTATGGAGACTGCATTTCACCTCCATTGGAGCAGTCGTGTTCAGAGCATATTCCAAAAGTGGCACCATCGGTACAGAGTGCATCTCCCAAGATGTCTTTAGCATTGCATTCTGTGTCTCTGATAGTGAGGAGATGCAGACCTCGTTCAGCAAGACCTTCGGTATTGAGGCCACCTAGAAGAAAGGACACCAGGAGGGGCTCTGAAGGGAAGTGTTCCCCCGAGAGCTCCTCTGCTAAAAGGGGGTTCATCAACTCCAGAACCTATACCAGGTCAGTCATGGCTGGCCCCAGAAGTTGCTATACAAAGACACTAAACTCTAGACCCAATTCTGGTACTGACAACGTCAAAGATGGATGCTGCCTCCAGAGAACTGCTTGATCTTTTGGTACTGGTATCTCCTGTGGTACAGGAAGGGTTTTGGCTGGTACCAGAAACTAATTCTGCTCCACCGCTATTGCGGAACTTGGAGTCATCTTCATTGTGTCACATACTAAAGGGGAAGCTTACCCTCCATCAGTATGGTCCATGGATGTCACAGCAGTCTCAGCACTGGCCACATTACAAGGGGCAATGGCCTGCGCTACCATGGGGCCCACCACCACATCAGTGGCTTTAATAGACACCGTTGGTTTGCCTCCCCTCACCTTTGAGTTGACTTTCAAGGGTGCACAAGATCATCAGCACGACAGTCAACGTTCTCAGATGCAGCTGCAGGTTACTCAAACAGTTCCTCCACCATCAAAGGCAGATTAGTCATTGCCTCAGTGACCTAGTGCATTGTCTGTACAAGACTGTATGAGGCTGTATAGAGATGAGCTATTCACCACTGGAGGATTACAGGCTTACCAATAACTTCTTAAGAGTGGCTTTGGTGCTAAACATTCAAGTGGAAGAGATCTCTGAGCAAGCTAGTGGACATGTTATCCTCTCCAGGGCCCTCCTGAATGGCACTACTGACTGACAGAGCAATTGTGGAGCCACTCAAAACACTGACAGACCCCTTCTTCCATATGGCTAAATGGACAGAGGGGAAATACTAGTCCCTCCTAAGCGTTTAGAATAACTCTACTCTCACCTTCCCCCAAGCTCTTTGGTGATGGCAGCTGTTAATGAGTATGAGAGACAGGGCACCAAGTGCCGACACCAAAGGGTAGTAAAGAATCAAAGACGCTGGATTTGTTTGCTTATAAACCTTTTGTCGGGAGGCCTACCATTTAGAATTGCGAATCAGCAAGTTCTCCTAAGTTGCCACAACTTCCCCCTATGGGAAAACATCCTGAAGTTCAAATTCCAGGCTACTGGAGGACTCCAGGCAGGAGTTCATTCTGATGGTCCAGGATGGCAAGTGGTGGCTTGGATGCAGCAGAATCAGCAGCTCAGTCCATGGTATCTGTCCTATGAGGAGGTGCTCATAAATGCAGTCTTCCAGTCTCCCTGCTGAAATGCAGCAGACCATCCTAGACTTGTTCTTTGAGGGTCCCTTCCTCTTTCTGGAAAAGATGGGATGATAGGCTACATAGCCTAAAAGATTCCAGAGCAACACGGAAGTCACTTGGAATCTTTACACCAGCAACAAAGAGGAAGCAGTTCCAGCCCCAGCAGGCTCACAGATATCAGAGCTTTATACCTCAGCCCCAAGACCTGCTGAGAAAAAGGGGCAGGAATTACAGGATCATCTCCCCCCTCCTCTGCAACAGTAGGTTCCTCTTGACTAGCAGTCCAGTCTAAGCATGAATTTTGATGGGTTTGTCAAGGGCAGCATACAACTAACTAAAAGTGCATCTGTTCCTATCCATATCTTTGCCAATCTATCGCACTTCCTTCGTGTTTGGACTCCTATCCTATAGTATTGGAGAGTCCTAAGCCCAGTGGTCCTAGGGTATTTTCTTCAATTTGTTTCTATCCCTCCTTCCCACCACACTTCCATGTCCCTCTTCAGGGACCACTCTCACAGGATGGTTCGTGGAGGTCCAATCTCTCCTAGCAGGGCTTAGAGGATGTTTCTCTGTTCGGGGAGGGAGGGGGATTTTATTATTCCCAAAGCAAAAGGTGGTCTCAGACCTATTTTGGTTCTAAGAGTTAAACAAGTACCTGAAGAAAATAGTTTTTGTATTCCCTGGAATAGGACGACTAGTATGTTGCCCTTGATTTAAAGGACACTTGCATCCATATAGTGATCTATCCAGACTACTGGAAGTTTCTCAGGTTCATAATGAATGGAATCCACTGTCAATTTTTTCCTCTTTGTATTTACTTTCTGTGAAGTCCAATAAACTGTTAAACCTTGTGGGATAATTGGGAGTAAAATTCTCCCAGGTTACTCTTCGCATTAACAGTCATATTATAAAACCAACCCATGCATATCTAGCACGAAAAATTATTCAGTAGAATAAAGATTTCTGAAATAGAAATCTTCAGAAGGATACATTTCAACACAATGCTATTTCCTGAGGGGAAAAAATAACTAACTTTATCTAGATTTTGATGATAGATTATAGGTGTTGTGCCATTCAATGTTTTGACCATAGGAAGTATGACTTGCACAACTATTTTTTAATGTACCCTCTTTAATAAACCAAGCTAAGCTGAGTACTTTAAATGCTTAATAAATATTTTCCTCAATTTTGGGGAAATATTATACATGGTATTCTTGCTTCATAATGTATTTCAAATGAATTTTTAATAGGATTTGAATTGGAGTCGGGTGTCTGATTTCGAAAGCAGGGGAACATCTATTTGTTAGCGTGACAAGTACATCTGGAAGACTTACTGTTGTACAAGAAGATATATCCAATTTCTATTAAACTAGTTAAGAGCAAATTCTCTGTTTAAAATGTCTCACTCTTTGCACATTGTTAATTTTAGGGGTGAGGTGGAAGGATTATACAGGTCAATATTTTACTATCCAGTTGGTTCTCAAACATATGCAATAACCAACTTTCAGTTAGATTTAGAGTGACATATTAGTCTTTGGGGGAAATTCGTTTTCCCTTTCCAGGTACAACTGTGTTGCATTGGTACAACAAATATGCAGCTGATGTGTGGCTGGTGTTGGGCTGGTGAGAGGTGACAGAAGTGGGGCAACATTGTAAAGCACCTACTCAATCAAGCTCAGGTTCACACATCTTTGTGGACATGCGGTTATGTTCCTGATTCTTTTGTCAAGTCATCATATCCCGAATATTCACATAGCTTCTCATAGCCTGTTCATTTATTGTGTGTGTTTGTTTGTTTTACAGCTGGTTATATTCTGGGCACTAAATGAAGGTGTTTCCAGACAATTTGACTCATTCAGAGATGGATTTGAATCAGTCTTCCCCCTCAGTCATCTTCAGTACTTCTATCCTGAAGAGGTTGGTAGATGTGAATTTGTAACTCCTATCAATCAGTTATGTAGATCAATATTACTCTACATTCTTATCCCCATATTTAGTTATGGACAGGTTATTGTGCAATTCTCTCACAAATAGGGTGATATATTTATGAAACTCATGTATCAAAATAATTCAGTGAGTTTTAAACTATGTACTTACGTTTGTCATGTGGAGAGACTTCTTTATGTAATAGTAGTTCTAATTAGTAGTTCTGGTGGTGGATTTTATTTTCTGCAGTATCAAATTTAGTATATTGTAACTGTTTTCCCCCGAAGAAAGTAATACATCCACCCTAAATACAAATTTATCGATTTCACATATTCCTAGTTTTGTTGGAGGACATTCTAGGAATCAAGAAACTTCATAACTATTTCTTACTCTATTCTGGTAGCAACTACTGGTTGTAGACATGGACCAGGACTCCATTGTATAAGAGAAGAGACAGCAGGTGGTTATAGTTGGATGTGGGAGCACAAGGAAACAGTGAGACAGTACTGATCAGTATGGTAGGCAGTGGACACAGCACACCCGCTGCCTAATCATTGTGAAGGTTTTTATAGGCAATGGAGGGACTTGAAGGGAGGCAATGAGGTAGCTTAGTGGCCGTTTACAGGGAGATTCTTCCAATGGCTAGGGGCAGCAGGGGAAAAAGCACAAAGGTGCTTGTTTAAAAATGTAACGTGCCTGGCATCGTTGACTTACTAGAGGCAGGAGTTGACATTTTGACCGTGTACCAAGAGATGATGGGCAGGATTGGGATAGGCTGTAAAGGAGAAGTGTGTGTGGTGGGGGGGACTCAGAGTGTTCTTCAAAAAGAACTAGATAAGTTCATGGAGGATCGGTCCATCAATGCCCATTTACCAGCATGGGCAGGGATGGTGTCCTTCGCCTCTGTTTGCCAGAACCGGGAATGGGCGATGGGATGGATCACTTGATTACCTGTTCTGTTCATTCCCTCTGGGGCACCTGGCATTGGCCACTGTTTGAAGATACACTGGTTCTCCACTTGTGAGGTTCTCCCTTCTCTTCTTGAGTCATTATATAATGCCTGCATCTGTAACTTTCACTCCATGCATCTGAAGAAGTGAGGTTTTTTACCCACGAAAGCTTATGCCCAAATAAATTTGTTAGTCTTTAAGGTGCCATCGGACTCCTTGTGGTTTTTGTTGGAAGATAGGATACAGGGCTAGATGGACCTTTGGTCTGACCCAGTATGGCCATTCTTATGGGGTGACAGACAAAACAGGTAGGGGAATGATCTTTGCAGCAGCATTTGGAATGGATATATGTGGGGCAAGATTGCAATTGTCAATATCCTCACTTTCTGGAGTTGTAGTAATTGCAGTGAGAGCCTGGATAAGCATTTTAGATGAGTGGATGGACAGGAAAAGCCGTATCTTAGATAGGTTTTCTCTTTCTACATATACTGTTACCTCTAAATTTCATGAAGAAATGGCAAAGGAAAACTGAATTGCTGCATTTTAGTTTTCCTCCTTATGCTTTGCATGGGGATGTGGGGTTCCTTTAAAGTTGAGACATGTAGCTGCTTATTCTGATTTTTTTTTTCTTTTTTTTTCTATATTTCTTACTGTGATCGTGCTTTTACATAGAAGTACCACCAACTGGCCAAAGTTGAATTTCATTCTCCGCTATCTACAGCATCACACTGTTTCACTCACCATTGGGAAGGGAGATTCTCCCACTGTTATGGTTTTGTCCTTTACTCTTTATGCAGTGCTGTATTTTGTTCTTCTGTTGGTGAGCAACAGTATGAAGTGGTACAGATTGTCTTTTGGGATGCATTTTAAGTTGTTGGCAGCAGTCCCCTCCTGTTTAAAAGTCTCTGTTGGGGAGTGCACCTGAAATGGGAGGGAATGAAGAGATCTAGAAAAGAAGTTTGGGAGAGAAGCTATCTACTTCCCTGAAATTAGTTGTACAAGACTGGTAAAAAATGGTTGAGAGACAAGTACCCAAATGTCATTGAAATTCAGGCTTGGCTAATTCCAATAGCCTGAGACACAAGTTTGGACTGCTTCCAATTACACTGCTCTACAGCCAAAATGCTTCTGAAATAAATGTATTCAAACTTTACTAATTCTGGGTCACTGAGAACGAAAATGATGCTTAAAATTGTTGATTGGCTCTAGTTTTCAAGATGTGCTATTGGGTCAGTATATACGACCCTTGACTTGGGAATGGCGGAGGATAAGTGAGTTATAAAGGGAAGGGATCTCAATTTAAACCAGAAATGACTAAAATAATCTTTGACTGGATCTATGAATAAATCTATGACTGGGTTTGGACAGTACTTGCTTTTTACGCAAAACAATGAATGATGCAATCTGAAGCTGGTATTGTGTCATACATGATATGAATTGCATCATGTTATTCCTAGAAGTCATGGATGATGCAATCATAACGAAGCTTACATCACTCTGCTGAACAAATTGCCCTATATCAGCTCTAGAAATCATAGTGTCGTGCTCTCTTATTTGTCAGTGTTTGATTTTGCAAAGGGACGCATTTCTGTTTAGCCAAAGTGAGCAGAGATGCCTCGTACTTGTGTGAACAGTGCAGATAACTTCTGCTATGTTTGTGGTGAAGTGACTTTTGCATCCCAAAAGCGCAGTATAACCACTATGGTTAAGAAAGCCTATCACCTTTATTTTGGCTGCAAAATTGGAGATCAGGACAAGAGGTGGGCCCCACACATATGCTGCAACACTTGTGCAACAAATCTTCGCCAGTGGTTGAACAGGAAAAGGAAATCTATGCCTTTTGCAGTGCCAATGATTTGGAGAGAGCCAACAGATCATACCAGCAATTGTTACTTCTGCATGGTGCCTCCAGTTGGGAAAGGTGTGTCAAAGAAGAAAAAGTGGACTGTGCATTATCCAAACATTCCATCAGCTATACACCCAGTACCCCACGGAGAAGGACTGCCAGTTCCTGATGCACCAGAATCATTCTCACTTGAGTCAGACGAGGAAGAGGATGAAACTTCTGGTCCTGAGCAATCAATGTCACAGGACCCACATTTTCTCCCATCCTCCTCCTCTGAACCACACCTCATAACACAAGGTGAAATGAGTGACCTTGTCAGGGATTTGGAACTATCCAAGAGTAAGGCAGAGCTGTTGGGCTCCAGACTACAGCAGTGGAATCTCCTGGCAGGTGATGTTAGGGTTTCCATGTTCCGTGACTGTCAAAAGGATCTTGTCCCATTCTTCTTCATGGAAGGTTATCTTGTAGCCTGCAACAACATCGATGGTGTGATGGCAGCCCTCAACATGGTTCACGATCCAGATGAGTGGAGACTGTTCATTGATTCATCAAAGACGAGTCTTAAAGCTGTTTTACTGCATAATGACAATGTTTTGCCATCAATTCCAGTTGGTCATGCAGTCCATATGAAGGAAACCTATGACAACATGAAACAACTTTTGAGGTGCATAAACTATGACCAACATCAGTGGCAGCTTTGTGGCGATTTGAAGGTTGTTGCTCTCTTGCTTGGTCTGCAGACTGGATACACAAAGTACTGCTGTTTTCTCTGCGAATGGGATAGTTGTACAAGAGATTCCCACTATATCAAGAAAGATTGGCCATTCCGACAGTCATTGGAGCCCGGGAGGAAAAGTTGTTCAGCATCCACCACTTGTTAAATCAAGGAAGATTTTGTTACCAACCTTACACGTCAAGCTGGGTCTGATGAAGAACTTTGTCAAAGCCATTGACAAAACACAAGCAGCTTTCAAGAAAAGCTGGAAAATTGTGGAAAATTTCCAAGGTTAAGTGAAGCTAAGATAAAGGAAGGTGTCTTTGTTGGTCCTCAGATTCGTGAACTTCTTCAAAATGGTGCATTTGACCATGCACTGCGTGGCAAGGAAAAGACGGCATGGAAAGCCTTGCAGTTAATGGCAATAAATTTTCTTGGAAACAACAAGGCAGACAACTACAGGTTGTTGGTGGAAAACCTCCTCAAGGCATACAAAAGCCTTGGTTGCAACATGTCACTAAAGATAAATTTTGTGCACTCTCATCTAGATTTTTTTCCACCGAACTGCGGAGCACGGCGACGAGCACGGCGAGCGATTTCACCAGGACATTGCAACAATGGAGAAACGCTATCAGGGCAAATGGAGCCCATCAATGCTTGCAGACTATTGCTGGACAGTGACAAGAGATGCTCCATTTAATGAATACAAGAGACAAGCCAAGAAGCGCCGAGTAGACACTGAATAGGACTAAACTATGTACATAATCGTTTTTTGCCTTTTGTTTCATAATAAATTTTATTTATATAACCCTTTTGCTGATTTTTAAAGTGTTACATAAACAGGACAGGTGAAATATTATCATGTAAAGCAACCATAAACACATGAAAAGACCTAGGTTTACAATTTATGATTAAAACTCTACTATCTACACAATATACATAGATATAAAATCTAAACACTTAAATATCTTAAACAGTAGCCAATCAGTTGTTTTAATTGTCATATTTGAATTCAGCACGTCAAAATATATAATAAATAGCACATTTTAGCTCTGAAGCAGACGACTTCTCAAAAATTGTAGACCAGTGTTACAGGAAGAGATGCAGCCCACTAGTAGCAGGAGGTCTGGAGATGTCAGGATCCAGTAAATGAAGCTGCTATTGGGATGGGGCTCTTAAAGTCAAATGAGATCTGTAGTATTGCACAATTCAGCAAAGGTAACTTTCCTGAATGTTGTTCCAGAAAATAGATTCGTGTTTTAATCAGCATGTATGGTATTCATTCTGCGTCAGCACTAGGAAAAAACTGTTCTCTCTGCTTAAATCTATAGTTGGATCAGCTCCTGTGTGGCAGTAAAACAGACACTTGGGATGCAAAGACATTAATGGAATGCTGCAGGCCAGATCATGGTTATACACATGACAGGTAATTTGGTCTCCTAATAGCAAATCCATATGTTGAAAATTGTGCATCTGATTAATCTTAAAATACACTAAATATCTTTTGTAGTTGCTGTATATGAAATGATGCAACACATCTTACACATTTTGGGAAGAAACAGATGTTTGTTCATAAAAATAGCATTTATAATTTACGTAATCTGAGCATGAGAGCATGCTCATTAATGCTGTAATACAATTATTTTTTAAAGTATATATTGTAAACAAAAGAATAAAAAACTAACATCTGTTTTTGTTTTTTCTTTTTAGTCGAGCTGTGAAGTACCTGTTTGAAATTCTTAGTAGTCTTGATAGTGAGCAACAAAGATTATTTCTCCAATTTGTGACCGGTAGCCCTAGACTGCCAGTAGGAGGTGGGTATATTTAGTAGATATTGCCATTATGTCTGCACTTGCATGTATAATCAGCATAGCTAATACATTTCTGAATCCTTCAAAACCATTTTTGTTTTTCACTTCTGTAGATACCTATAGATCTGTCTATATCATTTTCAAAACTTGAAATGTCAGTTAACAAAGAAGTTTGGGGTGCTATAAGCTATTTGGAATAGTTCAAATCAAATAATTTTTGAAGTTTGCATTAATAAAATGATAGTGTCTTGAATAGTAATGTTAATAAAAATTTTGCTTGATAACGTTACAAGATAGAGACTATAGATTATGTACAATATTTCATAGCGGATATCAGTATTAACAGATATTGTGCTACATGACACAGAATAGTCCACATTCAAACAAACTGTTACTCTTTTGGGAAAAAAGCAGTTCTGTGTTCATGGTTAGTTGTTGACCATGAGACAACTTGTAATAAGTTACAGCGGGCCAAATAATAAAATGGCAGTGTTTTTCCTTACAGGAAGCACAGTCACTAAGACTTCCTTTCAAGAAATGAGACTATATATGTAGAAAAATGGATTCTGAATCCTAAAATGCAAAAGGGTATAAAAAGAAGATGCGTTTTTTGTTTGTTTGTTTGAAGGAACAGGAACAAAGGGAAAAAATGAGAATATTTGATATCCTTGTTCGGAATCTGCCTCCTGATATTCAATATGATCATGGTTACGCTGGCGTATGTTTTAAAAAATCAAATTAAGTGTACATAAAATAGCTTTTTCCAGCTTCCTTAACTGACTGATTGCTTTGTATATAAAAATGAAATCTTTATGAATATGCTTCAGCTCTGCTTACATTCTTTAGTTTTCATGTATAGATTGCAGCAGTGTGCCAATGCTGAAGATCCAAAAAGTGAAACGGACCTGTCTAGTTTTGATTCTTCACACTAACTAAAAAGCAAAAATTAGTTGGCATAAATTGAAAGTGCATCTAGCTTTTTACTTTCCATTGACGGTTGTGGTAATGTGGAAAATATTCTTAAGCAAAGGTTGAAGAGTCATAATGTAGAGTGCGAATTGTGTTGAATTACAGTCAGTTTAATAGTAGGTTAAACACTTTTTTCTTAAGAAAAGCAATTTTCCTATTATGTTCAGAGAAATACAGTGGATCTTTTCTCCTCCTTTCAGGCTTTCGAAGTTTGAATCCTCCACTGACAATTGTACGCAAGACATTTGAGTCTACAGAAAATCCAGATGACTTCTTGCCCTCAGTAATGACTTGTGTGAATTATCTCAAGTTGCCGGACTATTCAAGTATTGAGATAATGCGAGAAAAACTCTTGATAGCTGCAAGAGAAGGGCAGCAGTCATTCCATCTTTCCTGATCACAATGAAAAATGCAATGTCTGCCTGTTACAGCAAAGAGAAAATCATGATTCTTTTCTAAATGTATCACCTGAGTCAAGGAAACGTGTTACGCCTTCTTGTTGTAGAAAAACGGCTTGCAGATTATAAACAAAGACACTTGGTTGATATTCATTAAAGGCCCAATGGACTTAAAGTGATCAGGCCCTAAAAAGTTGTTGTGACAAGGTTTCTTTAGCAAGTTCTTGTTTAAATTATCATTTATTTGATGAGTGAAGTTTTTAACTTGCTTTGCTGTGTGAAATTTAAAAAAGGGATGTTTTTCCAGGCTGGAACAATAAATGTCGCTGTGCAGTTTAATATCGGGCTGTGTGTATCCATCTAGCTAAGTCTGCAGTTTTTTCCTCCAAAGACAAGTTTTGTACATAAGTACAGAAATTAAAATACACATGTATTTGACAAATCTAGTTTAGTAGACTAGTTCTGTGTACCTTCACATGCCTCTGATTTTTCCCTTCCTCTTGTATTGTCTGATGTGCAATTCACTTGGTTCTTTTTTGTGTGCAACACTCAACAATTGTTACATTTTTGGTTAGCATGGGCATTTATTGCTCCATGTTTTCTCTCAAATTAAGATATAATTTAAATTTTACTGAATTAAAAATATATATTGTCAATATAATTCAGCCTTTGTAATTAGGTAGAGCTTAGTTTTAACGTAGTAGTAGGATATATTGGCTACAGTCTTTACCAGATGACACTCTAGAACTGTTTACACAGTGATTCAGGCAACAAAAGCCTCTTACCCAGAGGCTGGGAAGAATTCCTTTCTTTTGTGTAGTTGAAAAATCAACAGATTGGGCTGGTCATTATTTATTATTATAAGGCCAGAACATTTCAAATTGATGTATAGTTTTTTAAAAGACAAATTAGCAGTTTTATTCCCTGTTCAAGTAAACAAAAATTTCTTATTCTTGACTTAAGTTCATGTTTACTTTTCTAGCCTCCCTCTTTGTCCCCCAGTGCTAGCTTGGAACAAACAGTTCAGCCTTTGTCTTTTGACACAGATAAAGCACCTGTAAGCAATGCTCTGTCCAACTGTTTTATGTGCTGATTTCTCAAATCTGCAATAATTTACTTCATCAGGTTAATGTTTTTACCTGAATATAAATAAAAAAGTTTGCTTCACCTTTTTGCTCATAGTTTTGTACTGTATGCATAAGTTCAATTGTGTAAATTATTTCAACACAAGTAAATCATCTTAAATCTCCTTGGCTATCTGCCCACATGTTATGGATGATTTACTATTAAAAGAAGAGTTTGTAAGATCTGCTATTTAACTTAGATAATGGTGGATAAAGAGGAAGGAAAAAATTTCCTTTCTATGGGTTCAAAAACAAATGGACTATTCCAAACATTCCTGAGATGCACATGCTATAGTTCATCTCTATGAAAATCTGATAAATAGCTAATTACTTTATTCAACTTTGAGAAATCAAAATTAATTTTTCAGTGCATAGCAATTGTTGAAAACTCTGGTTATAATCAGTTAAAATTTCCCCTAAACGAAAAACTTTTTTTATTTAGCTGAAAAACTTGTACTTTGAAAAAATGTATTTCAATACATGTAACTGACATTCTTTACAGTTAAAATTCACAGAATTACATGTGGTTGCTCAAACCAGGTGCCACAGAACTGTAATGCAAACTTGTCATGAGCAGTCGAATGTGAAATCATTGCACAAAGAATCTGATAACTGAGCAGTTTAAATATCATATTAAAACTGAATGAAGGCGCTTCACACTGTACATATAATATTGGTAGTGCAGAATGTGGCAAAGATTTCGTAAGTTAAAGGCAGTGTTTAAAATATGGACTGGTGTTTAAAATTGTTCTGAAAACTTGATCAAACTGAGCACAAAGATGCGTGTTTATAGTGTGTGGATAGCAACTTGTTCATTTTTTAAGGTTCTATATTTTAAAAAAAACTGACTTGTGTAAAAAGCTAATATTTTGTATTAAAATATCATCTGTATTGATATTTTTTTACCCACGTTGTCTCCCTACAGAATCTGGCTTTCATTGACTTGAGGAGTTTTCAAATTTGAAAGAGCCATTGTATGATAGCTGAAAGTCCATTACAGTCTGGTCCTGTGCAATCTGGTGACTGTTCAATGGCCTATGTAAAAACAAGATGTTGGTGGTCTCAGTCCATTTGCTTGTGGATGAATGTTCACTTCACAAAATTAATACCAGAGTTTAGCATTGATTGATATTTTATGTTTCAGTTTCAGCGGATAGACCACAGATTGATTGGGCTTCGAAACTGAACTGACCGTAGCCCTGTAGATTTGTTCCAGGGCAGTGTTGAGGCACACTGGTGAGGCAGTGTGGGGAAGTCCGCATGGCCTGTGACTGCTGTATCTCTTTTGTGGATAAACTGAAGACTGTGTAGTTTCCATGATGGGTAGCACCTTTCACAAGCACTAAATTTTAAACCTATGTCTAAGATTTCTTCAGAAAATTATGGGGTGATAGATTATGCACTAGGATTAACTCTTTTCAGAAACCGTGGGTTCAAAGAAGGGGTAATTCACACTAGGATGTGTCCACCAAATTAAATTCTAATCCCTAATGGATATTTGTCCACATCGTACAATTCAATACAATAGGCAATCTGCTCAGCAGTTAAGCCCCTAGCAGTGTGGTTATAGTGCAGGAATAACGTTCTTTGCAATCTGAGAAATTTTGGGCTTATCTACCTGGTTAAATTGTACTGGTTTTATACATGTATAGCCCCCCACTCCCCTTCTCTTCCCCTCTTCTCCCCCCCCCCCCCCACACATACACACATACTGTGTGAATATTTTTATTCTGGCCATTTTTTATTTAGTTTACGCCCCTTTCCAAACAAGAAACTAAACTGCAAAAAGGCAGACTTATTCTGGTATAAATTTCTATAGAGGATTTTACACCTGTAACTAATCTGTTTTTTAAATTAACACTTTAGGTTACACCTGGTAGACAAGGCCTTAGAAATCCTGTCAACTCTAGACCTAGTGCTTGTCAAAGGCATTAGTCTATCACATCCTGATCTCTAAAATCACTCAATTTATAAGCAATTTTTTATAATTAAACTTGCATTATAGCTTTTAAAACTTCCCCATAAAGCATGTACAGATAACATAAAAAGAGTAAACGTATAAAGAGTAATGCATAGTGGCAAATTTTAACTCATTACATT